>NC_041710.1:8663372-9289206 GCF_900700375.1 Denticeps clupeoides | reverse complement strand
TGACTCATCTTGACACATAGCATTGGCATGGCATTGCAGACACAGTAAATATTGTATGTAAAAATGGTATCGATGTTACAGAAAACCAAAATTAAAGAAGAGGTTGAGCGGTACCGGTTAGATTTAGTAGGACTCAACTCGACACGTATCATTGGCCCTTGAACCCAAGTCCTTGAGAGAGGTTGGACACTCTAATTTGCTCTGTTGCTCTGGGTCAGAGGCAGCGGGCTGGAGTTGGATTTTTGTTAGCCCCAAGATTCTCAGCCTCTTTGTTGGGGTGTACCCCAGGGGACGAGAAGGTAGAGCAGCAAAAAAGTAAAAAGTAGTTCTTTACCGTTGCTTGGGTGATGGAGGGGCCATAGGAGTTAGCCCAACCAATCCACATGTGTTTTGTGGATTTGGAGAAGGCTTATGTCCTCCGGGGTACCCTATGGGGGGCCCTCCAGGAGTATGAGTTTGGTCCGCATAGCCGGTAGTAAGTCGGACCTGTTCCCAGTGAGGGATGGACTCCACCAGGGCTGCCCTTGGTCACCGGTTCTGTTCATAACCAATATGAAACATCAGACTGATACAGCTCTCTACCACTGTGCACTAAGAGTAGACTCACATAAAGTCTTTGAGATGCTCTACAAAAACTCATAAACATAAGGACCTCTGATCCATCGGTCAGAGACCACAGAAAATCAGGATTTGGGCTCAGATTTAAACTAAATCCACAAAATTATAAATCTTGGCCAATAACAAACATTTGAGTTTATTGGCCCTCCACAATGCTCACATATGCAGAAAATGAAATGATTTCTGAACACACTCATTATCCAGCAGTAGTTGGATAATGATCATTCTCATTATTCTTAATATTACATTCACTGGTCACACAATTTGATTTGATTATGTTTATCAATGCATCGATTACACTGGGTTACAAATTTTTTTTGTGAGTTGTCTAATATATTTCTGCTGATTTAACATATTTCTGGCCCACAGAACACGAATATGGCATCAGTTCTGGAATGTCCAGCGGCAGGGATGTCTCTAGTCAGATTCCAACAGTAGTCCACCATAATTACTGCATCCCACCAACCTTTTCCGGAAACCGATCCATATGTGAGTATAAGTAATGCATTTTGATGCTCATGTTGCATCCGAGGTTCCTGAAAGCAGTTAACATATTTGTGACAAGTTCCGCGTAGTTAGGGGCCTTATTGTTGCCCAGAAAGTTTTTCACAACCATAACAAAAGCCTTCCACGCTTCCAGCTCCATTTCGTTCATTGACTTTTCGAACTGAGGATCTGTGATGAGCTGACGGATTTGAGGACCGTCAAAGATGCCAGCCTTTAACTTCTCAATGGTCAATCCTGGAAAAGCCTGGCACAAGTAAATGAAGCATCCACCAGCTTTGTCCAATGCTTTGGTGAACTGCTTAATCAAACCAAGTTTGATGTGCAGTGGTGGGAAGAGTATCTTATCTCTTCCCACCACTTCGTTGATGACGTTCTCTGCTCTGCAAGGCACCAATTCCTTCCGTTCAGGCCAGTCCTTCTGTATGTAATGATGAGTTCTGTCCCTACTGTCCTACATGCAAAGGAAGCAGGGGTACTTGGTTAACCCTGACTGCTGTCCCAACAAAAAGTTCCCCATCTTTAAGTCAACACAAATATACCAGTGATGCTGATCATAGCAAATTTTCTCCAAAACGTACTTCACTGCTTCATACTTCTCCTTCAGTGTAGTCGAGTGTGCGAGGGGTACAGAGGCATAGAGATTGCCATTGTGCAGCAAAACACATTTCAGTGATCGCTTGCTGCTGTCAATGAACAGTCTCCAATCTGTGGGTTCAATCGGTGTCATGGTTTCTCGGCTCCCTCCAGACCATGGGTATTCCAAACTTCAGACAACTCTTATGACCCTTGGTCCACTGACGCAGATACTCAGTGCAGTTTTTGCATACTATGTGTGGTGCCCAAGCTTTGTCTTGGTCACCTAGTGCCATACTGAAATAAGCAAGGTATGCACACTTTACGAAGCTTGTGATTGGTTTCCTGTTATGAACAAGAGTGTATTCGCCGCAAATGTAACAGAAGACATCAGGCTTATTTCTGCAAGATCTTCTTAATGATGCCATCTCATTAACTTTGAAACTCTAAATAACAATATTTGTAATATGCAGCAACAAAATTGTAAGTATAGGCCTATAAATGAGAAACACACATGCACGCACACAATGTAGTTTACGTAATGCTTTGCATGGCATTAGTTTATCTAATTTCGACAATAGATCAAAAAGTTGACCTGTGATCACCAATCACCAATGTGATTTTTTGATTTAGCGCATTAAAATTATCCTAGATCAGCTATAAAAAGTTAGACCTTTTTTTCACTGTTGCCCAGTGTTATCGATGCATCATGATGCATCCCATTAATTAAATACTTCACATTATGTTTTCAAATCACTAACCACCAAGATGCCACTGAGGTGCAACTGAGCAAAGCACCTAATTTCATTGTCTGCGCCAGAAAATAAGTAAGCCATTATGACAAGCAATTATGTTTTGCACTGCATCAGTGCAGAATTAGCCATATCTGCATCGCAACACATTGATTATGAGATTCAGGGGATTAACATGTAATTTTCTTTTTTTTTTTTCCCCACTGTGCATTCCGGAAAAATCAGGATTTCTCTAAAAATCTCTTCTGCTGCTGTGTCAGACTCTTCTCTCAATATTACTGTGATTGTCAGGATTGGCTCCAGGTGAGGTTGCCAGCTGGAGTGAATCTGGACTGTTTTTAAAAAACCTGTGACTCCTCCCCTCTGCAGCAGTGACATTATAGGGAGCTCTTTTGTGGACTCGATCATGAACTTGAGTTTCTGTTGTGAACCTGTTTCGTGTTTTGAGTTCTGGCAACCGCCACACGCGGCTCCGTCCATCGACCCAGCAGTGGAGCCGTACCCCAGGGAGGAAGTTCCTAACCTGACTGCACTGGTCCAGGACGAGGTGGATGGTACCCCTAAGTCCAGCCGGTTCCACTGATGGTACTGATGGGGCTTCGAGGACGTAGCCCTTGGAGGGGGGCCCTGTCAGGATTGACTCCAGTTGGCAACTTCACCTGGAGCCAATCTGGACCGCTTTTAAAAAGCCTGTGACTCCGCCCCTCTGCAGCGGCGACATTTTAGTGAACTCTTTCGTGGACGTGGTCATGAACTTGATTTTTCTGTTGTGAACCTGTATTCTGGCAACCGCCACACGCCTGCGGGTTTGGTTCTGTTCTCCACTTTGTTCCCCGTTTTTGGCCATCGTGCCTTGTTTCTTTATTATTTGTAATAAAATCACTTTCCCAGAATGTCCCGACTCTGCCCTTTCCTTCCCCCGTCAGCTCGCCATCGTGACAGTGCTCTTCAGCCCACAATGACACAGATGGCACAATTGAAAACCAAAATGCTGTTTGCTCTAATCCAACAACTGCAAAGGTATAACAGTGCACAGTCCTGCCTGAAAATGTGTTCTTACCAAAACAGACTGGAATGCAGGCTGCTTTATACCAGAATGCTTTACATCTTAGCTGCCTGATGCTTGGGGGTGTCACAAATATGTTTTCATTATTTTAACATTTTAGAATGGTAAAATGATCGCAATGTTTATGGAAAGACTTGCTGATGATTTTGTAATGTGTATGGTGGTTACCATTACTGAAAGGGGTGTTTTTGAGTGTTGGAGGTTTCTGTATGAGGGCTTTTACAAGTTTAAGACTTTGCATATGTAAATATTTTGAGGTGTGAGTGTATTATATGTGGCCTTCTGTGTTTATTGTTTGATTTTGAACTGTTATGCAATTAGTTTGAATAATGGTTGAGCGTTGGTTTGACCCACTTGGAAGGTCTTTAGATGGGGTCGGTCTAAAGGATCAGTGAAATAGAGCAGCCAAAGCCAGAGGGAAGCCAAGCTGCCTTTGTGACGGATGTTCCGCTGTGAAGACGAACTACAGTCTCGGAATTGGTGAAGGACCGGGTTGGGTTTAACCTGTTTAATTTTGTTTATCGTGTCTTCGAGTTTGATTTAATTTTGAGTAACTTTTTTTTCTCACTGTCCTATTCTCCCTATTTTCACCTTTTTGTGATTTCACTTTTTGAAGACAAGCACTTTTTGGATACTTCTCCCTATTTGTCTCCACTGATGGGCATTCTGTAACAGGTCTACCTGAGTTTCTGGGGTCCGATATAAAGCACCTGCATTATTGTTGCACAAAAGGCTCTGGTTATGTTCACCATGGAGAGAAAAGTGCTGTTGATATTCCTAATAGCTGCAGGTAGTGATGTAAAACGTGGATATTAATGTATTCATTGTAATACACATAGTAACCATTATGAAGAAATATGTTGCATACTATAACTATTTTTATTCATTTTTTCACAGGTGTCATTACAGATGAAATTCATCCAGAGAAAGAAAACATTAATTTAACAAAAAGTGGAAGAGGGATTGTGAAATGCAAATATGAATCAAGCAGCAAATATATCATGCTCTATTGGTTCAGGAAATTTCCTAATGAAGCGCCACAATTTTTGCTATATAAAGGAGCTAAGTCAAGTGCTAGTTATGGATACAACCCTACCTCTAATTTTGATTCTACAACAACACAAGAATCCACTGAATTCATTATTAGATCTGCTGTGGTGTCAGACACAGCTCTCTATTACTGTGCTCTAAAGGTTGTCACCCAGTGATAAAAAGTGTTTTAGATGCTGTACAAAAACTCCTGGAAACAAAACCTTTTGATTTAACTATGATCAATGTCTGGTGCCCACATAACCACATCAGATAATGATAATAACCATGTTCACACCTGTTGCTGTTTCCTATGGTTTCTTATGAAAGTGTGCAAACTTTCAATGCAAACTTTCTATGCATGAAAATCAGGATTTGGCATTCTTTTTATCTTAGAGGTCACATTGACTTTTAAAATGTAATAGACATTCTGGGCCAGCATCAGATGCATAGATGACATAAACATAAAAAAGCCATTATAGTGTTAATATTTACATTCACTTTTAGTGAAAAAAGAAAGGAAGAAAACATTGATGCTGATTAGTCTTCACTTTGGAGAAAGGCTTGCTAGACAAAGAAGGACAGGAAATGTCCAAGGGTTGGATTTAATTGAATAGATGTGCCAAAAAGGAGAGAGCAGCCACATTCTTGTTGCTCAGTAAATGGTCGTCTTGTACTGTAAGTCTCCGGCTACCAACACGTACAAATCAAAAAAATGTTTCTTATTCCCGTATTGATCAAATATGCACATGAACATATCACTTTTTTGAAACCACAGACATTAGTTTCAACTAGTACAAGTGATCTTGTCTTTTATGACAAGTTGCATAGAGAGAGAAAAAAAGAAAGGAAGAAACCTTGGAAAGGAGTGTCAGGATTGACGGCACCTGCACTCATCACCTGTGCCCAATCCAGACAGCGCTTAAAACCCGCCGATTTCCGCCCCTTCGGGAGCAACGACATTTTAGTGGACTCAGTCTAGTAAACTCAGTGTGTGAACTGGATGTGATCATGACCTGGCACCTTGCATAGTTTCTGGGGAGAAACGGCTGCGGGCTAGTTTATGTTGATCCCATTTATTTCCCTTTTTTGCCCACCGTTTATTTGTATTTATGAATAAATAATTGTTTCCTTTATGTCCCACCTCTGCACTTCCCTCCCCCGTCAGCTCGATGGCGTGACAAGGAGTAATACAGAGAGGGACCCCCTTCCAGGGTATAAATGTAAATGTAATTGTAACACCATTCACAAATGCATTTCTCGACTCACAACTTTTTTTTCCGTAATGCACAAACATTAGCGCAGTTACATTTATTCACAAACCATAAACCTGTGTCAGAGGATGCGCTGCACCATGGCAGGAGGAGAACTCTGGCTCCGTGTGGAACACCGGCGAAGGAGGCAAGGGGATGAGGCTGGGGTTCACCGGGGCAAAGGAGAACAAGAAGACGGCTAGCTTGAGGATGGTCCAGGAGCATGGGTCTGATGTGGGGGCGTCTTGGGTGCCACAGGCGAATGCTGTTGCTTGGCTCTGGGTGGCAGGAAGGTAGAGCAGCAAACAGATATTGTCGTTGCAAAAAGGAGGCAGGCAAAGGTCATGGTCGAAAAGCAGAATTAAAGGTATTACAATGAAGACTTGCATCGCTGAGAATAAAAGTCAGGTAGCCTGGAGGTGGTACGCTGGCCGTGACAGGATCCCCCCTTCTAGGCCCGGCACCTGAAGGGTCTGGCAGATCAGGATGGCGGTCGTAGATGTCCAAGAGCAGAGCAGGATCCAGAATATCACATCAGTCCACCAGATATTCCAGGCCACAGCCGACACACGTTCAGGAGGCAACGGACCATGTATCTCAGAGAGCCGTTGATGCGACAAGGGGACAGAGGCAGTGATGGGGGATGATAGAGGGCACGAGATGGCCTTGTGGAGGTGAGAAACATGGAACACTGGGCTTACGCACATTGTGTGCAGGATGGCCACCTGCGATGGTCAGATCACCCGGAAAGAGCCAATGAAATGGGGTTCCAGTTTTCAGGGGCTGGACGACATGGGCAGTCCCTGGGTGGAAACCCAAACCCTGTCTCTGGGGTGGTAAAGGAGGGCAGGTCGACAACGGCAATCAGACTGTCGCTTCATACGCTCTGCTGTGCGGTTCTGTAGCAGAGGAGCAGTGTTGGTTCCAGGCGAGTTCCGCCAATCAAAGTGAAGTGATTGTCACATGTGATACACAGCAGCACAGCACACAGTGCACACAGTGAAATTTGTCCTCTGCATTTATCCCATCACCCTGAGTGAGCAGTGGGCAGCCATGACAGGCGCCCGAGGAGCAGTGTGTGGGGACGGTGCTTTGCTCAGTGGCACCTCAGTGGTACCTTGGCGGGTCGGGAGCAACCTTCTGATTAAGGGGCCGCTTCCTTATTTGCTAGGCCACCACTGCCCCGGGTGTTGGGACCAGGAGGTGGGTCGGGTCAAGCAGTACCATTGGTGGTAGGTCTCCACCTCCTGGTTGATTCGTTCTTTATGGCCATTGGACTGGGCATGGTACCCTGATAATAGACTGACCAACACCCACAGCTCTCCCCAGAAGTGATGCCAGAACCTGGCAACGAACTTGGGGCCTCAGTCCAATAGGTGGTCCACTGCAGGATGCATACATGAGATTTGGGGGCACTTTATGGCCAGGAGTTCTCTGTTTCCTACATCATAGTTTTGCTCAGCAGGGTTTAATCTCCAGGAAAAAAAGGCACAAGGGCGTAGTTTATTGTCTTGACAATTTTTGTTGGGATAGAGCTGTTTCCACGTCAAGATTAGATGTGTTGACGTTGAAAGGGAGAATGGGAGCCATGGTGAAGACCTGTTTGAGTTTGAGAAAGGCATTGGAGCTGTGTTTGTTTATCCATGAGGAGGGAAGTCAAGGGTTGTGCCACCTTGCTCAAGTTACAGATGAAAAGACGGTAGAAATGAACAAACCCAAATTGTTGAATGTGACAGACTGGGTACGGGCCAATCTGAGACAGCTGTTATTTTGGTGGGGTCCATGGCAATTCCTTGGAGATGGATGTGAAAGACTAGGAAGGAAATTTCGGGTGCATGAAAAGTACTATTTTCAATTTTAATGAAGAGGCGATTTTGCAGAAGGCGCTGGAGGTGTGTCGAGAAGTCGGGTGAGTGGTAGTACAACACACTATGAATGCACAATGAACCAGATGACCCAGGTTCAAATCCCACTTACTACCATTGTGTCTCTGAGCAAGACACTTAACCCTAAATTGCTCCAGGGGGGACTGTTGTTGTAACTACTGATTGTAAGTCGCTCTGGATAAGGGCGTCTGATAAATGCTGTAAATGTGAATGTCAAATGTAAATGTTTTCGGGGGGGGGGCTTGACAAAGATACAGGGTGGAGATCTTCATGAAAGACAAAAGCACAAAATGCCATGGACCTGGAATTTCCCATCTTACAATGTCTTTACACAAGTTGTCTACAGTTGGCCCAAATGCCACTTTGGCCAGGAAAAAGGTGTTCTACTCTCATTTACATTTACAGCATTTGGCATACTCTCCTTCCCTTCTTCAGCCAATAGTACACAATAGTGTACCATAACAGAATCAAAAGGTCATGAGAGTGCAAATCAGCCAGAACAATTCATTAAGACTGAACATAAGAACACTTGGAAAATATATGGTTGAATACAGTATGACATGTTTTCATTAATATTTTGTTGTCATTGTGACTCTTGATGTGCAAAACAGATCAAAACAGAAAGTGGCAGAAACAGAAAATGGCACAGAACAGAAGGTTTCTGAAACAAAAGGTGGCAGTATTGCGACTACAATCAGTCAGTCATTCTCACAGCTCCAGTAACACAGAGTTCACTTCTGGAAGCAGGTGGGGTTGGAAGTGATGCTGTAAAATCGTAAAGCAAATAGTTGAAGAAACCATTTGATGTACTGGGGCCCTGCTGCAAACTTTACATCAGAAACTACAACGAATTATGCTTCTCATGCATAAATTCTTTATTCTTCTTTTTTGCTTAGGTAAGGCAACAATCAATTTATTGTGATTTAAAAACAAATACTGTACTGAACAAAACAGAACGTGCTCTTATAAACATATATGTGTTATTTACAGGATGTAGAGGAGAGGAGAGTGTAATCCAGCCAGAAGAAAAAATAATTAGGACTGAAGGAGGACTTGTGACTCTCAGCTGTAAATACACAACATCATCTTCAAATCCATATCTGTTCTGGTACATACAGCGGACCAATGACATTCCCAGATTTATTCTGAGACGGGACCGTTTTGGATCTGGAGAAAATGGCAAAGAGTTTCATAACAGGTTTTATTCCAAACTGGACATCTCTGGAAGTTCTGTTCCTCTGACTTTACAGAACCTTCAGGCATCAGACTCTGCTGTGTACTACTGCGCTCTGCAGCCCACAGTGACACCTGCACACTCAACCCTCATTCAAAAAATCCTTTACCTCTGGCAGAGCAATAAGACTACTGAAACTGTGTTTCATCATCATTGTAGCATTTTTAACTTTGAATAGATCAGCCATTTCTCATAAAAGACTCCCTAATACATATGTCATGAATCAGCGGCCGTGCAGGCAAAAACATTATTTGCACGATTAACAAGAACAGTAACAAACAAGTCACTGACATTAACACACGCGATACAGTAGTGACCAGATGTGGACTAGACACAATGAGGATACATTTATACTTAATAAGACAAGTGAACACAATTGGGGAATCAGGAACATGCACAGTGAACATGAAACTCTGGCCTAGAACAGGAATTAAAGTACCCCACAAAGTCTATGACAACCTAATATCATTTAACACCATCTTAAACTGGTCATCCAACAAATCCATAAACCAATGTGTCTCCCCATGGATGCTCTAAAGTTCAATGCTCACACTGTTTCCCTCTGCAGACGCCACCACATGCCTGGGTCTGAATTAGGGCTGGGATTTATAGCAAAAACTGAAAACTTTTGCTGCGATTTGATAGCATTGAAGCTTGGCCAAGTCAGTATAAGTGTTCTCCTTGAGCACCAGGTATTAGAAATGTAGCATGTGTGATGCTGTGTGAGTTTTCCTATGTTTGTATGTGTTTGCAGGCCATCATGCCATCTTTACGTTTTTATGTTCAACATGTCGAGCACCTGTGTCTTCACCCCTTACCAACGTGGCATTACATTGTGTTTATTACATACCTTGTAAAGACAAGAGTTGCTTGTTGTTCTACATATTGCAGCACTGACTCCTCCCATATGTAGAAAAGTGAATCCAAACCTCATAGCAAGGTCATTCAACAATCATGTTCTACTGGTTGAGGAAGTTCTTTTTTCTTACTACATTCTTGTTAGGTACGTCAATTCATAAATTTGTTTGATCAATTTTTAAACCTTATTAATTTTATTTATTGTTTTTTTTGCAATTCATTTACAGAATGCAGATCACAGGATACAATTGATCAACCACCAGGAGATATAACAGCTTTTGAGGGTCAGGAAGTGATTCTCAGCTGTAAATACCAAACTACTGATACATTCCCATACCTTTTCTGGTACCAGCAAGAACTAAACAATTTCCCCAAATACATTCTGAAGACATACCCCAAAGGAACAGAACATGGTGGACATGAGTACAAGGAGAGATTTCATGCACAGATCAGTAGTCCAGGTTCAGTTCCTCTGAGGATCCAGGATCTGCAGGTTTCTGACTCGGCTGTGTACTACTGCGCTCTGCAGCCCACAGTGACAGCTGCACATTCAAACCCTGCACAAAAACACACCCAGCATGTTAGTGTCCTCGCAGTTCCTGCCTTTCATATCACCATCAAAGCATTTACATTACATTTTACATTTACAGCATTTATCAGACGCCCTTATCCAGAGCGACTTACAATCAGTATTACAGGGACAGTCTCCCTGGAGCAATTTTAGGGTTAAGTGTCTTGCTCAGGGACACAATGGTAGTAAGTGGGATTCGAACCCGGGTCTTCTGGTTCATAGGCAAGTGTGTTACCCACTAGGCTACTACCACCCAGTTAACCATTCTATTTATTATTTCTAAAAACAGTAAAGATGGAACTATATTATTGTGGAATGATGTTCATGGAGATTGTAACAATCATAAACACTTTATATAGAAAAATGAGCTATGGTGCATTTACAGAAATACTTTGATATGTTGATAGACATATCACATTTGAAACAGACAGGTCGGCACAAGATCATTTTAATAGTACTGCGCGTTATAAACGATATGCAATTTAAATTTGATTTTGATTATACTGGCCTACCACAGAAATATTTGCACCACATGTGCAAAACCTGAGTAAAGTTAGCAGTGGGTCCTGTATTCGACAGACATTCACAGATCTTTGCTGTATTTTCTCTTACTCATTAGGAAAAATGCTTGAAATCTCCACTTTGTTGATACAGTTGCTCTCTCGATTTAAGGCGCTCGCTGCGCTTTTGATGGTATGCAAAGTTCCAAAATAAAGGTTCCACATTCAAAGACAGGGAATCTTTTATTATACATTAATATAGTGCCTTTCAACTTAGAGTCAAGTTGCATATGTAAAGCCATGTACATCATGCAATTTAGCACTTGTGAAAGTTGTAGATAATAGGTTTATGGTCAGGTTTACGTTGGGGTTTAGGCTTTTATTTTGAAACCTTGCATACAGTCAAATACGCAGCTAGTGGAAGAGAAGTTGTATTATTTTGCATTTTTGCAACGTGTGTGTGTAAATTCACAGACTTACATGAATTTGTGAAAGTGGAGATTACTAGGTTTTGGTTTAATGAGTATGAGAAAATCCTGCAAAGTTCTATGAAAGTCTGTCTTACAGAACCAACTGATAACTTTCCCGAGGTCAAAACCTTTATGGGAGAATCATATTTTTTCTATTATTGCAGATTTACACAATGAATATTCTATGTTCATGGCTACTTTGAAATGTGTGAAAACTTCATTATACAATTTCCTGTTGCAGTGCTATGGACATATTTTTGCCGTTTCAAAAACAGTTACATTTAAATGTACAGATCAAATTATATACCGTAATATATACCGTCTATCATCTATGGTTTAATTTATATCGCAATGAGTTTTATACCATATTACACAACCACAGAGCAGCCAGGCAATGTAGATGGTGTAAATGAAGAGGCTCTACTTACAGTAGATCAAGAGAGTTATACTGAGTAAATCACATTATTGCTTAATGGAGACTACACTACACTCTGTTTATGTCTTCATTTACCATGGGACTCTTGATGTGGTTGTTGGTTTACGGCTTTGTATTCTTTTCCTACCCTGCTTTACCCTCTCCTACCTCATGGAGGCAATATTTCACCATTTCTCATTATGATGTGGAGAAAGTTAAGAAAACATATGGTTACATCAAAAAGAGACAAACGCATAAGACATACACACAATCATGCTGATGTATGAAAGGAGTACAACTGTACATGATCGGTCTCCTGAATGCCAACGAAAGCTCATAAGGCATAAACGTAATCATGATTCACTGGAAGAAGGAATTTCTTATTATTCTGTGCCTGCTCAGTGGTAAGATGTGTATTTGTTTCATTCTAGACATTTGGATTGAATTCTTTTTGTTCAATTAATGATTACAAAATACAAGTCTTTGTTTCAACAGAATGCAAAGGACAAGACAAAGTACAGCAGCCAGTGGAAAATATGGCTGGTAGTGAAGGAGGAAATATCACTGTTGAGTGTAAATATGAGCTGGCACTCACAGGGAACATGTTCTCTATACTCTGGTACAAACAGAATGTGAAGGACTTCCCACAATATCTTCTACAGACAAATTCTTATAGTGAAAATGAAATTGTCAAAGAGCAATTTCAGGCCAACCTCGACACCAAGGCAACGGTTGCTTCTCTGACTATTAAAAAGCTGCAAGTATCTGACTCTGCTGTCTACTACTGTGCTCTGCAGCCCACAGTGACACACCCTTTCTCTTCATACTACAAAAACCTCAACCTCTGTAGTGCTGTAAAGTAATAATACCACACTTACACAAACAGTGCTGAGCATATTTCAAAAGACATTCAACTATAAATTTTAGTGTTAAGAGAAACAGACAAATTACACCTAACATTCTGTTGTGTACTAAATCATTAAGGATCATTTATTAGTGTTTGATTCAGCATAGGTAATCTCTAATAATATTTTTTATATGCTCTATTAAATCCTTTAACTAGAATGCTCTCTCCCTTTCAACTGAGCAGTTAATTGGCCTCATTTATCAAAGCGAGCATACAGTGGAAAAATCATGATATGCCAAGTTTCAAATGTGATTCATGAGATGTACCTGTGCTAATCCATGCATAGCTCAAAGACAAGCGTAATGTAGTTTACATGGCCGCGCCCCAAAACTCTGTGACATGAAGGAATGCAAGGTGAAAAAGAAGAAGAATTTCTCTGATGCGGAAATCGGCATTGTTACAATTGAGATATAAAAGACTTTTTCTAATATTACTACGGTACTGAAAGCTCAAAAAGAATGAAGATGTTCATTTATTCAGGCTTAGAAGAAAAAAACGGTGCAGTTTAGCAGCTTAAAAAGCGGAATAATATGGTGTGATAAATCTTGTATATAGAAGCAGATTAAAGCGGCTGAAGCCCACACATTGCTCCCATATAGCACTGTGTGCCGCGTTTCACATTGACAATCATTTCACTTAATTTTCACATCTCCCTTGCACTAATTGAAACAGATCACCTGAAGACAGTGGCCGAGAATTGCAAATCAAATGAACATTTATTTGGACTAACTTACAACCTGTGAAACACTTTTTACCAATCACCGATACATATGTACAAGCAGCAAGTCGTATGGAAACAATAGGTACTATAGACCAGAAGATCACTGTTCATTTACCATGTGAGCTTGACCTGACCTAACCCGAGATTTACAGCTGAGAAACCTGATTCTAACTCATTTGCATACTAACAGTGATTGGATGTTAGCCGGGGGGAGGGGCGTGGGGGGATCTGTGCAAAAACAGAGCACAGAGGGAAGGAGCAAACAAGAGGTGAAGCCTATTATCTCATTTGTGCCTTTTCCAGTGGGTTTTCAGTTCAGTAGTAAATTTAGTCCATATTTAGTTGTGGGTACCAGCAGATGAACCAACAGCATATTTCAAAGAACTGAAATCATCCCCTACAAGATTTCTACATGAAGAAAATAGTACTCTTGTTCATCATTACAGCAGCGGGTAAATGCTGTTTTTATATTTTTATTTTACATGTACAACAATAGTAATTAAATTGTGATTAGATCATTATGAATAACATTTCATTTAGGTATTTCATTTACAGGTGTTCAGGCTCAAGATAAAATTGGTCCTAAAGATGAAGATGTCATTACTAAGGAAGAAAGTGAATCAGTCACTCTCAAGTGTTCTTATGAAACAAGTAACAGTTACCCTTGGCTTTACTGGTACAGACAACATTCTAATCAGGCTCTTCAGTATTTACTGTATAAAGGTGCACGGTCAAGTAGTTCAGATGGTCGAGCATCAGACCACCGGTTTACGTCTACCACATCCTGGTCATCCACTGAACTCCACATCAGTTCCCTGATTCTGTCAGACTCAGCTCAGTATTACTGTGCACTGCACCACAGTGAAATAAAGCCCGTGAGACATCGTACAAAAACACAGTAATTATTTATAATCTCACATTCATTTCCTTTGGTGAAAATTTGTGGTCACACCTGCTTTGTAACTACAGTTAAAAAACACTCTTGCTACATTGTCGATAAGCACTAGTGGTTCAAACATCTGATGATGCACTTCAAACCTTCATCCTCCTGCCAGCGTGTTGGGTTCTCAGACAAGGCTGATCCCATTTAGCTATAGACCAGAAATGTCCTTCTTTTACCAGCATTTGAAGTATCTATCCAGTGGATCACAGAACAATGTATCTCAACATTCATTGCATGTGGATGACAGCTTGTGCAAACGAGATTTTTTGTAGGCTGGTCTAAGTTTTGATAAATAAAACAGTGGCTACAGCTGATGATCCCGCTGCATATTTAGGTCTCTTGTCCCAAAATCTCAAACCATCCATACGAAACATTGGTGTGACCTTTGATAGTGCTTTGATAAGCAAGTGTCCTCAGTCTCAGTCATTAATTTTATTAGAGTGAAGTGAAGTGATTGTCACATGTGATACACAGCAGCACAGCACACGGTGCACATAGTGAAATTTATCCTCTGCATTTAACCCATCACCCTGAGTGAGCAGTGGGCAGCCATGACAGGTGCCCGGGGAGCAGTGTGTGGGGTCGGTGCTTTGCTCAGTGGCACCTCAGTGGCACCTTGCCGGATCGGGTTTCGAACCGGCAACCTTCTGATTATGGGGCCGATTCCTTAACCGCTAGGCCACCATTGCCCCTATTAATTAATGACAATATCCAAAATCAAAGGTTATTTACCACCTGGAGATCTGGAGCAGGTAAACCATGCATTTGTCACCTCACATCTGGATTACTGTAAATCATTATACTTTGGTATAATGTGCAACAAGTGCAGAACGCAGTGGCTCATTGAAGAGTGCACACACTGCATCAGTAAAGCCGCCAGCATTGTGAAGGACTCTACACACCCCTCCTATGCACTCTTCACCCTCCTACCATCCAGAAAAATGTACCAATGCATTCGGGCCCTCACTGCCAGACCATGCAATAGCTTCTTTTCACAGGTCATCAGACACCTGAACACTCAGGAACTTTCCACCCTGGACCGACAAACACACACTACCTCTGTTGCATTGTAACATTATCTATCTGTAATATTTTCTATTCATGTACCGTTAAATTTTGCACAGAAGTATTTGCACTGTTTTACTTTGCACAATTATAATTCATTTAACTATTTAGCGCTGTCTGTCTCATTGTTGTCTACATGTTTTTTGTTATTATTGCACTGTCTTCATGTAGCCCAGATGTCAGTGTCGCACATGTGCACTTTATGTCAGAATGTAACTTTGTTTAATTGTTCAAATGTTACATGTAGCACCAGGTTCTGGTGAAACGTTGTTTCGTTTCACTATGTACTGTCTAACATGGTCTATATAGCTGAAATTGCAATAAAGCTCAACTTCAACTTAAGTATGAAATGCTAAACTTAACCACAAGGTGACAGTGTGGCAACTAAGATCCATTTTGGAAGCGCGTGGAGTTGCTCCAAAACATTGAGACAAACAGTTGAACAAACCATTTGATGTACCTTGGACCTGCTAGAGACTTTGCATCAGAGACTACATCAAATGATGGTTCACGTGTATAAAATATTTATTCTTTTTTTTTGCTTAGGTAACACCACAATCAACTTTCTGTCTTTTTAAAAATTGCATTATGTGCTGTTATAAACATATGTGTGTTCTTTACAGGATGTAAAGGAGAGGAGAGTGTAAATCAGCCAGAAGAAAAAATTATTAGGACTGAAGGTGGACTGGTGATTTTGAGCTGTGGATACACAACATCAGATCCATCTCCATATCTGTTCTGGTACATACAGCGGACCAAGGACATTCCCAGATTTATTCTGAGACGGGAGCGTTATGGATATGGAGAAAATGGCACAGAGTTTCATGAGAGGTTTTATTCTAAACTGAACTTCTCTGCAAGTTCAGTTCCTCTGACTATACAGAACCTGCAGGTATCAGACTCTGATGTGTACTACTGCGCTCTGCGGCCCACAGTGACACCTGCACACTCAACCCTCATACAAAAAAAACTTTACCTCTGGCAGAGCAACAAGACTATAGATTATCATTATGGCATTGTTTAGCTTTGAATAGATTATCCATTCATCATAAAAGACTTCCTAATACTTATGTCATTAATCAGTGGCAGTGCAGGGAAAAAGGAAACGTTTGGATGACAAACAAGAACATTCAATTTAATAAGTCACAATCAAGTCACTGACATTAAGACACAGTAAAATATACAATGACTGGATGTGAACTACACACAATGAGTATACATTAAAGGTCTTTTATTGTGATGATATTTTGCTTTTATATAGGTCTTAGTGGTCCCTTAATGCTATATCTGAAGTTTCTATCCGAATTTTAGCCTTGGTGCAGAAATGGTGCACTTTTAGCCAGTCCCAAAATCGAATGTCCTTAGACATGCTGTCTCTGTATCTGTAGCTTTAAATGCAAATGAGGAGGAGAGAGGCAGGACAAGGAGGAGACTAGCGTATAGAAGTGAGGGGCATTTGTGGAAATGACATCAACACTAATTGTTTGCCACTAACAGAAAGTTTTTCTGGTTCTTCAGAGTCTCGCAAGATGCAACAAAAAATACATTTGTGCTCATTTAAGCAATTTCCTTCGGGATTAATAAAGTTTTCTGATTCTGATTTCAGTTTATATATTTAATCCTTGAGCAATTGCAATGCTTGGAGGTGGAGCTACTTTTTTAGGGGAGGGGTCGGAAATTCTCTGGCCGGACAAGGAATGAGAAAAGGGGAGGTAACCTTTTACCTTTTGACCTTTTGACGACATAACGTGAGACATTCTAGATGCAACCATCTGAGCTGCCGCTCTCTGAACGTTAAACACAGGAGCCCTGAGCTGCCAGCCTTGGCATCAATCCTTCTCTGGTCCATCTTCTTCCAAGGCACAGGTGGACCTTGACATTCTGGCATCCTCGCTCTCCGTGTTTGGACTGGAGATGGCACTGACCCCTCTCCCTCTCTGTCTTTGCAAGGGTGGCTCGGTGACCATGCTGCGCCCTGTCCCAGCTCCTTGGTCCATCTAGTGGCATGGCCCAGCATGTCCCCTCTGGTGTTATGAAGGACACAACAGGCCCTGTACATGCATGTCCCCTCTGGAGGTGTGAGGACCTCAGTGTCCCTGTCCTGTTTCGGTCCTTCAGGACTAGGGCTTAAAACACAGACCGTCCTTCTTATCCAAGAAACCTGGGTGGAGTTCCAGTCCCCTCCCTTTCAAAAAACAGACTTTGATGTTTTTTTGTTGTTCATATGACATATATTGATAATGAATAGCACAGGTAATTAACTCAGCTAATTAAGACATTTTTGGAAGAGTGGTTTTAGAATATTGAGCTTTTGTACGTTCTTTTTCTCCTCTGTAACTATTTGACCATCTCCTACATAGATGTGTATAACCTCTGAATCATGTATTCACTGGTCTTTTGGCAGATCACAAATTTATCTGCACATTAGAGGTCTGCTGGGTACAGTTTTTCAGGAACAAGATTTTACAAATGTAATGATTATTACAGGTTTTATTGGGTCAGTTGTGGCCCAGTGGTTAAGGAAGCAGGCCCATAATTAAAAGGTTACCGGTTCAAATCCCGATCCACCAAGGTCCAACTGAGGTGCTGCTGTGCAAAGCACCGTCCCCACACACTGCTCCCCGAGCGCCTGTCATGGCTGCCCACTGCTCACTATGAGTGCTTTGCAAGATTAATTGTGCAGTTTATAAAATTTTTGAATCTTAAATGATATCTGAGTTTAAGCATTTAAGTACGTTGCTGTGCCTTTTGCCGGAGAATCATCTGTAAGTTTTGTTTTCCAGTAAAATCTGATATTAGTAAGATTGTAACCTAAGTGTCATGGGCATTGTTATTTGTATTTTGAAACTGTACTTGTATAATTGTTTAAAGTTCACATAATAAAAATCTTAAAAATTTACTGGAATGTGTAAAAAAATGTACTCAAACTAACTCATTGCCATCTCCAGTCCAAACGTGGAGAGGGAGGCTGCCAGAATGTCAAGGTCCACCTGTGCCATGGAGGAAGACGGACGAGAGAAGGTACGATGCCACTGCTGGCAGCTCAGGGCTCCTGTGTTGTCTGATTCAAACTGTACTTTTGAGTACTTGGAATATTTAATCAACACCAAATTATATTTAAATATGAGTCTGCTTGTTGGCCTAACTAGGCATGTTGTGATGCTGCCAAAGTCCCTTCTCCCCATCTCGCCAGCAGCAAAGACCAAGGTCCTCAAGCCATTAGAGTGCTTAACCAGACATTCCACCATACCTCAGCTCTCGCACCCCAACATCTGAATGTTCATTGTTGTCTGTTCATTTCACCACTACCCTGTAATATGATACACCAATAATTGCAGAAATCAATGCACAATGTACACTGTAGCTCACTATTGTCCTTTATTTGATTTTACTTAACATTATATCCTGCTTCATACTGCGCCAATGTATTATCCGTACCCACCACTCAGTCATGTCTGTCTGTGTCTTATGTTCTCCTCAAACAAATATTTGTTTGCATTTAAGCTTGCTTACATTTTTACTAGACTTATATTTCATTTATTCAATTTTTTTAAGCTTGCTAACATTTTTTCTAGACTTATATCTCTGTCATGATCCGGTCCGGCAGGGGTGACAGGGGTGAGTTCGAAACGTGTTTCATGTTAGTCTTGTGAAATGTTCCCTGATTGTGTTCACCTATGTATAATTATAGAATTGTATAAAGCTATCCTGTTCGTGTCTGTTTGCTGTCAGGTCATTGTGTGGTGATGTTCCCCTGTCTCATTTACTATGCATTAAACCCCTGTCCTGTGACGTTGTGCGTAGGCGTCCTCCTTCCTCGCCATGTCCAGACCATTGTGACAATCTCATTTATTCTATTTCATTTTCCGCCCTTGCTCTGCTTTATAACTTTGATTTGTACCTACGCACAGCAAAAACAGCGGTTCAGAATGCATTTCACTGGTTGTCTTACTGCTTTAACTATGCAAATGAACAATAATATCTCCTTTCTACTCTCGTTTACATTTACAACATTTGGCATACTCTCCTACCCTTCTTCAGCCAATAGTACACCAATATCATTAAAGCCTGATCATTCTTCTTTTTAATACAACCAATGTACATTTTATTTGCACTATGTGCTTTTATTAATAGGTGCAATTCAGCCAGAAGGAGAATTAATTCAGACTGAACATAAAGACACCTGGATAATATAGGGTTAGATTCAGTATGACATTTTTTCGTTATTATTTTGTTGTCTTTGTGTCTCAGTACTCTTGATGTGTGAAACTGAAACAGAAGGTGGCAGTATTGCAACTACAATCAGTCAATCACAATCACAGCTCCAGCAACACAGAGTTCACTTCTGGAAGCAGTTGGGGTTGGATGTGATGCTGTAAAACCGTGAAGCAAATAGTTGAAGAAACCATTTGATGCACCGGGGCCCTGCTGCAAACTTTACATTAGAGACTACAACAAATTATGCTTCTCATGCATATATTCTTTATTCTTCTTTTTTGCTTAGGTAAGGCAACAATCAATTTATTGTGATTTAAAAACAAATACTGTACTGAACAAAACAGAACATGCTCTTATAAACATATATGTGTTCTTTACAGGATGTAGAGGAGAGGAGAGTGTAATCCAGCCAGAAGAAAAAATGATTAGGACTGAAGGAGGACTTGTGACTCTCAGTTGTAACTACATAACATCAGATCCATCTCCATATCTGTTCTGGTACATACAGCGGACCAATGACATTCCCAGATTTATTCTGAGACGGGAGCGTTATGGATCTGGAGAAAATGGCACAGAGTTTCATGAGAGGTTTTATTCCAAACTGAACTTCTCTGCAAATTCAGTTCCTCTGACTATACAGAACCTGCAAGTATCAGACTCTGCTGTGTACTACTGCGCTCTGCGGCCCACAGTGACACCTGCACACTCAACCCTCATACAATTACATTTCATTTGTCCTGTTTCGGCAGAACAAGAAGACTACAGAACCTGTGTTTGATTATCATTATAGCATTGTTTAGGTTTGAATAGATTATCCATTCATCATAAAAGACTTCCTAATACTTATGTCATTAATCAGTGGCAGTGCAGGGAAAAAGGAAACGTTTGGATGACAACAAGAACAGTCAATTTAATAAGTCACAATCAAGTCACTGACATTAACACACACAAGACACAGTAAAATACACAATGACTGGATGTGAACTACACACAATGAGGATACATTAAAGGTCTTTTATTGTGATAATATTTTGCTTTTATATAGGTCTGCACATTAGAGGTCTGCTGGGTACAGTTTTTCAGGAACAAGATTTTACAAATGTAATGATTATTACAGGTTTTATTGGGTCAGTTGTGGCCCAGTGGTTAAGGAAGCAGGCCCATAATTAAAAGGTTACCGGTTCAAATCCCGATCCACCAAGGTCCAACTGAGGTGCTGCTGTGCAAAGCACCGTCCCCACACACTGCTCCCCGAGCGCCTGTCATGGCTGCCCACTGCTCACTATGAGTGCTTTGCAAGATTAATTGTGCAGTTTATAAAATTTTTGAATCAATATCCGAGTTGAATCTTAAATTATATCTGAGTCTTTTATTGTGATAATATTTTGCTTTTATATAGGTCTTAGAAACTTCAGATATAAAGCACGCTGGCTTTAAGGGACCACTATCCAAATTTTAGCTTTGGTGCAGAAATACAGCACTTTTAGCCAGTCACAAAATCGAATGTCCTTAGACATGCTGTCTCTGTATCTGTAGCTTTAAATGCAAATGAGGAGGAGAGAGGCAGGACAAGGAGGAGATTAGCGTATAGAAGTGAGGGGGCATTTGTGGAAATGACATCAACACTAATTGTTTGCCACTAACAGAAAGTTGTTCTGGTTCTTCAGAGTCTCGCAAGATGCAACAAAAATACATTTGTGCTCATTTAAGCAATTTCCTTCGGGATTAATAAAGTTTTCTGATTCTGATTTCAGTTTATATATTTAATCCTTGAGCAACTGCAATGCTTGAAGATGGAGCTACTTTTTTAGGGGAGGGGTCAGAAATTCTCTGGCCGGACAAGGAATGAGAAAAGGGGAGGTAACCTTTTCCCTTTTGACCTTTTGACGACATAACGGGAGACATTCTAGATACAACCATCTGAACTGCCGCTCTCTGAACGTTAAACACAGGAGCCCTGAGCTGCCAGCCTTGGCATCAATCCTTCTCTGGTCCATCTTCTTCCAAGGCAAAGGTGGACCTTGACATTCTGGCATCCTCGCTCTCCGTGTTTGGACTGGAGATGGCACTGACCCCTCTCCCTCTCTGTCTTTGCAAGGGAGGCTCGGTGACCATGCTGCGCCCTGTCACAGCTCCTTGGTCCATCTAGTGGCATGTCCCAGCCTGTCCCCTCTGGTGTTATGAAGGACACAACAGGCCCTGTACATGCATGTCCCCTCTGGAGGTGTGAGGACCTCAGTGTCCCTGTCCTGTTTCGGTCCTTCAGAACTAAGGCTTAAAACACAGACCGTCCTTCTTATCCAAGAAACCTGGGTGGAGTTCCAGTCCCCTCCCTTTCAAAAAACAGACTTTGATGTTTTTTTGTTGTTCATATGACATATATTGATAATGAATAGCACAGGTAATTAACTCAGCTAATTAAGACATTTTTGGAAGAGTGGTTTTAGAATATTGAGCTTTTGTACGTTCTTTTTCTCCTCTATAACTGTTTGACCATCTCCTACATAGATGTGTATAACCTCTGAATCATGTATTCACTGGTCTTTTGGCAGATCACAAATTTATCTGCACATTAGAGGTCTGCTGGGTACAGTCTTTCAGGAACAAGTTTACAAATGTAATGATTATTACAGGTTTTATTAGGTCAGTTGTGGCCCAGTGGTTAAGGAAGCAGCCCCATAATTAGAAGGTTACCGGTTCAAATCCCGATCCACCAAGGTCCAACTGAGGTGCTGCTGTGCAAAGCACCGTCCCCACACACTGCTCCCCGAGTGCCTGTCATGGCTGCCCACTGCTCACTATGAGTGCTTTGCAAGCTTAAATGTGTAGTTTATTAAATTTTTGAATCAATATCCGAGTTGAATCTTAAATGATATCTGAGCATTTTTTATTAATAAGTGCAATTCAGCCAGAAGGAGAATTAATTAAGACTGAACATAAAGACACAGGGGGTTAGATTCAGTATGACATTTTTTCATTATTATTTTGTTGTCTTTGTGTCTCAGTACTCTTGATGTGCGAAACTGAAACAGAAGGTGGCAGTATTGCAACTACAATCAGTCAGTCATTCTCACAGCTCCAGTAACACAGAGTTCACTTCTGGAAGCAGGTGGTTGGATGTGATGCTGTAAAACCGTGAAGCAAATAGTTGAAGAAACCATTTAATGCACCGGGGCCCTGCTGCAAACTTTACATCAGAGACTACAACAAATTATGCTTCTCATGCATATATTCTTTATTCTTCTTTTTTGCTTAGGTAAGGCAACAATCAATTTATTGTGATTTAAAAACAAATACTGTACTGAACAAAACAGAACGTGCTCTTATAAACATATATGTGTTCTTTACAGGATGTAGAGGAGAGGAGAGTGTAATCCAGCCAGAAGAAAAAATAATTAGGACTGAAGGAGGACTTGTAACTCTCAGCTGTAAATACACAACATCATCTTCAAATCCATATCTGTTCTGGTACATACAGCGGACCAATGACATTCCCAGATTTATTCTGAGTCGATATCGTTATGGATCTGGAGAAAATGGCACAGAGTTTCATGAGAGGTTTTATTCTAAACTAAACTTCTCTGCAAGTTCAGTTCCTCTGACTATACAGAACCTGCAAGTATCAGACTCTGCTGTGTACTACTGCGCTCTGCGGCCCACAGTGACACCTGCACACTCAACCCTCATACCAAAAACCCTTTACTTCTGGCAGAACAAGAAAACTACAGAACCTGTGTTTGATCATTATTGAAGCATTTTTGAGCTTCAAATAGATTAGCCATTCTTCATAAAAGACTCCCTAATACCTATGTCATGAATCAGCAGCAGTGCAGAAAATTTAATTAATCACAAAAAGTCGCTGATATGAACACACACACGATACAGTAAAATACACAATGAACAGACATAGTTACTATATTACATAGAACTATATTATTGTGGAACGATGTTTATGGAGATTGTTATGGAGATAAACACAAACACTCTATATAGAAAAAACAAACTATGGCGCATTTACAGAAATACTTTGATATGTTGATAAATATGTTGAAATATGTTGACAAATATTTCTACCTGAAAAAATATTCACACCACATGCGCAAGACCATAACCGGAACATATTGAAATAGATAAATAGATAATCTGAGGGTCCTGTATTTGACAGATATTCACTGTATTTTCTCTTACTCATCAAACAAAAAGCTAGAAATTTGCCTTTTTTTTATCTCCCGATTTAAGGCACTCGCTGCGCTTTTGACGGTATGCAACGTTCCAAAATAAAGGTTCCACATTCAACGACAAGGAATCTTTTAATATACATTAATATAGTGCACTTCAGCTTAGAGCCAAACTGCATGTGTAAAGCCAGGTACTTCATGCAATTTCACACAACAAAACCGTAGATTATTGGTTTATTTTTAGGTTTATGTTTGGGTTTAGGCTTTCATTTTTATTTAAGCTTATTTTATGTTTTTTTTTTTATTTTGAAACCTTGCATACCGTCAAATGCGCAGCTAGTGGAAGAGAAGTTGTATTATTTTACATTTTCACAATATATTGGCTGCAGGAATAAAACAATAAAAAACTTCTGTGCGTAAATTCACAGATATACATGAATTTGTGAAAGTGGAGATTACTAGGTTTTTGTTTAATGAGTAAGAGAAAATTCTGCAAAGATCTATGAAGGTCTGTCTAATACAGAACCAACTGCTAACTTTCCTGTGGTCAAAACCTTTATGGGAGATGTTATCATATTTTTTCTATTATGTTAACGGCTACTTTGAAACATGTAAACACATTTATTATACACTTTTCACTTTTTTAAATTTAAATGTACAGATCAAATTATAGACCGCAATATACATCGTCTACCATCTATGGTTTAATTTATATCGCAATATGAATTTTATACCATATTGCAGAACCACAGAGAAGCCAGGCAATGTAGGTGGTGTAAATGAAGAGTCTCTACAGTAGATCAAGAGCGTTATATTGAGTGAATCACATTATTGCTTAACGAATACTACACTACACTCTTTTTATGTCCTCATTTACCATGTGTCTCTTGATGTGGTGGTTGGTTTACAGTTTTGTGGTCTTTTCCTATTTTGCTTTACCCTCTCCAACCGCATGGAGGCCATATTTCACCATTTTTCATTATGATGGTGATGGGAATCAGTAGTTACAGGGACAGTCCCCCTGAAGCAACTTAGGGTTAAGTGTCTTGCTCAGGGACACAATGGTAGTTAGCGGGATTCGAACCTGGGTCTCCTGGTTCACAGGCGAGTGTGCTACCCTCTAGGCTACTACCACCCTTTTAATCATGACCCACTAGAAGAAGGAATTTCTCATTATTCTGTGTCTGCTCAGTGGTAAGATGTGTATTTGAATGACTTTTCTTTATTTAATAGTAAAGTTGTAATAAATAAAATTGTTTTTTTTTCACCAGAATGCAAAGGACAATATAAAGTACAGCAGCCAGTGGAAAATATGGCTGGTAGTGAAGGAGGAAATATCACTATTGAGTGTACGTCCAGCAGGTGACGGACCATGTAGGCCAGAGAGCCGTCAACTTGAAGTGGAGAGGAAGGTAGAGACACGAGGGCTGGTCGATAACGGTCCACCTGACACTTCATGCGCTCAGCGGTTTGGTTGAGGACCCGGTGGACTTGGGACCAGACCTTATGTAGTTTGTGGAGTCGGCTGTTGACCGCCAACACCAGTCCCTCGACCATGGGCGTGGGGAACCATGTGGGTCTGAGGGCAGTGTTAGAGTTATCCGTCTTATCCAACACTTATAAACCAGAGAGATATGACACGAAGCAGTTGAGCTCTTTTTACTTGCAAGGAGAGCGATCAGAGACGATCATGCCTCCAAAAGCTCTGCCGTCTCTTCCGCTTCCTCTCTTTTTATTTAATAAAGGGCGGTACATTCATCACAGGATCACACCATATAAGCTTATAATTTGTATGTAGGGTTGTCTCTTGGTAGACACTCCATCGCAAGGTCTTCTTGTTTTCTTGCTTCGCTGCGGCTGCAGGCCTCCTCTTATCAAGTCGCGGTCATTCTGTTCTGCAAACAACCTTTAGCCCACCAGTTTCTAATCCAAGAGACTAATGATTAAATATAGTGTGCATATTAAAAAGATTTATACAGTTTAATACATATGAGATATATATGTCAAAAAGGTAATAATAGGTAATTGCATGATAACTTATTTACATTTTCCAACAGGCAGTGACCACCTCAAAGAGGAGTGCTCCATGGCCGAGGAACAATGTTGGTTCCATGCGAGCTCCGCCAAGAGGAGGTGTTGGGCCGAGCAGTAACATCTGAGGTATGTCTCCACCTCCTGGTTGACCCTCTCAGTCTGACCATTGGATTGGTCAGATTGGTCACTTCTGGGGACAACTGGGAGTGACTGTCAGTCTGTCGTCAGGGTACCACCCCCCCCGACGACAGACTAACCGTTACCCCCAGTTGTGGCCAGCGACTGCTGTGGTTGCAAGCCTTTGGGGACTGATTTGGAAGCCCAGGAAGGAAATTTCCGTGGTGTGGAAAGTAGTCTACTACTAGTAGCCTACTAGTAGCCTACTAGTACTAGTCCATCGCTACTTGTCCAGTACAGACGGCCTCACGGTGTTAAGGCGCCAGGGAGCAGGTCGATCTCCCAGTCATAGGGCTTATTGGGGGGGCAGCCCGTTGCCTTGTCCTTATTGAAGACTGCGCCGAGGTCATGGTAGCACTCTGGGACCCCCAGTAAGGCGGGGGTGGCATTGTGTGGAGACCGAGGCGTGGCATCGGCTGGTGTCGGGGGGAAATTTGTCTTCAAAGGGCGTGGTTTCAGTCGATGGGCATGGTTCGGCCATGGTTAAACATAGAAGCATGGTAAGCGGAAGGCTGGATTGAACAGGGGCCTGATTCTGCCCGTGGGCATGGTCAGTCTTGTCTTTAGCTTAAACCTGAGTGTGGGTGTTGCAGTCTTGGACCGGGGTTTTGCGTCTAGGCAGGGAGCATTGAGGGGCATGGCCGAGTCTCACCATTGCTACGTGTGTGGGCCCAGAGCGGTTCGGGGAGTGGCCTGTCGGTGTGGCATCCACACTGTTTGATGGTGCCCGTGGTCCAGTCAATGTGGGGCTCGTGGGTTGTCAGCCATGGGTAACCTAACACAATCGGGTCATGAGAAGTTGTGATTATGTAGAATATCATAGTTTCCACATGGTTGGGCTCGAGGCAGACGAGTAGGGGCTTGGTTTGGAAAAGTACTTGCAGTCCAGTCCCATAACCACATGTGGTGGATCAGACTGGGAGATGAAGTCCGGTGGCCAGGTCGACGTCTATCAAGTTCATGTCCGCCCTGGAGTCCACCAGCGCTCGTCCCTGATGTTGGCCGGGTCTGGGTTTCTTCCAGCAGACGGTGATGGGAAGTGAGCAACAGGTGGTGGCTCTGGGAAGGGCTTTGGTGCTCACCAAGGGGGTCCGAACCTCAGGCAAGGGGGGGGGTTCCAGATGGTTGTGGTTTGATTCAACGGTTGGGACAAACAGCGCTGAAGTGGTTCGAGCTGAAGTGGTTCGGGCTGAAGTGGTTCCCTGCTCTTCTCATCGCCTTCGTTCCTGGGAAGTGAGTGGGGTCGGCATATTTGCATGGGTTCTTTGCATACAAGGGGGGTGGAGCCCTAGGGGTGTCATGCAGGTGCGCGGCTGGGGCACAGTGGAAAGGGGTGTGTCGGTGCCTTTCTTGGCCCTGCTCGGCGAGACATCGGTCTATGGACGTGGCCAGCGCAAATTTATTGTCCAGCGTTTTGCCCCAAACGCGATTCACCATCTCGTTTTTCACCGCCTCCCTGAGGCCTTGGTAGAACGAGGTGGGAAGAGAGGTCCACTCACTGTTGTTCACCAGAGTACGGAATTCATTCGCGTAATCGCTCATGCTCCGATTTCCCTGGCGTAACGACATGAGTCGCAGTGACACCGCGCGCAGGTCGGTCTCGCCCTGGAACACGATCTGGAGGCGGTCCAGGAAGGCGGGGACAGACAGACGGATCGGTCGCGTTGTTCCACCAGCAGCGTGACCCACTCCAGCGTGCATCCCGTCAGCCGGGTAATAATGTACATGAGCGCCGTTTCTTTGTCAGGGAGGTGGGCGGCTTGGAGGTGGAGAAGCAGCCGGCACTGCGTGATAAATCCGCAACAACTCTTGGGATCACCTTCATAAAGCGGCGGGGGGGCCAATCCAGCCGGGGTGGACATGCGTGAATCTGGAGTGGAGACTGCAGGACCGGGACAGCTGGGCTGGGACTGCAGCGAGTGGACATGTGCCGAAAGAGCAGCAAGAGCGGAGCTTATCTGGAGAAGTGCGCACTGCTGCTGGCACTCGTGTCTTGGTGATCCTGGAGTGAAACGTGCTGCAACTGAAAGAACGCAGTCAGCTAGCCCAGCGTCTACTGCATGGTTGCCATGTCACTGTGCGAGTTTGGGGACGCATTCGCAGGCATGCTTGGAGTGAGGGGACAGATCGACGGACTGGGAGAAGACACTGGATGAGCTGGGGAGGAGGACTGGCGGTGCTTGGCCAGTAAGAACGAGGCAGTAGGTGAGTTGGAAAGGAATCAGTCAGGCGATCGTGGTAACAAAAGGGGCAGGCAAAGCTTGAGGTCCGTTACAGGCAAAGGTCATGGTTATAGTAATAATCAGTAATAATCAGTCGGGCATAGGTTAATAAGGCTAGCATTTCAAGAAAGAGCAGGCAGCATCTTCTCGGGGTCACCTGGCTTTTATACTCTGCTCTCTCTTCCATTTCCGGGTCGCTATCTCCCTGGCTGGTCTGGCGCTCTCTGGTGGGCTGGGCAAATCAAATGAACATTTCATTAAAAATTAACATTTATTAAGACTAACTTACAACCTGTGAATCACTTTTTACCAATCACTGATACATATGTACAAGCAGCAAGTCATATGGAAACAATGACCAGAAGTTCACTGTTCATTTACCATGTGAGCTTGACCTGACCTAACCCAAGATTTACAGCTGAGAAACCTGAATCCAACTCATTTGCATACTAACAGTGATTGGATGTTTAGCTGGGGGGAGGGGCGTGGGGGGATCTGTGCAAAAACAGAGCACAGAGGGAAGGAGCAAACAAGAGGTGAAGCCTATTATCTCATTTGTGCCTTTTCCAGTGGGTTTTCAGTTCAGTAGTAAATTTAGTCCATATTTAGTTGTAGGTACCAGCAGATGAACCAACAGCATCTTTCAAGGAACTGATATCATCCCCTACATGATTTCTACATGAAGAAAATAGTACTCTTGTTCATCATTACAGCAGCGGGTAAATGCTGTTTTTTTTTTTTTTTTTTTTTGCTGTGTACAACAATAATAGCTAAATTGTGATAGAATCATTATGAATAACATTTCATTTAGGTATTTCATTTACAGGTGTTCTGGCTCAAGATAAAATTGTCCTTAAAGATGAAGATGTCATTACTAAGGAAGAAAGTGAATCAGTCACTCTCAAGTGTTCTTATGAAACAAGTAGCAGTTACCCTTGGCTTTACTGGTACAGACAACATTCTAATCAGGCTCTTCAGTATTTACTGTATAAAGGTGCACGGTCAAGTAGTTCAGATGGTCGAACTTCAGACCACCGGTTTACGTCTACCACATCCTGGTCATCCACTGAACTCAACATCAGTTCCCTGATTCTGTCAGATTCAGCTCAGTATTACTGTGCACTGCACCACAGTGAAATAAAGCCCGTGAGACATCGTACAAAAACACAGTAATTATTTATAATCTCACATTCATTTCCTTTGGTGAATATTTGTGGTCACACCTGCTTTGTAACTACAGTTAAAAACACTCTTGCTACATTGTCGATAAGCACTAGTGGTTCAAACATCTGATGACGCACTTCAAACCTTCATCTTCCTGCCAGTGTGTTGGGTTCTCAGACAATGCTGATCCAATTTAAATGTAGAACAGAAATGTCTTTCTTGGTCGAGAAATGTCATTTGAAGTATCTATCCAGTGGATCACAGAACGATGTATCTCAACATTCATTGAGTTTGATGTGGATGACAGCTTGTGCAAAGAAGAATTTCTTTGTAGGCTGGTCTAAGTTTTGGTAAATGAAACTGTGGCTACAGCTGATGATCCTGCTGCATATTTAAGTCCCTTGTCCCAAAATCTCAAACCATCTGTACGAAATCTTGGTGTGACCTTTGATAGTGCTTTTAAATTTGATATAAGTATCATCAGTCAAGTTTTTATTAATTAATGACAATATCCAAAACCAAAGGTTATTTGCCACCTGGAGATCTGGAGCAGGTAATCCATGCATTTATCGGCTCACAGCTGGATTACTTTAATTCATTGTACTTTGCCAGACCATGCAAAAGATTCTTTCCATCAGACACCTGAACACTCAGGAACTTTCCAGCCTGGACCAACACACACACACTACGTATTTTGTATAGTAACATTATCTGTCTGTAATATTATCTATTAATGCAACATTCCATTTTGCACAGCAGTATATGCACTGTTTTACTTTGCACATTTATTATTATGTTTTTATTGTTATGTATGTTATAATGTTAAATGTTATCCTTGCACTGTCTGTGTCCACTGTTTGCACTTTATGTAGCCCAGTCTGTTGGTGTTACACACGTGCACTTTATGTCAGTACGTAACTTTGTTGAATTGTTCAAATGTTACATGTAGCACCAGGTTCTGGTGAAACGTTGTTTCGTTTAACTATGTACTGTCTAACATGGTCTATATAGCTGAAATGACAATAAAGCTCAACTTCAACTTAAGTATGAAGTGCTAAACTGAACCACAAGGTGGCAGTGTTGCATCAGAGACTACATCAAATGATGTTTCATGTGCATAAAATATTTATTCTTTTTTTTGCTTAGGTATCACCACAACCAACTTTCTGTCTTTTTTTAATAATTGCAATATGTGTTGTTATAAAAATATGTGTTCTTTACATGATGCGAATAGAGGAGAGGGCAATCCAGCCAGAAGGAAAAATGATTAGGACTGAAGGAGGACTTGTGACTCTCAGCTGTAAATACATAACATGATTTTCAGCTCCATGTCAGTTCTGGTAGATACAGTGAACCAATGAAATTCCCAGATTTAATCTGAGTCGGGATCGTTCAAATCCCGATCCGCCAAGGTGCCACTGAACAAAGCACCGTCCCCACACACTGCTCCCCGGGCGCCTGTCATGGCTGCCCACTGCTCACTAGGTGTGATGGATTAAAAGCAGAAGACACATTAAAAAAAAATCTTAAAAATTTACTGGAATGTGAAAAAATTTACTCAAACAAACCATAAAACAGTTTGTCCGATGCAAACTGTACTTTTGAGTACTTGGAATATTTAATTGACACAAAATTATATTTCAATATGAGTCTGCTTTTTGGCCTAACTAGGCATGTTGTGATGCTGCCAAAGCCCATTCTCCCCAACTCACCAGCAGCAAAGACCAAGGTCCTCGAGCCATTAGAATGCTGAACCAGGACATTCCACCACACCTCAGCTCTCGCACCCCAACATCTGAATGTTCACTGTCGTCTGTTCATTTCACCACTACCCTGTAATCTGCTACACCGATAATTGCAGAAATTAATGCACAATGCACCCTGTAGCTCACTATTGTCCTTTATTTGATATTACTTATATAACATTATATCCTGCTTCATACTGTGTAAATGCAGTGTCCATACCCACCACCCAGTCATGTCTGTGTCTTATGTTCTCCTCAAAAAAATACAAATTCAAATTTTATTTGTCATACATAGTCATACACGGTATGATATGCAGTGAAATGCTTTTTGCGACTGCTACAAACCACAGTATTGCAAATGATGCAAGTATACAATGAACCAATATGCAAATATTGCAAACATAACCAAATATTACACTTTTACGTCTTTAACATAAAATATGTGTAACTGGTAGAGTGAACGTGTGCAAATGAGTGAAAGACAATGTTTAAAGAAAAGAGCCATAAAAAAAGAGCAGTAAAGTAAAAAGGAAAGATTTTGTGCAAAGTGATTTTGTGCAAAGCGATTTGTGCAAAGAGTCCGGAGTGATTGAAGGTGAAAGTGCTGGAGTTCTATGTACTGTTGTTGTTGAGAGCTCGGACAGCCTGCGGGAAGAAGCTCCTCCTCCTTCTCTCTGTGTTGGACTTCAGGGAGCGAAAGCGCTTCCCTGATCGCAACAGAGAGAAGAGTCCATTGTTGGGGTGGGTGAGGTCCTTCACTATCTTCCTGGCCCTGGTACAGCACAATTTGCTGTAGATAGATTGAAGGTCAGGGAGCTTGGTACGGATGATTCGTTCGGCTGATCGAATCACCCTCTGTAGGGCTCGCCTCCTCCAGGTAGGCCGTCTCGTCGTTGTCAGAGATCAGGCCCATGATGACAGTGTCGTCAGCAAACTTGATGTATGTGTACAGAGAGTACAGCAGGGGGCTCAAAACACAGCCCTGGGGGGCTCCAGTGCTGAGGGTGATGGAGGTTGAGACATGACCACCCATCCTTACTGCCTGTGGTCTCCCGGTTAGGAAGTTGGAGATCTACTGACAGAGAGATGAGCTGAGTCCCAGGTGCTCCAGCTTGGTGGTGAGTGTGGAAGGGATTATTGTGTTAAAATGCTTTTCATTGACTACAGTTCAGCATTTAACATAATTTCCCTTCCGAGTGTCCAGGTGGGTGAGTGCCGTATGGAGGAGATATGATATGGCGTCGTCTGTGGATCGGTTGGGACAGTACGCAAACTATAGTGGGTCGAGTGTATCTGGTAATGAAGAAATGATGAAGTCTCTGACCAGCCGTTCAAAGATCTTCATCACTACTGAGGTGAGGGCTACAGGGCAGTAGTCGTTGAGGGAGGCAGGATGGGTTTTCTTGGGGACCGGAACAATGATGGACTCCTTGAAGCATGTGGGGATCACCGACTGAGATAGAGAGAGGTTGTATATCTCTGTAAACACAGGTGCTAGCTGGTCCACGCAGGCTCTGAGGATTCTCCCCGAGATGCCGTCTGGTCCTGCTGCCTTCCTGGTGTTCACTCTCTTGAAGGCTCTCCTCACGTCATGCTCGGTGATGATGAACACGTTCTCCAGTTTCTTCCCGTAGCGCTGCTTCGCCTCCTTCACCGCTTTCCTGACACTGTACGACGCAGCCTTGTATGGTTCCATGTCCCCGGAAGCCAGCCCCGCGTTATAGGTCGCGGTGCGAGATTTCAGAGCGTCGCGGATGGTTTTATCCATCCACGGCTTCTGATTGGGAAACGTTCTGACGATCGTTTTCTGAACGGTGTCGTCCATTAGTTTCCCAATGAAACTCACAACCGCTTCCGCAAACTCGCTGATGTTTCCGGAACTGCTCTGGAACATGCCCCAGTCTGCGTCATCCAGTGTGTCCTGAAGAGCGGCCCATCCATTGGTCCATCCAGCGTGCCAGCTCCCTCTGAACCGGAACTTCCTGTTTAAGCCTTTGTTTGTATTTAGGCATGAGGAAGATGGCGGCGTGGTCGGATTTTCCAAACGGTGGACGAGATTGTGCCTTGTATCTGTCCTTTATTGTCGTGTAGCAATGGTCCAGTGTCCTTTCGCCCCTGGTGGGGCAGGTGATGTGCTAATGAAAATTCGGCGCTGCGTGTTTGAGGCTGGCATTATTGAAATCTCCTGCCACAATAAGCGCAGCGTCCCAGTGTTGTGTTTGGTGCTGTGTGAGCGTCTCCTGCAGTTCGCATAAGGCAATGTCCATGTCCACTTTCGGTGGGATTTAAGTGGCGCTGATGATGACCGATGTGAACTCCCGAGGAAGGTAAAAGGGACGACACTTGATGGACAATAGTTCCAGATTCGGTGAGCACGAGTGTGTGAGAGGGACAACGGTATTGCACCAGTTGTTATTTCCATCCCTGTGTCTTCCCTGAGTCGCATGTCCTGTCCATGCGGTGGACCGAGAAGAACTCGGCCGGCTGGATGGCGTGGTCCGGCACCGCTGGGATCAGCCATGTCTCGGTGAAGCAGAGGAGGTTGCAGTCCCGGATGTCTGTCTGGAACTTTACCCTGGCCCTGAGGTCGTCGAGCTTGTTCTCCAGTGTGTGGAAGTTGGTGAGCAGGATTCTAGGCAGAGGTGTGCTGTGTGCACGGGCCCTCAGCCTGTTCCTTGTCTCACCCGGGGCAGCCGCTTTGCGTCGCGTCCTTTGTTCTTCCTCAGGATTTCACTCGGCCAGTGAAAACTAATAGAAACAAGAGTGTCTCTACTGTATTTAATGTGTTCCATTGTGGTAGATTTGTAGGGTTGTTGAAAGAAAGTATAAATCACAAAAACAAACTAAACTCGGTCGGAAAAGTCGCGACGGCAGCCGACCTCACCGGCGCCATCTTCCTGTCCCCGGACGCCATCTTCCTATTTGCTTGCATTTAAGCTTGCTTACATTATTATTCATTATACATACATTATTATACATACATTATTCTATTTCATTTTCCGCCCTTGCTCTGCTTTATTACTTTATTTTTTACCTATGCACAGCAAAAACAGCAGTTCAGAATGCATTTCACTGGTTGTCATACTGCTATAAGTATGCAAACGAACAATAATATCTCATTTCTACTCTCGTTTATGTTTACAGCATTTGGCATACTCTCCTACCCTTCCTCAGCCAATAGTAGACCAATATCCATTAAAGCCTGATCATTCTTCTTTTTAATACAACCAATGTACATTTTATTTGTACTATGTGCTGTTATTAAAAGGTACAACTCAGCCAGAAGGAGAATTAATTAAGACTGAACATAAAGACACATGGATAATATAGGGTTAAATTCCCTATGACTTTTTTTCATTATTATTTTGTTGTCTTTGTGTCTCAGTACTCTTGATGTGCGAAACTGAAACATAAGGTGGCAGTATTGCGACTACAATCACTCAGTCATTCTCACAGCTCCAGCAACATACAGTTCACTTCTGGAAGCAGGTGGGGATGGATGTGCTGTACAATCTAAAAGCAAATAGTTGAAGAAACCATTTGATGCACCGGGGCCCTGCTGCACACTTTACATCAGAGACTACAACAAATTATGGTTCTCATGCATATATTCCTCATTTTTCTTTTTTGCTTAGGTAAGGCAACAAATCAATTTATTGTGATTTAAACTGTTCTGAACAGAACAGAACGTGCTGTTATAAACATTTATGTGTTCTTTACAGGATGTAGAGGAGAGGAGAGTGTAATCCAGCCAGAAGGAAAAATAATTAGGACTGAAGGAGGACTTGTGACTCTCAGCTGTAAATACATAACATCAGATTCAGCTCCATATCTGTTCTGGTACATACAGCGGACCAATGACATTCCCAGATTTATTCTGAGTCGATATCGTTATGGATCTGGAGAAAATGGCACAGAGTTTCATGAGAGGTTTTATTCCAAACTGAACTTCTCTGCAAGTTCAGTTCCTCTGACTATACAGAACCTGCAAGTATCAGACTCTGCTGTGTACTACTGCGCTCTGCGGCCCACAGTGACACCTGCACACTCAAGCCTCATACAAAAAAAACCTTTACCTCTGGCAGAGCAACAAGACTACAGAACCTGCATTTAACCGGACGTGGACTAGACACAATAAAATTACATTTATACTTAATAAGACAGACGCACACAATAATGGAATCAGGAAAATGAAACTCTGGCCTGGAACACAAAGTAGAGTACCCCACAAAGTCCATGACAACCTAATACCATTTAACACCATCTTAAATTGGTCATCCAACATATCCATAGACCAGTCTCCACATGGATCCTCCAGAGTTGAGTGCTCACACCGCTTCTCTCTGCAGACTTACCACATGCCTGGGTCTGAATTAGGGCTCTACAATATGGCAAAAAAATCGAGAACTCATTGAATGATTTAATTTCTCAATCGTTTTTTGTCAATTTTATTTCTGATATTGTCAGACTGATAACAAAGACACCAGAGACAATAATTTTGCTCTTTGCTAGCTTTACGGAGTAAACCTCGTGCGTTGCTTCCATATTCCAGAAGCTCAGCAGCCCAGGCATTCCAACCTGCTAAAACTTGCAAACACTAAAGTCTAAAATTATTTAAATTTCAGATTTTAGTTTTTCATGGCACTCACTCTCCATAAAAAAAAAAGTTTAAAAATGATCATAACTTTGGTCCTCACAAAGTTACATGAAAGCCAGCCCACACTGAAATCAGTGGTTAATTACTCTGATTTTGTATGCATGTATTTAGATGTGAATTGGTAGCATTGAAGCTTGGTCAAGTGACTGTTGTCCTGTGAAATGTTCCCTAATCGTTTTCACCCATGTAAAATGTATAAAGCTGCCCTGTTCGTTTCTGTTCGCCGTCAGGTCTTTGAAGTTATGTTCCATGTTCACCAGTGTCTCGGATGTCTCCCCTGGCTTGTGCTTCACCCATTACTTTACTTTACTTTACTTTATTTAGCAGACGCTTTTATCCAAAGCGACTTACAAGAGGAAGACACCAGCAATTCTCGTTCGATTTCTATAGAATATTGAGTTTACAAACTAAGAGCCCTGGTAAGGCTTGGACTTGTCAGTGAAGAGCATGCTCGGAGATTGTTAGGTGCTAGACTAAGAAAAATTATAATGTATTTCTACATTTTTGTATTGTTTGTGCAATGTGTACGCATGTGCGTGTGTAAGTGTTAGATTTGTCTGTAATATTTTTTGAATAAGAGGGTTTTCACCTGCTTCTTAAAAGTGGTGGTAGTCTCGGCTAGTCGTGTGGAGGAGGGCAGGTTGTTCCACCAGCCAGGGACAACAACGGAGAACAGAGATGATTGGAATCGGTGACCCCGTGAAGAAGGAATTTTTAGTCTCCTTTCGTTTGCAGATCTGAGAGAGCGTGCAGGAGTGTAGCTAGGTAGTAGTGTGTTGATGTAGGAGGGCGCAGTTCCATTTACAGCCCTGTAGGCAAGCATCAAGGATTTGAACTCAATGCGAGCAGCTACCGGGAGCCAGTGGAGGGAGGTAAGAAGAGGTGTAACATGGGTGTATTTTGGCTGATTGAAAATGAGACGGGCTGCCATATTTTGGATCATCTGGAGTGGTTTTATGGTGACTGCAGAGGCTCCAGCCAGGAGAGAGTTACAGTAGTCGAGTTTGGAGATGACCATTGCCTGGACTGCGTAGCCTGTTGTGAGAGAAAAGGCAGAATCTTGCGAATGTTGTAGAGAGTGAACCTGCAGGATCTGGAGATCGCAGCAACATGATGGTTCAAACTCAGTTTATCATCTATCCAAACTCCAAGGCTTTTTGCAGAAAACCTTTTGCGTCTTCTCGTCACCTCCAAGTCCTCACTCCATTCACCTGCCTTGTCATGCCAGCATGGTTGTGATAGAAGAGATTTGCACAGATCAGTAGTCCAGGTTCAGTTCCTCTGAGGATCCAGGATCTGCAGGTTTCTTACTCGGCTGTGTACTGCTGCGCTCTGCAGCCCACAGTGACAGCTGGACATTCAAACCCTGCACAAAATCACACCCAGCATGTTAGTGTCCCCACAGTTCCTGCCTTCCATATCACCATCAAAGTCAGTCAACCATTCTTCATTATTTTTAAAAACAGTAACTTTAAAGACAGAACTAATGTGGATTTACAATCAGTAGTTACCCTGTAACTCCAAGAAAGTCAAGCTATTGCCTGTGACCACTTCTTGAGTGAATGTGATGTTCATTTCCACTGCATTGATGTGTTATCCACATACCTGTACCAGTGGTGAGGTGTAATCCCTGGGAATAAGATCAGGGTTTTGCTCTCTACTTCTTCCATGTAGAGATTAGCCATGGGGGGACAGAGGTGAACCCATGGCAGAGCCGTGTTTTTTTTGAATATGTGGAAGTGAGTCACAGGTCCAAAAGAGTACATATGTTATCTGGGCTGAAGCTGGCTTTGTCAGAGAATGTACTGTCTTGTTTCCTACCAGTTGTGAGAATGCAGGTGAAAAGAGAGGTGACATCGTAAGAGAACATGGTTTCCTCTATGCCCGGTTTTGAGGTTTTGAACTTTGTTGGCAAAGTCCTGTGAGTTGTTAAAAAAATTACAACACCGGGAGAAGGACAAAGTTATTGACTGACTCCTATACTACCACCTGTACCCTGGTGAAGCTAAATTTATGGGTTCCAGAAAATTCAGGAACACCACTTAAACCCATCATTAGCATCTTAAATTCAGTCACGTACAAGATTTCCAAGCATCTAGCCACCATCCTAGCTCCTCTGGTTGGAAACACCATTCATAACATTAACAATTCACAGGACTTTGTCAACAAGGTTTCACATGGGACAGTGGTGGCCTAGCGGTTAAGGAAGTGGCCCCGTAATCAGAAGGTTGCCGGTTGGAATCCCAATCTGCCAAGGTGCCACTGAGGTGCCACTGAGCAAAGCACTGTCCCCACACACTGCTCCCTGGGCACCTGTCATGGCTGCCCACTGCTCACTAAGGGTGATGGGTTAAATGCAGAGGACAAATTTCACTGTGTGCACCGTGTGCTGTGCTGCTGTGTTCACATGTGACAATCACTTCACTTTAATTAATCCTGAAATAAATATTAAACATTTAAACTACTAGTGAGTCTGAACCTGCTGGCACTCACTCACTCTACACATGTTGATGTCCCTGCTGCTCACCGGGAATGCGATTAGGACTTAATGGATAAAGTGTTCAGTGTTTTTGCAGTGGGGTGTCTGGTTGGTTTATATTTTGCTCTCATTTTAAACTTTTATTTTTCTCTCATTGAAACTTGCAGTCATTGACCTCATGGGGGCAATATTTTACCACCGCTCATGTGGAAGTTAAGAAAAAGGAGATATTCTGTAGCTGTGAGATTTATATCAAAACAAGACACATGCAAGACACAGAAACAGTGCAGGATGACAAGTAAATCAGTCTCCTTACTGCCTCACCTGAATGTAGCCATGATCAACTGGAAGAAGGCGCTGGTTATTCTTTCTCTGCTCTGTGGTAAGATTTACACTTTTTCATTCCAGACATTAGTTCAGATGTTGTCTTTCATGATAAAATCAAAGTTAAAATAACGAGTTGTTTGGATATTTTGTTTCAGTGTGCAAAGGACAAGACAAAGTTGAGCAGCCAGTGAAAGATATGACTGGATTTGATGGAGGAAAAGTGACAATTGACTGTACATATGAGTTAGCTGTCACAGGATACCAGTTCTCCATTTTCTGGTACAAACAAAAACTGAATGAGTTCCCAGACTATGTTGTACAGAAAAACTCTTTTGGGGATGATAAGAGTGGCAAAATCACAAAAAAGAGATTACATGCCAACCTCGACACCAAGGCGAAAATTGCTCCTCTGACTATTGAAAAGCTTCAGGTGTCTGACTCTGCTGTCTACTACTGTGCTCTGAGGCCCACAGTGACACACCTTTTCTCTTCTTCATACAGAAACCTCCAGTATTAAACACAGTACACTGAAACTATAAAATAACAAAGTGCCAAGCAGGTTTAAAATTTTAATACACTTTTTTTTCACAAGTATCACACATTAATATCAATATAAGGTATACCCGTTGGTCTTCGTAACACTCTTTAGTAAATAACAAGTAAAAGAAAGTGTCGCTGCTGGAGTTCGAGGACTCATTTGCAGGCATGCTGGGAGCAAGGGGACAAGTCGTCGCACGGGGAGCAGACATAGGACGTGCTGGGGAGGAGGACCGGAGGTGCTTGGTCGGGGAGAGGCAGGCCGGAGGTGAGTTGGGACGGGAATGTAGCCGTGGACGCGCCACAGCGTGGCGTGGAGGGAACTAGGGCTTCGTGGGGGGTAGCGGGGAGATCGTCGTGACAAAGGGGACAGGCAAAGGTCGTGGTCGTGGATTCTAGTCAGCTGGGCGTGGGAAAATAAGGCTGGCGTCTCTGGGAATAAATTCTACTTAAAGAGCAGAGAGCACCAGACCAGACAGAGAGACGGCGACCCGGAAGCGGAAACGAGAGCGCTCTCGTTTCCGCTTCCGGGTCGCCGTCTCTCTGTCTGGTCTGGTGCTCTCTGGTGGGCTGGAGGTGTATTGGCTGTGACAGAAAGATTAAAAAGAAACTTGACAATTTGCGGTCCAAAAATGTATTGTACCGCAAATAGGGCTTTAATGTGTACCTCAATGTCATGTCGGGGAAAAATTGTCAGACCAAAGTGTGTAATCAAATGTAAAAATTCAAACCGGCATCCTTCTGATTACGGGGCTGCTTTCTTGACTGCTAGGCCACCATTGCCCTACATCAAAGTACTATATGCACGCTGTGATCATCTAATGCATGTGAGTAACTTGAAGATTGGGAGTGAGGCAGGGAGGCCGGAGGTGTGACTCCCAAATAGTTATTTTTGCACAATTTGTTTACAGTTGGCCCAAATGGCACTTTGGCCCCTCTAGGAAAAAAACATGCCTGGTATGCTACTCTGGCATCTAGGCCACCTATATTCTGTCCTCTGATAAACCCAATAACACTTATAAAGTGACTATAAAGAAATTGATCATTAATTATAGTGCTCCAAAGATAGATATAGACAAAAAACTGTGTCTCATAAGCCTTCCTTTTGTCCTCTGTCCTGGCAGCTCCATCCTCAGTACCCTTCTCCCAACATCCTCTGTGTCTCTCCTTTGCACATGTCCAAACCAACTTAATCTCGCCTCACTTTTTTTTTTCTCCAAAACATCCAACCCAAACTGTTTTTCTGCCCTTACAAAACAAACATATATTGCAATATACTAAAATGTATTTTGCAATACATTGGTAAATATATTTGAATAAATGAGAAACTATTTGCAATGCCTTTTTCAATATATAATCTCATTTAATGTGACTCCGCCCCTCTGGGTTGGCGACATTTTAGTGAACTCAGTTGAGAACTTGACCTTCAGTTTTTTCCTGGCAACCTTTAGAGTTCTGGCAACTGCCACACGCCTGCGGGCTAGTTTATGTTTAACCCCTTTATTTCCCTTTTCGGCCATCATGCCTTGTTTATTTGTATTTATTAATAAATAATTGTTTTCCAGAATGTCCCGACTCTGCGCTTCCTTCCCCCGTCAGCTCGCCAGCATGACAATATATAATAATATATTAAATAGTATAACAATGTATTTATTTAATATATGAAAATAACAATAATTGCAGTATTTTCATATATTGTCATATATCCTATTTCATATATTTACTCTCTCTCGCACCCCAACATCTGAATGTTCACAGTTGTCTGTTCATTTCACCACTACACTGTAATCTGCTACACAGGTATTTGCAGAAATCAATCAGTTTAATTTAAGTTGGAATCTCTGCACTGTATCTCACTATTGTACTTTATTTGATTTTACTTAACATTGTGTCAATTCACTATCCATAGCCACCACCCAGTCATGTCTGTCTGTGTCTTATGTTCTCCTCAAACAGTTATTATGTTCTCCTCAAACAGTATTTTAGCTTGCTTAATTTTTGATAGCCTTATTGTCAAGTCCATGCGGGCATGACGCGGCGGGTGAACGGAGAGGAGTGACGAAGAGTGACGAGGAATGAAGGACGCTTTCACCTGACATCACGGAACAGGGGTTTAATGGTGAATCACAAGACAGGGGAGACATCCGAGACGTAGACACTGGTGAACACGGAACATAACGTTAAAGACCTGACAGCGGACAGAAACGAACAGGGCAGCTTTATACATTTGACACAGGTGAAAACGATTAGGGAACATTACACAGGGCAACAATGAAACTCCGGTCCTGATCCTGGACCGGAGTAACCCCCATTTCTGACCGGATCGTGACACTAATATCTAATTTATTCTATTTTATTTTCCACCTTGCTCTACTTTATAACTTTATTCTTTAAATATGCACAGCAAAAACAGAGTGTTTTAGAATGCATTTCACTGGATGTCATACTGTTATAACTATGCACATGAACAATAAAATCTTGAATCCTTTCTACTCTTGTTTACACTTGCAGCATTTGGCAAACCTTCTTCAGCCAATAGTACACCATTTGTCACGTTCTCCGGAATCAGAACGTGAGCACGTGTTGGAGGAGACGATGGAATGCAAGGAGGCAGGTAGGTTCCCTCCGAGTTACTCTGCGAACCGGCGTGAGCCGCAACACCACGCGGATGTTGTCGTTTGCATTAGGGTACAATAGAGGATGGGACAGGATGAGAGGAAAGAGTTCAGGAGAAAATGATTCGATCAGGGCAGGAACGGTCTTACGAGGTGGTGAGGAGAGAGGAGCCGAGTCGTGATGACGCATGTCAATAAATGACTGAGTGGCTGGCAGCGGCCATCTAGCCAATTTATAGTTACCTTGTTTCCGTGTTACTCCCAGTCACATGATGGAATCATGTGGAATCATGTGACAGTACCCCCCCACTCCAGGGCCGACTCCCGAAGGCCCTGGAGTGAATGCGGTATGCTGCCGGTACTCAGTCACCAGGGAAGGGTCCAGGATGAATCGACTCGGTATCCAAGACCGCTCCTCCAGTCTATAGCCGGTCCAGTGCACCAAATACTCGACTCCCCGACCCCTGCGCTGAGAGGCAATGATGTGCTTAACCGTGTACGCTGGTCCCCCGTTGACAATGCTTAGCGGTGGCGGTTCCGGAGCCGGTGGATGAATCAAGGATCGGACGAAGGGCTTCAGCTTGCTGCCGTGGAATACTGAATGGACACGGATGGTAGGAGGGAGCTGGAGACAGTAGGTGAGGGAATTGATTGGGCTGAGGATCGGAAACGGCCCAATGTACCGAGGGGACAGTTTTTGCATCCTGGGTGGACAGCAACACTCTGTGTCCCTCTCAGGGGTGCTGGCGGTCATGCTGGGCTGACGTCCTGCGTGTGGCAGTGAGGAGGGCCGACTGCGCTGTTCTCCAGGCGTTCGGCAGCCACGGATCATCTGACTGGCTGGAGGGACCCCACCTGCGGGCACCTGGTGAGTGAAGATGGCGGGTTGAAAGCCATAACAGATTTCGAAGGGACTATGGCCGTTTGCGGAGGAGACCTGCAGATTATGGGCCAGCTCTGCCCAAAGGAGAAAACCGGGCCAGGTGCCTTGATGTTCTGACGCAAAGCACCGCAGGTATCGTCCCTGCTGTTGGTTGTTTCTCTCCACCTGGCCGTTGGTCTGAGGGTGATAGCCAGAGGGGAGACTGTAGTTGGAACCAGTGAGGCGGCAGGACGCCTTCCACACAGCTGAGACAAACTGGGGTCCCCGATCGGAGATAATGTCCTGGGGGAGCCCATGGAGGCGGACGACGTGTTGAATCACGAGGTCAGAGGAAGGTAGGCCGGGCAGGGCGACCAAGTGGACCGCCTTGGAGTAGCGATCCACTATGGTCAGGATGGTGGTCATTCCATTGGCTTCTGGGAGACCGGTGATGATGTCCAAGATGAGGTGTGTCCAGGGGCAACGAGGAATGGGAAGAGGACGCAGGGGACCAACAGCTGGAGTGTTGGTAGTCTTGGTTTGGGCACAGACATCACAGGTGTCAACGTAGGCCTGTACATCCCACCGTAACGAAGGCCACAAGAACTCCTGGCGAATGAAGGAGAGGGTCCGTTGACGTCCTGGATGGCCTGAGAGTACAGAGGAATGGCCCCAGTGCAACACATCGGACCAGCAGGTGTTGTGGACATACAGGTGTTAGCCGGGCCAGGGTTGGATGCTTGGGCGGCCCGGACCTTAGTTTCCAGGGACCACTGGAGAGGACCTAGGATGCAGTGAGGCGGAAGAATGTGTGGGTGGTAGTAGCCTAGTGGGTAACACACTCGCCAATGAACCAGAAGACCCAGGTTCAAACCCCACTTACTACCATTGTGTCCCTGAGCAAGACACTTAACCCTAAGTTGCTCCAGGGAGACTGTCCCTGTAACTACTGATTGTAAGTCGCTCTGGATAAGGGCGTCTGACAAATGCTGTAAATGTAAATGTAAATGTAAGAATGGGCTTGGGGTCGGACGATTGTAAATCTGGAGCGTGCTGTCGGGACAGTGCGTCAGCCTTTTGATTTCTGGAACCGGGATGGTAGGAGAGCTGGAAGTTAAATTGTTCGAAGAACAATGACGGGGATTGAGTTGTACTGTTGTACTGTAACAACGGATGAAACGACGATAGAAATTCGCAAACCCAAGAAACCGTTGCAGCTGTTTCAGCTTCTTGGGCTCCATAACCACACCCTGGGGCGAGATGGTAAAACATTTACATTTACATTTACTGCATTTATGAGACGCCCTGAAAGACGGCGGGTGCATTGCACAGTCCAAAGGTGATGACCAAGGACTCGAAGTGGCCAGTGGCGGTGATAAAGGCTGTCTTCCACTCATCACCCTCTCGGATGTAGATGAGGTTATAGGATGAGCGTAGATCCAGTTTTGTGAAATACTTTGCCCCCGAGAGGGCATCAAGGGTGGTGTTCGTCAGGGGTAATGATGTTTGATTTTTGATGGTGATTTTATTGAGGCCACGATAGTCCACACAGGGTCTCAGACCACCATCCTTCTTGGTAACAAAGAAGAACCCTGCTGCGGCCGGGGAGGTCGATGGGGAGGCAGCTGGGCAGCTTTGGACGGACTGAAGATTTTTCTAGAAAGTGAAGTGATTGCCACACGTGATACACAGCACACAGTGCACACAGTGAAATTTGTCCTCTGCATTTAACCCATCACCCTGAGTGAGCAGTGGGCAGCCATGACAGGCGCCCGGGGAGCAGTGTGTGGGGACGGTGCTTTGCTCAGTGGCACCTCAGTGGTAACTTGGCAGATCGGGATTCGAACCAGCAACCTTCTGATTACGGGGCCGCCTCCTTAACCACTAGGCCACCACTGCCCCTGGAGTTGGCGGCTAGGTCGTGGTAACAGGAAGGGACGTTATCTAAAACAGGACGGGTTGGTTCTGGATTCAAGGTGGCAGACGGGTAGGGCTGTGGCTGAAGACAGTGGCGATGGCAATGCGCTCCCCACTCCAACACCATGTCTGAGGACCAGGAAAGATGTGGTTCATGGAGAGACAGCCAGGGGAACCCGAGGAGGAGAAGTGAGGTTATGATGGTGGTAAAAAAAAAATTGATTTTTTAGACATGGGAGTCGATCCAGAGCTGGAGAGGAACCGTGTGGTGAGTGATGGGTCCCAAGGAGACGGGACAGCCGTCCATGGAGGTGATAGTGAGTGGAGCTGTGAGGGGTTCCAGGGTGATGTGATGTGCACTCACGAAGGAGTGATCTATAAAGTTTCCAGCCGCCCCGGAATCCACAAAGGCAGTGGTGGAGACAACACACTGATTCCATTCGAGGACAGCCATTCCGATCAGCTGGGCACCCCGTTTCCTGGACGAATAGGGCAGTTTAAGCGGGTGTGTGAAGGGGAAGCGCAGTATGCACTCAAACCCTCCCAGAAACATCGCTGTTTCTCTTCCTGGGTGAGGGCTGTCCGTCCAAGCTGCATGGGTTCCCCCCCGATTGTCTGGAGGAGTGACGGTTGTTTGAGGTGATGAGAATGGAGGTCGGGGAGTCCGGTGCACGGTTGGAGTGGGAGCCGCAGTTTTTGGGAGTGCCAGCAGATCCCGATCGATCCACAGCACCAGTTGTATGAGTGCTTCATATGCATCTCCCGGCTGACCATCTCATCGCGGATTTGTGGGGCCAGTCCTTCATAATAGATCATCCGGAGGGCGTGGGCGTCCAGCAGAGTTTTTGCAGCCAGGGTCCAGAATCGAGCGGTGAATTGGCTGATGGACGAGGAACCCTGGCGCAGATGGTATAGCTGCGACGCAACGTCTTCCACACCGTCCGGATGGCAGAATGTGTTCTTTAACTCCTCCACGAACGCGGAGTATGTCATGGATGTGGAAGTGGGGGAGTTAAGCCGTGCAGCCGGCCACTCCGCAGCTGGACCGGTGAGCAAAGAGAGCTGCGAGCAGGAGCTGGGGTAACGGCGAGGCTGCAACTCGAAAATCAGAGACAGCGTGGTTAGGAGCTTCCCTCGGTCCCGTTCCAGCGTTCCGGGAGCGCCAAGACTGGGTTCAGGAGCCACGGGGTGAGAAGACCCATGCTCCCGGTGCGCAACAGACACCTCATGTAAACGCTGCCGCAGGAACCTGCTGCGAAAGACATTCGATGAGGTTTTCCTGGCGCGCTACCCGATCACACAAAGCAGCGAATTCGGAGGGATTTACAATGAGCTCAGTCATTCTGTCACGGTCACCGGAATCAGAGTGTGAGCACGTGTTGGAGGAGACGAGGAACCTCGGTGCGATGGAACGCAGGGAGGCAGGTAAGTTCCCTCCGATTTACTCTGCGAACCGACGTGAGCCGCAACACCACACGGATGTTGTCGTTCGCGTTAGGATACAATAGAGGATGGGACAGGACGAGAGGAAAGATTCAGGAGAAAACGATTCGATCAGGGCAGGAACGGTCTTACGAGGTGGTGAGGAGAGAGGAGCCGAGTCGTGATGACGCATGTCAATTAATGACTGAGCGGCTGGCAGTGACCATGTAGCCAATTTATAGGAGTCACGTTACCTCGTTTCCGTGTTACTCCCAGTTACATGATGGAATGATGTGACACCAATATCCATTAAAGCCTGATAATTCTTTATTTTTATACAACCAATGTACATTTTATTTGCACGATGTGCTGTTATTAAAAGGTGTAATTCAGCCATAAGGAGAATTAATTAAGACTGAACATAAAGACAAATGGAACATATAGGGTTAAATTCAGTATGACATTTTCTCATTTTTATTTTGTTGTCTTTGTGTCTCAGTACTCTTGATGTGTGAAACTGAAACAGAAGGTGGCAGTATTGCAACTACAATCAGTCAGTCATTCTCACAGCTCCAGCAACACAGAGTTCACTTCTGGAAGCAGGTGGGGTTGGATGTGATGCTGTAAAACCGTGAAGCAAATAGTTGAAGAAACCATTTGATGTCCCGGGGCCCTGCTGCAAACTTTACATCAGAGACTACAACAAATTATGGTTCTCATGCATAAATTCTTTATTCTTCTTTTTTGCTTAGGTAAGGCAACAATCAATTTATTGTGATTTAAAAACATGCTGTTATAATTTAAGAACATGCTGTTATAAACATATATGTGTTCTTTACAGGATGTAGAGGAGAGGAGAGTGTAATCCAGCCAGAAAGAAAAATAATTAAGACTGAAGGAGGACTTGTGACTCTCAGCTGTAAATACACAACATCATCTTCAAATCCATATCTGTTCTGGTACATACAGCGGACCAATGACATTCCCAGATTTATTCTGAGTCAATATCGTTATGGATCTGGAGAAAATGGCACAGAGTTTCATGAGAGGTTTTATTCCAAACTGAACTTCTCTGCAAGTTCAGTTCCTCTGACTATACAGAACCTGCAAGTATCAGACTCTGCTGTGTACTACTGCGCTCTGCGGCCCACAGTGACACCTGCACACTCAACCCTCATACAAAAAAAACTTTACCTCTGGCAGAGCAACAAGACTACAGAACCTGCATTTGACCATTATTGTAGCATTTTTGAGCTTTTGCTCAATCAGTCATTCATCATAAAAGACTGCCTAATACCCATGTCATGAATCAGTGGCAGTGCAGAGAAAAAAGAAACATTTGCATGATTAACAAGACCAGGGGATTTAGTCACAAACAGGTCACTGACATTAATACACACAAGATACTGTAAAATACACAAAATACAGACATGAACTACACACAATGAGGATGCATTAAAGGTTTCCTATTATGATTTTTTTTAGTGATCCCCTGATGCTATATCTGAAGTCTCTTTCCATTTATTTTTTCTTTTTTAAACTTTATTAATCGCAATGAAAATTGCTTCACTGCTTTTGAACCATCAACCTTAGTGAGCAGTGGGCAGCCACAATAGGCACTCGGGGAGCAGTGTGTGGGGATGTTGCTTTGCTCAGTGGCACCTCAGTGGCACCTTGGCGGATCGGGATCGGGCAACCTTCTGATTACAGGGCTGCTTCCACTAAGCCACCACTGCCCCATTCAGAAATTCAGACTTGGTATAGAATTACAGCTACTTTTAGCCAGTACCACAATGAGATTCACTAGGATGTGCCATTGTGGTGTCTATACCTGTTCCGGCATGTCCACTCTGGAGGTGTGAGAACCTCAGTGGCCCTGTCCTGTTTCAGTCTTTCAGGTCTAGGGCTTAACACTAGAAGTCCCAGAGACCAGCCATTTGGCTTTTCTACCTATAAAACCCACAGGATGGTGGTTAACACTCTCGCCTATGAACCAGAAGACCCAGTGTCACAATGGCTTGACATGCCGAGGAAGAAGGACGCTTACGCACGACGTCACAAGACAGGTTTAATGCATAGTAGACAGGACAAGGGAAACATCACCAAACAATGACCCGACGGTGAACAGACACGAACAGGGCAGCTTTATGCATCAGACACAGGTGATAACAATCAGGAAACATTACACAAGACTAACATGAGTTTCCGGTCCGAACTCCGGACCCGGCGTGGCCCCTGCCGGACCGGAACATGACATCCAGGTTCAAATCCCACTTACTACCATTGTGTCCCTGAGCAAGAGACTTAATTCTCAGTTTCTCCAGGGGGACTGTCCCTGTACCTATTGATTGTAAGTCGCTCTGGATGAGGGCATCTTAGAAATGCTGTAAATGTAAATCGATCAATGCATTCGCAAGATATTGCTGTGCATATTCTACAAAGGTAGAGGTATAGATACAACAGTCCAGGGGTCATATGACATATCTAAAGAAAATGGCAGATATATTGTCACGACTACGGACTTACGGGGGAAGGAGGCGCAGAGGTTTGACATGCTGGGAAAGGGGTTTTATTTCAAATAAACCATAAACACAAATAAAGAACGATATGTTTTTTTTTTCCAAAATTCAGCCTTGGTGCAGAATTACAGCTACTTTTAGCCAGGCACACAATGAGAGTTTCCCAAGGACGCGCCGTTTCGTTGCGTCTTGCTTTAAATTATGATGAGGAGGACAGAGACAGGATGACGAGGAGAACCTAGAACTTGATCATCCACACCATTCACCAACAACAATGTTTGGTGATCTTTTTACTGGGCATTTCATCATTTCTTGTCTTATTGTAGCTGAGCACAGATGAATTAGATAAGAAGAGATCTGAGCCACAGCTGCATATTTGACATAAAGCAGTTTGTCATGACTGTGTGGGCAATGGAACAACGGACACAGAGATTTGGAAAAAGGAACAGTTTATTAGCCTAGAATGCCTAGAATTAAAACTTCATAATACGTTAGATGATGTTCCCTTCAACAAAAAAAGTTAATACCTTGGTATAACAATCACACATGGTGCCTAAAGTAGACCACCCGGAAATTAAAATATAAATGGCGTAGAAGTAAATTGATCATATTCCGAATAGCTGGAAGGACAGCCTCCTTAACTATAGAAAGGCTCTTAGCATGGCTTTATCATCGTATCTTTCGTCTCTAATAGACAATAGACAAAAATAATCCCAGATTCTTGTTTAATACTGTAGCCAATAACCAAGAATAAAACCAACACGGACACTATCACTCGATAGAGTCATAGTAGCAACATTTTTATTAACTTCTTTCTGAAATTCCTCATCATTATATCAATGAACCTGATGCTATAAATCCTATCCTTAAAATTTTTATTTTGTCACTTAGCACCGGCCACGTACCACGTTCAGAACCCTGATTAAAGAAAATGATATTGATTGCAGTCAGCTTGTGAACTATTGAACGACATCCAACTTCCCAGCAGGTCCGGAAGGGTGAAAGTTCATGTGCTATCGCCCAAAATTTTGCACTTCAGGCAGTCCTGACCCAGCTCACGTAATAGTTCGCCATAATCTAGGACTACCACACATCATATATACTTATCATGAACACAGGAAAACCGCAAAGCCTAGTGATAGTAGCCTAGTGGGTAACACACTCGCCTATGAACCAGAAGACCCAGGTTCAAATCCCACTTCCTACCATTGTGTCCCTGAGCAAGACACTTAACCCTAAGTTGCTCCAGGTTTCAAAACAAAGGTGATTGTGAGTCTTAAAAATAATTTAAATTTGTTGAACATACATAACATGTCCTGCATTCCAGTTACTACATATCCAGGTCTTATAGTGAGCTTACTGTAGTTGCTGTAAAATGAAACAGAAGAGGGCAGTATTGCAACTACAATTATTTTCACAGCTCTCACAACACCGAGTGAGTATGTGGCAGTGGGTGTTTCACGTGCTACTGCAAAATATACAAGCAATTTGTTGAACATACCTAGGCACTACTGGACATTCTGGCATCAGAGACTACAACAAATGATGACTTTCAAGTGGCATAAATGTTTTATTCTTCTTTTTTGCTTAGGTAAGACCCCAATCAACAATCTTCGTTTTTTTAAATACAATGTATGTGAAGTTATAACCTTGATGTGGATCTTTATAGGATGTACAGGAGAGGAGAATGTAAATCAAACAGAAGGAGAATTAATTAGGACTGAAGGAGGACTGGTGACTCTCAGTTGTGGATACACAACATCAGATGTTGGTCCATATCTGTTCTGGTACATACAGCGCACCAACGATATTCCCAGATACATACTGAGACGGGAGCGTTATGGATCTGGAGACAATGGCTCAGAGTTTCATGAGAGACTTCATTCCAAACTGGACTTCTCAGCAAGTTCAGTTCCTTTGAAAATACAGAATTTGAAGGTGTCTGACTCGGCTGTGTACTACTGCGCTCTGAGGCCCACAATGACACCTGCACACGCAGCCCCATACAAAAACCCTTAACCCTTGTGTTAACTTAATATTTTTTAAGCATTGTAGTTGTTAATTTTTTATTACCTTATATATCAGTCTTTTATTGTGCCCACACAGGTGAGCTACATTGCATACTACCAAAATAAGGTTTTGCCACTATTCTCATGGCATTTGAGAATAGTTGTAAATACAAATTTGATTTTTATTTTTTTAAATGTATTTTCCAGACAAATAATTCAATTTCGAAACTTTGTTGTTAAATCTTGTAACAGGCCAGTCTCAAAGTCATTCATTGAAATAATAATGATTAAAATAGCATTTGTTTGCAGATTAGGGCTTGTATTTAGTCTTACAGTCTCTCAGACACACAAAAAAGTATATTATAATAACTGGATGTAAGTTGATGATATTTTTTGTACATAGTGTAATTTGTGTTTGCAATACTGTAACATCTGAAAACTGTTATGACCTACACATTTATAAAGCTCTATGAACATAGATTTAATGAATAAAACATTTGGTGGAGGCGATTTCTTGATGGATTTGACAGCTAACAGAAATGACAAATAAAATAGTACACAGACATGACATTATAGTTACACAGATGTGTTACATAGTACACATACATGACAAAATAGTTAATCTTCTCATAACTCAGCTATTATACTGAATCACCTTAAAAAGATTTTTAAAAAAAAAAGTAAATGTGTGTCTTTGTATAAAAACTAGTGGTGGGCCGTTATCGGCATTAACGTGCTGCGTTAACGTGAGACTCTTATCAGGCGATAAAAAAAATATCGCCGTTAATCTATTCACAAAGTTGGGTTGGGAGCTGGGTCTATACTACGCAAGCTATTGTGCCGGAGTTAAATGGTTACACTAGATTTATAAGTATATTTCTTCTTTCTTGTGTCTTTTATTTTCTTATTTTCTAAAGACTTTTATTTTGTTTTTGAGACCCGGTTTAGTTCTCTTGGACACATGCTGTGAGAGGTGCGTGGGGTTTGTATGCAAAAAGTTATTTCTTTCATTTTAATATATGTACATATTAAGAATATTTTGCATGTGTGTTATTTTGTGAATATTTTTTTAATGTTCTTTTAATACTCTATATTGTAGAGAGAGGTGCAGAAAGACGTGATGTGTGACGCGATGTTCTGACGCGACCTTGCTTTTTGTACAGGAATGCAGTATTGTAAATTGTGAATGCTTTATGTTAATGTTCAGTTCTCTTGGACACATGGCGTGAGTTGTGAGAGTAGAGAGAGGTGCAGAAAGACGCAATGTGTGACGCGATGTTCTGACGCGACCTTGCTTTTTGTACAGAATACACTTTGCACAGAAAATCTCTTGGGTGTCAGCTCATCATTTGTGGTTCAAGAAACGAAATCAAAAAGTTACACAACGCAGAAGAAGAACCGCTACACTATGATGACTTTCACCTTGATATTTTAGCGCGGATGTATACCTAGCCAAATTGCACTGAAGGGGGCGAGAACGAGTCTTCAAACTGTGAAATTACCACATCAAACGTGACGTGGTAACATGGATGCAGCTGAATAAACAGTAATTTATTTTCATCACCAATGATCATAGTAGAACAGCTTTCTCAAGCAGTTTGTGATGCATTTTGGAAACAGGAGATGACTCCCTGGTCTAATGCGCCACCTGGCTTGAGAAACCTGTTCTCAAAGACTTCCTTTTAGTCACACATATTCTGAATGCCTTTGGCAGAATTCAAATGAGCCATTTTAATCTAGATTACTCTAGATTAATTCCAAGATTACAGTGAGATTAATCTAGATTAAGAAAATTAATCTAAACCCACCTCTAATAAAAACTGATCAAATTTTAAGCACAATATTAAGATCTAAGTCAAATTATATATTACATATTGCATGAGATGAGATATACAGTAAGATACAACACATGCAAAATTGTCTTTGTTAAAAAAGTGTTTGCTGTTTAGTCACTTGGAAACAGATAGCTTTTTTTTTTGTTTAATTTAATCATTTTTTTTTAGTTTAAATTTTTTTTTATTTGTTTTGAGTTGTCAGGATTGACGGCACCTGGTCTTATCACCTGTGCTCAATCCGGACAGCCCATAAAGGACTGGAGCTCCATCCCATCTGGACCTCCGACATTTTCGTGGACTCGGTCATGAACTTGACTTCCGTTGGTGAATGTGTTTATGTTTTGAGTTCTGGCAATCGGCACACGCCTGCGGGCTCAATTGTGTTTTTGTGTTCTGTTAGGGTCAACTGTTTTCGGCCACAGAGCCGCGTTTATTTTCTGTTTCTTTATTATTAGTAATAAAATCCTGTTTCCCGAATGTCCCTCCTCTGCGCTTCCTTCCCCCGTGAGCTCGCCAGCGTGACATAAGTGCAAAGCTAGGTTCCCTGGACTCACACTCTTTTATTAGAAGCCAATTGTAGCATTTGTTAATAGTGGATTTGTTTCACTCTGTAATGATTATTTGCAGCTGGAGACGCAAATGGCACCAATCTGCATGACAGCAGGGCAGATATAATGTGTTGCCAGTCTGCAGTCCAGCAAGGCTGCGACATTTTATATGAACTGTACGACTTGTGTGTTCAGTTGTTTTCAGTTCTGGCAATTGCCACACGCATGTGGGTTAGTTTTTGTTTTCCCCTTTTGTTTCCCATGTTTTCGACCCTCGTGCCATTTTGACTTGTGTTTTTAATAAATCATTGTTTCCTAGTATGTCCCATCTCTGCGCTTCATTCCCATATCAGCTTGCGGACGTGACAGAATGTTGCAGCCTCCAGAAGAAGCGCAGAGCTAAAAGGCAGAGGAGAACCATGCAGAAGAACTCAGCCAGTCGTGGCGCCAGCAGGGAGCGCTGGAGGATCGTCCGTGGGGTCAGGGTGAATTCCGCGGTGAGACACGCCAGGACCAGGATATGACCCCCAAGTACTGGTTGAGCGGTTTCTTCCTGGTGATCTGGGGGTCAAGCCATGGTGAAATAAGGGAGAGCCAGACAGTGAGGAGGAAGACGGCCCCCACTCCTGATGGGAGGGTGGGTAGGGATAAGCGATGGTGCTGGGTCATCCGGTAGCTGGTAAGCAGGGCAAAGCACCATGGATGGCATAAGGATCCAGCTGGGACAGGCAGGAAGAGGGCCTGCTTGTCCAAACGGACACAGAATGGGCTGAGGGAATGGTCCGGGACGGGGCATGGAGGGATGCAAGAAGAATAGTCAGAGGGGACGCACGGAGACAGGGCACCTGGAGACGCACCTGGCACCAATCTGCATGACAGCAGGACGGTTATAAAGGACTTGCTGAGCAGTCATTCAGGGCTGTGACAATTTATGTGGACCTTGTTTTTGTTCTCCACCTTTTTACCTGGTTTTTGACCCTCGTGCCATTTGTCCTTTGTGTTTAATAAATCATTGCTTCCAGAATGTCATCCTCTGCGCTTCATTCCCCTGTCAGCTTGTGGACGTGACACTACGTTTTATATGGGTTTTTTATTTGCACTTGCCAATCAAGACCTGCACAGAAAGTAGACTGGAATTAGTAAAAATATTAACATTAAATAGTAAATTAGTCTTAATTTCCTCCTATTTAGTTTTGTTTCATAAGGGTTACAGTGTTGACATTTTCTTGTTGAGAAACAAGAATACAGGGAGTGCAGAATTATTAGGCAAATGAGTATTTTGTCCACATCATCCTCTTCATGCATGTTGTCTTACTCCAAGCTGTATAGGCTCGAAAGCCTACTACCAATTAAGCATATTAGGTGATGTGCATCTCTGTAATGAGAAGGGGTGTGGTCTAATGACATCAACACCCTATATCAGGTGTGCATAATTATTAGGCAACTTCCTTTCCTTTGGCAAAATGGGTCAAAAGAAGGACTTGACAGGCTCAGAAAAGTCAAAAATAGTGAGATATCTTGCAGAGGGATGCAGCACTCTTAAAATTGCAAAGCTTCTGAAGCGTGATTATCGAACAATCAAGCGTTTCATTCAAAATAGTCAACAGGGTCGCAAGAAGTGTGTGGACAAACCAAGGCGCAAAATAACTGCCCATGAACTGAGAAAAGTCAAGCATGCAGCTGCCAAGATGCCACTTGCCACCAGTTTGGCCATTTTTCAGAGCTGCAACATCACAGGAGTGCCCAAAAGCACAAGATGTGCAATACTCAGAGACATGGCCAAGGTAAGAAAGGCTGACCGCCACTGAACAAGACACACAAGCTGAAACGTCAAGACTGGGCCAAGAAATATCTCAAGACTGATTTTTCTAAGGTTTTATGGACTGATGAAATGAGAGTGAGTCTTGATGGGCCAGATGGATGGGCCCGTGGCTCGATTGGTAAAGGGCAGAGAGCTCCAGTCCGACTCAGACACCAGCAAGGTGGAGGTGGAGAACTGGTTTGGACTGGTATCATCAAAGATGAGCTTGTGGGGCCTTTTCGGGTTGAGGATGGAGTCAAGCTCAACTCCCAGTCCTACTGCCAGTTTCTGGAAGACACCTTCTTCAAGCAGTGGTACAGGAAGAAGTCTGCATCCTTCAAGAAAAACATGATTTTCATGCAGGACAATGCTCCATCACACGCATCCAAGTACTCCACAGCGTGGCTGGCAAGAAAGGGTATAAAAGAAGAAAAACTAATGATATGGCCTCCTTGTTCACCTGATCTGAACCCCATTGAGAACCTGTGGTCCATCATCAAATGTGAGATTTACAAGGAGGGAAAACAGTACACCTCTCTGAACAGTGTCTGGGAGGCTGTGGTTGTTGCTGCACGCAATGTTGGTGGTGAACAGATCAAAACACTGAGAGAATCCATGGATGGCAGGCTTTAGAGTGTCCTTTCAAAGAAATGTGGCTATATTGGTCGCTGATTTGTTTTTGAATGTCAGAAATGTATATTTGTGAATGTGGAGATGTTATATTGGTTTCACTGGTAAAAATAAATAATTGAAATGGGTATATATTTGTTTTTTGTTAAGTTGCCTAATAATTATGCACAGTAATAGTCACCTGCACACACAGATATCCCCCTAAATTAGCTAAAATTAAAAACAAACTAAAAACTACTTCCAAAAACATTCAGCTTTGATATAAATGAGTTTTTTTGGGTTCATTGAGAACATGGTTGTTGTTCAATAATAAAATTATTCCTCAAAAATACAACTTGCCTAATAATTCTGCACTCCCTGTAATAACAGTTCATGTATTTCTCTAAAAAATAGAAATCATACCAGTGCATTTCCTCCATTTTTAATACCGTGACATGAGGCAGGGCTGCCATGAGCTAATGCACTCATCTGCAACAAATCACATTATTGAAAAAATCTAGCTCTCCACAATGCATTGGTTTTAATCTTATGCATTGCCTTGATACAGAAATCCATTCACATTCTTGGATCATTTCAGAAGTAATTGTACTTCGCACAGCATTTCTATTTCTGATGTCACATCCTGAAAAATGGGAAGTACCTGACATAGTTCATAATCCAGCCAAATAGCACAGTGAAACCACTGATCTTTACATTCTCTACTCGACCTTCTACATGGCGATAATACCACTGATGTTCATCATTATGGCAACATGTAAACTGCATTCAGATTCTTGTTTTAATACAATATTACCTGAGTTTGAGTATTAATCCAAATGCATGTATATTTTCCAGATGTTACGTCTGAAGACAAAATTGGACCTACAGATGAAGAGGTCTACATAAGCAAAGAAGAAAGTGAACCAGCCACTTTGAAATGTTCCTATGATACAACTGCGAGTGCTGTTCGGCTTTACTGGTACAGACAGTATTCTAATCAGTCTCCTCAGTATTTGCTGCATAAAGGTGCACGATCAAGTAACGTAGGGCTACAAACATCAAACCAACGGTTCACTTCGACTACATCTCAGTCATATACAGAACTCCACATTAATTATGTGGCTCTAGCAGACACAGCGCTGTACTTCTGTGCTCTACACTCAGTACCCCAGTGAAATAATAACTGTAAGGACTCATACAAAAACTCAAAACATTTTATAACCACAGGTCTTTGTTTTATTGTTTTACAGTTCCTGTGCATGCGGTTATCATCAGTGGTTTAGAAACTATTTGCGGTCCTTATCTTCCTCATCAGTGACAGTCTTAGAATTGAAGAGCAAAATATGGAGGTTCATACCAACATGCAGATATCTATTGCACACTATCCTACCTTCCTACCACAGCCATTTTATGACAAAGAACTATATGTAGATGTTTTAGATGCAGAGCATTCTTCACACAGAAATTAATTTCAGGATGTGTTATATCACCACATGATTTAAATCATGAGACAAAGAACACTGAATTCAACCAGAAATCTGTGTAATCGTAATAAAACAGTCATGTTAATCTGGATAAAAAGTTTATCTGATGTTGTCTGAAAAAAAGAGAGCAGGCACTTTATTGAGGTCACGATGACGAGCTGACAGGGGAGGGAAGCGCAGAGGCGGGACATTATGGGAAACAAGGATTTATTAATAATATTACATAAACACAAATAAACGCAGCTCGGTGGTCGAAAAACAGTGAAACAAAGGGGCGATTGCCAGAACTCAAAACATAAACACATTCACCAACGGAAGTCAAGTTCATGACTGAGTCCACGAAAATGGCATCCCTGTAGAGGGACGGAGCCACAAACTTTTAAACGCTGTCCGGATTGGGCACAGGTGATGTGCCAAGGTGCCGTTAATCCTGACAGAGCCCCCCCTCCCAGGGCTACGTCCTCGGAGCCCCAGAAGTACCATCAGTGGAGGTGGCAGGGCTGTGTCCTTTGGAGGACCCGGTGCCTTGGGCTGGCTCTCCGGCATGGTCCCGCATGGCGGCCTCGGGCTGGCTCCCCGGCGTGGTCCCGCATGGTGTCCCTGGGCCCTCAGACTGGCTCCCCGGCGTGGTCCCGCATGACGGCACCGCGCAGGGAAGCGGTCCCGGAGGCTCCAGCGACCGTTCCAGGTACCCCAAGTTGGTACCTTCTGGCCAGCTTCCCTCCCTGCACCGCGCAGGGAAGCGGTCCCGAAGCCTCCGGTGTCCGTTCCAGGCACCCAGGCTGGTGCCTTCTGGGCATATGCAGCCCCTCTCAATGGACGTCCCCGCTGGCAGAGCGGCCAGCTTCCCTCCCTGCACCGCGCAGGGAAGCGGTCCCGGAGCCTCCGGTGACTATTCCCGGCACTCCAGGCTAATGCCTTCTCGACACATCCGGGCAGAAGGAAGGCGGGTCGGCGACCGGAGGCGGAGAGGCGGATTCCCAGCAAGGCGACAATTGTGAACGGGCGCGATGGGCAGAGCTCTGACTGCCCAAGATGCGTCCTAGTTGCTTTCGTCATCATCCGTCTCGTCCCAGTCCACGGGGAGCCTGGCCAGCAGAGCGCAGAGTCCCTGGCTCGACATGGCGAAGATCGTGTTGGTCGCATCCTCTGCGCTCGCTGATCACGTCACTTCCTCGCTGCTGCCGACGACATCGTCCTCGCTCCGCCCACTCACCCGCTGTCCGGATTGGGCACAGGTGATGTGCCCAGGTGCCGTCAATCATGACAATCAATCATGATTTCCTATTTTACTGGAGATCCCACAAGAGATGTCTTCTACACCACACAGTGGAGAAGGCTCCTTCATGAATTGGGGCATCTTTCTTTCAATGGAACATGGCGCAGGCATCACACTGAGGCTGGCCATGTAGGCTGGCCATGTTACGGTGGGCATCCCTCCTGAGTGACTCCTCTGTGTAGTAATGACTGGGTCTTTCAACAGGACAACACTGCAATTCATGAAACCTGCCTGATTGATTAACAGAATATAGAGAATACAAACATGGAGCTCAGACATATTTGGCAAGGAGCAATAATTTCTTCTGATTCTCATTATGGCATCATGTACATACATATATACAGTTCACTGATGTGAAGAAGTTGGACATAAGTGTCACTATGAGATACTCTTTCACACCCAGTAGACCTGATGTCTGGATCGACCGATTTAGGCAGGGTCCTAATTAGACACATATTAAATCTTCAATGGAAATCGGCAATGGGTAAATGATTCCAACAATTCTTTAAGGTGTGGCCGTATCAAAAACATTTACCGAAATCGACTTTTGAAGACTTACTCTAGTTTTCAGGGACTTCAACATGGGCTTAGACCACAGTAGTAGAATGGTGTGTTTGCCAAAGTTGTTTTCTAAAGTGTGCAAACTTCACACACAAGGTCTGAGTCAGGATTCAAATTAACAACCTTAGTGGGGCCACATAACTAACCACCATGCCACTGTGCGCCCCATAATTATATTACGTTTAACTATTTTTGCTAAAACAAAAATTGGGTTCTAAAAGAAGTTAATAACATTATTGTACAATGTACAAAGTATAAGACACAGGCCGGAAATTTGTTTTAATATGAAAAATATTCTATTTTGCTATATCCAGATGGTGGCAGTAGTTCAGCACCACGTCTTAAAAGCAGTAGAGGATTTAGAAGGGGGAAGTACTCTCAAACTTAACTTTGCTTTTCAGCTCTTGTTCCTGTACCTGCATCATAGCCCACTGGCTACAACATGGTAAGTACTTGGTAAGAGATTTCTGTTGTTGTGTGTTTGAGCACAAAATATCATAAAGGACTCCTCACATCCCACTCATGGCCTATTCCAACTGCTGCCATCAGGCAAGAGATACAGGAGCATTAAAACAAGGATGAACAGACATAAGACTGTTCTCTTATGCCTGAGGTGCTGAGCTCCAGCTCTACTCAGAAGCTGTTTTATGCATGATGCTGTTCTGTTAATTTCTTATACTCATTCTCCTGAGAGGTAAGATTCACATTCAGATGTAAACATCTTTTGTAATAGACGCAGCATAAAATATTTTCTACTGTGTATTGAAAAGCAAGAGTATTTTATCGCTTTTTTTAAAAATCTATTCCTTTAAACTAGATGTCAGGAAAGCAAATGAAATTTCACCACAAAAAATGTTTCCAAAGAAGAAAGATCAAGCATTGATCTGTCTTGCAGTTACTCTTCTGCATCCACTCTACAATGGTATCGCCAGGATCAGTTCCACAGTCCCTCCATATCGTTACATATTGCAGCTGGAACAGAAGAAACTTCAACAGTGGAGCCTCGACTGTTTGTGAAAGTGAGTCAAGGCAGAAACCAAGTGTTCCCCCGTCCCTCCTCTACTTAAGTCATACTCTGCTCGGTTCTACTGTACTACAGCAACAGAACCCAACATTGTTCTGTGCTTAAAAATGACTGCATTAGATATTAAACAACATTAGGTGTCTGTTCATGTGTTACATGTGAAACATGAATTTGTTTCAATGGAACAATCTATTTTTCCCAGGTTACCCCACGACAGTAACACTGAATGCTAATAAATATGTCATCTGTTCTAAAAATGTCATCTGCACCAACACAAAGAATTTTTTTACTGTCTCATGAGGGACACATACATGAGGATTCCACATAGTCAGTTTAGTAATTTAATCAAGGTCTGAATTTAATATCACAAAAATAAATTAACTGATATTTTGCATGTCTGACTTTGGTCACATGGATCTTCTATGTTGTGTTAGTTAATGAAGCAGCTTTTTTAGCCTGAATATGAATGTGTGTGCTTGCACCATTGCAAAAGCAAACTTATACACAATGTATAATAAACATATATCAGCAGCAGTATTTGCACTGTTTTACTTGATACATTTTTATTTACTTGATACTATTATTTATTTGACCTGTTTAGTGTTACTCTTGCACTGTCTGTGTCCCCTGTTTGCACTTTATGTAGCCCAGTTTGTCAGTGTCGCACATGTGCACATTATGTCATTATGTAACTTTGTTTAATTGTTCAAATGTTACATGTAGCACCAGGTTCCGTAGAAACCTTGTTTCGTTTCACTATGTACTGTATAACATGTATATAGCTGAAATGACAATAAATCTCAACTTCAACCTCAATATCATTATCAGTCACAAGTGGGCGACATTGCAGCAGTCTTTAAACTGAGTAGTGATGTGTTGAAAGCCCCACCCGGAACCCAGAATGCATGTATATTTTACACATGTATATTCACAAAGAGACAAAGAGAGACAATATTTCAGAAGCGATACAAGAATATGAGAAGAATACTCAACTTCTCAGACATGAAACAGTGGCTGATATATACTGTTTTCATTTTTGCTCATTTGGGTATGTTACCGGTCTGGTTAATTAATAAACTACTGTATACATTTTTTTTTGAAGAAGCGATTGTAGTAATGTTTTGTATTTGTGTCCAGAATCCAGAGCACAAGAGACTGTTGAGCAGCCAGATGGATTTCTTTTTGCCTCTGAAGGGGAATCAGTAACACTGGACTGCACATTCAGAACCAGCAGAGCAATGCCATATCTCTACTGGTACCAGCAAAACTCTAGTGGACTGCCTACATATATTCTACAAAGGGTCTCTAAATCAGGATCAAATGATAAGAATTTCGAAAAGAGATTTAATGCCAGTATCATTTCAACGAGAGTTCCTCTGACGATCCAAAGCTTGCAGGTGTCTGACTCCGCTGTGTACTACTGCGCTCTGCAGCCCACAGTGACACATGCGCTCACAACCCCTCTACAAAAACCCATTTATTTCAAATTCCACATTTCCAAGGCACATGGTCACAATATCCAGATATTAAAATACATTTATAATATATAAAATATGTAATTGCATCACCTGTACAAAAAAGAAATCAATTCACTTTTGTAACAAAAGATATTCTACGCTCTTTTAATTTTGATCAATTGATCAGGATGTCGGCATTGGTCAAATGTGAGATAATTGGCCCACACCCATTTTGTCAAAGATTGAATGCCCAGAAAGCTAAGGATCTAAGGCCCCAGATGTCCTCACTGACATCTTCAACATCTCACTGAGCACCACCATTGTTCCAATGAGGCACCGGCGGTCGGGATCACCTGCTCTCTTTGTCTTCCCCAGACGGGAGACACCGGAGGTGTGACGTCAGAAACAACAAATTCTGATTGGTCTGTGACAACTTCCCATTAAATCAAATAAAGGATTGTTCACTTGTGGTCGGGGACTTACTCTTCTTTTCATTTTGGTTTTCTCTGTAACATTGGTACCTTTTTACTTACAATATTCGCATGTAACTGCAATAATAATTTACTGGTGTTAATAAATTACATTTACATTTACAGTATTTATCAGACGCCCTTATCCAGAGCAACTTACAATCAGTATTTACAGGGACAGTCTCCCTGGAGCAACTTAAGGTTAAGTGTCTTGCTCAGGGACACAATGGTAGTAAGTGGGATTTGAACCCGGGTCTTCTGGTTCACAGGCGAGTGTCTTACCCACTAGGCTACTACCACCAAATTAGAAACTGTTCATCCTTTTAACCTCTATTGTGCCATGCCTCTTTCTGCCAGGTAACATCAAGTTAGAGTGGTTTGAATACAGTGCTTTTGTGTAGATAGAGAGAATTTTTTTTCTCTATTCTCCACAGTTTTACTCTAGTATATCGGCTCTTGCATCATATATTTCCTGCCAACATTTCCCCTCGTCCGCTGTACAGAGGTCAGTGTGGCTTCACTTGCAGTTTCGTGTTGCATTCAATTAAAAAAAAAAATTCTAATTTTATTTGTCACATACACAGTCATACATGGTATGATATGCAGTGAAATGCTTTAGTGACTGCTACAGACCACAGTATTGCAAATATTATACAATGAACCAATATGCAAATATTGCAAACATAACCAAATATTACACTTTTATATTTTTAAGGTGTGCAAATGAGTGAAGTGAGTGAGTGAACTTTAAAAAAAATTGTGCAAGTGTAAAAAATGTTTGTGCAAGGATTCTGGGGGGATTGAGTACAGAAGTGATTGAAAGTGAAAGTGCTCGAGTGTATTAGAGTTCTATGAAGTGTTGTGGTTGTTTAGAGCTCATATAGCCTGCGGGAAGAAGCTCCTCCTCATTCACTCTGTGTTGGACTTCAGGGAGTGGAAGTGCTTCCCTGATCGCAACAGAGAGAAGAGTCCATTGTTGGGGTGGGTGAGGTCCTTCACTATCTTCCTGGCCCTGGTCCAGCACCGCTTGCTGTAGATTGATTGAAGGTCAGGGAGCTTGGTACAGATGGTGCTGATAGAACCTCCCTCTGTAGGGCTCGCTTGTCCTGCATGGTACTGTTCCCAAACCAGGTTGAGATTTTTTTCATCAGGATGCTCTCTATGGTGCAGGAGTAGAAGTTCCTGAGCACCTTGGAGGGCAGTCTGAAGTCTCTCAGGCGTCTGAGGTGGTAGAGACGCTGCTGTGCCTTTTTCACCACGGTGTTGATGTGACAGGACCATGACAGGTCCTGTGTGATGTGAACACCGAGGTATCGGAAGCTGTCCAATCTCTCTCAGGAAGCTGGGCTCCTGTTGATGACAGGGGTCTGGTAGGTCCTCCGCTGCTTGGTACTAAAGTCCACTATTAACTTCCTTGTCTTGGTGACGTTCAGGTGGATACTGTTCCTCTGGCACCAATTCTCCAGATTTCCAGGTAGGCCGTCTCATGTCAGAGATCAGACCCACCACGACGATGTCGTCAGCAAACTTAATGATGGTGGTGGAGTTAGTAGTGGCTGCACAGTCGTGGGGGTACAGAGAGTACAGCAGGGGGCTCAAAACACAGCTCTGGGGGGCTCCAGTGCTGAGAGTGATGGTGGCTGAGACATGTCTGCCCATCCTTACTGCCTGTGGTCTCCCAGTTAGGAAATTGGAGATCCGCTGAGATATGATGTCATCTGTACAGCGGTTTGGACGGTTAGCAAACTGCAGTGGGTCGAGTGTGTACGGTAGTGAAGAAATGATGAAGTCTCTGACCAGTCGTTCAAAGCACTTCATCACTACTGAGGTGAGGACTACGGGGCGGTAGTCGTTGAGGGAGACAGGGAGGGTTTCTTTGGGACCAGAACAATGATGGATTCCTTGAAGCATGTGGGGATCACCGACTGAGATAGAGAGAGGTTGAATATCTCTGTGAACACAGGTGCTAGCTGGTCTGCGCAGGCTCTGAGGATTCTCCCCAAGATGCCGTCTGGTCCTGCTGCTTTCCCTGTGTACACTTTCCTGAAGGCCCTCCTCACGTCATGCTCGGTGATGATGTACGTGTTTTCGGTGCTGGAAGTGTCGCTTAAATATTTGGCAAAGGCACGATATTTAAAAATCCGGACAGGACAGGTGTGGAGACGCCCTCTACTGGACGCATGGTGCCAGGACTTCACCCACACACAGCAGGCCCTGAGTCAGACTTAATTTGGTTCAGTATAGGATTAGTATAAGTATTGGATTTTATAGCACCAATATAAAGCAGCAAAAATGTAACGTGCTGTTGTTCATATACTGGTATTTACTAGCATTCATTTTCATCATAACTTTTAAAATTGTGAATCAGGGGGAGGTGCTACATTTAGTGTCAGTGGCAAAAAAAACTCAGCATAAAACAGAGGAAGTTTGGATGATTTGGATGATTCAAGCAACAATGGTGGTCTATTGCATCATTTTATTCTCAGCGCTCTCAGGTAAATTTATTTAGGATGATTTCTCAGAAGATTCTTTTGACTTACAATGTTCTATAATTAAATGTGTTTTATTTTATATATAATCTGTGTCTAATCTTTATTTAACACAGTTTAATTATTTAATTTTTTTTTTTTTTCCAGAATACAGCAGTGGAAACACTATAAAACCTGTCAGAACCGATGTGAACACTGATGAAGGATCTACTGTAACCCTGAATTGTACTTACTCTTCTGCTGTTACTCTCTACTGGTATCGTCAGTATCCAAGATCAACTCCACAGTATCTGGTCCAAGCCCTCCACAGCACTGGGAAATCCAAAACGTCAGATCTAGATTCCCGAATGACAATTAGAGTAAAAAAAGAGAAAAACGAAGTGTACCTGGATATAACGCCTGCTGCAGTTTCAGACTCTGCTCTGTATTACTGCGCCATGCAGCCCACAGCAACAGGAAACACAGGGACAATGTACAAAAACCTGCACAGCAAAACACAGCAAGCTAGATATATACAGTATATATGGCATCTTGTACAAAGGGTGGAAATGACCAACAATCTCCAATCTGTGCAATGATTTGCGAAAACTCCTCCTGGTTAAATTTCTGGTTTGGCTTTGTATTTACGGAGTTTGCATAGGTTTTACAACCCTGTGTTGGGGGTGGCTAGGAGAAGGTGATGCTCTGGTCTTGACCGGGTCAAGAATGCCAAGAAGGCAGCTAAAAGAGACTATAATATTCTGTTAATAACATACAAAGCTAAACATGGATTGGTCCCTGACACAGATTACTGCCCTACACGGGAGTTACACACTGTGAATGAACAAATTTGCAGCAGATGGACACAAGAGAGTTTTAGGAGGGGTGGTAATGGGTAACATATGAACCAGAAGATCAGACCCCACTTACTACCATTGTGTCCCTGAGTAAGACATTTAACCCTGATAGTCTCCAGAGGGACCGTCCCTGTAACTACTCATTGTAAATCACTCTGAGTAATGCTGTAAATGTTGACATGAATATTAATATCTCCTAGTGTTATAGTATTAGCAAAAGATTTACAAAAAGTTGAAAGGTTGTACATTTCAGAATGGTTTACATGGTCTGGCTTAGAAAAGTTGTCATGGAGAAAGGAGCCTTACATTTAAATGCTAAATGAAGACAGTTTACTTCAACAGCATAACAAGTTATTACATGTTATAACATTGAAGATAAAGTGTGGGATTTATCAGCCCTTATAAAGGGCCTTTGTGTTTTGCAGAGCCTATAAAACATTGGTGAATATAACTTTCCAAATGTCTATTAAACAAATGCATCTGTGCATTGTGTTTGTTTTCCTGTAGCATGAAAGCAGTGAGGAATGATGAGCAGCAGCAGGGACTTCCTGTCTGAATTCTTCAGCTCTTATTTAACTGAAGGTCATTTCTAAACCACATACAGAGCATCACCTCAGAGGAGCACTTGCGCATGCCCTGACATGCTACTAATATTCCACATGGAGAAAATCTTACTTCTGTACATAGTTGTGATACAAGGTGAACCACTTAAATTATAAAATATATTTGTCTTTAATCTCTTAACATCTTTAATTCTTTTCATCCTTTAATCCATACCTTTTTTTACACAGATGCACTGACTGATAAAGTCATTCCTGATGGAGATCAGTACAACTACGAAGAAGGACAGTCCATCAGACTGAGCTGCAAATATGAAACCAACAGTCAAAACGTTTTACTTTACTGGTACAGACAGTATGGAAATCAGGAACCTCAGTTTTTACTGTGCAAAGGTGGGAGATCGTGGAGTTATGAACATATACCTAACCCCAGGTTTGGCTCTTCTACTTCTCAAGACGCTACAGAACTCCTCATTAAAAGTGTTACTGTGGGCGATTCGGCCCTGTACTACTGTGCTCTGAGAGCACAGTGTTACAAATTCCTTTAGACCCTGTACAAAAACTCCTCTCAGAACATCAAAATAATTTCCTCATATCAGTCACATATCATTAGAGTTTTAGAGCTGAGTAGAGTAAGTGTGGTTGCACCTGTAACCATAGAAAACATTGATCTTAACAGGATCCTTGTTCTTTTATTCTATACAAATATTAAAAACATGAATTCTTTAAAAAAAATACAATCATTCCAGATATAAATTTAATAAATTCAAACACATTTTTCCTTTGATGACAGGTACATTCTGTTCATCTTCATTTATATTTGAATTCCAACACATTCAGTTTCAAACAGAATCATTGCTGCCTCCCTTCATTATAGTTACAGGCTGCTGTATTAGATTGTTTCCCTTTTTATTTTATTATTGTTTTTTGGTATGTTTCATTATTTGAAAGAAAATCTCTAAAATAACTAAAAAGATTAAAACTGTTAAATCCATTTGCCACTACACAGTGCATCACTTTTTCCACATTTTGTTATGACACAGCGTTATTCCAAAATTCTACACACAACTCCCCATAATTACAATGTCAAAAAAGGCTACTAAAAAGAGAGAAATCACATGTACATAAGTATTGGTCATTGGGACATTCAAAGCAGCATAATTGTTTCTGTTTTCAGAATATTTTTCAGATTTGTGCCCCGATACAATCCTGTCTACAGGCACCTTTTATGGCTGCTCACTGCTCACTAAGTGTGATGGAGTAAATGCAGAGGACACATTTCGTTGTGTGCTTGCTGTGTATGACAAACACTTCCCTTTCACTTAACCCTAACCTTTTCTTGTGTTTGGCTACTTGTGACTAGTGAATTGTGTTGTTTAAGTTTATTCTGTGACAGCCCCTTCATTCTATTGGCTCTGACAACTCAAATGAGCTGACAGTCTTGCAAACTGGCCAATAAGAATTGCAAGTAATTTAAAGAGTGAACAGAGAGTTGACTGCTGAAGAATGCACATGAGAAAAATTGAACACAGCAGAGGGCGCTCTTTCTATTGACTCATATTGCATTGTTTAAGATGATGATCTTTATTAGTCCCACAAGTGGTAATAGGCGAGTATGTTATAAAAATTCACTGTACAAATAAGCAAATAAATAGTACTAGAATAGCGAAATATAAAATATATATTTGTGAATTTTAAAATAGCCTTGTGAGCCAATCTGCTGCAGTTATTCTGTTATTGGAACTGTAATTATTACAGAGGCATATAGTTAAACTACAATATGATGTAATAATATTAGTTTTACATAAATTATAATATAAAATATTTTATATAATAATTATGTAATTGTATTATATAATGATTATATTATAATCCTCAAAGCAGTTGTAATAGATGGAGTAAATAATGGCATGTAAATTGAAACAAATGGGTTTTATAGTTTGGCTCCAAGTGAATCTCAAATGACACACATTGTGCCAAAATAACCCCAAATGGATTTAGGAGAGTTAACCAAGATTTCTCTACTTTTTTTACTACTAGAACTCCATTTTCTTTTTTTTTTTCAGCAATATTTCTGATGCAGGTTATGGTCAAGAATTTGTACTGGCCATTGTCTCACCAGCCCTCCAAAATCATGTCTCCTCATAAAACCCCATCATCTTGTCCAACCTTTTGACAGGGACCAATTCCCCTCTCTAAAGATCCTTGATCCTCCTTCTATATTATCATCACTAAGAGTAGTACTATAAATATTATAGCAATGCCTAGAGTATATGTCTTGATTGTTAAAATGTGTATGTATAATTCCACAGTAATGTGCATTTTTTCTTTAAAAAGTGATTTAGTTAGTTAGTTCATTGCAGTCACCGTAGTGACACAACTATTCAACACACTCTGTTAGACTCGGTCTTTGAATTTCTTTTCTTTGTTCATTTCATTGACAGAGCATTACTTCATTCTTGGCAAATTACAAGAGCAGTGCTCCTACTGTGTACAAGAGGAGGAGCCTTACTTGTATGGAATCCTGTTATTTAACAGAAACAAGCCAGCCATGAAGGTTCTCTGCTCTCTTCTGTACTTGGCACATCTAATTTGTGAGTAAATGTAATAAAATAAATATTTTATTGGTTATTTACAATAATTACCAAACCTCAATCAATATAATTGACAACTATGTAACAACATAACAATTATAAAGTTTGTATTTGCACTGTATATTGGCAATTATAAACTGAAGTAAAATTATTGGAAATATTGCATTTTTCAGGTTGTAGTTTTGGGCTGACAGCTCTGAAAACTGAAGAGATTGTCTGGGAGGGAGGAGCTGTTACTCTTTTCTGTAAATATGACGACAGCTCTGCAAATAATTTGCAGTGGTATCGGCAGTATCCTGGATCTAAACCTGAATTTTTAATTTTGACTTTTCCATCATCAACGAGACCCATTACTTCGGACCCCCCTCATCCCCACATTACGGCTAAAACTAACAAAACTCATGCGGAAATGGAGCTCCGGTCTGCGGCAGTATCAGACTCTGCTATGTACTACTGTGCTCTGACGCCCACAGTGGCAGGAAATCCGGAAATATTGTACAAAAACCTGAGTGAAAAAGAGCTTCCTGGCCAAAAACAAGTTTTGTTTATGCAAAAAGATATTCACACAAGTCTGCTGCATTTGCAGGAATAAGGCTGAAGGCCAAGGCCCTACAGTACCGTTTCATGGAACAGTGGGTCAGTGTAGGCATGAAGGAAGGACACAAATGCACGACTTGACAAGACGGGTGATTTACTCATAACAGAGACATGTGGTAAAGTGGAGTAACCTAGTGGGTAACATACTCACCTATTACCAAATGTAAACGTGAAACAGGAAAACGCATTCAAAACACATTCACATACCCGACAAAGACTAAACACAAGAGGGCAGTATATATACACTCACAACAACTGGTGCAAACAGTCAGGTTCATCAGGGGCAAACTTGAGGCCTCCAAAGAACCGTGACAGGACTCCCCCCTCCATGGCACGTCTCCTGAGGCGGCCAAACTCACCCCTGGGGAAGTCAAAGTCCTCCAGTTTAGTCCTCCACCTTGTCTTGGTGGTCACTGGAAGCACCTGTACTGTGCAACGGGTGTCTTCAACCCCACATAAAAAATACCTTGGCTACTTGGGTTGGCAGTTATGTGAGGAGCCTGTGGAAACAGTTACTCAGCATGATGGGAAAATCAGCCATTGCTGACACACATTCAATCTTCATTATTTTGTAAAATGGTCAATAATTTACAGAAAAAAAAATGTTAATTCCATCCATTTCTCTGTAATTTACACTGATATTCACAGAATTGTGAAATAATATTTTTTTCTTGAATTGGACAGTGTTGGGAAGACCACAGTAGTGAAAGGCCTTCAAGGAGGTGCAACTACTCTACTCATGCCAAACTATATCTATATGATGAGATTCCATAGAAACGGGATAAAAGACGAATAACTGAACAAGGTCAGGATATGTGGACAGTAACGTCTTCAGATGGCTGAGTGATGCCACAGTGGTTCTACTCCAGCGCAGAATGCAGGAGAGACTGTTCCATATTCTGGTGTGTACTGATGGTCTAAGTGAAATCCGCAAAATCACTCACTGGTTCTATTGGTGGCCGTTCGTTCTGTCACAAGCGAGGAGGGAGGAACCAAATGCGAGTGAAATCAATATCAAAGTCAACTTTTTTGTCAACTCACCATATACAAGTACACAGAGAGATGAGAATGCGAAGCAAAACTCTCTTTTTTTCCGGGAGTGTGAAGAGTCCATGTGAATTGTCTTTCACAGTGCTGCAGGATCAAGTGTTAAGTGTTATAAGTGTTGCAGCTGTAGAGGATGCTCTCAAGGGTAGAATGTGTAGAATGTGGAGAGGATGGGTGGGGGGAGACTCAACCGTTTCAGCCTCTGCAGGAAACGCAGTCTCTGTTGAGCTTTCATGGTCATTAAGGTGGTGTTGTGCATCCCCCACCCCCACCCCCAACACACACACACAGAAACATAACACATATTAAGAATTATGTATTTACATATTAATATATTTTATTGTAAAATCATTTGTTTGAGCCATGATTGACTTTAAGCAGACAAACATACACAGGGCTTTGACCTTTTCTTGTCCATCTTCCATTGGTGTTCATTTTTGCACTCTATTATTAACACCCATCCTCCAATCTGAGGATCACCCTAATGTAAATTAATAGTTTAATTTTGCACGACCCAGAAAAAGTTTATTGTGATATGTCACAATAAACTTTTTCTGGGTCGTGCAAAATTGCAGAAAAATTGATTGACAATATTATGAATGTAATGTGCTTTATTTGGAAGCACACCACGTCCCTCTCCTTTCGATAGGTGTGAGACTTTAGCCCAGCAGCAGCAGTAAGCAGGCACATCAAAGACCTCACTTTCACTTCCCCCATGTATGGGTGTATCGTGTTGTATTTTGTGAGCTGGTAATTAGATGCCAGCCAGTCAGAGAATCTCCTGCCTCTCCCATGAAGCAGCAGCCGAACCTTGCAAAATGAGTGCGCCCTTACTAACCACAAACGGGAAATTAAAAAACAATCGGTGCCCATGCAATCATGATGTCAGGGCAACATTGGCGCATGCAAAAAAATAAAAAATAAAATTGCAGATGCCTGTGATGCTACCCTGGGCAACCGCCCATGTTGCCACTAGTTGTGCACTCCAAGGAACTTGGTCCTTTTTACAATCTCTACCGCTGAACCAATTATATATTTTTATCAACATTCTGTCAGGATGCGGTCCGAAATGGGGTTACCGAAATGGAGTTTAATTGTTGTCCTGTGTAATGTTCCCTAATCGTTTTCGCCTGTGTTAATTGTATAAAGCTGCCCTTTTTCGTTTCTGTCCACAGTCAGGTCTTTGACGTTATGTTCCGTGTTCACCAGTGTCTACATCTCGGATGTCTCCCCGTCTTGTGATTCACCATTAAACCCCTGTTCCGTGATGTCAGGTGAAGCGTCCTTCATTCCTCGTCACTCTTCGTCCTCCTCTCCGTTCACCCGCCGCGTCATGCCCGCATGGACGTGACAGAAAGACCTGACCCACATTTGGACGCCACCTGACGCAGCCTGGCCTTCCATGGCTTCATGTTCAGCAGGGTCCCGACCCCTGCCTCTCAGTCCCGTGTCTGGCGGCGTTGAAGGTGTGGAGCGGCCATTCAGCGGGGCGAGCCGGAGACTGACAGGGAGAGGTGCCGGTACCACACTGGCCCGAAGCCGTCTGCGCTGGAGAACCGCCGCTCGCCCATCGTTAATACTGGACCATTCATTCATTCAATCAGTCATTTATCATTCCTCCCTGTTCATCATCTTTTCTCTCCTCGAATCGATTCCGTTTGATTCCTCCTGTCCACTCGGACCATTTAAGACTGTGTTTTAGACTTTCCTCCCTCCTTCATGGACTGCTTCTTCTGGCCCGCCAGGTGTCGTGCCATAGGAGGGGGGATTCTGTCAGGATCCGGTCCGAAATGGGGTTACCGAAATGGAGTTTAATTGTTGTCCTGTGTAATGTTCCCTAATAGTTTTCACCGGTGTTTAATTGTATAAAGCTGCCCTGTTCGTTTCTGTTCGCTGTCAGGTCTTTAACGTTATGTTCCGTGTTCACCAGTGTCTACGTCTCGGATGTCTCCCCTGTCTTGTGATTCACAATTAAACCCCGGTTTCGTGATGTCAGGTGAAAGCGTCCTTCATTCTTTGTTCCTCGTCACTCCTCGTCCTGCTCCCCGATCACCCGCCGCGTCATGCCCGCATGGACGTCACACATTCAGAGTCCCTTCATCCTTGTTTATCAGTCCCAGCATAGTCGTATCATCTGCAAATTTGATGATGTAGTTGGTGGTGTGTCTGGCTGTGTAGTAGTCTGATGATGGAGGAGGCGTTGCCACCCGTTCAAACTCCCTGGGACCTGTCTTTCTGGAAGTCCAGGACCAAATTGCAGAGAGTGATGTTCAGACCAAGCTCACTCAGTTTCACAACCAGCTTTTGCGGGATGATTATGTTGAAGGCAGAGTTTAAGTTTACGAATAACATCCTGACATATGAGTCTTTCTTGTCAAGACATGTCAAGGAGATCTAGAGGGCAGAGGGTATGGCGACAGTATGTTGGGCCAGGACAGTATGTTGGGCCAGTATGCAAATTGAAGTAAATCCAAGGAGGTGGATAGGTTTTCCTTAATGTGCGGCATGATTAACCTTTCAAAGCCCTTTATGATGAGTAGTGTGAGTACATATCACAGCTGCCTGAACCCATTGACCTGGAAGTCATCCACCCAAAGGTCAACCACCAGTCAGACAAAAATTTCCAAAGATTGCAAACTCATCATCTATATTTATCATGTTGCTATAAGCCTTACCTTGATCTGATGTCTTCCTTGCCGACCGTTTGACCCTGACCTTGATTCCTGGATAATCCTCACTTGATCCTGTTTGAACCTGGAGTGTTTGACTACTCTTCAGCTTCTTGCCCCCCACGCCTGTGGTTCCCAGTAGAACTATCTTCTCCACCCTACCTCCTGCTATGGAAAATACGTCCGGATGATGCACCACTTTTGGGCACTCCGGCTCTTGCTGACTGTCCACGACCGCTCACCTCCCGCATTCCAAGCGTCTATGCTCCTCCAGTCCCATGACTCACGGACTCACACCTGGCTCCCACCCACAAATGCACCCCAGGTTCTGCTGTACAACAGGTTAGTACAGTACCTGACAAAAGATTTGTCGCTTATATATTTTGTAGAAACACCTGCTATTAACCTGACTTTTAATTAATCAATTGGTGTTAGTAATAGCTCATATGACTTCCATGATCTTGAAGGACTGCATCCATGTGGTTTGGCAAGGATTCATGCAATTTATTGATGAAGTCATCAGGAATAGCAAAGAAAGCAGTCTGCCTCCCTTTGGTTTCATCTTCCATGCTTCCTCTCTCATCCTACCCCACATATGCTCAATGATTTTCATGTCTGGTGACTGAGCTGGCCAATCCTGGAGCATCTTGATCTTCTTCGCCTTGAAGAACTTTGATGTGTAGATGGAAGTATGTGATGGAACACCATCCTGCTGCAGAATTTGGCCTCTTTTATCGTTGGGAATATAAAAGGTAGCAACGATATCCTTGTATTTCAGACTATTGAGGTTGCCTTCCACCCTGCAGATCTCTCGCACACCACCATACTGCATGTAACACCAGACCATAATTTTTCCACCACCAAACTTCACTGTATTCTGGGTGAATCTCAGATCTATGTGGGCTCCTGAAATATTTGCGCAACTGTGGTGTAATTCAACAGAAGATTCATCTGAAAAATTCACTTTTCCAGCGTCCATCTTTTTAGCAGGCTGTGGGCCTTGGCAAATGCCACACGTTTTTTCAATTGTCTTTTGTTTAGTTCTGGCTTCTGGGCACTGATTCGACCATGGAGGATATTTCGAGACAGAATCCGACAAACTGTTCTGGTTGACACAGGGACTTCCGGTGACCAGGTCTTGTGAAGCTCTGCTGCAGTGGAAAATGGGCTGGACTTGGATTTTCGAGCCACAAATGGTCCTCTTGAGCAGTTGTCTTGCGGGGTCTGCCTGACCTGGGCTGGTCAAAAACGTCTCCAGTCTTTTTTATCCTCTGTACTTGATGCTGAGACACATTGAATGTGTCTGCCACATCAGCAGTGGACCTGGTCTTCAGCCTCTTGATAATCAACACTTTCTGTCTGATAATCAACACTGTCAGGGTGAATCTTAGGCATGTTTAGAGGTCTAGTTGCAGTTGATGTGAATGTCTAGTGTACTGGGGTTCTTTTTATACACACCTGAGACCTAATTGATCCATTTTTAGTGACAGGTGAAACTCATATGACAACACTTATGCAGAAATGGACTCAATGGGCTTTACCAATTGAATAATAGAATACTTTTATGACAGTTTTGTTTTGCACTGAAACATTATTACAAAAGCTGTTGGGAATAAAATGAGCCATTTCTTGTAAAAAAAAAAAAAAAAGCTTGATTAGAAGTATATTTCAGTGGCACTTAAGGTCAATTTGTACACAAGCGACAAGACTTTTGTCAGGGACTGTAGTCATTGTGGCACGTCACTGCAGGCATCTTCAGCATTGGTATGATGTGCCGGGACCAGTGATGGATCGGAGACATCTTGAAGATGTCTGTCAAGACATATAACGAACTGTTTTTTTATACACTAGGGATGAGCAGGGATGTGCAGAGCTGACAGGCAGAACATCAGCACAAGATCAGTGAACAATTTTAGTAATTTAACAGCACAGTCACTCAATAAAATCTAAGTCCACATTTCACACTAACCAATGAATAAGCTATTTTTAAATCTGCCTACCCTACCCATTTCAGACCAGTCATCTTGTTTTTACAATCCCCAGCTCCTTCCTTTCAACTTCAACAGGAGACAAATCGGAACCCTTATCATGGGAAACACAGTACATTATTCTGTGATCTGTCACAAGATGGCAATATTGCAGAGTTTTGACATGGTGAGAGCCCCTCCCAGAACCTCCAAGGGTGAAAGTGAACCCTCCAAGGGTGGAAGTATGGGGAGTGATATAGTCCCTTCAACTCCTCAAACATGAAACATTGGCTGAGACTTATATTTGTACTTTCAAGTTTTTGGGGTATGTAACTTAAAAATTCAAATAATACATAATCATATTTTGTTACATGTAGTTATATGTTTTGAATTTGTTTTCAGAATCCAGGTCAAAGGACACTGTTGAGCAGCAAGGTGGTTTTCTTACTTTCTCTGAAGGAGAATCTGCTACTTTGGACTGCACATTCAGTACCAATTTGCCGATGCCATATCTCTACTGGTACCAACAAAACAGCAGTGGACTTCCTACATATATTCTACAAAGGTTTTCTAATTCAGGATCGAATGGTGAAAATTTCAAAAAGAGATTTAATGCCAGTCTCAGCTCAAAAGCAGTTCCTCTGACAATCCAGAACCTGCAGGAGTCTGACTCTGCTGTGTACTACTGCGCTTTGCAGCCCACAGTGACAGATGCACTTTTAACCCCTCTACAAAAACCAATCTCAAAACCTGTCTCAAGCATCACAAATGAGCAACAAATTAGAAATTGTGTTGTTCCACGGCACATCCTCATGCTGCACAGTTAGAGATCACAGTTGCAGATGAAAAAACAGGTAGTGCTTCAAATGTATGGGTTGGGTCTTTCTGTCTCATGAAAACAGATAGCAATTAATTGTAAGCAATATTAAGAAATGAATACTAGTAATATTCTTTGTATGTAAAAAATATTATTGTACAAACGCATAATGCATGAATTTGGCAAATGGATGTATTATTACTATGAACATTGTTTGACTTACTTATTACAGCTGTTTGGCTGATGAAACTGAGACAGTAAAGTACAAAGTCATGAAGAAAATTATGTGACTGACTTTTGATTTGAAACCAGCAACACAAACATTGAGCTTTACTGGTACTGGAAGTTAAAGGTTTTGTTAAAAGCAGCTCCATAATGGAGCAACAGTGACACCACAAATGCTTGGTTTAATAACACATTCACACACTCTACATTGAGGAATAAAGACTCAATTACTGCTCTCTATGACTGTGCTCTGTGAACCTACCCAGTTTCCTTAATGCTGAATAAATACCTATAGTATATGCTTCTGCATCACATATTTCCTGCCAACATTTCCCATCGTCCGCTGTACAGAGGTGTGTGTTGTCTCACTTGCAATTTAGTGTTGAATTCAATTAGCATAGTTAGATATTCCAACCCATACTTAATTTTGCAAATGAAATGTGCAGGACATGTAAGGCGTTTTATTTGCAGGATACATCGTACTCAAACTGTGTGGTTATTTATCCCAATAAATATTCCATCTATGAATTTACAGAAATGAACAGTCACAGTAACAGTCAATCAAATGCAAGTGCAATAAAGGGTACAACATCACAAGTGCAAGGGACAGACTCTTTATTTATAACAGAAACTAAATAAGCAATGTGGCCCAAAGATTTATCAAAGCTACATCATTTTAAAAAGCCACAAATAGTAGTATATAGACAAGCACACCAGAATGATGGAAACAGAGACTGGTGCAGCAAAATAGGGTTTAACAAGAATCACGGGACAGGGCGCATGGTGCCAGGACTTTCACACAGCAGGCCCTGGAGTCAGACTTAATTTGGTTCAGAATAGGATCAGTATAGGATTTCATAGCAGCAATATAAAGCAGCAATAATGTAACGTGCTGTTGTTCATGTACTGGTATTTACTAGCATTCGTTTTCATCATAACTTTTTCATTGTGAATCAGGGGGAGGTGCTACATTTAGTGTCAGTGGCAAAAACAACTGTCAGCATAAAACAGAGGAAGTTTGGATGATTTAGATGATTCAAGCAACAATGGTGGTCTATTGCATCATTTTATTCTCAGTGCTCACAGGTAAATGTATTTCTTGTTTGTTCTTTATTATTAACATAAAGATTCTTTATGTTCTACAGTTTTTAAATGTGTTTTATTTTATTTCTATACTTTATTTAATACAGTTTTTGGTTAATTTTACATTATTTTTTCCAGATTACAGCAGTGGAGACACTATAAAACCTGTCAGAACCGATGTGAACACTGAGGAAGGATCTACTGTAACCCTGAATTGTACTTACTCTTCTGCACTTACTCTCTACTGGTATCGTCAGTATCCAAGATCAACTCCACAGTATCTGGTCCAAGCCCTCCACAGCACTGGGAAATCCAAAACGTCAGATCTAGATTACCGAATGACAATTAGAGTAAATAAAGAGAAAAACGAAGTGTACCTGGATATAACGCCTGCTGCAGTTTCAGACTCTGCTCTGTACTACTGTGCCATGGAGCCCACAGCAACAGGAAACCCAGAGACAACGTACAAAAACCTGCACTGCAAAACACAGCAGGCTAGATATATACAGTATATATTTATATATGGCATCTTGTACCAAGGGTGGAAATGACCAACAATCTCCAATCTGCACAATGATTAACGAAAACACCTCCTGGTTATATTTCTGGCTTGGCTTTGTATTTGCAGATTTTGCAGAAGTTTTAAAACTGTCAAAACCATACGGGCATGACATGGCAGGTGAATGGAGAGGAGGACTGAGAGGTGACGAGGAAGGAAGGATGCAATGACATCACAAAACAGGGGTTTAATGGGTGAAGCACAAGACCGGGGAGACATCCGAGACACGGGTGAACATGGAACATAACTTTAAAGACCTGACAGCGAACAGAAACGAACAGGGCAGCTTTATACATTTTACACAGGTGAAAACGATTAGGGAACATTACACAGGACAACAGTGAACCGGAGTAACCCCTTTTCGAACCGGATCATGACAACAACCCTGTGTTGGGGGCGGCTAGGAGAAGGTGATGTTCTGGTCTTTACCGGGTCAGGAATGCCAAAAGGCAGCTAAAACAGACTATAATATTCTGTTAATAACATACAAAGCTAAACATGGATTAGTCCCTGACACAGATTACTGCCCTACACGGGAGTTACACACTGTGAATGAACAAATTTGCAGCAGATGGACACAAGAGAGTGTGTTAGGAGGGGTGGTAATGGGTAACATACTTGCCTATGAACCAGAAGATCAGAAAGTCACAGGTCCAAACCTCATCTACTACCATTGTGTCCCTGAGTAAGACATTTAACCCTGATAGTCTCCAGAGGGACTGTGTCACGTTCCTAAGTCTAGGGGTTTCAGAAACGCAACAAGGGTGTGGAGAGGAGGAAGTCCACTGTTACACACTCACCAGCAAACAAAGCGTACAAACAGTGCTTTTATTCACAGTGAGCTAACAGGTACAATAAACAACAAACTCAGGACAGCTAATAAACATCAAAACAGCCTAAAGGAAGGGATGGGATAACAGCAGGGATCTCAAAACGCACACAAGTTAACAAAAAGGGCACATAACAGGCTAACAGCTAACAGGCTAACAACAAAGGGATCTATCACACAAAGCAACAAGACACACAAATGAGATCCCCAACGGAGCTCCATGCAGATCTCCGTGGACCCTGGGGACCTCCCGAAAGCATAAGTGCCTAGCAGACCCTGGGGACCTCCCGAACACCATCTGAAGTCTCTTTATATAGGTGGTGGTGACCAATGGCAGATGGTAGGTGGAGCTAGAAGGCTTCAACTCCTCCCACACAGTCAACCTAAAAGAGACAGGATGCAAAAACACAGCCAGACACACAGAACACGAGGGAGCGTACATCCAGGGATGTAACAGACTGTCCCTGTAACTACTCATTGTAAATCACTCTGAATAATGCTGTAAATGTTGACATGAATATTAATATCTCCTAGTGTTATAGTATTAGCAAAAAATGTACAAACAGTTGAAAGGTTGTACATTTCAGAATGGCCGGCGAGGAATGAGGACGGAGAGGAAGCAATGGACGCGCTGCAACGCAGCGAGGAGTAAGCTCGGGGTTCTTTGGGAAGGACCGGGGCAGAGGAGAACCAGAAGACGGCGGGTTTCAGGATGGTCCGGGGGCGTGGACTGGACTGGAGTAGGTCTTGGGCCAGGCAAGTTCAAGGTAACCGATGGGCCAGGCAAGTTCAAGGTCAGGGGCAGGCAGAGGTCGTAGCCAGGAAGTTCCGGTCGGGGTTCTTTCGTGGTTTCCAGGGGATCAGGCAATTCTCGTAGTCGTGGGCAGGCGAAGGTCGTATTTCATGAATCACAATTATCTTGGGCGTGGGTGAGAGAGTTAGCGTCTCTGGCGAGTAAACTCATACAAGGAGCGTGTCTCCTTGGGGTTACCTCACTTTTATACTTATCACCGCCCGCTTCCATTTCCTCTTCCGGGTCGTTGTCTCCCAGGCTGGTGAGGCGCCCTTTTTAAAGGGCCTTTGTGTTTTGCAGAGCCTATAAAAACATTGGTGAATATAACTTTCCAAATATCAATTAAACAAATGCATCTGTGCATTGTGTTTGTTTTCCTGTAGCATGAAAGCGGTGAGGAATGATGAGCAGCAGCAGGGACTTCCTGTCTGAATTCTTCAGCTCTTATTTAACTGAAGGTCATTTCTAAACCACACACAGAGCATCACCTCAGAGGAGCACTTGTGCATGCCCTGACATGCTACTAATATTCCACATGGAGAAAATCTTACTTCTGTACATAGTTGTGATACAAGGTGAACCACTTAAATTATAAAATATATTTGTCTTTAATCTTTTAACATCTTTAATTCTTTTTATCCTTTAATACATACCTTTTTTTACACAGATGCACTGGCTGATAAAGTCATTCCTGATGGAGATCAGTACAACTACGAAGAAGGACAGTCCATCAGACTGAGCTGCAAATATGAAACCAACAGTCAAAATGTTTTACTTTACTGGTACAGACAGTATGGATATCAGGAACCTCAGTTTTTACTGTACAAAGGTGGGAGATCGTTGAGTTATGAACATATACCTAACCCCAGGTTTGGCTCTTCTACATCTCAAGACGCTACAGAACTCCTCATTAAAAGTGTAACTGTGGCCGATTCGGCCCTGTACTACTGTGCTCTGAGAGCACAGTGTTACAAATTCCTTTAGACCCTGTACAAAAACTCCTCTCAGAACATCAAAATAATTTCCTCATATCAGTCACATATTATTAGAGTTTTAGAGCTGAGTAGAGTAAGTGTGGTTGCACCTGTAACCATAGAAAACATTGATCTTAACAGGATCCTTGTTCTTTTATGCTATGAAAATATTAAAACCATCATTCCACATATACATTTAATAAATTCAAACATATTTTTCCATTGATGACAGGTAAATTCTGTTCTCAGCTTTATCTTTGAATTCCAAAACATTGCATTATCAAACAGAATCATTGCTGCCTCCCTTCATTATAATTATAGGCTGCTGTATTAGATTGTTTCCCTTTTTTTATGATTGGTTTTTGGTATGTTTCATTATTTGAAAGAAAATCTCTGGAACTAAAAGATTCAAACTGTTAAATCCATTTGCCACTACACAGTGCATCACTTTTTCCACATTTTGTTATGGCACAGCCTTATTCCAAAATTCTACACACAACTCCCCATAATGACAATGTCAAAAAAGGCTACTTGTGGTCTTGGCAAATTTATTAAAATAAAAAAAGATAAATCACATGTACATCAGTATTGGTCATTGGGACATTCAAAGCAGCATAATTGTTTCTGTTTTCAGAATTTATTTTTAGATTTCTGCCCTGATACAATCCTGTCTTCAGACAATTCGTCCCCAGGCACCTTTCATGGCTGCTCACTGCTCACTAAGGGTGATGGAGTAAATGCAGAGGACACATTTCGTTGTGTGCTTGCTGTGTATCACAATCACCTCACTTTCACTTTTCATTTAGGATTCACTTAACCCTAACATTTTCTTGTGTTTGGGTACTTGTGACTAGTGAATTGTGTTGTTTAAGTTTATTCTGTGACAGCCCCTTCATTCTATTGGCTCTGACAACTCAAATGAGCTGACAGTCTTGCAAACTGGCCAATAAGAATTGCAAGTTATTTAAAGAGTGAACAGAGAGTTGACTGCTGAAGAATGCACATGAGAAAAAGAGAACACAGCAGAGGGCGCTCTTTCTATTGACTCATATTTCATTGTTTAAGGTGATGAGCCTTTATTAGTCCCATGAGTATGTTATAAAAAATCACAAATAAGCAAATAAATAGTCCTAGAATAGCTAAATAAAACAGTGAATGTGAGTTGTAAAAATAAAAATATGTCAGTATATATATAAAATATATATTTGTGAGTTTTAAAATAGCCTTGAAAGGAAATCCTTTGCAGTTATTCTCTGTTATTGGAACTGTAACTATTACAAAGGCATATAGTTTAACTACAATATGATGTAATATTAGTTTTACATAAATTATTATATAAAATATTTAATATAATAATTATGTAATTGTATTATATAAGGATTATATTTAAATCCTCAAAGCTGTTGTAATAGATGGAGTAAATAATGGCATTTAAATTGAAACAAATGGGTTTTATAGTTTGGCTCCAAGTGAATCTCAAATGACACACATTGTGCCAAAACAACCCCAAATGGATTTAGGAGAGTTAACCAAGATTTCTCTACTTTTTTTTACTAGTAGAACTCCATTTTCTTTTTTTTCAGCAATATTTCTGATACAGGTTATGGTCAAGAATTTGTACTGGCCACTGTCTCACCAGCCCTCCAAAATCATGTCTCCTCATAAAACCCCATCATCTTGTCCAACCTTTTGACAGGGACCAATTCCCCTGTCTACAGACCCTTGATCCTCCTTCTATATTATCATCACTAAGAGTAGTACTATAAATATTACAGCAATGCCTAGAGTAAATGTCTTGATAGTTAAAATGCACAATTCATTTATGTATGATTCCTCCTTGAGCACATGTACACAGCCCACAGTAATGTGCATTTTTCTTTAAAAAGTGATTTAGTTAGTTAGTTCCTGAGCCGTTTGACTGCTCTTCAGCCTCTGGCCCCCCACCCTGTGCTTCCCAGTAGAACTATCTTTTCCACCGCACCTCCTGCTGTGGAGAATACGTCCGGATGATGCACCACTTTTGGGCACTCCCGCTCTTGCTGACTGTCCACGACCGCTCACTTCTTGCATTCAAAGCGTCTATGCTCCTCCAGTCCCACGACTCACGGACTCACACCTGGCTCACACCCACAAATGTGCTGTCGTGGACAAAAAAAACTGTCAGCATAAAACAGAGGAAGTTTGGATGATTTAGATGATTCAAGCAAAAATGGTGGTCTATTGCATCATTTTGTTCTCTGTGCTCTCAGGTAAATGTATTTAGGATGGTTTTTCTTGTTTGTTCTTTATTATTAACATAAAGATTCTTTATGTTCTACAGTTTTTAAATGTGTTTTATTTTATATCTGTACTTTATTTAATACTGTTTTTGGTTAATTTTATATTATTTTTTCCAGATTACAGCAGTGGAAGCACTATAAAACCTGTCAGAACCGATGTGAACACTGATGAAGGATCTACTGTAACCCTGAATTGTACTTACTCTTCTGCATTTACTCTCTACTGGTATCCAAGATCAACTCCACAGTATCTGGTCCAAGCCCTCCACAGCACTGGGAAATCCAAAACGTCAGATCTAGATTCCCGACTGACAATTAGAGTAAATAAAGAGAAAAACGAAGTGTACCTGGATATAACGCCTGCTGCAGTTTCAGACTCTGCTCTGTATTACTGCGCCATGCAGCCCACAGCAACAGGAAACACAGGGACAATGTACAAAAACCTGCACAGCAAAACACAGCAGGCTAGATATATACAGTATATATATGGCATCTTTATATGGCATCTTGTACAAAGGGTACAAATGACCAACAATCTCCAATCTGCAAAATTTTGGCTTGGCTTTGTAATTGTGGAGTTTGCATAAGTTTTACATCCCTGTGTTGGGGGTGGTTAATATGGGTGTGTGCTGTATGTCTGTCACTGCAGTATTCAGATTGCTGTATTGGTGTATTTCTAAAATGTCTGTACATAGTTGTGATACAAGGTGAACCACTTAAATTATAAAATATATTTGTCTTTAATCTCTTAACATCTTTAATTGATTTTATCCTTTACTCCATACCTTTTTTTACACAGATGCACTGACTAATAAAGTCATTCCTGATGGGAATCAGTACAACTATGAAGAAGGACTGTCCATCAGACTGAGCTGCAAATATGAAACCATTTACATTTACATTTACAGCATTTATAAGACGCCCTTATCCAGAGCGACTTACAATCAGTAGTTACAGGAACAGTCTCCCTGGAGCAATTTAGGGTTAAGTGTCTTGCTCAGGGACACAATGGTAGTAAGTGGGATTCGAACCCGGGTCTTCTGGTTCATAGGCGAGTGTGTTACCCACTAGGCTACTACCACCCACCAACTGAAACCAACTGTCAACTTGTTTTACTTTAATGGTACAGACAGTATGGATATCAGGCATCTCAGTTTTTACTGTATAAAGGTGGGAGATATAATACCTTGGTATAATGATCACACGCGCTCGCTCAGAAATTAGATGGTGTTGAAGTAAATTGAACGTATTCCGAATAGCATGGAAGGAGACCCTCTTTAACTATAGGAAGGCTCTTAGCACGGCTCGATCGATGTATCTCTCCTCGTTAATAGACAAGAACAAAAATAATCCCAGATTCCTGTTTAACACTATAGCCAAACTAACCAGGAATAAGACAGAAACAGATACTACCACTTAATATCATCATAGTAGCAATGATTGTATGAATTTCTTTAATACTAAAATTGTTATGAATAGAGATAATATTAAAAGCATAACAAACAGCTCCAAACAGCATTGATATTACTATGGAAAATAATCTTGAAATAACTGACCACCGATTAGAACGCTTCAACCCTCTTAAAGAGTATGAATGAATTAAACTCTCGTCATCAAATCAATGTATTTGTGCATTGGATTCGCTTCGTACAAGTTTCCTTAAACAAGTAGCACCTGATATTATAAATCCTTTCATTAAAATTATTAACTCATCACTTAGCACCGGCCATGTACCAAGTCTTTACACCCCTAATTAAAAAGCCTGATATTGATTGCAGTCAGCTTTCGAATTATGGGCTGATATCCAACGTTCCGTTTATATAAGAAATTTTAGAAAAAGTCGTAGCCCAGTCGCTGAGTGCATACCTAAACATCAACAACGGTCATAAAGTATATCAATCGGGATTTAGACATCATCATAGCACTGAAACAGCGCTGGTTAAAGTAGTTAATGACCTGCTCATCTCACTGCTTCAACTCTTGCTGTTGAATTAATGCATTAATAGTATCCTTATAAATGTGATGGAAAATAGAGAATATCAAGCTGTTTAAGAAGATGTCTTAATGTCACCTCTGACCCACCAGGTGGTGCCACATCCTTGTTTCTCTTTCAGCTAATTCAGACTCCACGTGTGTCCAATTACACTGCCAACATAAGCACGCTTTATTTCTAGTCTCGCTTGTTTGTATTTTCCATGTTTTGAACTAAGAGAAGCCAAACAATTTAAATTAATTAAAACACATAGAGTGAAACAAGAAATGTAATCATTTAGACTATTCATGTGCAAAGTGTATATGGTCCACCTCTTGCCACCCCCAGTGTAGCACCAATCAGGTAATCAACCACAGTGTGCTAGCCAGCCTGGGTCGAGCAATACTCCAACAAATTCCAATGTCGCAACTGTCAACTTCAGATTTCTTAATATCCTATCAGGAAAGTGGACATTGGGCACGCTTGCGGGAATTGTAGTTTAGCGTGTAGCTTAGCAACGCCGAGCATGAAGCCATACAAAGTGGGTAGTGGGAAGAAGAGAAGCAGCACCACCATGAGTGTACTGGTAGATGATGGAAGCAGGCAGTATGCTGGTGTGGGTCAACAGGAGCGGATGCGGTGTCAGAGGCTGGGATGGTTGGCAACATCAGGGTCAGAACGTGAATCAGGAGGGCAATCAGGAGAGACTAGTTGGGGGCAAGATCGGTTTGAGGCAAAAGGCAATCAGAAACAAGGCTTACTGCAAGCTCAGTCTGGTTAGACTGTGGAAGATGAATTGTTGCCTTAGTTCCAGAGCACTCTGGAGCAGGTTATCTTCATGGATATGTCTATATTTTATATTACCCTCTATGTGACCTAGCTTGTACAGGAAAAAAAATCACCACAGCATGATGCTGCCAGCACCATGCTTCACAGTAGGAATAGTGTTAGCCAGGTGACGAGCAGTGCCTGTTCTCACCCTGATTCTAGACTGCCATGTGCATTTTAGTGGGGAGTGGCTTCTATCTGGCCACTCAACTATAGACCACTTTGTTTTCTATGGCCTTCAATGCTGTCAAAGCTACTTTGAGATTTGATATAGATAAGTGTATGCCATTCCAAATCATGTTGAATCAGCTGAATTTACCACAGATTTAGAATCAAGTTTCATCTCAAGGATGAACAGTGAAAATTGTATTCAACTGAGATCAGTTTTGAGTGTAAAGGCTGTAAAAATCTTTATTTATTTTAAACATAAGGATATGTCTAAATACGTTCTCACTTCGGCATTATGGGCCATTTTGTGTATAATAGTTTGTAAGAAATCAGCACAACTAGCTACCTTAGAATAGGTAATAACATAATACATTGTCAAACATTAGCAGGTATCAGACACCCTTATCCAGCAGTTTAGTGACTTACAATCCCCAGAGCAACTTAGGGTTATGTGCCTTGCTCAGGGACACAATGGTAGAAAGTGGGGTTTGAACCTGGGTCTTCTGGTCCATAGGCAAGTGTGTTACACACTAGGCTACTACCACCCCTGATATATATTGTGAAAAAAGTGAAGTGGTGTGAAAAGTTTCTGATGGTACTGCATTTTCTCCACACTGAATCTAGTCCAGAGGAGATTATCAATAAATGTAGCAGCTTCTATAAGTGGGCAATAGGAAATAGTGATGGGAAGGTCGACTCTTTTCAGAGAAGAGCCGGCTGTTTTGGCTCCCAGGTGGCTCTTAATTTATTATCATCTGCAGCCTAATACATTAGCCTTTCTTGATAAATATGAATGCTTGAATGCATCTTTGACACATCTGACTAGAACATTCAACAATCTTAAAGCTGAAACTTTAGAAATGTGGGAGGGGCTTTTTCTGCATTCCCTGTCTAGAATACACAAGAAGCTCTCTGTTTGTCCTATACACATCAGTGTCACCATGGTGTCTCTTTGTTCTGTTTTGTGCTTGTCACTAATTGGTGAGTGTAAAATTTTCATTTATTTTTTATGTAAATGAATCATTGAGTAACACTCAATCACAAAAAAATGTCAATTGACACACATGTGACCATGCTGATTTATTGGCAGGTTTAAGTTATGAGCAGAAAATAACACTGAAGACTCAAGAACATATTTCTGAAGGACAAAATGTTCATCTTTCCTGTGAATATGATGGATTGGCTGACACCTTACAGTGGTATCGCCAGTACCCCAGATCCAGACCAGAATTCTTACTTTTAGTCATTGAAGTGAGCAACACTGTCCGAAATGCTACACTTCCTGTTCCTCGTCTCACTGCTGAACTGAATAGAACAAAGAAACGTGTGGATCTGAAGATCTCCTCCGCTGAAGTAACAGATTCTGCTCTCTACTACTGCGCCCTGGAGCCCACAGTGACAGGAAGACTGAAGAAACCTTCACAGGAACCCAAAATGAGGGTCATGTGGCATTTTAGCAAATACGCATAGGAACATTTTAAATAACAAGCTGTGTTAACCCAGACAAGAACTTTCAGTCTGCTTACAGTTAAAGTGCAAAATAAAAAAGCACACTTTAAGTAAGTAAAATAAAAAAATAAGTAGAGGGATTGTTTTGTTATTCATTTTAATAAAAGGGATTCAAAAATGCCATGTCCATAGTTGTGCGTAAACACCTTTTCTTCAAAAACATAATATATAAAATCTGGATATTTGATATTTTCTCAGCTCTTTATAGTTATATTGTATCCAAATATAACGTGTATTAATAAAATATGATGATGTATTATGCTCATTTGTGTTTACAAGCAAAACTGTTTTTCCATCTGCTTAACGCCTTCAAGAGCCCATCCTCAGACAGGCCCATAGTCAGGGCAGATATACACTGGGCAGGGACAATGCAGATATACACTGGTAAATAATATCTAATATCTAATATCTAATCTAATTGTGATGATAGCGCCTGGCCAGCAAATGTCAGGTTTTAACTGCTCAGCTATAATTCACTGCATCTGTGTGAGAGATCAAATCATCTTTAAAATCTTGCTTTTAAAGTACAGTTTTGATTATATGTATGCAAACAGGGACAAATGACATTTTGATAATAATCTGCCTGTATTGTGACAGTAGTGTTGGTTTAAACATGTGTTTGACTTTTGTTTCTCCAGTGTTACCATCTTATTCACGGATTTACAATGACTGATTTCATTCGTTTTAAACAAGGCCATGTGTTTCAATGCAGAGTCAGCTAAATGTCACATACTCTTTAAAAAGTCCATCATGTCAGTCATTTATCTGTTACTATTTGTAATTATATTTTTACACTCTTCACTAGAAAATATAGATACAGCAATATCTCGCAATATTTTACGTAGTGATATTGTATCAAAGCATCAATACAGGGACATCAAATATCATACAAAAATAATGTGCTGGGTCAGTCCTCTACAAGCACCACACCAGTACAATACAACTGACTAAGCACTTAAATATCTTCTTTTCAATCTTATGCATTTTATCTTAACATTTTTGGTGTCCACTAGTTCAGTGTGTTTAATTGCAAAGACAACACAGTTAAAATTCAGTTCTGAACTATGTTGATTTGGCTGAATTATTAATGTAATAGGATCCCCCAGATCGTACACAGCATATTGTAAATTATATCTATTTTTACATTCTCATTGAACTGTAGAATATTACAATATGTAGGGTATCACAATATATTGATACATATTGTATCTTGCTACATATTGTATCGTGAGATCCTTGCCAATACACACCCCTATTCTTCACCAATTCCAAAATACCATGTTCTACAACATAAAGGAGGAACTCTTGTTGTGTTTTATTAAAGACAAGTCTTCCACTGTTGATAATTCAGCATGAAGGATTTCTTTTATGAACAAGGCATTGTGTCGACATAAATCAGAATCCTGGAAACATAAATTAGAGTCATGCCGGTTTGATATGGCGAGGAAGAAGATCTGGAACAATGGCTGGACATGGTGAGGAAGAAGGATGAAAAGAAAATCTACTACATTCTGGATTTTAACAGGTTGTATGTTTGAACTGATCTGAAGGCTAAAGAGCATGTCTGAGAAAAAGGAACTTTGTTCTGTAAATGATTACTGCCGTGGTGCAGTCAGTACCCTGGATTGGAATCTGAATTTTTAATTTAAACCATCCTAAGAACATCATTAATTCTGGTTGCCCCATAATTAGGTTTGTTCCATAATAAATGTAACGTGAAGAAATGCAGATCTCCTCTGCTGCATTATAAGTGGGATAGCAACATCTTTTTCATCCTTAATAAGACAGCAAATTTTGTACTTTTGAGGCAACTCAAAAAAAAATGAAGTGTCATTGCACTTCATGTATACTGTGTTTTCTTGCTTACAATCATCTTTTTTTCCTAAATAAGGACTCATTACATTTACTTTTAAAGCATTTGGCAGACTCCCTTATCCAGAGCGACTTACAACGTGCTTTCATGTTACCATTGATGAAGTGATCAATTCTGGCTCACTAGGACCCCCAACCATGAATACCATCTTTTTATTCACTATGTTGTAGTTTCTATACATAAGTGCTTGAAGGCCTTGAGCTGCTGTTTGAAAGTGCTCAGTGACTGTACACTGACCTCAAGGGGAAGTTAATTCCACCACCATCATGATTGTATGTTGTATGTATTGCTCTCTAATCTATATTGTATTGTTGCTAGGGTGGTAGTAGCCTAGTGGGTAACACACTCGCCTGTGAACCAGAAGACCCAGGTTCAAATCCCACTAACTACCATTGTGTCCCTGAGCAAGACACTTAACCCTGAGTGTCTCCAGGGGGGGACTGTCCCTGTAACTACTGATTGTAAGTCGCTCTGGTAAATGCTGTAAATGTAAATGTAAATGCTTAAGAGACACCAACAGTCAGAATATATATTGAGCAATAAAATTGAATCGTTTGAAAAAAAATTAAAATCTATTTTGTTTATGTTAATTGCATTGCAAATCCTGCGGTGGGCTGCAACCACAGGGCACACACACTATTCAAGAACTCACACATCCACATCTATAGCTGGTTCAGTTCAACCCACAGTGCCACCAAATGGAAACGGTTCAGGATGTTATAAATTTGTGTGTTTATAAAGAGCAGGAAATAAAACTGCCTTTTACAAATCGTAGTTTACTAAATGTAAAAATAGGTAACACTGTATTTACTGGATCTGGACCATGAGGCCTCGAGGGGTGGTGTGGACATGTTGTGTTGGGAGACGACCAGCAGGTGTCGGGCTTTACCTGCTGAGTGCTGCAGCACGTATATTGGTGAAAAATTTGATCAGCTACAATAGGAAACCTACAATGCTTCTTGTGAGGGTCTGAAAAATTCGTGAAACAAAGATGTCTCAGATGTTTCAGGAGCTACATACATGTACATCATGACAGTGATCTGCTGTATTTGTATATTTTTACAGTTTGTAGGTATGTATTAATATTGTGTGTTGTATTTTGAATTCCATGGGTTTGAGACTAAAAATTAACTTGATTTTTTCAGCTTGGACTACTGAGGAGAGCATTATGCCAGTTTCTTCTAAAGAAGTCTTTAAGGACGGAGACCCTGTCACCATGTCCTGTACATATGAAGGATCTATTACCACTGATTCCTTACTGTGGTATCGACAGTACCCCAGATCAAAGCCTGAATTCCTGTACCTTCGTAATGAAGCTGATTTTAAGCAAGAAGCTAGTCCCCCAGTCCCCGGGCTGTCGGTTCACCTCAGTGAAGAGAAGAACCGTGTGTTTCTGAACATCTCCTCTGCTGCATTATCAGACTCCGCTCTGTACTTCTGCGCTCTGCAGCCCACAGTGACACGAATCTCACATGCAGCAAACAAAAAACACATGTAAAGCAATATTAACTCTTTATCAGGGCAATAATATTATTCTCAAAATTTTACATAATCTATTAGATCCTATTAGGCAGTGTCCTTGATTTGGATTAGGTATTAAATTAAATTATTGTTAATTTCATCTTTTTGCCACATTGCCCAACGTCTAATCATTAGAATTCTCAGACAGCTTGGTGAGTTTTATTTCAAGCTTATTATGGACTGACCGGAAAAAAAAAAGAAATCTTCAAACTTCAGTCATGTATGGAGTAAAGATGTAACCTGAAAGTGATGTTGTTTGTGCCCATTTGTCCTTTTGCTTGTTTAAGTTATGACATTTTTATACACTGTATATTTACACATTTCTTTGATAATACGATAATAATTTTACACTGTGTCAGCATATTCATGCACGTTATCTGCATGATAACTGATAACTGCCCAGGTCAGTAGAACAATGGTCAATTTTCAAATATAAAACCAATTATCTTGATCTATTTATTCATTTAGTTAAAAATGACTGAATGGGATCTTCAGCTCCAGTGATTCTTTGTACATTGCAGAGCCTCGTCCATCTCATGTGTGCCCAGGCCAGACCTTCCATTCAGAAACCTGAATGGAACAACATGTCTTGAGGAGAAAAAGTGTTTATTCTTGTTCTCGGGTCAAAATTAACTACATTCTTGTGGGAATAGATCTTACTTGCTCCTCTACATCTGTCAACATCATCTGATTGTCATCAGCTCTATAAGCCTAAAAAAAATAAATAAATACAATTATAAATGTAATCAGTTCAAGAAAAGCAAGGGAATGCCCATTATGCATTTTTATATTCAAATGTTTTTAAATCTTTATCTGATCTAATAATCATAAGATCATAAAAAGATCAGTTTGCAGAGTGACTCACAATCAGTAGTGACAGGACAGATGTCACTACACAATACAAATATCTGTAAATTGTGCTACATTTGTATAGCTTCTTTCTTACTTTATCTGCACGAATAAGGTTTGTTCTTCTCCATCTCTACCTGCATTCCAAATATTATAGCGGTGTATGGATTAGGTGCTTAAATAGCCCTGTATTTTTTGTGAGACATGTATGCCACCCAAAAATGATTGCAGATCCATCCTGGCCACCCCAATGGAAATGCCACTGAGCTAGAGGAGGAGTCATAGTGTTAGGCATCTGAGGTTTACCTATGCAGCTTCACAAGTCTCAAACCATGATGTCTCTCTATTCTTTTTTCATTTTTACAGCACTGATTGGTGAGTGACAGAAAATGAAATTTTATTATAGGCTTATTGTTATTTTTATAACTTACTCATTGTTTGTGTGTTTTAAACTCATATCTGTTCCATATCGATACATCGAGACAGATTAAAATAACCCCAAATACTTTCATTCATTTTACCAGGTCGCAGTTTTGAGCAGAAAATATCATCATTGTCGTCGGAAGAACATGTCTTGGAGGGAACAAACGCTTCACTTTCCTGTGAATATGATGGCACTGTATCCACTTTACAGTGGTATCGCCAGTATCCAGGATCCAAACCAGAATACCTCCTTTTAATACTGACTTCAGGTCATGTGCAACATTCTGCTCCTGCACACATAAACGCTACTGTGAATACGCGAGATAAGCAAGTGTCTCTGCACATCTCCTCTGCTGCAGTATCAGACTCTGCTCTGTACTACTGCGCCCTGCAGCCCACGGTGACAGAAACCCACAGACACGCTGTACAAAATCCTGCACACAAGCAGCAGATGTTTCATTTTAACTCATACGCATATATATATATGATATTTTTAGTCAATACGAATATGAAACACGCATTCTACAGTTTTGGTTCCCTGCCCTGGATATGGGTAGTGAGTGCGATTATGTTAATTGTGTTTGAATCTGTTGAATCTGTGTTTACTGAATTAGGCAAAATTATTGCTCGTTGATATAAACTGGTCAGAGTTTGCAGATCCTCTAGGTTCTTTTAAATTGTGAGATAGTGTCACATTAGCGAGCTGACTGGGGAAGGAAGTGCAGAAATGGGACATACTGGATAAAGGGATTTTTTAATAAACACAAACAAGGAAAACCGGCATGAAGACCAAAACCAAGGAAACAAACAAAGTGATCCACAAGCATGTGGCGATTGCAGGGAACTGAAAACAAATGTATAGTAAGTAACAGTGTCCACCAGAATGTCGCAGCTGTCCGTATGGGAGTCCCAAACCATTAAGCCCTAATGCATGGGGGTCATGGGGCTGCACTAGTGTACATTTTTGGAGAACATTTAAGCAGGATTCCTTTACTAGTACTACAAGTAAGGTCAAACAATGCTTAACTAGTTAACATTTTGGGATTCACTAGTATTACTAGAAGTATTTTGGATTTGTAATTTACTTGTAGTACTAGTGGACTAAAAGTGGCAATAACAATTAAAAAAAAACAATAAGTGACCTAGTAAGACTTTTGCCGGCACTAGTTCAGTCAAAATGATTATTAGTGCTTCAAAATGCCAACAAGCTCGGAATTTTGCACTACATCACGCCCTAGTACTTGCACACACTTTACTACCTTGCTACTTTTTTACCTTACTCCCTAGTACTAGTACAGCATGCACTTAACTACCTTATTACTTTACTACTTCACTCCTTAGTACTTGTTCGCACTTTACTACCTTATTATTTTACTACCTCACTCCCTTTTTTTTATCAGTGGCTATTTTACTGATATTTATTAATTTGCCTATAAAGCATTAAAGGATGAAGGCTTATGGTTAAAATTAAACACAGCACTGAACCTTTTTACATTATTTGTTGGAAATTGAATTTTTATAGATTTTAGAGACCTGATTGAACAATCTTTTTGTGCCTCATCTCTGGCAACCCATGTAGTGTATATTTACCATTCAAACCCATACAAATGACAGGCAACATTAATGTCTTTGACTGTCTTGATATAATTGGCAAGTGAAAAGTCAGGGCTGTCTACCTTGCCTTCAACAGATACCACATTGACCTTTGCTTCTTTTTTTTCTCAAATGTGGGAGGGTCTTACTCTGAATCACCAGTGAACCACTCCGGATCAGTCCTATTCTTTACACAGCCTCACCATGGTATGGTTCTGCTCAATTTTATTCTTTGTGCTTCTAGGTGAGTGTAAGATTTTAAGTATTTTTCACAGTCTGTGCAATTTTCACTAAATTATACACTTGTTACATGTCAAGAATTATCAAATATCAATACAATAGATTTTTATTATTTGACACTGTTAATTAATTTGATTTTTTTCAATTGGACCAGGCCACAGTCACACTCAGACAGTAACACAACTGAAGACTGAAGAACGTGTCTTTGAAGGACAAAATGTCGATCTTTCCTGTGAATATGATGGCTTTGTTAACAACATACAGTGGTATCGGCAGTACCCCAGATCCCGACCAGAGTATTTACTTTTGGTCCTTGAAGTGACCGGAAATGTGATGAATGCTACTACTCCTTTCCCTCGTTTAACTGCTGAACTGAACAAAGCAAAGAAACATGTGGATCTGAAGATCTCCTCTGCTGAAGTATCAGACTCTGCTGTGTACTACTGTGCCCTGGAGCCCACAGTGACAGGAAAACTGAAGACACCAAACAAAAACCTGTGCAAAAGGTGAACTGGAGCACAGGATTCTGCCAGCAGGAGGCAGTATTGTTTCGTTCACATTAAATTAAATGAAAGTCGCTGAAATCTTTGTCCAATTAAGTATATCAGCCATGAGCATTGGAAATAAAAAATCAGTTTTAGTGCAGGTTCATCACAGATACTGTTTACATGCATTCTTCATTATGAACCTTAATGTGTCTTCTGCATTTTATAAATTCTAGCTCCTGTTAATCTGATTTGATTATATGATTATATGATTATATGGCCAATTTACAGACATACAGATAAAATACTACACATATTTGTAATAAATAAACCTCAAATAAAAAAAATCTGTCTCAGACTCATTATTGACATTTTGTTTACAAAGAGTTGGTAAAATAAATGTTCTGTTAAAAATGTTAGGGCCGTACTTTTAAAATTGATAATTTAAAAAATCTGACTTTTAAGTAAATTTGAAGAGAAATACTTTACTTATCCACCAGTGCTAAGGTGAACATGGAGGTGCACAAACATTACCATTATTTAAAAACTAGTTAAAATCTATTATTTTTTCGATTCATATTTTCTGAACAGAGAAATGTATTATTCAATGTAAACTAATGAGCAAAACCCAGAGATCTCAGAAACAAAGTTTTAGTGATCCCAAATTATTGGGGCATTAAAATATGTACAGTTAGCCAGTAGCAGTTCACAAATAGCATGTGTCTCACAGATACTCAACCAAGACTCAGTAACACAGAGATAGTCCAGGTCATTAGAATTGAAAAAGTCCTTCAGGATGAAAGTTTTGTTTGTTATCTTGCATTCACCAGGGAGATGGAGCTGAAGCTGGAGCAGGGGAAGGCCATTGCAGATTAAGAACTATGTCTGTGGGGAAGATTGCTGGACCTGTAGGTGATGATCACAGATAGTCGAATAAGGTTTGTCCTGGGGGGAGCTGATGAGGATTGGGGGAAAGGGTCTGAGGGCCACTGATGGTCAGAGATTTCCTTCACCTGTGTCATGCCCCGGTTGCTGGAAGTGGCTGCAGGTAGTTAGGCAGGAGATGAATTTAAAACAGTATAAAATAAATTATTTGTTAATACTTGTGCATTAAGTCTAGTAGGGTGAACAACATATGTACAATAGATTCTGACAATTCCAGAAGAGGTTCAAATTTACATTCTGACAATACAATCTGCATCAATAACACATTTCATCATAGACTGTGCATATCACTGTGTATAATGCAAATTTTGCATACAGAACATTCGTAAAAAATGTCTGATGGCAATGTCACATATGCTTGGTCTTTGTGTCTTCTGTACCTGCAAATCTGCCATGCAAATCTGCACTTAAACCACTCCACTTAAACAAACTCAATCGCACAAAAACTCATGGGATCATGTAAAAAAGACAGTGTGGGGTGAGAGAACAGAGCATAGAAAAACTCTTTCTTCCTCCACACAAAAGCACTGTATTCAACCACTCCAACTTGATGTTACCTGGCAGAAAGAGGCATGGCACAATAGAGGTTAAAAATGAACAGTTTCTAATTTATTAACACCGGTAAATAATTATTGTAGTTACATATGAATATTGAATGTAAAAAGGTGCCAAGGTTACAGAGAAAAAAAAATGAGAAGAAAGAGAAAAGGAGGGAAAGAGCCATGGGAAGAAATAAGATGATAGAGCAGACTCAAAACCAGAAGATCCGGTTTCGATGGAAAGACAGCTGGGAAAAGACAAGAAAAAAAAACCCTTCCCCACATGTGAGCAGACCTTTATACCCCTGGCCTACAGGAAGTTGTCACAGACCAATCAGAACCTGTTGTTTCTGATATCACGGCCCCGGTGCCTCCCATCTGGGGAAGACAAAGAGAGTGGGCGGTCCTGACGGCCGACACCTCACACGTTTGGTTTGGCTCGGGGGCCTCCCATCTGCGTAAGACAAAGAGGGTAGGCGGTCCCGACGGCCAACACCTCACACGCTGCCGTCTCACAAAAGGCATGCACAACAATTGGCACAGGAATGTCATATTTTTTCTTGTAGACGGCCACTATGCAAAACAAAGGCATGGTCCTGCGATGCCCAATCTTACAGATGACTGCTTGATCCCCTGGGGCACTCAAGTATTCGAGGTTCATGGATCACAATTGGGTCATGGTTGTGTATCTGGTTGTTAGTCCTTCCTGGTCAGTCGGGAATTCAAATGTAGCCGATAGTGGTGGTTCGGTGTCCTTTACGATCTTCAGGCGTCTGAGATCACCCTTGCAGGGAAACCTGCCTTCTTGACATAGATCAAACACAGCAGCATACATAGAATATTCAACTTGATCAAAGGCTTTTCACACTTGGTTGGGTTCATTGTTTGGAGACTGATGAAGTTAAAAGGTTGTAGTTTTGTTTACAGATTGTACATGTAGAAAAACAGTATTCATTGTACATTAAAACCAAACCAGAAAAACAAATGACAACAATGATCAGATATTGTAATGCAAAAAACATGTAAATGTAGTGGGGGGCTTAAAATGATATCAGGGAATTCATAACTCTGCGAATTTGCATCAACTGACCGAGCCCAATCAACAACAGTGGCCGGAAAAATAAATACAAATAAAAAGTCCCGCTTGTTACTATGTGAATGGAGAATTACACCTTTATTAGGGAATTCATAACTCTGCGAATTTGCATCGACTGACCAAGCCCAATCAACAACAGTGGCCGGGAAAAATAAATACAAATAAAAAAATCCCGCTTGTTGCCATGTGATTAGAGAATTACACCTTTTTCACTAAAAGTTATTATTTGAGATTATGGCATTGTTGAGGTGTTCAGAGAGAAAAACAATTTCACATAAATATAAATTCTGATCCTAAACATGTTGATCATACTGAACATTAATTTAAACTGTAAACTATGAATTTTAACAGTGCAATTTCCAATCCCTGATCAGTTATTATCAAATTGTTCACCGTGGGACATGGTTTATGATGTTCAATGTAATACCGGTAATCTAAAATGGTCACAAATCCTGGTTATTACTGGTTACAGTTTGGTTTGTGAGTTCATCTATTGTGCCAGCCATATCTGCATGCCACATTTTAAGTGATACAGCAATGTTGTCTATGTTCATTTTATACCTTGTCGGAGTGGATCTGGATTTAGAAATGCCTCGGTTTCTACGGTCCCGGGCTTTTTAGGATATGTAGATCCTTTTTATTTAAATTAAAACACAGAGATTCTATTCCTCCCTATGCAGTAAAATTCAGATAAAAAGACTTACGGTCACATATCCACATCCGAGCAAAGGTATCACGTCGGGATCACCATTTGTAAAAAAGACCGTGTGGGGTGAGAGAACAGAGCGTAGAAAAACTCTTTCTCCCTCCACTCAAAAGCACTGTATTCAACCACTCCAATTTGATGTTACCTGGAAGAAAGAGGCATGGCACATTAGAGGTTAAAAATGAACAGTTTCTAATTTATTAACACCGGTAAATAATTATTGTAGTTACATGTGAATATTGAATGTAAAAAGGTACCAAGGTTACAGAAAAAATTAAAATGAGCAGAAAGAGTAAAGGGGGAGAGAGAGAGAGGGAAAGAGGCAGAGCCATGGGAAGAAATAAGATGATAGAGCAGACTCAAAACCAGAAGATCCGGTTTCGATGGAAAGACAGCTGGGAATGTCACATTTTTTCTTGTAGACGGCCACTATGCAAAACAAAGGCATGGTTCTGCGACGGCCGCTATTGTAAACAAAAGCATGGTCCTGCGATGCCCAATCTTACAATCACGTACGATCACAACTGAAGCACTGCATTATTGGATCTATAGTTTGTGTGTTATCACCATTTCATTTCACTGGACCACAATAATAGACCTATTTTAAATGTAATTGTATGCTGGTTGCGAGTTTGACACCTGAGATGACTGTGCATTAACAGGCCAAATATGTGAAAGTGAAGTGATTGTCACATGTGATACACAGCAGCACAGCACACGGTGCACACAGTGAAATTTGTCCTCTGCATTTAACCCATCACCCTGTGTGGGGACGGTGCTTTGATCAGTGGCACCTTGGCAGATCGGGACTCGAACCGGCAACCTTCTGATTCCTTAACCGCTAGGCCACCACTGCCCCTAAAATATGTCTGCATAGCCCAAATAAAAACAGAGATACTTATCTTTGAACTAACTTAGCATTAAAATGAAGGTTCGTTTTCAATCAATCCACTCAGTACGACCCAAAAGAAAACAAAGTAACGCATAAAGAAGGACATAAAGCAAGAAATATGCAGCCTATGAAAATTGTGTGTTTATGTTGTGGGGGTGAAAGGGACACCAAAGCTGCTTCAATTTGCCACTTGCGAAGCAGGACCTTGTAATATGGGCTCTTCACAACCAATGAAATTGAACTGTCAGGACACAATCAGTAACGCAGAGGGACAGAGTACACCAGTCCAGCACAGATCGCATTTGATACTAGCTGTTGAGGCATTATTTGCATCCGGGTGCAAATTGGTCAGCAACAAGCTCTTTCTAACAGAATGGCCAGGAGACCTTTTCTCTTGCTTTGTAAGAGCACACTTAACGACTGCACAAGACTGCTCAAGACAAATGCTCATCCTACTGTGCTCCAGTTCACACTGATTAGATAGGGGCTCAAGCCAATAATGGTTGTAACTGTCAAACATGGGTAGTTTTATACTAGCTTGAGATTGTGCAAGATATTTCACATTCACAAATTCCACCATCTTGCCAGGTTAGAAACCATGGAGAGGAGCCTAGAATTGTCACAGGAAGGTTCACTGATATCCATCCCTACAGCTGCTATTCTAATTCGGAATTTCCATGACTACATAAAAGGAATAAAAAGTATTTGCTGTACCACACCTGCACAGGAATTGTCACGCCGGAGTCTTGTTTAGGAAGAATGACGGATGGCAAGGTGTCAGGGGGAAAATAGTTTATTCACGAGAAAACTAAAAAAAAGACGTCAGGGAAAAAAGCTCAAAAGTCCAATAAACAAAACCACCAGGCCTTGCGCTGAACCGAGGGAAGGGGCGGAGTCCCACTGGTCCTTCCTCACGAGCACTCCTGCATAAACGGCCTGGCAGGATCGTGAGACTCCGCAGAGGTCTGGGGCGTTGCACAAACACACACGCTTTACAGACACAAAGGGGATCCGACTCCGGTAGTCGCGTTGGAGAATCGCTCTGTAGACTCTGGATCATGCCGGTCTTTTATAATGAGGCGGATTAGACTAAACCAGCCACACCTGACGCTCGTTAGCCCGTGAGGATCACTAGCCGCGCCGAAGGGAACGTGTTGAGGAACCCACGACCCAGGACTGTGATATGAGACACGCCCGGTGCACATAAGGTAATTGGGATTTAGCAGGGCACCCGCGGCTACACGACATGACACACAGACATGGACACACAGTCTAATACTCTGGGGAGGGTGAGCGTGTTGGGGGGCGGAGCCGGAATGTAGCTGTAGTGTGGATCTGATAGTGGAATTACCCCCCCCCCCCCCATTCTGACACACAATATTTACCACTTGTTTTTTATTAATAACATTTATTTAAACAGTAGATATACAGGTTGTAGGTGATAAAAATGATAACATGTACAAACTTTGTGTTTAGTACGTAATCTGTGCAGTGACAAAGATCCATTCTAAACTTTTTCACTTTGCTTTTGTTGCTGGTCATACCGTCTACCAGGCCTTACTCACTTTGACTGGAGGATGCAGTCTTCTTTTTGAAGACCTGTGGTTTCACTGCAACCACGATGGCTCAGATTTTGAATGTGCCGGTGCGTACAGTAAGATGACGTCTGACGTATGCAGGGTGCAGGGTGAAAGTTAATGTGAAGCACACGGTGACACAACAAAATGCTTTTAATTATAATTAATTACAATTATAATAATTATATCACCCTTGGTGAGCAGTGGACAGCCATGAAAAGTGCCTTCCAATTAAGTATAAATAAGTATAATTAAGGGGGCTTTTTTGCAAAAGCGATCTTTTTTAAGAAAAATTGATTTGTAATGCAATCTGGTTACCATACCATGACGCTCATTAAATATATAAATCTGTATAAATTTCTTCATTACCGGACACACTGGACCCACTACAGTTTGCTTACCATCCCAACCGATCCACAGATGATGCCATCTCACATCTCCTCCACACAGCACACACCCACCTGGACACTCGGAAGGGAAGTTATGTTAAAATGCTTCTCATTGACTAGGGTTCAGCATTTAACACAATAATCCCTTCCACACTCACCACCAAGCTGGAGCACCTGGGACTCAGCTCATCTCTCTGTCAGTGGATCTCCAACTTCCTAACTGGGAGACCACAGGCAGTAAGGATGGGTGGACATGTCTCAGCCTCCATCACTGGAGCCCCCCAGGGCTGTGTTTTGAGCCCCCTGCTGTACTCCCTGTACACATACAACTGTACAGCCACTACTAACTCCACTACCATCATCAAGCTTGCTGATAACACCGTCGTGGTGGGCCTGATCTCTGACAATGATGAGACGGCCTACCTGGAGGAGGTTGGAAATCTGGTGAACTGGTGCCAGAGGAACAATCTCCACCTGAATGTCAGCAAGACAAAGGAGGTAATAATGGACTTCAGTACCAAGCAGGAGAGGACCTACCAGACCCTTGTAATCAACAGGAGTCCAGTGGAGAGAGTGGACAAGTTCCGTTACCTCAGTGTCTACATCACGCAGGACCTGTCATGGTCCTGTCACATCAAAACCTTGGTGAAAAAGGGCTGGCAGCGTCTCTACCACCTCAGACGCCTGAGAGACTTCAGACTGCCCTCCAATGTGCTCAGGAACTTCTACTCCTGCACCATAGAGAGCATCCTGATGGGAAACATCTCAACCTGGTTCGGGAACAGCACCATGAAGGACAGGCGAGCACTACAGAGGGTGGTTCGATCAGCCGAACGAATCATCCGTACCAAGCTCCCTGACCTTCAATCTATCTACAGCAAACGGTGCTGGACCAGGGCCAAGAAGATAGTGAAGGACCTCACCCACCCCAACAATGGACTCTTCTCTCTGCTGCGATCAGGGAAGCACTTTCGCTCCCTGAAGTCCAACACAGAGAGAATGAGGAGGAGCTTCTTCCCGCAGGAGCTTCTTAAATCACTCTGGACTCTTTGAACAAAATCACTTTGCACAAAATCTTTGCACTTTGCGAGTTCATTGTATACTCGCAACATTTGTAATTACTGTGGTCTGTAGCAGTCCCAAAAAGCATTTCACTGCATATCATACCGTGTATGACTATGTATGTGACAAATAAAAATTGAATTTGAATTTGATTAGAAACACTAAAGATGTTTCTTGCAATGGATTCTTCAAAATGGCCTACATCTTAGTCTCCGACTAAGAGTAGACAGAGTAGATGTGTTCAAAAGTTTGACTGGTAGCGTATTGATCTTATTTGGTCATAAACTGCAGCGTTTATGACTGTAAGTGAGATCTACTCTGGTGTTACTAGACATAAATTTGTTGTTTCTTCTTTAAAACATATAATTATTAATCGACTTACATGTAGTTTCCATAGCACCATCTTTTGTGCATTTTGTTTGGTGAATATTGTAATGACCTTTTCATTACAAGGGTATGGCAATAGATGGCAGTAATGACCTTGTCATGACCAAGGAAGTGCCTTCATGCGTTTTTTTATTCTCATTGCCCCTTCTGCCTTGTTTTGAAACTGCAGATGAAAATCCAAAGATGCGGCACAGGCAGATGGATAACAATGGATAACAGTTTTACCAAAGTAATAGTCTGTTTGGAATAAACTTGTTCCATTCCTGCATTTGATAAAAACTTTTCCATTAATACATGAAATAAACATTAAAAATATGACCATGTAAATATGAAAATGAAAAATCTTATTAGCTTTCTAATGTCAAAGGTTAAAAAATCTATTAAATGGAATGGGTACCGGTTAGTCGGCACAGAGGTCTGCCCTTGTGACAGAGCATCTAAAGGGGAGGAGCTAATGACTCAGTAGGTTTGAAATTTGAACTTCCACAGAATTTTGTACACTTCAGAAATATGAAGCTGAAGCTCATTTTTGTTTGTTACATGCTTCTGGGTAAGCGATTACTCATCAAAAATTAAGATCTGTTCAGAGATATCTCAGGTCACTTATCATCTAAAAGAATGCATTGTTCACACAGGTGAGAGTTTTGGAAATGAGATTTTACCACTTAAAACCGTAGAGCATGTCCCTGAAGGAACAGAGGTTACCCTCTCCTGCAACTACACTGGAGGAGCTGGAAGCGAGTTGTACTGGTATCGACAATTTCCCGGATCGGCACCTGAATTTGCATTCTACATTCTGGAATCAGGCATGAACAGGGGCGCAGAACCCCCTATTCCTCGGCTAACTGCTCACATCCAGAAAAACCTCAAACGTGTGGATCTGAAGATCTCCACTGCTACAGTCTCAGACTCTGCTGTGTACTACTGCGCTCTGAGGCCCACAGTGGAAGGAAAACCTTCAAAGTGGTACAAAAAAGGAAGGAAGCCTTCAAGCGTTGAGTTCCAGTTTGCATACTCAAATGTTGTGTTATTTTAATCTAATTAATCTTGTGATATACACTTTGTGTATACGCATATTTTATTATTTGTATTTTATGTGTAAGTGTATTGTTTTTTTTTTTTTTTTTTTTTTTTACATTTTCCACTCTTATTTGGACTTATTTTCCTTATTTTGAATTTAAAAAAGAAGCACAGAAAAGCTAAAGAATCATATAATGAAGGATATGTCACGAGAACAGGTTATGTAGCAGTATTTCTGTCATGATCCGGTCCGAGAAGGGGTTACGGTTTCACTGTTGTCCTGTGAAATGTTCCCTAATCGTTTTCACCCGTGTAAAGTGTATAAAGCTGCCCTGTTCATTTCTGTTCGCCGTCAGGTCTTTGAAGTTATGTTCCATGTTCACCAGTGTCTCGGATGTCTCCCCTGTCTTGTGCTTCACCCATTAAACCTCGGTTTTGTGATGTCAGCGATTGGGTCCTTCCTTCCTCGTCTTCTCGTCACCTCTTCATCCTCTTCTCCGTTCACCTGCCTCGTCATGCCCGCATGGTTGAGACAATTTCACTAGAAAATCTCAAAGAATGTTGGAGGAATAAACCCCACAAGACCTCTTAATATCTTGTATTGTACAGCAGCATGTTGTGACGTTACTCCTGTAAGTGGTGAGGTGATGCCTCCATAGATTCAGCAGGACATCCTGTACATCCCACAGATCTTGGATCACTACGTTTCTTTGCATAAATTTCTGAAATGTAAATGTCACATGTGTTTGATTAATGAGAAAATGAATGAACATGATTTAATAATATACTCATGCATTCTCCATCCATCACTGCTGAATAACCGGGACAGGGGATGACATCCAGCAGGGTCGGGACTCTCCCATTGTGGGGTGCAAGCACACCACAGGGTGTAGACACCAATGGCGAGTTTAGTGCCATAAAATTAGTGTGCATGCCTTTGGTCAGAGGGAGGAAACCGGAAAAATCCAAGAGAAAAATAAGAAGAGGGTCAAAAGAAGAGCTGAGAAGGTGATTAGCTGCCCACTCCCCGCCCTGGACCCCATCGCCAGCTCTAGGTGTCTCTCCATAGCCAGAGCGATAATAACCTTTTCAAATTACTGCCCTCCGGAAAAAGGTTCAGATCTATTAGGTGTAAAACCAACCGATTGAAGAACAGCTTCTACCCGTGGGCAGTCAGAACTCTTAAATGCACCAGATCATTGAAATTCTCCCATATGAACAGACATCCCACTGCTGCTACTGTCTAAGAGCATGTGCAATATCTTGCTAAAATGTGCAACAGTTACAGTTATTCTTGGTAATTCTGCCCCGCCTATATGCCATATGCAATATTTTTAATGCATTTACATTTACAGCATTTATCAAACGTCCTTATCCAGAGCGACTTACAATCAGTATTTACAGGGACAGTCTCCCAGGAGCAACTTAAGGTTAAGTGTCTTGCTCAGGGACACAATGGTAGTAAGTGGGATTTGAACCTGGGTCTTCTGGTTCATAGGCGAGTGTGTTACCCACTAGGCTACCACCACCCCATATAATGCCCTTGTATACAGTACCACCACCCCTCCCTGAGCGTGTCTAGTGTTTTATACTGTCTGTACTTGTACCCTTGTATTATGTTTTTATATCTTGCACTGCCACTTTTCTTGAACCTTTGTGGACCTTTTCTTGAATCTTGGTGGGCTAACAAATCTTGTTGTCCAGGCAACTGTACAATGACAGGACATAAAAGGTCTTGAGGAACCCTGTGCAACTGGGGGAGGGAACAGTAGCTCTGCACAGACATAGACAAATATGGAATTCTCTGCAACCCTGTTTGGTTCCATTACATAATATCCTACAATACGATTAAATTTATGCTGGATTTTTTTTTTTTGCTGGGTGCTGCAAAGTATTGCACTCATCTCCAAACCCAAACACATACACACAGAGACAAGATTCGTTTCAAAACACAAGTCCAGGTAGAGGTCACACTTGAATGTTCGCACAGGTGCTCTGATGTAAACGTCATGTTCTGAAAGGAAAGGGAACTAAGGTGGGTTCAAAGTGTAATGAAAATGGGACGCCTTGGTTTACTCAGAGGAGGAGCCTAACACCAGTTCACTCGAACCACCCGCAGAGCTTGTCACCTTCTCATCTTCTTCTGCAAAACGATGCAGCCTCTTGTGTTTTGGTGCGCACTGTTAGGTAAGAGGCGGCCACATCTTCAAGAATGATGGCAAATGTTTTTCACAAATGAATTCAGAATACAGCAAAATGCAACACTATAATAAGAGGAGTAAAATGGTTGTACTTTGCAGGTGTGAGTTTAGGAAATGTCATCACACCGTTTAAAGCGAGGGAGCATGTTACAGAAGGAACTGACGTTACGCTCTACTGTAACTACAGCGGAGGAACAGAGTTGTACTGGTATCGACAGTTTCTCGGATCGGCACCTGAATTCGCACTCTATATTCTGGAATCAGGCATGAACAGGAGCGCAGATCCCCCTATTCCTCGGCTAACTGCTCACATCCAGAAAAGCCTGAAACGTGTGGCTCTGAAGATCTCCACCGCTGCAGTCTCAGACTCTGCTGTGTACTACTGCGCTCTGAGGCCCACAGTGGAAGGAAATCCTGCAAAAGCAGTACAAAAACATGTGTGAGCAACACTCTCTCTGAAGGATGCGTGTTGGTGTGAGGTATTGGAGTGTCAAGAGCGTGTCGCAGGGAGAAAGGAAAGGTACATATGTTCGGTTTTACTGAACAAATAAGGCACGCCACCCATATATAAACATGTAAAATGTTCTCACACAAAAAGCTCTGGACTGCAAGACAAAGGGGCAGAGTGCTGGCAAATGTCCCGGAACTTGCCAAAATTTCACATTTTAAAGATAATATAACATATGATAATCCTTTATCAGTCAAGGAAGTGGGAAATTTGCATTATCACGGCAGAATGTGGGCAGTACAAGATTAGAGCTGCAAAAATAAATTGAATAAAAAGCTATAGCAATAGTACAGTATCAAAAGTACACTATGCAAACTATCAGAAAAAAATAAATGTATGTGAATATGTAAACTTAAATCAATAAAAATCTTTATGTATGTAAAAGGAATGTGTATGTAAATAGAATACATATATATATTCTATTTACATTATATGTATATATGAAATGACATAAAAATTTGACGCTTGTTTCTTTGTCTATGTATCTGTTCTTAACACGTTGTGGAGGCAGGAGCCTACCATTGAAGGAGCTGTTCAGTGCCGTCAGTCTCCTGCATGGTGTAGGACATGTTATCCAACATCTGCCTCCACTGGGTTCAGAGGGCCAGCTCTCTGGATCAGCCTGATCCGTCTCTTTTTGTCCCCAGCAGACCACACTGTTAAAGTTGGTGGCGACCCCATCAGTCAGGAGGACGACTAGTGCAGAGTCATCAGAGACCTTTTGCGAGTAGCAGTTGGTGGATTTGTATGAGAAGTCTGCAGTAGAGATGGTGAAGGAGAACGGCACCAGGACCATTCCTGGGAGCCTTGTACTGCAGACGACACCTTTGGTTCCACTTTCTTCATTGTTTTAATTATGTAAACACTGAAGTAAAATGTAACATCACAGCAAGAATGAAGATTACATGAGAAAAATAAATCTCTAGAGGTCCATTGAATTTAGTTATTCAGTGTCCATGCCTTTACTCAATGTAGTTACAACCTCCTGCATCCATGGGAGAAGGTAAGAAGAAGCAGTGTGTTCCTGAATAAAGCATGCTGATGTCAATTAGACATGTGGCAAATATACACTACCATTCAAATATTTAAGATCATTTATACATTTATTTTTTTTTCCATGAAAAAACATCTAATATCTTAGAGTAGAAAATAATGAAATAATGATGTAGTCAATCCCACAATTTCTGATGCACGGGATATGCAAGGCAAGTAGTATTACTTCTATAATCACTTTAGATGTTTTAAGCTTTTTAAAAATAATAACTTGCATTAAAAACTTGCATTAGTGAACATTGTAACCGTCCTCACACACTGCTCCCCGGGCGCCTGTCATGGCTTCCCACTGCTCAATAAGTGTGATGATTAAAAGCAGAGGACATATTTCATTGTGTGCACCGTGTGCTGTGTTTCACAATGACAATCACTTCACATTCATATCCAATTACTACATTAACAATGTTATTCTGTTTTTAAAAAGCACTTCTCTAAATTACCCCAATAATTTGAATGATAGTGTTTACCTTGTGCTAACATATTTTAAGCTTTAATAAATGCCTGTCCTGTGTATCCTGACTAATTTCACTGCCAGAACATGTGTACTGCTGCATTGGCAGTTTTAGTATTTTAACCTCAGCACGATGGTGTGAACTTTCAGGGGCGGAGCTCTTTGCTCCACTTATAGAAGCAACTCTGCTTCCATCAGTCTCATTTTAGTTCAAACTAAATAGCAAACATGTTACTTTATCTGATCTTTTTTGTTTTTATTGGTATGTTTATTACTACTGCTATGACTTCTATTATTATAAATATTATTCTTATAAAAGGTGAAATTGTTAATTGATTCATTTTATTTGGCAGCTCATTCAATGGGAAATACAATAGAGCCATTAGAGACTTTCAAGCAAATCACTGAGGGTGGTGAGGTCAAACTGACCTGCAACTACAGCGGCCTTGTAAACAACCTGCAGTGGTACAGACAGCATGGCAGCTCTGAACCCGAGTTCATCATTTACATTTACGAAAGTGGAGGCACATCGAAAGACATTCCCCGTTTCAAGCCTGAAATTAACAAGGACAACAAGCAAGTGTCTCTGCGAATCTCTTCTGCCGTGTCGTCTGACTCTGATCTGTACTACTGCGCTCTGAGGCCCACAGTGGCAGGAAATGCATATATGCTGTACAAAAACTGTACATCTCAGCTGAAGCTTTTAAGGATTTGAAGATCAGCACTGATGTAAATGTTCTCCTTCTTTGCTGATGTAAAAACATCATCTTTTACAATCCAGTTTAATGTTGAAATAAAATTTCAAATACATTATGATACATGATTTTACAAACCGGAATAATATCTTCTGGATAAAACTGAATGTGTCTCAATTTTGTGTTGCTTTAGCTACTTATTTTCTTAGCACATCTTCCCGTGTGCAATCATGTATATATACATCATATTTACATAAGCAAAGAAGAAGATATATATATATGTATGTGTGTGTGTGTGTGTGTGTGTATATATTGTTATTCATGTTTTTAAATTAAAGTGAAGTGATTGTCACATGTGATACACAGCAGCACAGCACACAGTGCACACAGTGAAATTTGTCCTCTGCATTTAACCCATCACCCTTAGTGAACAGTGGGCAGCCCTGTCAGGCGCCCGGGGAGCAGTGTGTGGGGACGGTGCTTTGCTCAGTGACACCTCAGTGGCACCTTGGCAGATCGGGATTCGAACTGGCAACCTTCTGATTATGAGGCCGCTTCCTTAACCGCTAGACCACCACTGCCCCATGTGACCTGTCAGGTCAAATATGTCAGACAATATATGACAAATATGTCAGACAATCTATTTAAGGCAAACTGTGAAATATGGTATGAGATGTTGATCCTGTCTTACCTTGTCACATATATAATATTATGGAGCTTTTCCACTCTTGAGAGCCACTCTTATCCAGTTATCCATGACACCTCTTAACTCTACCCATTCTACCATCACACAGAAGCTCCTCCCCCATTCCTTGTCTGCATGAAGAATGCAGCTCATCAGTGGCAGGGCCGGGTGATACGCAATACTCTCCAGACTACTGGTTACTGTGACAATCTCTGCTGTGCAAGTTATGTTTCAAAGTGTAATTTATGTACTCGATGAAGCTTATGCTAAGAAACGGGGTGAGAAATTTAAGAATACAAATAATTCATGCTTTTGTGTACTGCATGTTATAATAAAAACATGATAATATAAACACATAGTATGTGTATGTTCCAGTGGTATGTGTAAATATATTTCTCTGTGATATGACTGATCTGCCCTTTTAAAAGGGGTGGGTACTGTGTGAGGGGGGGTAGTGTGAAGAGGTACTATGTTCCAATAGAATGCTGTGTTTGTTAATCCAAGTTTGTCACTTCACTGAACAATAGAAATCAGTTGCACTGATTAAAGAAGCAATAATGCTGGTCAAATTCACACTAGTACAGTATCTAGTCCATCATTTACATGTATGTTATTTATCAGATGCCCTTATCCAGAGCAAATTAGAATCAGTAGTTACAGGGACTGTCCCCCTGGGGACACTCAGGGTTAAGTGTCTTGATCAGGGACACAATGGTAGTAAGTTTGAACCTATGACTTTGTGAACATCATGTCACAGTCTTGCTGGGTTACTAATTAGTTAAAATATAATGGTACCTCACTCCCTAATTTCTGGGGCATAAACATCAACATAATTCATTTCTGGAAGCTAGATAAGATTAAATACGTTTAAGAATTTACTGTTGTTTCAGTCATTTAAAACAATTTTTAAATTGATGTGAAAAAAAAACTTACTTACAATGTGGTCTTGTTGACATGGCATGTTCTGACTGCTGTCCATCAACCATCTGTGCAGCTGTCTCAGCCTGGCAGGCTGCTGTCTGCATATAACAAGGTGGGGGGAGGAGCTTCAAACTATATCTACATTTCCTCATTTTTGGCATTTTTATAAAACTTTCTTCCTGAAACTGTATTTTCTGACTTTGAATGTTTTATTTTCATGAGTTAAAAGTATTTATTTTTTTAAAGTTCAGAAATAATGCATTTCTAGATAATCTGCTGAGCGGTCAGTAATTTTAAAACTAAAAAATTACTTTTTACCCATGTCTTAAGTTGGTGAGGAGGAATGTATGCATGTTTGGTATGTTCAGATTGTTCTGTACATTCAAAAATGAGAAGAGTTGGTTTAAAAATAACATGGGGGTATCAGAGAGAGTGAGAGAGATGTAAAACAATGGATAAACAATTTCTTGTCATGCACTGACATCTAGTGTTGCTTTTATATTGCTTCTACATGTTGAAACTGTAAAACTGATCCTGTAAAGCTCCACTAGATGGCAGTATAGACCCATCTTTCATATGCTTTGTCATTGTATTTAGTCAGTATGTGGACCTCTGCATGGGCTCATTTATTGGAAACTAATTTATTGTTTTACCTATTTCTACCTGTGGGTGTTTTGTTGATAAAGAAAACACTTAATATTAACACTTCGTAGCAGAAATTTCCCTGACTTTCAAATCCATAAAGGCTGTACATGCATGTATATATATGCATATGAAGACCATGCGTAAGTTCCTTTAAAGTGCCAATAGATAGCAGCACATACCCACTTATGTTCTATCATCCTCATAATAGAACTCTGAATTACAGTAGGTCTGCTGCCATTTACTTCAGCTGTTTTAATTCGAACTGTCTTGGAATTGCATCAGTTATGCATCTTTTTAAGATATGCTCTGAGAATGCAGAAAGTATCATAGTTATGGAAATGTATTTATATTGTGGAGAGAAGAAGAAAAAATCACTTACTACTGCCACTTGCTGGAAGTTCTAGTCATTTCAGCATTCTCAGAAAAGCCAAAGGGATTTTTTGAACAATCATTTCAGTGACAATCATTTAAGCCTACACGCATGCTGTTATATCCTATAACTGAATTAAAATATTTCACGTTTCACAATGATGACTGTATGGCTCTAAGCCATGCATTTTCTGATTATTATGCTGATTTACATGATTTGATGTGCAGTTATCAATTTACTGTAATGTGGATTTCTATAGGTCTCAAAATTGTTCTAAATAAGTGGATGTTGATTTAAAAAGAGTTGAGTTGAGTTCAGTTAAGAACAGAACTACAATATAATAGCATTAGACAGACTACAAGACTATTGTACTTTAAACTTATATTGTATTATAAACTTGTAAGACTAGGTTATAATTCACAATTCTGCACAATCATATTGTTTAATCTAATCGTAAAATGTTCATTGCAAATTTTGAAATGTAAATATTTTATTTATGCTTGTCATATCTGTTTTAATACAACTATACAGTTTATTATGAATGTAATAAAGTCACATGTGTAACCAACAAATTAAGACTGTCCTTATAAAAATGCAGATCAAGCTCACTTTTTAATGATTTTATAAATTTTTAGGTTATTTGTTGCAAAAGCAAATGAAGTGTGCTCACTTGTGGTGAGATTGCTTATTATTTAAATGAAGTCATGCACATGAGCATGCATTCTGTGCAAGGTGCAGTGCAAGGAGCTCTCGCTGTCTGCCCTCATTCTCATTCTGTCTGCACCTCCCTCACGCCCGCATCCTGTCACAGGAAGTCCTCTGGCAGAAAAACAGCCGCACCGGCCTGTGACGCAGGCAGGAAGTCAAGCACCTTTTCTTATTTTTGTACTTAACCTATTTCGAGTGGAAAATAATACCCACTTTCTGCTGCAGGTTTCACTGCACAATCAGGTCAAAGTCTTTATTACATGTACAGGAACATTGTACTGTGGGCTGCCACTTTGCAACTGATGAGCGTCATTGCGCGTATGCTAAATTAGTGCAGGGTTGTTAGAGGCCAACAGGGTAATGGTACCACACCTCCTGAAACTCAGGCTCTAAAAGCCTACACAGTCATGTGATGCAGCCAGTGCAAACTGTTTGACATAAATAGTGTCAAATATGCAACATGGATAATCTGCAGTAGATAAATATGTGCATGTACATGTCTTTATTATGAGATGTATATGCAGCTGAAGCAATGCATTTGACCACATACACCACAAGTACACAACTATCTTTATTTTATAAAGATATATTTCAGACAATTGATGAACATCTTGTAGCACAACTGATGTCAAGATTATTGTAAAGCAATGTCCTAGCATGACCTTGGGGTGGGGTAGGACCTGACTGGCATTATCCATTTCTAATACACATTATAAGGTACTCATATTTTAATAACAAAATACTAATAAGAATGTTGGATAAATCAGAACACAACAAGAATCTAAGATTGTTCACTGGTGTTTGCCCTGTTTGTGTGTATAGCTGTTTATGAAAATGTTCTGATCTGTGGTTGGTTTTATGCTGTTTAATTAAAGTAAAAAATTATACATGCATAAAGCTTTGAATATGCTCACTGGTTTATAGAAGTGTGCATGTTCATAATGTGCATTAATCTTTGCATGCACATTTAATAACTGCCTTATTCTAATGGAGCACATAGTTATTGTAGACTGTGTGTGAATAAATTTTTTAATTAACTGGCTAATTTTGACAGATAAAAAGGGAACGAAGTATATAACCGTTAACAAAGTTTGGTCTCATTTTGGTCAATTTGTCTGATTTTATCTGTCAGTGAGGTCATGGCACAGAAAAAAAAAATTGACCACAACCAACGGCGGAAATGTGTGGGATTTTATTTCAGTGGAAAACAGGTGGCGTGGATGTGGGCTGTAAATTGTATTCATCATGTTAGCAGGTTTCACAGGCACAGCTGGCTCCACATGTGCAGAGGGTTGGCTGCTTCGCATGACTTTGATGTTTAAAACATGGAAAACGTGACACATTTCCCGGAAGAAAAGGAGTGGTTTAGCCTAATTTGGAGCAAATGCACTACATACTATGCATTCAACTTTATTGACACAAATGTTAACAAATTATATAAAATGATATACATGTATAGGGGTCTTAGCTGGTCCAGACACCCATTTCATGTGATTTTCCCACATAGTAAGTTCAGCCCAGCCACAGGGGATGAACATGGAATCGCTATAGTTTTAACCCTTGATTACTTAATATGTTTATTAAATTAAAATCCCACGCTGTGTAAAAGAGGTGTGGTAGTAACCTAGAGGGTAACCAACTCGCCTATGAACCAGAAGACCCAGGTTCAAATCCCACTTACTACCACTTAACCCTAAATTGCTCCAGGGGGGGACTGTCCCCTGTAACTACTGATTGTAAGTCTCTCTGGATAAGGGCGTCTGATAAATGCTGTAAATGTAATGAAAATGTAAACTTTAAACAGACATATATTTTAAGATATGTGTATCAAAGTCAAGACTGCATTTGTTTCACTGCCCTTGTCCTTCAAAACTGCCGAAAGCTCTTATTTGGCATTTTATTATAACATTTTACATAGTTAGTTCCTACAAATTCATTGCATTGCACAACTATTGCATTTATCTGCTCATACCTCTGAACTATATCTGAGGTACTTTGTGGCAGTCAGGTCCAGATTTGAAAGACATTTCTGAGTAGCTTTCTCCAGCTTAATGTTGAAGTTGATCTTTATATATATACGTGTTAGATAGTATATAGTGAAATGAAATAATGTTTCTTCAGAACCTGGTGCTACATGTAACATTAACCATTAATGTTTCTATTGTAACAAGTGTTATATGTGAGCTGCTCCAAAATGTGCCTTCTAAATTGCCCCTCGGGGACAAATAAAGTTCTTCGAAATTGAAAAAAAAAAGAAAAAAAAAAAAAAAAAAAAGTGATAATAATATAATAAATAAATAAATGTGCGAAATAAAATAGTGCAAATATTGCTGTGCAAAATGGAACAGTGCATTAGTAGATGACATTGCAGGTAGATAATCAAAGTGGAACGATGCATGAATAGATGATATTACAGATAGATAATCATACAGTAACAAAGGTAGTGTGTGTGTGTGTGTGTGTGTGTGTGTGTGTGTGTGTGAGGGTGTCAGTCCAGGGGTGAGTCCCTGAGTGTTCAGGTGTCTGATGGCTTGTGGGATGAAGCTATTGCAGAGCTAGGGGTGGTAGTAGCCTAGTGGGTAACACACTCGCCTATGAACCAGAAGACCCAGGTTCAAAAAAACCCACTTACTACCATTGTAAGCAAGACACTTAACCCTAAGCTGCTCCAGGGGGGGGGACTGTCCCTGTAACTACTGATTGTAAGTTGCTCTGGATAAGGGCGTCTGGTAAATGCTGTAAATTTAAATGTAGGTGTCTGCCAGTGAGGACCAGAATGCTTTGGTACCTTTTTCTGGATGGTAGGAGGGTGAAGAGTGCATGTGAGGGTCTTGCGATCCGAAATGGTGCAGTTCCCAAACCAGACAGGCAGGGAGGTGTTCAGGCCCAGCAGGATCAGCTTCTCGACCAGGTGCTGAGGAATGGTGGAGCTGAAAGCTGAACTGAAGTCTATGAACAACATTCATGCGTATATGTCCTTATTGTCCAGGTGGGTGAGGGTCAGATGCAGGGTGGTGCCGATGGCATCATGCGTGGAGCGGTTCGGACGACAGGCGAACTGCAGTGGGTCCAGGGTGGAGGGCAGCAAGGTCTTCATATGTTTCATGACCAGCCTCTCAAAGCACCTCATCATGATGGGTGTAAGTGCGACACTGAAGACTTCTTCAGCACGGGCATGATGGTGGAAGCCTCGAGACACATAGGAACAACGCCTGTGTTCTCTCTTGCATTACATGCCCTCTGGTTCCTCTGAAATTAAAATATCATTTTCATTTTAGCATAAGTTGTTTTATAGCATTTATCTATTAGCAACCTATTAAAAACTATGTCAAACATCTCACCTCTTCAGATCAGAAGCCCTTAATGCAACTCGGGGCCTAAAAATCTCCTTGAAGGACTGAGCTGGGCATTTTCAAACATCCTTCCCATCTTTTTCCAAGAAGGATAAATGTGTTCTGCAATGCCTCAACTAGGAGGTCACAGGCTGTTCAGGATTCAAAGCCTTTTACTTCTTACTAGTTACATATGCTTTATGGTTACAATTACATGCCAGGCCTCATTGCTGGAAACCAGACTTCGAAAGGAGGTTTGACATTTTGATCAAAGAGCATTACATTCCATTACATCTTATGTGTTAAAACTCGTGTGATATCTGCACAAGGCAGATCCATGGTCATCAACCTGTCAATTAATGCAAATCATGGTGCATCATCTTTCCTGGTTTCTAGAAATTTTTTGTTCCACATGATTCCACAAGCCATAACATTTACAAAGTATTAAACCAATTTAGACAGAATTCCTGAATTTCAGAGCCTCGTTTAATGCATGGCCATTAGGATTAATTTGACTTCTCATTTATTTGTCATGTGAAAGACTTTTCACTTCCCAAAATTATCCAAAAAAGACAGAACATTAAGAACCTGAGGCATTCACTAATTCAGGACACACTGGGGATATTTTTGTATTGGTCCTTCTCTGATACTTTAGAACACAGTAAAAAATTAACGATCTGTAAAGTTTTAGTGATTTTGAACTTCTCATGTGAACACAATCTTTGTGCTGGTTAATCCTCTTTGTAAGTACTTTAAACATTATTCTTCAGTGGAAAAGAAACGTCTTTGCAGACGTTTAGCTGCACACTTTTAAAGTTTCTAGCCACTGAAAACATAAAGTACATTAGTGGATTTTATATTTTTGTGTGTTTACACTCTGACGGTTGATGCAATGGCAGAATGTTGATTGAACATGATGAAAAATAATAATGCGCTACACATGAAATAAAAATCATTGTTAAACCTTTTCATCTCGATTGTGGTGGTAGTAGCCTAGAGGGTAACACACTCGCCTATGAACCAGAAGACCCAGGTTCAAATCCCACTTACTACCATTGTGTCCCTGAGCAAGTTGCTCCGGGGGGGGGAATGTCCCTATAACTACTGATTGTAAGTCACTCTGGATAAGGGCATCTGGTAAATGCTGTAAATGTTTTCATTTGAACTGTTTTCCCAGAAATGATCAACTCAGTGTACACAATGTACTATGAGTAAAATCTGCACTTCCGCTCATGAAAGATACTTTCACTTTTTACTTGAGCCAGTAAGAGATAGTCCTGTATTAAAAACCTGTAACCTACATAATTTATAATGATTGCATAGAGCTGTGTTTGTCAACTGGGATCTTATCTATCGGTGTGGTCACGACACAGAAAAGCAGCTTCAGCCAGCAGGATGTGTGAGAGATTTTGGTGGAAAACAGGTGGCATGGATGTGGGCTGAGCATTTCATTCATGACGTTGGCAGACTTCACAAGTGCAGCTGGATTCGCATGTGCAGGCGGTTTTCCGCTTTAGATGACTTTGATGTATAAAACATGGAAAAGATGACGTGCATAAATTTCAAAATATGCATACCAACTATAACCAATGCCCATAACTACAGTCTATTAACACCAAGTTAAACAACAGGTAAAATCAATGTTGCATTCTTTTACCCTTTAATGCTATGCCTATCGTATTTGAGACATGCATTTCTGAGACATGTTGCATTAAAATGAGATATAAACTTTGCATAAAACTCTTTTGTACTGTCTGATGATTGTCTTGTCCCCTAGGATACCTTTCGCTCTACATAAATTCTAATATACATATACAATTGGATATTTAGTGGTAAAAAAAAAATGTAAATATGGCTAAAAGGAAATTTACTACTGAAGATGTAGTGAGCTTGTTTGGTGGCAATTTGAGTGACAGAGTGAAGTGAAAGTGATTGTCATTTGTGAAACACGGCAGCACAGCACACAGTGACACAACTAAATGTGTCCTCTGCTTTTAACCACCCTTGGTGAGCAGTGGGCAGCCATGACAGGTGCCTGGAGAGCAGAGTGTGGGGACTACATCATAACCCTGGATAGCCTTTCTATTTCACCAAGTATTGAAGTAAAGGATCTAGGTGTCATTATTGATGCAGGTCTCTCATTCAATTCGCACGTAGATAATGTAACTAGGACAGCATTCTTTCACCTTAGAAATATTGCGAAAATAAGAAATACAATTTCAATGCATGATGCAGAAAAGTTAGTCCATGCATTTATTACATCAAGGTTAGATTACTGCAATGCATAACTGTCTGGATGCTCTAGTAGGTGCATGAGTAAACTCCAGCTAGTACAGAATGCAGCAGCCAGAGTTCTAACAAGAACTAGGAAATTTGACCACATAACCCCAGTCATAGAATCACTGCACTGGTTACCCATCAAATTTAGGATTGACTACAAAATCCTACTTTTGACCTATAAAGCTCTAAATGGTCTCGCCCCGCAATACCTGAGTGAACTTTTAGTTCTTTACGACCCACCACCCCCCCTTCGATCAATGGGTGCGGGGTCACTACTGGTACCAAAAGTACAGAAGGTCACAGCTGGGAGCCGATCCTTCTCCTATAGAGCTAGTTAGGGTACCGGGCCACTGTAGCACCATTTCAGCATTGTCGTACGGTGCAACCGTCTGCCGCTGCTTCTGTTTGTTTTCTCCGAGACACGGAATCATGCCCCCAGACAACTGGCAGACCCCAGTGATCAGACCAGCAAATAAATCCTGGTTCCTGATACCTGCTAAATGATGACATAGCACGAAACGAACCAGATGGTCCGGACTACATTCTGGACTTCTCCAACCCTACAACTGTAGGACTAATTATTATATTGTACAAATCATCCCCAAACCTGCACTGACACCATTTGCAGGCTCACTCTACCCTGGAAGGGGGTCCCTCTCTGTATCACTTTTTTTCTCTCCTAGAGTTTTTTTTGTATGGAGTTTTTCCTTGTGTGCAGAAGGGTCAAGTGTGGGGGGTGTCAACTGTAGGGCTTGTCAAAGCCCATTGAAACATACTGTATGTGATTTTGGGCTTTATAAGAAATAAATGTTGTTGTTGTTGTTGACTGTTCTTTGCTCATTGGCACCTCAGTGGCACCTTGCCACCTTTCAGGGATTCAATAATAAGAGGGCCTTGTTATTGCTCAAAGTATTAAATATGGCGAAAATATGGCAAAAAAAAGCCATACTTGTAATGTGTAATGCCTAAAGTATCAAATACAATACAAATAAAAAACATACTTACAATTTCTTTTGTAAAAGGGCATAATAAAGTTTTACAAACACAATAAGATTATATAAAATCTCTTTGTTTTACAAAACTCTGGAAACATTTGCTATTTCTCTGACATGAGAATGTTCCCTTTCAAAGCCTCAGAAAGGCAAATTTTGCAAAAAGATGGCAGACTGTCTTAAAACAAATCAATACCAGATTTAACCACATTTTAGGTGAGACCACCTCGGCGCTTCAAACCAGGAAAGAATTTAGGAAATAGTTGAATAGCTACTTTTGCGGTATTGTTGTGATTAAAAATACATTGCTTGGGGACCTGTGAATGAATACATGAGCATTTTCCAGCCGTCCCTTGGTGTCCATGTTTGAACCTCAAACCAGCAACACGTCTGCTGGACACAGCAACACTGTACTACAACTAAGAATAACAGACATGACGTGTGAATTTGTTGAGTTCATTGATTTAAAATTTCACAAGCAACTTTGATCAACATTGAATCAGCAGTGTTATAAATAAGAAAGCTGGTGATTATGCTGCTCAGAAAGATTTTTAAGGTGAAGATATTCTAATTCCAAAATGTGGCACGGAATTAAACAACCAGATCATTAAACAAAAAAAACAGCAATGCCCATGAGGAATATTCAGATGCTGGATTCAACCAGGCCATACTGCAGTCAGTGCAGATGAGGTGATGCCATCTGACCATAGCAAAAGGCTAAAGCAGGAACTAAGAGATGGGACAGGGAATCAACATAACCAAATGTGGACACTTAATGATAGCTTAATGACAAAAATCAAACACAAAAATGAGGACCATGATGGCCACTAACAAATGGGAGACAGCAGAGCAAACGCTTGACCTCTAGTGCTACCCTGGCATTAGTATTGTTTTATAATAACATGTTCAGAGAAAGTGAGAATACAAAAATAGCTTGTGAATGTGAAACACAGCACACGATGACACAAGGAAATGCCATCATCCTCGGCGAGCAGTGGGCAGCCATGAAAGGCTCCCGGGGAGCAGTGTGTGGGGACAGTGCTCATTGGCACCTCAGTGGCAGCTTGGCGATTCGAGATTCAAACTTTCAGTCCTGTCACTTGTGAGGTGGTGTCGTGCTTGTGGATCAGCACATCCCACAGATCACTACCGGATTGAGATTTGAAAAATAAAGAGGCCAAGTCAACACCTTGAACTTATCCTGCTGAAAGAGGGCACTGACATTAGGGAATTCTTGATTATATGAAGGAGTGTACTTGTCCAGCAAAACTTGTTTTTTTTTTTTCAGCAATTTGAGCAGCAGATCATATTCTGTTGTAACAGACCATCTGGTCCGGCCTGCACTTTCCACATGCATTGATAAGCCCACGACCCTGGCATTGGTTTACCAGTTTTACTTCCTTTTAGCAGGTCCTGAAAACTGAGAGCAGGTTCTAAACACTGCAGCCCACTTTACATTAACGACAATTAGCAGACCGACTTAAAATCAGTATATACAGGAACTGTGAATCTTTTATTTTGTTCTGGGTCATAGGTGACTGTGTTACTCACTAGGCTCCTACAAATAGGTGGTAGTAGCCTAGTGGGTAAGACACTCGCCTGTGAACCAGAAGACCCGGGTTCAAATCCCACTTACTACCATTGTGTCCCTGAGCAAGACACTTAACCCTAAGTTGCTCCAGGGAGACTGTCCCTGTAACTACTGATTGTAATACTGATACTGATTGTAAGTCGCTCTGGATAAGGGCTTCTGATAAATACTGTAAATGTAAATGTAAATGAATAGGAGCAACCCAAGAGCTGCCATTTAGCCATCACAGTTTGTCCATTGTCAAAGTTACTCAAATCATTGCTCTTGTTTTTCCATTTTTTCTTCTCCCAGTTCTAGTCCAAATGAAATTTCCCAGATGAATCTAATTACCTCCTATATATAAACTCCCAAGATTATTTGTCCTTTGTTGCATGTGCTATTATGTTTTGATCCCATTCAATTCAGACTTTCAAGTTGTGTTTTGGCTTTCGTACCCATAGCCTGTTTATCATTGTGTTTATGTTGTACAATTGTGCCTTGTGCCTTAGATCAATTTAACATCTCAAAAGTAGCTGAGACTGTTTCACAAATTAGTTGAACTACAAGCACAGATTACAACATCTAAATATCTTCAGGCTGCACTATGCTTCTTCCTACTATATTGACTATCAGTATTTCTTTTTGAAGAAAAACTGATGAAAAAATATAAACCAGAAAAGAAAAAAATTAAATGAAACCCTAATTAACAACCCCTCCAGGAATCAGTATGATGAACAATTCTCTGATAACATGTCAGTGACTACATGGAAGTAATAAATCTACAAAAATTTGATGAGAATGATTTGAAGGAATGTACCCTGGAGAGAAAATGCGTACAATTCCATGTTTATTGTAAAAGTGGATGTTTCAGAAAAAGATTACATATACAAAATTGTGCATTTTACAATCTTCTTGCAAACACATAATGTCAAACATTCATTTTATGTGTCTTAAAGATGTATCTACGAAACAAAGTCTAAAAGTACATCCTCTTCAGTTAAAACAGTGATGTTCATTCCTGCTTCCAGTCAATATTTTTTAATTCTACCCTATTCTGCTTTTATAAATTCCTCAATAATTATTAGCATATTAATGATTTTGGAGCTGAATTAAGTTAGGTTTGGATGCTTCAGGATCAGGACTGAGAACAATAATTAAATTGTATGAATGCATTTTTTTTGCAATACAAAAAAACTTGAACTATTTACAGATGTATAGAAGTGACAAGAATATACAAAAATTTATTGAGAGCTTTCGATAGAACTAACCAAACATTTTCTTGTTTTTATGACATGTTGCGATAAGATTATAAAAATTATGTCTTAGCAAATGATCAATTGCAGGACACCGGCAACAGTTGGCCTGTGCAGTATTCAAAAGCCAGGCAGAAAATGTGACGTTTCTCTCCTCAGAGGACTGTTTATTGTCTGCGGAAAGAAAAAAAAAAGCACATGACTTAACTTATTGGACAATTTAGCTTTAATGTTTGATGTCTTGGTGTATAGGCTAGAATTAAGCTTGTGAAGTTTGTAAAGGTTTTTAGTTCTGCCTTCACTCACAAGTACGTGTCACATGCAATCGATAGTGTCCAGTGCTTTGGGTTATTGCAGGAATAGACACAGTTCCAACTCAAAGCTAGCACATATTTGTATTGTTGGAATCTCGCATTTAGGCAAATTTGAACTTTACCTAATACAAATCCGGATGGTCATGTGATGGCAATATGATGGCAGCACAATTCATGTAAAGTGAAAGTGAAGCACATGGTGCACACAACAAAATGTGTCCTCTGCTTTAAACCATCACCCTCCGGGGAACAGTGTGTGGGGATGGTGCTTTGCTCAGTGGCAACTTCGGGATTTGGGATCGGGATTTGAACTGGCAACCTTCTGACTACGGGACCGCTTCCTTAAGCGCTAGGCTGCCACTGCCCCACTAGGATAATAACCATTGATGCACATGATGAACATGTGTATGTGAGTGCAGGTTACTATAGTAACCTATAGTGTAAATAGTATTAATTTCAAGTACTGCATTACTTCCATGTGGTCAATGACTAGTTAGTGAGTAGCTATCTATGGTGCTGTCCCTAAAGGATCAGGATCAATCTGTTAGTTAGGAGATCTTTACCTAATACAAATTCGGATGGTCATGAGAACGTTGAATATGATGGTTTTAAGAAACAGGATTCTTAGGCCCAGAATGGTCAATGACAAGAAGTTGAACTTCTCATCTAAAAAAAGAAGAAGAAAGGAACGTTATGCTGGTGCATCTCATCTTGATACATCTGATTGAATAAAAAAGAAAAAACACAAAATACAATAAGACCAAATGTTGATAATTCATAAGGATGATGCATTTTATAAAATGAGGTGCAATACGATTTGTATTCAGTGGTGGACAAAGTACTCATTACTAAAGTGAAAGTACAGATACCACTGGTGAAAAAAATTGTTTCGAACCGATACTGAAATACAGACCCTAAAAAACTGTACTTAAGTACAGTACTCAAGTAAATCTAGTTAGTTAATGTCCACCGCTGAATATAAAACACTGAATTATGCCAATATGAATAGCGTGAGACAGTTGTGAGATATATCGTGTCTCTATTCTGTTCTGAATGAAGAGCTTGAAATTGATTATCCATGTGAGGAAACGTACCTGTCTCAAAGGCTTCTGTGGATTCACATTTCCCAATATGCTCTACAGGGTTCAAAAAGAAATACAGTAAATTTCCCTGTTTCTACAGAAGATTTAAGACTAAACTGGCCAAAATGACTGTGGTGAACAATGACAATGGTGAATCTTACCAGGTTCACAAACATCTTCGGATTCTACGATGGCAACTGCACTGAAAAGTTTTTCTCCATTTAACCGTGTACTTTCCAGTCCCTCGAAAGGTTCTGTTGAATTAACGGCATCATGTTTGCTGAAGTCAGTGGCCAGACACGCGGTTGTCCCGTTTTTTTTGAGTGTGTAGAAGGTTGGTTCTCTTTCTTCCTCTAAAAGAAAAAAGCAAAAATCCAAAAGTATTGTTAAAACTCAAAGCTCATATAAATCAAGGAAATTCTGTGAAATGAACAAGTAATGTAAGAACTGTTCATATTTTTTTAAATAATTTACATTTCATACATAAAATTGGAAATCAGCGACATTAATAAACAATTCTTCTTTTCAGACCCGCAAGACTGGAGAATAAAATAAACCTATAATACTGCAGAACCTCTTTACAGACATAAATGTTTTATTTGGAGCATCATGATGGTGACTGCTGAGTGAAATTAATCTGAATCTTAACGATACTGTATTCCAGAATTGCTTTGTCATATTTTGAAACATTGTGAAGCATTTTAATTCAACATTTTATGTATAAAATGAATTATGCCTTGTGATTGTTGTTTTGTTCATGTGTGTGTTTTAAATTAAATTTTGTATTGCTGATGAAAATACTAAAACACCATGTTACATCTGTTGAAGATAAAATGAGATATTACTGTACTAAACACGATTAGGGTTTCAATCACATTTAATAATAATCACACAATTAAGGGGGCATTGAAATTTGTTTTGTTTTGTTAATTAATTTATGCAGTTACAAGTAAGATTTAGGTTTGTTCGCACAGTGACACACAACTTTTCCTCATGAGAACTAGAAACATTTATACTGATTTATTTATTATATGTTAGTGTACAGTCCTGTAAACTTTATATGAAAGTACATCGAAATATCATTTTGGAGCATCAGCTTGTTTTTTTGTTTAGTTTTTGTTTCAATCACAAATGTATACGATTCTATTTATTCATTTGAACTCTTCATTTACTTGTATTTGCTGTTAGTCAAGTGCCATGTCCAAAAAGAATTCTGATGTAATCATTCACACAGGATGAGCTCTTGTGTCAAAAACCTCATCATCGTGTTAGTCCTACAGTCAATGATTCACTGCTGTGCGTGTTCAGGGACATATTTGGAAGCATTTGGAATCGATGTATTGTAATAAATACTATCTACTGCACATAACTACTGTACACTTTAAAATATTTGCTTTATTGAAATATTTGGATAGCAGCATTTTAGTGTCTAATCAGACTACATGTGAGTTTTTATTTTAGATATTGTAGTTCTTACTTGACTGGGTCCCACTTCCAAGTATTTGAAACCAGTAGCCAAACAGGCCTTGTGGTTATTACTATGAAATAACTATGAAATCAGGTTGTTATATGTGTGTGTTTGCAATAACTCAAGCAAGCAGCAGATAATCCTTACAAGACATTGTACATTCTATTACTTCAAATTTCTAAATCAAATGTGAATGTACTGTATATGTATACAATTGTATAATGTATAAAATTGTTTCTCCAAAAGATAATGAATCATATTTTAAAGCCGCTTACTTGAATCAACAGAGAGTTTGGTTCCCTTCCCAAAAAAAATTTTTCGGGTTCCATCATTCACACAGTACTAAGAAGCTGAGCAAATACTTTAGTCACAGATCTATTGAAAAGATATTTCTGATTATGCATTATGAGCATAAAATTAAGTACAATTTAGTTTCATCTGTATTTTCTGACAATTAGATTTTTAGTATTCTTATGATGATTATTGAAGCTTAATGTGAATAATATAATTATTTCTGACTTCACCAAACATTTAACATGTTCTAAATTCATGGGTTTAAAGATTGTTCATTTTTTTGTGTTATGATACACTTACTAGCTTTAACTGTTAATCGGATTCCCCGTCCAAATATAATCCTGTTATAATTCACACAGGATACAGTTTCATGACAAATACCAGGCGACATAATAGTGACTGGCCATTGTTTAATGCAAATGAATTATTTTCTATTTATTGCATTAAATGCATCATTATGAATTGAGAGTACAGTTATTATCCTTGCGCAACTTTCACTAATATTGTTTTAATTTGTAAATATGAATAGCTCTACATTATTGTACAGTAGAATTAATTTAAGTGATTAACAAGTTAGGGTTCCATTAGGGTTTGTAATGGAACATTTAATTTTCGCAGTTTTTATCTTACTGGTAATATTTCCTATTCTTATAACTTTCTGTGTATAAGGTTTGAGTTGTTGTTGTTATCATATTATCACATGCACATCATCATTAATTTTGCATCTGTTAAATTATGTAAGAACGCTTACTTGATAGTACAAGAAGTTGGGTTCCCTTTCCAAATAAAATGCGATAATCAACTGACCCACAACCACACTTCTCATAACAAATACATTCTACAAAAGAGTCGCTGTCAGAAATTGCTGGTTGCGCTCTAGTATACTAATACTAAACTAAATACTAAATTTAGTTTAAAAATATCAATTTTAATGTAAGAATTAAGGAATAACTGAGCAATTAACAATGTGTTATAGATGGCATAATCTGCAGCCTTTTTTTCTTGAGAAAAAATACTCATGCACACAAGTTGCTGATGAATATACTAATGTAATGTTGATAAAAATCTTACTTGATTGAACAGTTAATAGTATCCCCTTTCCAAAGATGACTTTTACACCAGTAGTCACACAGACTTTGGCTTCATCACATTAACTAGAGTGGTGAACCAACAGACTGAGCCAATTGTTTCACAATTATGGTAATAATGAAAGTATTTGATTATTTTCATATTAGTTTTGATAGTTTTTCCTTCTTAGTCGGGTTCCTTTTCCTAATAAAAAGTGCTGTGGTTATAAATCATACAGTTTGTTAACATGCAGCTCAAAGGTACTCACTGTTAATTAATTCACCTTGTTAATTAACAGTAAACTCAAATTTTAGTTGTTGTTCAGAAACATGATATTGATGAAATCTTACTTGACTGAACAATTAATTGGGTCCCTCTTCCGAAGACGAGTCTAGTGCCACTAGTCACACATGGCCTAGCTTCATTACAATAACTGAGGCTGTACATTCAGTATAGTTAAATATGGATTTTTTGGTGTGTGTCAAGGGTGTAGCAGGCAGCTGTGGAGTTCACATGATCTTCATTTTTAACTCAGTTAAAAAAATTTTGTTATTCTTCGCAAAAAAGGAACATATCATCTTTTTAATACATGGTAACAGCGTAAAAATGGATGACAGCATGACTTACTTGACAGGACAACAAGCTGTGTTCCTGTTCCGAACACAATTCGATATCCATCAGACACACATCTACACACCTCATGACAAATACATAAGGAACCATTCATATTGTGAGTTTCATTGTGTCATCACTTAAGGCACCATGATTAAACATGGACCAATGTGTTGGATTGATATGTCAAACTTGTTTAAAGTACTCTGTCTAGGGATTATGAATGTTGAATGCAGTTTTTTCATTTGTGATGTGAATATGAAATATTTCCGGTGTCTTTTTGGAGAGAGAAATACACTGAAACCTCCTCTGATTTAGCAAAATTGAACTGAAGGCGCCGCTAAACTGATCAATCAAAATGTATTACAATGGCGGCTTTAAAATCTGAATAAATAAATAATAATTGTAGGTAAATTGCTTAAGACATTTCAAAATAAATGGCAGCACTTACGAGATTGAACAGTGACACGTGTGCCACTTCCAAACACTATCCTGATGTTATTCACACAGCTGTTGCTCTCCTGACAATAATATTGAATGCAACCATTCAATTGTATGTTCTTCTTTACAAGCATTGTAGCCACAGGATTCCATACATTGTTCTTTAGTCTCAGGGGTTACATGTTAAAGCTTAATTTCCATTGAATAAATGCTTGGAGTTCATTTTTATCCCATGCAAAATAAGGGTTATTAAATAAATATGATAATGATTCCTGGAGTGTTTAGTGCTAACCTAATTTCACAAAAATACATTTTTAAAACTTGATCTATATGGAATTTGACAATTAGAATATCATAACTCATATAATGATATTCCTGAAATCTGGAGTCATGATGAATACATTTTGATGGTAAAATGTTGTGGTAGATCCTTCCTTCCGGTATTTATTATATTAGAATTATATTATTTTTATATTAGAAAACTTCATCCAGTATCCACCATTACAATTAATTACAATAGAATGGGCATTTACAGAGAAAAATTTTAAATCAAAAAACTAAACAGGATTTTATGAAGTTTAAAATGAGCTATTCTACTGCATGTAGAAATTGCTAACACTTATGGAAAATTGAAAATTCTGTCATACTTACTGGCCAAAACAGTTAATTTAGTTCCCATTCCAAATATCATTCTCCAGTTGTTTGTCACACAATGAAAAGATCCTCAACAGGAACTGTCTCAATGTGAACTGCATGAGATGTTTTTGAATGTGTGTTTTTATAGTTCAAGTTATAGCTCGTTATATTTCGCAATATTCTAGTTATTGCGAGTTATTTACTACTGGTGTCCTTTAAACTGGTATTACTATTTTGAAACATAAGACTACAACTATGAATATTGTACTATAGAGTATAAATAAAAATGTAGCAAATTGATGAATAAAGCTTCTTACTTGAAACTAGATAGAGTTTAGTTCCACTGCCAAAGATGATTTTTTGTCTTGCATCATTCACACAGTAGTAAGTCTCCCAGCAGATACTCCGAGGACAAATCTGCTCTGTGCTCAACTAACTTTTGATTTTGTTATCTAGAATTCATACTGAAATCAAAATTACAATTAGAATGGCATCAAATGTTATGGGTGACTCTTATTTTGCTTAAAATATGCTGGTATATTTTGTAGATCTCATTAGTCATGCACTATCTACAACAAATTTAATAGTTCATGCAAATAGAATTATGTTTAACCAAAAATTTAATATATTTTATATGTGTTACTCAATGGTCAACAGGTTCCCTTTCCAAATAAAAGTGATTCCACTTGTTGTCCTATTACATAATTTTCTTTGTTCCAGTTGTTAAAGCAGTTATAGAATGCACTGCACAGAACTTATGTTGAACTTGCTAAAAGTTGCACAGAACTTTAGAAAAGTTTTTAAGGAGAAGGTCTACTGGCTGGGTTCTACATGCAATAAAACTGAAAACTGAACTGAACCTCAAAAAAAAAAACTGGTAACTGATCACAAATTTTTAGAATCAAATGACTCACTTGTCTCAATTGTTAACCTTGTTCCCCTTCCAAATATAAGCTTTTGAAATCCACTTGCGGTTACACTGTGCTAAGGTCCTTTCAGATAACCTTGTGTCTGGCAGATGCTAATGCAAGTTTTATTCTATCAAACGGTACAGTTGTAAAATGGACACATACATTTGTAACATTATCCTAATTCATAAGAAAAAGAGAATGTTTGGTTGTTAAATATTTTAATTACTGAGAATTTAGATTTTGCACTTTTTCAAGGTCAGATTTATTATTTTAACCCTTTGTTGTTTAACCCATGTTGCTACATAAATCTACATAAAGCATGTATCACCACAAGCAAAGTCTGAATCAGCAATAGAATAAGACTCCAGGAAAGTCCAGGAAAAGAAAAGATATGAATATTAAGAGGCTTACTTTTCTGCACTATTAATTGTGTGCCATGTCATTTACACATTGGAAAGATCCCTAAGAAGAACTTCCTTTAGAACTTGATTATATGTTGAAAGCTTTCTGTATTGAGGTTTTATTAATTTTATACAAAGAAAACCTGCCAACATATTGCTGATTTGTATGACCAAATGGTTGTGCTGGTAGTTATGGATCATGTGACTTATATAATGATAAAATATAGTAAGACTAATTGATGTAAGAATAAATGTGCAAAATTAATATAAATGTTTTGGACCTTGTACTGTCACCCACCCCTAACTACTTTGACGGTATGCCTACATTTCTAGTTAAAATCATACACTGAAAATGACTGTACATTTAAGCCGACAATATGACACTCGTAATAAAGTAAAAAGTAGTAAATGTACTTACTGTTTTGAACAGTTAGTTTAATTCCTGAACCAAACATCATTTTCAAGTTGTTTGTCACACATTGACCCAGCACTCTACAATAACCTTCTATTGAGTTGAGCTGAAACATTTTCTGTGATTGAGAAGGTACAACTGCACCAGTAATCATTTAAATTTATTTACATATCTGTTTAGATGAACAATGTACCTAAGTTATAAAATAGATACTTACTTTTACGTACATCACAATGCCCCCCATTTTACTGTTTGTCTATCAAAACAAGAAACAAGGTAGGCTCCTTACTTGAATAAACAACGAGTTTTGTTCCACTTCCAAAGATGATTTTTTGACCCACTGCATTCACACAGCAATAAGTGGCTCAGCAAATATTCAACACGCACAGAGGAACTGGTGAGTTGAGAAAATACTGTACACTGTTGATCAATCATTAATAAATAACTGTCTGCATTCCAACATTAAGAGACCAACTACTCTACTAAATAAAAAATGTTTTATTACGTTTTCACCAGCTGATGAAAGCATCAATTTGTTTGTTTTAATGTGCTTGTTTACGTGTTGAAATAGAAATCTGAACATAAAGGTACAACATTCAACAGTACGGTAAACTAATGTCTGTAGGCAATTAGAGCCTCACAACGGAACCTAAATGTATTTGCTGATTTGGGTTTAATATTAAGAGACTTACTTGTTTGCACTAATAAGTTTATGCCACTTCCAAAGATGATTTTTCTTCCTCCACCATCCACACAGTAGAAATCTTCCTAACAAGAACAAAGTCCTGTTCCTGCTTTACCCATCAAATTCTTTAAAGGAATTTCATTCACATTAAAATCTATACTCCTTTATAAATGAAAATACAGATATCATAATTAATTCATTCCAAAGTAAAGAGAGCTATTTTGTATTCTCAAAAATGGAAGTAGTACATATTTTTATATGTGCTACTATATATTCTGCTACCATGGATTTACAACTGTGTTTTTTGAATGAAGATTGTGCTTCACTTAGCTTCCTATGGATCAATGCAAATATGTATCAATAAAAGTGCGGGTTCTTACTAGAATTTATAATGAGTTTTGTTCCTCTTCCAAAGATGATTTTTTGAGTCCCGACAATCACACAGTCATAAGAAGCTCAGCAAAAACAACAATAGACTAAAGCGAAGGTCATATAATCTTAAATTTGAGTTTGGAAAGAAAACATTGAAATATTCTTTTGCAATAATAATTTTGTGTCACTTCCAACGACAGTATTTCATTTTTGAGGATTTATGGATTAAGGATTTAGATTTAAGCATGTTTAAAGGTTGTTTGGATTTTATGGTTGAGCTTTTCATTAAAATTTTTCATTGTATGTGAACTTTTTAAAAATCGGCTTAACACAGACTTATAATTTTTAAGTGGAATACTCACAAGTCTCAGTTATTACTTTAAATAGTTTAGAGTGTCCATATTAACATATAAAATTAAATAAGATGCATGTAGATTTTATACTGAAAACACAAAACTGAAATATTAAGATTCTTACTTGTCTGCACTAATAATGTTGTGCCGCTTCCAAAGATGAGTTTCTGTCCCCCAACATTCACACAGTGTTAATATCCCTGACAAGAACTACATCCCTGTCATCATTCCTGTCACTTTGCTACATTATTATAAATTTTTATCATAGCTTCAGACAATTTCTTTGAAGTGAGGCTGAAATTACAGGTAAGGCATATGTGAATGTTTCGTGTTAACAACGCATTAAATGATATTTAAAGACTTTTATGTTCAAAGTGTGGAGTTCATTACTTACTTGTCCTGACAATAACTGTGGTTCCTTTTCCAAACAAAAGCTTCTGAACTCCAACTGAAGTCACACTACGCTACAAGCTGCGACATCAACATCATCCGATAATATGACTATTTTCTGCCTGTTATCACTAAACAGATAATGAATAATGTGCCAAATTATTTGCCTTCCCCTGACATTTTCGTGCTATTTAATCTGAAACCTAAAACCAGCTTTTAATCACAAGATTTAACAGGTTTAGGTAAGATATAAACAACTACAACAGCTATTTCTATTCAAATTCCATGAGATATAATTACAAAAAAATGGAGCGAATATCAGAAATATGAATAAATAATAATTTTTTATGTCAAACAGTTTACAAAAGTTTTTATCAATTTCTGTAAACTAAGACTGTTGGCATCCACTTACTTGTTAAAATTATTAATCTTGTGCCTCCTCCAAACAAAATTTTGTTCACTCCGTAAGTCACACAGTACTTCCTACTTGCACAAAAATACTCTAAAGTACACTGATTCTGACAATTATTTGTTGTTATTCAGAAAAGAATTAGAATTAAAGCCATTATTAATTAATATCATGAAAGCTCTGACAACAATAGATTTATATCTTAAGGTTTGGGTTATGTACGAAGAGAGCAAAATGTGTACAGTTTGATAATTATACTAAATTTATTTGTTTTTATATAATGTAAATAGGCTCATGCCAGTTCTACAAAATAATGGGCTTCACTCCAAAAACCAAGAGGCATTGATCATGTCATGTATTAATGTTAGAATGTTAAGTAAATATTTACTAAACAAAAACATGTAATCAACCTGTGGCAGCAAATATTATAATAATAAGCTTCTTACTTGATTCAACAGATAACTTAGTGCCAACTCCAAAGATGATCTTCTGAGCGTTAAGAGACACACAGTAGTGTCTTTGGTAACAAATACAGACCTTGTTGTTCTCAGGAGGTCAGTTGAAGACGCACCCATAAATGACACTATTCTTAATTGAAAAAATATATATATTTCTTAAGTGGTGATTTATTATTACTACTAGCCTGAAAGTGTTACAATAATACAATCATCTCTAGAAATATTTTCTGATTGTTAAACTCAACTTTATCGTCCCAGTTGAAAAATGGAGACAATTTTTGAAAATTATGTAGAGATGACAATGATTGATAATGAGATCAATGGCCTCTTGTTGAACAGACTAATACTTGCATTTTGAGCAATTTGAGGCAAAATTCAAGCAGAAAGTGCACTTACTGGAGTAAACAGTGAGTCTCGTGCCCTGACTAAACATCAGCTTGTTCCCATACATCACACCATGGAAATAGCAGCACAAATAACCATACATCATCACTGGCTCTGTTACAAATGAGTGTAAATTTAGATTGATTCATCCTACTGGTAGCATGTTGTTGATGGAGATTACTGCAAAATATTAAAGATATTTTACTCACGGTTTTCAATTGTTAATTTGGTCCCTTTGCCAAAAACAAGCTTCTGAAAGCCAGTGTCAGTCACACTGTGTGAAAGTACAGCTACCTTATACTAAATGCTTTTATTCAAGCATTATTATTTCTAACAATTTGTTAGAAATTGCTTGATTGTTCAGTTGACTGCAAAATCATAATTTGATTCCATGTTTGCTGTCCCCCATTCATTGTTGTTTCAGCAACCTCATTATTTGGGTAAACAAATGTTTTTAATTATATTATATTATCGTTACTCTTTCCAAAATCAATCTTAGTTTGATAATCTTAGTTTTGTTTTTTATGACAGAAAATTATTTAAACAATTTGTTCAACACTTACTCTCAACAATCACTTTAGTTCCTGAGCCAAAGAAGAGTTTCCAGCCTGATCCAGTCACACTGTGAAGTTTCCTCTAACAAGTACTAGTGTAATTATATCTAACAACAACTTAAATAAGAAGTAAATTAATAGGACCCGTCTTGCATATTGTTTATAATTTATTAAATAAAACTGAATATGAATTCAGCACAATTTTTAAATATGTGCAGTTCAGTACAATTTTAGATAGCATGACATCAAATTCATAGAAATTATTTCATGATTACTACTTTAGTTTGATTCCAGAACCAAAGAGTATTATTATCAAGAGAAAATTATCAAGAGCATGTGATCATGTTATGCAGCAGCAGTTTATATTTGATGATGTGCAATAATGCATATCATTATCTTTAATCTAATCACTAATTTAGTGATGGATATTGATGCAACTATTCATAAAAAGTGATTACTTACTGTTCTCAACCAAAAGGTTGGTGCCTGAGCCAAAAAGTAGTTTAAAATTGTTGGATTGTGTCACACACTGCAACACACCTGAACAAAATCTCTACATTCTGCTGATCTGGTTGATGTAATAACTCATCATGATTAAATGCACTTCATGTGCATGCAGGGGTATATTAAAACTTGTGTCTGTATGCAAATGTGTATAATTGACACGTTTAGACATAACAGCCATTTAGATTTGCAATTTTAAAATGTTTAACATTTTTAATTCTGTATTCTGTTTAATTCTATGTTAGCCTCTGAGTAGATTGTGATTATATGATGACATTATACATGTCAACATTCACATTAGTTCCTGAATATAGACTCCTTATCCAGACTCATGCTGATATTTTTTAATCCCACATGCATGTAAATGGGATGTAATATTGATGCTAAGGATTATTAGATTTGTTGAAAGGTTTGTAACAATAAATGATTATTTGTTACTATGACATAAGGGCTTTAATGACGATTATTTGATTGTGGTAATTAAAAGAACAGTGTTATTCTGGCTTACCTTGCTCCACTAAAAGTTGAGTTCCCCTTCCAAAAGTAATTTTGTTGGCAACATTCACACAGTATTTTCCTCAAGTCTGAAAACCTTCTTATGTACGCCCAGCCCTGCCACCCGGCCAGTTTAATCTAATTCAACTTTTTGTTTTGCTTTTGAATACACTGAAAAAGAAAACACTGGCTCAACTGTTAAAAAATTACCTAATCTTTCTCACATATTATTTCAGCATTCTCATAATATGAATAAACCAAACAAACCTGCTGTCAGTAGCATTGTAGTAAAGAAAAATCAGTTTACTCATAAACTGAAATTAGACGTCTTAGTTTAAAAAAATAATATTTTTTTAACTACTGTAATGAGATTTTACTAAACTGTTAACGATCTCCTCATAGCATTTGGTTCCATGGAAATGCAAATCAAATATCTAAATGAATCCAATCATATTTTGACACCACTATTGATTATTCATTCAATTTCATACAAAACTTACTGTTTTCAACAACCAGCTTGGTTCCTGAGCCAAAAATGATTTTCCAACCTCCTCCTGATGTAGTCACACACTACAGTTTCCTTAAGCAAAAAGCTATTTTTTTGCTATCAGCAGTTATACAGAATTTCAGCATTATAGATAATTTACAATGTGAAAAATGTAATCAAACAATAAAAAATGGATGTTCTTTCAACTTACGTGTTTGGACCAGAAGTTTGGTACCAAGGCCAAAGATTATTTTGTCATAATCATTCACACAGTATTACACCTCACTGTAAAAACTACTCAATGTTGCTATCAGTCCTGCTTCAACAATAAAATGGCACTTTATTGTGCCATTATAAACATTGTTAATTACTTTATTTGATCAATTTTGACTATTATATACCCTTAATGTCTGTACTAATAAGGATATTCAAACAGCTGTGGCCATTTTGAAAAAAAAATATTTTTGTGAACCCACATTAACAGAAATTTGTATTTTTAATATATTGAAAAATTGGGCACTTACTTTTTTCAACTATCACTTTGGATCCTGAACCAAAAAGAAGTTTTCTGTTTCCAGATTGAGTCACACAGAGTAATTCCCTGCGCAAGAAACTAATCTCACATGGAAAGAAAGTTAAATCTGTGTAGCTTCACATGCAACTGTCATTATCCTGATACACAAAATATTTATTCCATGTAGTTAATACATTAATAACATTTCTTTAAAATGTTAAATATTATGAACTATGAATTAAGTTATTTGTTTGTTTGCCACCATGAAATATATTATAACATATTTTTATATTTATTTTTATTCAATTTTATTTATTTTTAAAATCATTTGAATGTGACATTCTTTCTTACTCGTTTTAACGAACAGCTTGCTTCCACCACCAAAGATGATCATATTCACATCGTAATCCACACAGTACAGAAGGACCTCAAGAATAATATTACACGCTGTGCTAGGGTTTCAATTAAAAAAGGGTTTCAGTAATAAAATACATAAATCGCTGACGTTTTTTAAAACTTACGTTTTGTGATTATGAGTTTGGTGCCATTTCCAAAGATGAGCTTACCAAAAGCCCCTCCAGCAGTCACACAACTGGACACATCACAACAAAATCCTCACAACGGAAGCAATAACTCCTGTTTGGCTGATGTATGTATTTTTTTGTCTGACTGTAATCAGCTGTTCAATTAGGTGGAACCAATTTACTGTAACACTAGAAATATTTGGTTCAGCACTTACTTCTCTCAACAATCAACTTGGTTCCTGAACCAAAGGTAAAAAAAAAGTCTGATGCTGTCACACAGTGAATTTTCCTCCCACCAGAACTACTCAGCATCAGCACCAGCAGCTCAATCATCAGGAATTCGGATGGAGATATTTAAAGTTTAAAGTGAAGTGATTGTCACTTGCAGCACAGCACACAGTGCACACAGTGAAATTTGTCCTCTGCATTTAACCCATCACCCTGAGTGAGCAGTGGGTAGCCATGACTGCTAGGTGACCACTGCCATTGTTGCCATTCTATGTTTTGTTCTAGTCTTGTTGTAGAGTCTTGTTAGAGGTTTATCCAAATGAAATTATTGCAACTGGGTGACAATTACACATTATATGTCTCACTTACTGCTTTTTTCTCTTGTCCTGATAGCTATACTGTACTGTCTCCCTAAAAAAGAAACTGCTGTCCTATCATGAGTTCAGAATAATGATCAATTCATAACTCAGCTAATTACTGACAACGTTCCATGGGGATGACATCTCTGCAGCATCATAACATCAAACCATCCAACAATCTGATATTAAGAAAAGGAGGTAGTGGTATTATACAGTAACAGTCCTGGAAAGATATCTGGTTTAAATTGTTTTCATAGTAGATCATATAATCAATAATATTTCATTTTATAAATGTATGTACTTACTACTTTCAACCATAAGTTTGGTTCCTGAGCCAAAAATGATTTTCAGGCCGCCTGTTTGTGTCACACACTCTAAAACACCTGAACAAAATCTGCTTGTAGTTGTTGCTGCAATTTTGTGTGTCTGGTTTGTGTGTCTGTGCATGTTATTCATGAGAAACAACGACCTTTCAAATTACATTTTTTTTCATGTTTAATTCTATATTTAGTCTGTAAATATCTTGATGACAGTGTATTACATTCTGACCAAGACAGAGTTATCCTCCATTCTAATTTGAATTTGCTTTTTTTATTGTACACATGCATATAAATAGGATTTAAGACTTATGAAAAATATTGATTCTAAAATGGATAAAAGTAATTTTTTTTCAAATTGTATTAAGAAGAAGCAATTATACTTTTTGGAAAGTTTGATAGGTTTATCTTGCAAGAATATTTATGATTAATGGTTAATAAATGTGTAATGCATTTTCTGTCGTAGTGCATGAAATAAATTAATGTAAATTTGCATACCACTGCTGAATAACATTGAAATTCCGCACTTACTGGTTTCAACTACCAGCTTGGTTCCTGAGGCAAAAGATATTTTCCAACCTCCTCCTGATATAGTCACACACTACTTTTTCCCTAAACAAAAAGCTTGCTTCCATTGGTGTCAAGAGGAGACACTGGTGATAATTTTTTAATTATAGGGTATACAATTACATAAAGTTATCTGTTTTTGCATGAAAGAATGAAATAAAAATGTTACGATAACTCACAAAATGAAATTAAAAAGATTTGTTAAGGATTTTCTTGCAACTTACGTGTGCGGACTAGGAGTTTAGTTCCATGACCAAAGCTGAGCTTTCCATAGTTATTCACACAGTATTACACCTCAGTATTGAAACTGGGCAAGGCTGCAGTCAGCCCTCTACTTAATGGTGTAATTAAATTATTTCATTCCAATTGTTATAATGTAAACAAAATCATTTAGCCAACCTTATAACCTTAATTATTATTTTTATTAGTCTTAATACCCTATGAACAAAATCAGGTGACCATTAAAAATTGCTGTGTATTCTGTGCTGTTATTCTGAGAAGCAGATTTTCATTTCTCCACATGAGCATGTCTGCTATCCCATTTCATTTCAACAAATTAACATATTAGCTCTATATGAAAAAAGCTGGCCACTTACTGTTTTCAACAATCAATTTGGTTCCTGAACCAAAGATGAGTTTCCAACTCCCAGACTGAGACACACTGTGTATTTTCCCAGTACAACAAAGTGATTTTACTCTACTCTGAGGACAATCACATCACACATCAATTCATGTATTAATAAAGCTTCATTAACATATAATGCTATGTAACTATCTATAGTGCTGATTGTTGAATTTCAGACTTGAACAATCTCGTAATTTTTTATGAAATGTTAATTTTTTTGCAACAGTTTGCGAACATGATTAATTATATTCATTTGTTTAGATTAATCTATGTGATTTACTCAACAACTCATATTTTATTAATTTCTGTTTCCCTACATTACGTTATATTATGATATGTTCATGTATTGGATAAGTACTTACTCTTTTCAATTACCAGTTTCGTTCCTAAACCAAAATAAATCTTCCAGTTCCCCGTCCCAGTCACACAGTATATTTCTATACAACAAGAAGCTAGTCTCTCAATGCAGTATTATTTTGTAGAATTCAATATACCAAATAACACAAACTTATGCTCATAAATGTAGTTCTGGCGTTTTTGTTTTTTATAAATGGTATTATGAATGTTTTATAAATGTTATTATTTGACTGAAGACTTACACTGATAAATATATTCTAAATCTTATCTGTATTATCATAATCATACTTGTTACATGTATTAAAACATTTTTTGAAATAATAAAAAAACTCAGTTACAGTACACAATAACAGAAAAAGTGGATTCTTACTGGTTTCCACAGACAGCATAGTCCCGCTGCCAAAATACAGCTTTCTGTCTGCGGTATTCACACACTGTTAAAGTGTGTAACAAAAATGATATAAAATATAGAAACCAAGATAATAATAATTTCATGCTGACTCATCATTTTTTAAGCGCTAGTTTTATATGGCAGCATCATATGACTCTTACTGTTTTGTTTACTGTTAAGAATTAGTTAACAACCTGTTTATTTTTAGATTCATCCAGTCTCAAATAAATCAAAAATGGTCTACTCACTGGTCTCAATTAGTAGTTTCATGCCAGACCCAAAGATAATTTTGCCATATCCAGCACCGGTATTCACACAGTATGCGGTCAAATGACAAAAACAGTCTTCATATGAAGCAACTCTTAACACAACACTACATTGGGCCAACTATTAATTGGTATGGTATTGAGGTTTTTATTATTAATGATTTCTAAAATACGTACTTATCTGGACATTGAGCCACATGCCTCACAATTTTTTTCATTTCAGGGAGAGTAATCAACACATTAAATTCAAAATCCATTATTGTAAACAGACCTACCTTGTCTCACTATGAGCCTTGTACCTTTTCCAAAAATAATTCTGTAGCCACCATCATTCACACAGTCATGCTGTATTGTCTCTAAACCCTGGACTAGTACAGGCAGGTTAATTGTGGTTCGCTCACTAGATATAAGGTTATTGCTACTATTTGTTAAAGAAAAGTATTAATATATAATAGTACTATTTGTAGGACTACTTACTTTTATGAACTATTAACTTTGTTCCTTGGCCAAAGATAAGTTTTCCCTGAAAGCCAGCAGTCACACTGTATAACACCCCAGTGCGTTAATGGGGCTACATATTTAAATTCTTTATACTAATTTGAAAGCAGCTCTAGTTTTTGTGTGAACCTTTGAGGGTTAAAAAAGTCACAAAAATATACAAATATTAGTCATATCATGGTTTTATATGATAACCTATTCTATTATAGGTTATACACATGTTATACATAACCTAATTTCAACATAATTTCAAGTAAGAATATTTAGATATTTATTAGAATAGATGAATTGTATATTTTAAACACATTCATTATATAGAGGATTTTAGAAAGAAGTTGAGAGAAGTAAGTGCTGAACTAATTATTTCGAATGTTACATAGAGGATTTTAGAGAGACTGTTAGAATATTAGAATATTTAATAAGGTGGCTTAATTGTAAGATAAAAAAGTCCTACTTGCCTGGCTCAACTGTTAGTTTGGTCCCTTGACCAAAAAAGATTTTATATCCTTGATTAGTCACACTGAGCCAAACCCCATGACAAATACCAAGCAAACTGCACTAGAGTCTGGTATGATTATGAATAAATAAACTAAAAAATTCTGACACATAATACAAGAGTAGCTTTTGCTGTTCTGTGCAACATTTCTTTTAACAAGTACTAAAACATGTCCTCCCAGTTACTAATAATAAAATAGTTTTGGATCCAAGCTCAGCTCCTCAGTTAACCGTTTAATTTGCATAGATACTTCTTCTCAGGCTGCATGATCTACATGATGCCAGATTCTTATTTCTGCTGATCTATTTGATTGCTAAAAGTTATTAATCACTCGCTGCAGAAAAATCAGGACCAACATGTAGTTGCCCATATTTAGTGTTGCCAATTTTTTAAAGTTTCATTCACTTCATATATAAATGCCATAAGTTTACTTACTTTGCTGGATAATAACCTTTGTCCCTTTAGCAAAAATTAGCTTTCCCCCATACCCAGTCACAATATAAGATAGATCAATGTGGATTTAAAATGTCGATTTAAAAAACAAACTTGCCTGGTTGCACTGTTACTTTGGTCCCTTGACCAAAAATTATTTTGAATCCTCCCTGATTAGTCACACTGCCCAACATGCAGTGTCAAAAACAACAGGCATTGCACACAGAAAGTATTTCATTGCATACACAAGTATTTCTTTGCAAATGCATGATTATTGTTATTGGGTTTTTGATATCTGTATTAATAAAAGAAGTAGTAGTATGAAGTAATATTGTAAATTTCACATTTTGCTAACATAAATTGCACACAACATAACCTGTTAAAATTCATTAAGAGTAACTTTCTTCTAAAAGCATAACAAAAAAATTCAGACATACCATTTTGTACAATAAGCTTAGTGCCCTTCCCAAAAATGATCCTTCTATTGTCATTCACACAGTGTGATAAGCAGGTCTCTAAAGCTCTCCACTGTGCTCATTACTACCAGTAACATTTAAACACAGACAATAATTAAGTCTTAATAATACGATTTGAGGACTTACTTGCGTGAATGATTAGTTTTGTTCCATGGGCAAAGATAAGTTTGTTCCCCACATTCACACAGCACAAGATGTCACTACATTAACTCTACAACCATAATGAATGCTTTGAAGGGCCCAAACCCTTTTTATTTATCCGATATATTGTCAGTTATCATTATGATATCTAACAAAAATCATTTTTGTTCAATTTAATGGGTACATTCAATGAAATTTATGTCATGATAACTAAAATAATGTTTTTCCACAGATAAATCTTTTTTGTTTAGGTGAGAAGTGTAATTTTTAATAGAAATCAAAAATACATACAGGGTAAATTCTGCAAATTGTATTCACCAATTGGACTCTATTACAGGCTTGTCTTTAAAGCTCACTGCCAGCCAGCAATGAATGATATTTAGCAATAGCAATAGCTTGAAAGTAAATGTTAATTTTGAAAAATATTAATTAGACTTACCAGTTTGTACTATGAGCTGAGTGCCTTTCCCAAAAACAATTTTAGTGCCAACATTATTCACACAGTGCCACACACTGGTGCCGAAACCACAGCACTGCTAACATGTCACCTTAAAGGATTATATTTCTAATTACTACCAATCGATTGATTGATTAAATTCTGACTTACGTGTCTGCACAATTAGTTTTGTTCCACTGCCAAACAGCAGTTTCCTAACACCACTAGCATCCACACACTAACACGCCTCACTACATAAACAGCGCAGCTTCTCATGCGTTTAGAATTTCCAAAGTAAAGCTCTTTTTGATTAATACAACTTTTCATTAAAATTTTTCTGTGACAAGCATCTTATCTCACCAGCTGATGCATTAAATATTGTTGAACTTTTATAACATGATTAAATTCAGGATTATGTGTTTATTGATTTTTTACTTACTTGCATGGATGGTAAGTTTGGTTCCATGACCAAAAATAATTTTCCCCACCCCACCAGTATTCACACAGTTCTACACTTGACTACAGAAACACCAGTGGTTGTCCTGCTTGTCAGCCACCAGTTTACATTTTAACAAATTAGAGAGTTTTTAAACCAATTTCTGCAGAATCCCTGTGTAACTGTGATCTGATATCCATTACAGAATACTATCACCTATGGGAATAGAAACATATTGTACACAGAAGATGCTATAACCCTTGAAAGAAATTCTGTCTAAGTGATAAAAGCAATGAAATGTTAAAAATAAAAACCTTGATTTAATTGCAAAGGAGTTAAAAATTTAAATCATAGATTGTCTACTTACTAGGTTGAATTAAAAGTTTGTTTCCGTGGCCAAAGATTAATTTGCCAGCAGCAAAAACACTGCATAGGATCTTAACTGAGTTTAATTAGATAATTACGTTATCTATTACCTATAGCTCTTACACAGGTTTTGGTGTTCAATAATAATTGTGTAAAAAACTTACGTGACTCTACAATCAGTCGGGTTCCCCTTCCAAATATAATCTTCTGGTAGCCTCCCTGAGTCACACTGAGCTACAGGCCACGGCAAATACATCAAGTATATGCCATTCTCACCATGCTGCAAACTTTATTCAGTGTGACTTATTAAGGTCTTATGACACTAATCTGATATTACTACTAAAGTTGAACAGATTTTCCAGATTCCACTATTTTTTAATTGGGTAAAAAGGGATTTTAATTCCATTTAAACATAGCTGTATACAAGTAGCTTAGTATATAACATGTATTTTGTAAAGATCAGTGCCAGCAAGCAATCAATTTTTTTTCAGATACTCATTAATTCCTCTAAGTACATTTTGAGAAAGTATCACACCTACCAGTTTGTACTACCAGCCAAGTGCCTTTCCCAAAAATGATTTTAGTGCCAGCATTATTCACACAGTGTGACACACTGGGGTCTAAACCTCAACAATGGGGAAAACTGCTAACTGCTCTTAACTTAAAAGCTTAACTCCAAAAGCTCTCAGTTATTGTTGTAATTGTTTACATTGAATTGCTGCGATTTCACTTACGTGTTTGAACTGTAAGTTTGGTTCCCCTGGCAACCAGCAGTTTCCCAGCAGTCCCAGGATTCACACCGAACTAAACTTCACTACAGAAACTCCAGCACATGTCATTTTTATTATGTCATGTGTTTTCACCACAGATTATATTATCAGTCACATTGTGTGAAATGTTGCACTTTGCATTGATGACTTTGTGCCATAGTGATGTAACTGTGTAAACTGCTGAGAATGAAGTATTCATTAAGCAGTTAACATGCATTAGTGGCTCCAGACACACCATGTATATACCGCATTTCTAACATGTAATTACTGAATAACATGTAATTACTACTGATCTCAGAGCCACTGTATGCCCCTTGTTAAAACTTCAAATCACCAGTGGTGTACCTTTCTAAAATACTAATACATTGTTAAAAATCGCGGGCATTTATGTATTCATTAAATTTTGGGGGTAAATAATTAGATGTAAAATTCACACTTACTCATTTGAATGGTGAGTTTGGTGCCATGACCAAAGATCAGTTTTCCAAAACCACTAGTCTCCACACAATACAATACATCACTACATAAACACTGCCGCTTTTCCTGTGTTTGCAGTACACTTGATCTTTTATATATACACATATATATTACATAAAAAATATGTAAATATATTGCATTCTAATTTCTTCTATATTCATCACAAGCATCTTGTCTGACCAGCTACTTTATTAAATGTTTTATAACTTTATGAAATATAATATAAACTCATTAGTATGTTTCATGTTTTTCTCACTTACTTGAAAGAATAGTAAGTTTGGTTCCATGACCAAAAGTCAGTTTCCCCAGTCCACCAGTATTCACACAGTTCCACACCTCGCAACATAAACACCAGTGATTGGCCCTCAGTCACAATTTTACTTTTTAAACAAGAAATTCAAAATTAGTATGACTGATCTGAAATCCATTACAGAATAGTAATAATCATATGGCTCGCTTAATTCCAGGATCCACAGCATTCATAGTATTCCTAAGCCCATCTACGCCGTTCTACCATCAGGAATAGTATATAGCATTTATACATGCAAATATAAACCACAAGCCGTAAATTGTCAACTTACTGGGTTGAATGAGAAGTTTGGTTCCGTTACCAAAGATCAGTTTGTAACCAGTATACACACTGTATGAAACCTCAGTGCCTGAACTTGAGTTAAAGCTTTGCAACTTTTTTAATGAAAAACATTAGCATATAGAAAATCTGGGTTGAAAATGTTTTTAAGATAAAGAAGCCAATTGTTGTGCTAGTAATTTTTTGTTTGCTTAACACCATTTATACAGCGTATGTTAGTTTTGTATAATATTCTTGCTTTTTATTGAAAGATTTTATGTCAAAAGTCATTAAACTTAAACTTAATCAGTCTGGTTCCCTTTCCAAATATAATCTTCTCATAGCCTCCAGTATTCACACTGAGCTACACACCACGGCAAATACTGAATTATTTCTGATTAAGTTCCAGATATTGCATCATTAGCAGACATTTCCAGCAACCAGTCATTTGCAGCATCAGCAAAATGACCCAAAACTGAACAGTAGTTTTAAATATTTTACTTACTTGCATGGACTAAGAGTTTTGTTCCATGACCAAAAACTAACTTTCCAATGCTGTCAGCCTTCACACAATGTTGCACCATATTGCACAAACTTACATATGTACTCAATTAGATTAATTACAGTGCAAACTAAATGTAGATATCATGAGCAGTTGAGAATACCAGGAAAAATGTGTCCTTGCATTACACATTGTTTAATGACTTTTTCATAAATGCTAATATTAGAGGTTAGATAACAATTGCTTTGATAATTATTTGTTTTTATATCTTCTTTCTTTTGATAGCTAATAATAATTTACACGTACCTGCTTCTACATGGAGTTGTGTTCCACTTCCAAAAATGATTTTGTCTGCACTTGTTCTCACACAGTGACTTCAGCCACACATTGAACTCAGTCACATAGATGAATGCATGAACTAAAGTTAAAATATTTTAAATATTAACTGAAATATGAATGAATGTATCACATATTTCTAGATTTTTTTATGAATGTATGAATTTAGAAATTATGTCTCAGTATAATATAAGAGATATAGAAGTTAACAAGATTGTAAAGGTAATATACATTTTAATATACATGCATGAGTAGTGATTATGGAGTGTGTCAACTGTAATTTAAACTGATATATTCTAAAAATATATTATGAATTCCTGCCTATATCTTAAAAGAGTTGTCACAGGTAAGTTACAGTTAAAAAGAAGTGCAAAATCCCTTATCAAGTTTTTTTTATCAATTCAATTTAATTCAAACTTACTTGATTCCACAATGACCTTGGTGCCTTTTCCAAATGTGAGTTTGTAGTTTCCAGTATTCACACTGAGATTCTTACCATATCAAATACTGTTCTACCCAAGGAATGGCCATGTTATTATTCTACATCATATATTCATCTACATTTTTTTTACTATCCTGCTCCACTTTTTTGATCTATTCATTACATTTGAGCATATTGAGATATTGTTTTTTTTGTATTTCAATTACCCAAAAGTATCCCTATTTCTAAATCCCATTTAACAATAAACTTACTTGATTCAATAATCACTTCAATTCCTCTTCCAAATATGAATTTATAGTTTCCAGCTGTAGTCACACTGCTCTATGCACCTTGCCAAATACTACATTTAGAAAGTTGCTTCTAACATAAACGTAGAGCTCAACAAATAGGTAGTTTATATAAATGTACTTGGTTTTATATAGTGAGAAGATAAACTAGTGTGAGACAATACTCTTGACTAAAATCAATCATTGCTAAATAAAACAGGTTTATGATGCTTATTTGAAACTTTTTAGAAGACAAGAATAAGTTAAAATAAATGTAATACTTACGGCCATTTACAATCAACTTTGTACCACTAGCAAAAATGATTTTGTTGGCACCAGCATACATCACACTATGCTGAACACCACACCAAATACACTCAAATTAATTCACTCTCATTCAAATCTGATTGTTACTAAGTACTTTTCATATTCTGTTCAGAACTGTCTCTGAAGCTATCAAGCAGAATTCAATAAAGAATGTGAGATTTTGAATCTTTGTAATTACATTTTTAAAACATCAAACTTACTTGATATAACAATTAGCTTGGAGCCACTTCCAAATATGATCTTGAGGCTCCCTGTACCAGTAGTCACACTACGATGAACACCAGCTCAAATACTACCATTTTAAATTCAAATAATTAGTTTAAGATTATTTGCCATGAACTAATAATGGTTCATTGAACCATGAACCATGAACTTATCATGAATCTTTGTGGTCTAATTTTTCAACTTTAGACATTTCAATATATGATTCAGCATTTAGTCACTTGTCCTGATTAACAATTTCAGCTAATACCGAATTGGTGTAGTAATGTTTATCCTAATAACATTATTGAATTCTGTAGCTGTTTTCACAATTAATATATGCTAATATTCAGGGAAATATAACTTACTTACTTGCTTCAACAATCAGCTTAGAGCCACTTCCAAACATGAGCTTATAGTTCCCTGCACCAGTAGTCACACAACTGTACGCACTACATCAAATACTACAAACCTTTACAACTGTGTGTCATTTTTATGTCATCAAGAGTATGAAATAAGCATGTGTTAATAATTTTTTGAAAATATTAATTCATGAATTCAGGAATTTTATCTAATAATTGTGAGCTACTGTTTTCATTCATTTTTTTTATTTAGAAAAAAATATATTATTGTTGTTGTTCATTCCTGCACTTTTTCTATAAAGTAAACTATTAATTAATAGAACTTACTTGACTCCACAATCATTTTAGTGCCTTTTCCAAATGTGATCTTGTCAACTCCACCTCTAGTCACACTAAGGGATAACCCTTTTACATCCCCCTTTTATCTGCCTTGTGTTCTGATAGTAACATGAAAAGGGATTTCCAAATGTCAAATAAATAAAAACTTACTTGACTTAACAATCAGCTTCAAGCCATGTCCAAATATGATTCTGTAGCTTCCTGAACCTGCAGTCACACTGCTGTATATACCCTGTCAAATATTCGTCTTAGAACTACACCATTGTGGACTTCTGGATCATAGGAATAGAAAATAATGGAATATAGAAATATCATACATTCAAAATATTGTTTACATATTTCTAAAGATTTTTTACATTTTATTTAAGGCCAGGATTCTTTTTATATTCCAGTATAACAGTCCATTATATAATTATGATTTTGCATGTTGTTTATTTGCTTGGGTACTTAAAATTAAAATATTAAAATACACATTTTTGACCATGTGTTTTTATCTGAACACTTACTTGAGTTCACAATCACCGTGGTGCCGCTCCCAAACAGGAGTTTGCTGTTGCCACCGAAATTCACACTGAGCTACAGACCATATCAAATACTCTTCTATCAGATCAGCAGTCTGGATAAACCAGAAACTCGACCGCACTGTACCTACACCGCATCCACCCAATTACAAAATAAAAATAAAAAAAATCACAGAGATCAACTCACCTGCCTCTACATACAGATGAGTACCATGGCCAAAGATTATTTTGTCCCTTGCGTTATTCACACTGTGTTTTCCTACATTCATAAAACTGAAATGCATTACACATGGAACTACTCATCCTACCAGAAGGATAAAAATGTGAAGCAGTGAGACCCAGAGTGACGTCCACAAAATGCACTGATCAGTAAAATATGATCTTTTCAGTTCCAACTCTAGTCACCCTGAATAATACACAGTATCACACAATACTGCTCATTCAAATAATACTGCATATAACTGTTCATTAGTTTGTGTCATAAACATTAGTATTTAACCCTATTCACTGGGGTTTTCACACCATTTCAAATTATTTCACTCCACAGTTCCTTTGTCTGCACCAAATGTATTCACACTGCAATTCTATGCAACAATGGAGAAGTTCCACAATTCTACTGCATTTACTTAACTATAATGAGAAAATATATTTAAGAATAACTTAATTTTTTGGGTTTTTAAGAGTCACTTCAAAACTTACGTGGCTGAACAATCAACTTGGTTCCAGTCCCAAATATAATCTTGTCAAGCCCTGTAGTCACACTGAGCTACAGTCAATATCAAATACTATTTCCAGAGAGGAGTTAATGGGAACTTGTTCTCTCTTCAAGAATACATTTACTGACTGATATCATCATGTTTGATTGTTAAATGTTAATTATATTGACTTAACACAGACTTACTTGATCCCACAGTCAATCTTGTGCCAGTCCCAAATATGACCTTAAAATTCCCTCCAGTCCCAGTCACACTGAACTACATGCCTCAACAAAAACTGCTCAATGCACTACTGGCCATCATCATGTGGTTTTTAGTTTAATAAATATTGCTGGTCTTTACATGATCAGTTCTTGCTACTGAACACATATGTGATGATTTATCTTAAATATACTAGTTCTTTAACAATAGCAAGTCACAGTCTTATTATAGCCGAAAGCATACATGTCACATTTCACACTGATGTATAACCTCTAATGCGCAATACTCTAGAAATTATTGTAGAGTTGATAGTACTTACGTGGTTCAACAATAAGAGTCGTGCCTCTGGCAAAAATGATATTGTTAGTGCCAGTTCTAGTCACACCAACACAAAACCCATAACAAATACCCCCTCTCTAAATGAGTTTCGTATACAATATTTTATGTGTTTGCCATACATTGTAAAATTAGTGGACAGAGGCACTTTTGTCAGAGAAAGTATCGCTGCAACAGATGTTGATTTTGTCTTGTTGTATAAATGGTAACATAATAAAATTGTGAACTTACTTGATTCCACTGTAAGTTCCGTGCCTGCCCCAAATAGGATCTTGTAACCTCCTGAACTATCAGACACACCTTGACAAATACCATGTCAAATATTGTGCCGTGATAGCATCACTATTTCTCATTTGTCATCCCACCTATAATAAACTGATTTCAGATTTACCTGCTAAGGTTACAAAATACTAAATATTTAAACTTACTTGAGGTTACAATCAACATAGCGCCACCTCCAAATATGATTTTGTTGTTCACAGCAAGATCCACACTTAGATACAAGCTGTGCAAAATACTTCACCAACAGAAGTTCACAGTCAGTGTAGATCAAATGATTAATTCCCACCTCTATCACATCGATAAATGTAAAAAATCTGCATGGGAAAATATTTACACAATGATAGTTTTTCATTTAAGGGTGAAACTTACGTGAATTTACAATCAGCTTAGTGCCAACGCCGAATACTATCTTATTGCCTGCTCCAGCATTCACACTGAACTACAAGCCACATCAAATACTGCTGTACCATCACACTATTAAAGGCAGCTCTTATCTAACCATAATGCATTATTACACATTATACTTCATCATTTTTTACATGTAAGACAGTTTTAATGACTGAATATTTTACATACAGCTCAGGCACACTTGTATCCACACTTGAGTTTTCATTTTACAACACAACACAAAAATGTCAGACTTACTTGGTTCCACAGTCAGTTTAGTGGCACTTCCAAATATAAGCCTATATGCAGCTCCACTCAGAGACACACTGAACACCATACCATGCAAAATTCTGCTCCTCCGAACTTTACTGGCAAACTCATATTACAGTTCCAATCTTCAGTCAATCAAAACTATGCAAAGACCTCCTTCCTCAACAATGATGAGACGTACAAGAATGTATTGGTTTGATTATTTTTCTATTCCTCTTTTTATTTTGAAGTATGTTTATAAGTTCACTAGTTTCAACATTTTATTTATACAAATTTAATGAAAGAAAGAAAGTCACAAGACATAGCACTTACTGGACTGTATGAATACTTTAGTGCCACTTCCAAATATCATCTTGTAACCTCCTCCACTTGAAGTCACACTGTACTGCATGGCATGTCAAGAACAGCTAGTCACGCAAGTTGCCAAAATCCTTATTGAAACTCACTAATTAGATTGTGTTGAAGTAGGAACATTTCTGCAGTGTCTCTGAGCAAACAAATAAATGAATAAATCATCGAGAATCCTTACTTGAATGTTAGTCTATAACTGCATACATACGAACATGTAAAAACATCGAGTGCAATGGACTGAAGAAATAACTGACTGAAATCAAGTAATCAAGAAATCAAGTGAAATCAACACATTGAAATACCTACAAACATATAAACATCTTTCTGGAGAACGTTGGCGGGCAGTCAGTGATTTTTTTACTTATATCTGTTTATGCAGATGAAAGCCCGTTTGTAAATTATAGTTTTCAAAACTTTAAATCAACACTTACTGGAATGGATCTGGAGTTTGGTTCCTTGGCCAAAAATTATTTTATTCCCATAGCCTGTATTCACACAGCATCTAAATGCATTACAAAAACCCTCTCTGCATCCTAAACCTACTCAACCCAATATTAAAAGATTTGACACAATGTATAATGATGGACATTTAAACCAGTCGGGATCACCATCCCAAATATTTACAACTAGCACAAGAGTAAACCCAAAAATGAGCTGAAGTTATATTCAAATACCTCCTCCGAACACAGCTCTGTAGGTGCCATCAACAATCACTCTGAGTAACTCGCCATATTAAATATTGTGCTGACTGCTGTTCCAGTTGAAATAATTATTCATCTGAATCAGACCATGCACAGCAACCCAAAATCCAATCATTCATATTTTTGTTTCTTCATGCTTTTCATAAAACAAAAGAGTCAACATTTAACATTACTTCTGGATGTGAACGTTTCCATAAAAGAGAAAAGATACTCCATCTTGACTTACGTGAATAAACAAGAAAATTGGTTCCCTGGCTGAGGAGGATTTTACCAGCAACACCAACATTCACACAACATGACGCTTCACCACGATAACAGCGGGACGCTCTTTCCATGTTAACAACACAATGAAACTTCCAAAAACACTGATGCACATCAATATTTAACATTTTAAACATGTTCACATATTTTTCAAAAGAAACTTACTTGAATGGACGGTCAGTAAAGTACCACTTCCAAACACAATCTTGTATCCTGAACTAGCAGTCGCACTGAGAGGAACACCATGCCAAGATCTGCACTACACAACATCACTGTATAGCACTGTAAGGAGTGATCAGTTAAAATCATTTTAATGTAAACGACCTTACCGCATCGTACTTATAGTGCCTGAACTGATGAGTGTCAAACTTAAGCAGGTTAGTGCCACTTCAACACACGATCTTGTAACCTGTGAACCCCATATTACATATTGCTCTATACAATCTGCTTCATCCCACAGGAAAACCACAACACTGAATAATGCAGACAGAAAGTAAAAATTCCATATTAGCCAAAAACCTCACTGTAATCCTAGCCTCTCATGCACATTCCCTTTCAATGTTCTCATAATGGAATATGTACATTTTGTTATGAGAAATAATTATTCCAAATTGTACACACGTATGTTATGTTGTGAAACGGGTAATCTATGTCTTAACATCATAAAAGTGATATTGTCCTATATAATTTGCCCAAATATTGAAAACCTGCGGAACTTACGGGACTCCACGGTCAGTTTTGTGCTGCTTCCGAATATGAGTTTATCGCCACTGCTGCCCCATGTCACACTGAGTTGTACACCACAGCAAAAATTTCTCTGCCAAACACTTCTGCCATACAGCAGTGCAGGGCAAACTTCAATCTTAAATAATTAATTTTACCACGAAAGAGTGGAGAATTTCATCAACAGATCATTCACTGAATTTTAGCTCTTAATAAAGAGAAAATCAAAATGTAAAAATCAAAAAGAAAAAAAAAAATCTTACTTGAGTCTACAGTCACCCTAGTGCAACTCCCAAACATAATCTTGTTATAAGTTGCACCTCCAGTCACACTAAGACAAACACTGCATCAAAACGTTCACGCCATGCTGGATACATGACATAAATATCCCATATCATTGATATGAGGCTTTATACATTTTGGTCGGACTAATTTTTTTTTACTTACGTGATTCCACATCTAGTTTATTTCCACTCCCAAATATGATCTGATTCCCACTGCCTCTCAGTCACACTGAGCCACACGTCATGTCAAAAATGTCTCTTGTCAGTGCTTTCCAGGTTAGCGTTTTTTCCAAACAATCTCTATCAATGTTCCTTTGGAGTACACTTAATATTATATACTGAAAACACAAAAATAAGGATTTTTTGCCATAATGTAGTTACACATTGCCACTTGCAATGTCCAATATGATTTTCTATTCACAAAAACGTAAATATGAAAAATAGAAAGGCAGTGTGACTTTTGTTGGTACCAAACTATAAAAAGCCTCAATAGATTTGTTTTACTTCTTGGTTGTTTGTAGTCACTTCTTTAGAAAATTGAAAGCAATATTTATTCATAGCAAAATGGCTGTTTCAAAAGACTATTTATAAACCTGTTAATCATTAATAAATGATTCTTAAACAAGACAATCATAGTTGTTTACATAGCTACATCAATTGAATATATCTAGTAAACTACGATGTTAGTCTAGTGGTTTAAGGGATTACTAATAATGAATGAAATCAATAAATATACAACTTACTGGGTCCTACAATCACTTTTGTGCCGCTGCCAAATACGATCTTGTCAGCTGCACCAGTAATCACACAGCAATAACCAGCACATCAAATACTGCATGTCGTCAAGCAACGCCCTCTTCTTAGACAAACTCTAATATAACTGTGTTGTCTGTGCTTTATATTTAGCAGTCAAATACATAACTATGGCAATAAAACTATACGATTACCTCACTGCAATAGGCTCTTCATGCAGCAATAAATACTATCTCATTTTCAGTCTTTTAGGTCTGATCTGATCACATAAATCTAATAAATCTAATCTGATTACATAAATTGAAAATGCACAGTTAAAATTCAAATCATCAGATAAAACTGAATTTGGAGCAAACAGTGCATTGAATGAAATGTTAAGAATAATTGGAGTTTTTAAATAATACAAATATTTTTGAAGAATGAAGATTTGAATAAGTTTAAGATTAAAGCATTAAAGGGAAGAGGTGAATGATATAACTTACTTGATTTTACAGTAAGTTTAGTGCCACTTCCAAATAGGATCTTATTGGAAGCAACCGCATTCACACTACAGTAGACCGAGTGTCAAAAAGCACCCACAATAATCTGAAGTACACAACACAACACAAATGCATAACAACAGTCTTACCAGAGAGAATTTTGAGTTAAAGACTTGACCAGTCCATACGTTCACGTTGCTCTCAGACACAAATTCCCATAAAGTACATTTCCGTAAAATTCACGACAGTCTGATTGCAGGAAATTTTTATGTACAACCATGAAAAACATGGTGTTCATGTATCATAAAACATGGCTAATATAAGACTTGACTTTGGCAGAAAGGCTTCTTTTAGATGAATTATTAGTCCTCATGTAGAACAGTGCAGTGTGAGTAAGAGAGCTTTATGCTCTCTCTCGTGACCTACTACCCTACATCAACTCAACTGAAGAAATGTCTCACTCTGAGACAGTCACCTGTGTCCTAATTAATACTACTTAATGTATTTTTTCATGTGTATTTTCATTTCCTGGTTTTTCCTGATTATGCATGTATTAGGGTGTATTAGGCCAGGTTCTTTCAGCATTTTTACATTTAGTGACAGGATCAGTTCGCATTTCCATTTTTTACCAGCAGGGGTCACCCATCCTGAATTGTGAACCAGGCAGTCGGATGAACTTCTGCAGGTCAGCACCACAGACAGCTCCTCTTCATCATTTACATTTACATTTACAGCATTTATCAGACGCCCTTATCCAGAGCGACTTACAATCAGTATTACAGGGACAGTCTCCCTGGAGCAATTTAAGTGTCTTGCTCAGGGACACAATGGTAGAAAGTGGGATTCGAACCCGGGTCTTCTGGTTCATAGGCGAGTGTGTTACCCACTAGGCTACTACCATCATCATTCGCTCATCACTGTGTGTCCTACAGAAATAGGTGTTTCTGTGTTTTCCACAGACAGCTGAATTGACATATCATGACAATAATCTTTTTTTTCTGCTCATGTTAGGGGTCACCACTGGGGATCAAATGTCTTTTGGTTGTCCGCATAACTGACATGCAAAAAGTTTTGCGCCGGATGACGCGAACATAACCACCTAGCTTTCCGTAATGAGGACACCCGGGGATCTTTACTTTACTACCTTACTACATTACTACTCTACTCCCTCTGGGGTTTTCAGTCGGGACCATCTCCGGCCTGACAAACAAAAAAAACAACACAAAACAGACACAAAACAGAGTCGTTCATCCCCAGAATAAAACTTTTTTGCACTTACAATCATAATTACTTCACAGAAAGCCATGGTGTTAACTATAAATAACTTGCGCTTTAAGTACATTAAAGTATACTATTAGTAAAGTGGTGGCGTGGTGGGTTGAGGGTTCAAATCCTGTACTACCAAGGCCACTGAGGTGCCCGATGTCTTCCCATTGCTCCCTCAGGGGACGGGTTTAAAGCAGAGGACACATTTCACTGAGTGCATTGGGTGCCGTGTTGTGACCACTAACCAATTAACCACTTTCACCTACGTTGCAAAGTTTTAATGTAATACGAATATTAATAAATATCTAAGACTATTGCAGCAGATTTGATCCCCCTAGTGTTGACTCCACTTTCCATCCAGGTATTTAATAAAACACTCGATGGTTCTGAACCCAGTTTTAGTGATTTCAGTGATGTCTTTAGTTGTGCCCCTGCGGTGACATTTTTTTATGACCATGGGATGTGGTTTCTGAGAACATGTGGTGATTTATATCTTTCACTAGAGAGCAGTAGAGAGCAGAAGATGAGAAGTAAAGACAATCCAGGAAATAGCACAGTCTGTGCTGTAGAACATTAACTCACCTTTCTATATAATATTATTTTACATTTAAATTCCTTAATTTAATAAGATGTTTAGAAATACTCTTGAAACGACTGCAATAGTTTTATGCTCCAGAAGTGTTCCAAAATAGAGAATACATCCAGAATTTTACATTTACAGCATTTATTAGATGCCCTTATCCAGAGCGACTTACAATCAGAAGTAACAGGGACAGTCCCCATGGGGACAGTCAGGGTTACGTGTCTTGCTCAAGAATACATGGGTTTTTGAACCTGGGTTTGAACCTGTGAATTTGAACCTGTGAACTGGGTTTGAACCTGTGAATTTGTGGTCTTCTGGTGAGGCAAGTGTGTTACTGACTAGGCTACAACCTTCCTACTCATCCAATGTCCTGTAGTTTTATAACAATAATGTTGAATCATTGTAAAACATCTCAAGGAGTCAAACAAATATTTATTTTCTGTCCATTTCATAGGAATTTGTAATTAATTTTCTTCCTAGTGAAATAGACTGATTGCTTTGTTTCAAAAAGAGAATAGTCAGTCCTTTTCAAGACTGTGGGTAAATCTGGGATGAACTTTGCTCCTCATATGGGTTCAGGGGTGCATGTTCATAAGGGCTTGTTGACCTAAATAAAACCAAAAGTGGTTCTCTTCTGATTATGACTGGTACTATTTAACTATTTTAAAGAGTGGTCGTAGTGTAGTGGGTAACACAGTCGGCTATGAACAAAAGGACCATAAACTCACAGGTTCAAACCCCACTTACTACCGTTGTGTCCCTGAGCAAGTGTCTCCAGGGGGACTGTCCCTGTACCTACTGATTGTAAGTCACTCTGGATAAGGGCGTCTGTTAAATGAGGTGAATGTAATTGTAAAAGTTAACACTTTAGTCAAAGCAAAATAGTGCAACTTGTTATAAAAAATATGTTGTATAGTACCTTGGGAGTGGTGTATTTAGAATTGAAAGTGGTTACACCATCATTACAAAAAGTCCTTTTGGTGTGACTTAGCCCATCTTTGTGTGTATGTACATTCTGTATACATTCACTTCACGGTTAATTATCAGTGGGCCAGTTGAATGAATTCTGAGAGTTCATTGTTCATTTTTCTCTTAATTCTTTCATAAATTCCAGAGACTGAGCATTAAAACAGAAAGAAGACAGAAAAGTTCATCTGAGCCCTGAGCCCCATTTGGTGGCACATTTGATTTAATGTAAAGTAATTTGTTCAGAATACACAGTGGAGATGTACATCAGCTTGTTATAAAAGAGCGAGACGCTGCTCGTGTGAAACTGCAAGCTTCCTGAAACCGTGGAGCTTCTCGAGATTCATGTCAGGCCATGTGGTTAGATGCTTCTCAGGATGTTCGTGTGGTTTAAACTGTTTCTCGCCTCTGTGGACTTTTCTTCTCTTTAAAACATATACAGATTAATCTCCACATAAAAAATAATAAATGTGAATAAATGCAAATAATAAAAGTTAATAAATGCAAAGTTGAAAAAAGAAATCTATGCATAGAAATTGACAACGTCATGACATTTCTTAATCCTACATTCTTTAACTTTCAGATTAGAAAAGCAAAATGGATCATCTTTATACTGAGATATCACAAAAGGCCATACAAAACATTTCTAGAATAAAGCATGAAGGTCCACTTTACAGACCTACAGGCTAGGAATAAAAAATAAGTATAAAGAGACTCTCCCGTTCCTCTGAACACATGTCCTGCTTCAAGACTTCAGAAGTTCTTCAGGAGTTACAGCCATCTGCCAAAGGACCATCACAAAGGATCATTATTTTTTTACATTAATTCCATCCTTAAATTATTAATTCACAGATATTCTGTTAGAAAGAAACATTTTGTTTCATTCAGCCACTTTAGTTGCTTTAATAAATAAGTGTCTATATTTTTCAGTAGCACAAGGGCATTCACAGCAAAATATCGCTTATTTTCGAATGCACCTCATTTTACTATTAAATATAAAGACTGTACATGAGATCACGGCGCTGATTCTGATTCTAGAAACCCGTCAGGGTAAATAACCTGGTTCTGCCACGTTTAGCGTGACATCGTTCAAATCGATCCACTGTCTCAATATTTAGATTGTGCTTAATACACTAGTCAATCTATTCAGTTTTTATTGGTAACCATCTGTGTCTTATTACTTCACAACAATTTTATTTTTTTTTAAGGCAGCCTGTATCTACCATGCATCTATTGCGTCTACACTGCCAGGCATTTTTTTCGGACCGTTTCGACATTATTGAAGAACATTGATTTCAGGTTACATATATGGCATTTTTCAGACACCCTTATCCAGAGCGACTCCCCCTGGATACACTCAGGGTTAAGTGTCTAGCTCAGGGACACAATGGTTATTTAGTAATGTACTCAAAGCAAAATACATATTGCATTTTTAAGGCTCTTCAAAGAAGCAAATTTTAGCTGCAATGACAGCATATGTTTTCACTGTTAATAATCTTTTTTCACAAAGCTGTTTACGATGATAACAGAGCAGCACTCAAGGTAAAGAGAGGTGACATAGAAGATGTACTTCTGTACATATGTATTAGATTCATGTATTAGATGCCTGACACAGCACAAAACCTGACTGGCTCTATATCTGTTTCACCATGTACACCAAGTACAGTACATATAAAAACATGAATGTTGCATCATTTGTTGCAACTCATGAAAAATAAGACATCAGATCTCGGTACTGCAAATGATGAAAAGGAAAGGAAGAAATAATGTAGATTATATCCATTTTCAAAAGTTCAACCAGACTGGTGATGAATGAAGTGACCCCAAACATTTACCAAAGATCAGAGCAATCTGTCCACCACTGACTCGCAAAATATTATTAATAATTTTAGGTCGAATATACTCTACCTGAAATCAATGTAATTCACTCATTAAATGCATGTAAAAGCCTGAAAATAGATTAAAATATGCTAGTGACTGCTGCCCTTACCCAGGATAGTGTCTAACAATTTATAAACAGATGTGAAACTAAGCCTTTACACATGTGTAAATTGCATTTTATAATGCTAAGTATGGATTTATAGCAGCTCCGCTGTGAACTTTGATTTTTTCTTTTAGAAAATGTAGAGCACTTACCCTCAGTAAACTAAAACCTTGACTGTCATCATTGTGTTAAATGCCACCGCTTTAGCGAACAGAATTCTCAGCCCGGTCACCAGTACCGACATGAAATTTGTCTTTGGATTTGCATGACCTGAATTAAGACAGACGATTTTCAGTACATGGATGTAAATAAACAAATTAAAGATCATGGACTTCTCAAACAAAGTAGCAGAACCTAAAACTGTTTTGTGTCAATATGCTTCTGACATGATTACAGAATATATTAATTTCCTGAGATGATTGTTGACACTCCATGTACAAATCAGCTCAGCATGCCATTTATGAAGGTCATAAAACCTTAGAGCAATTGATGCTGACACATGATGGAACACTGTTAAATGTGAGTTGATCGAATGTCCACTTTTAACATGTTTCGCTAATGCGAAACACGACTAAATACATAACTGACCAGTGGTGTTGGAACTCCTTTCTACCGGGCTGCTGCTACAATTCAAACTGGGGGCTTTAGGTGCTGTGGGGGAAAAAATTCAGACAGTGAATTTTTTTGTTAATAATCCGCAATCAATATCTATGTTATATTTGTCAGGTTAGAGAGACACATATAAATAACATTGTCTGATCATCATTTTGTTCACCAATCTTACATTGGTTCACTAATGCAATAAGAAAATCTTTGGATGCTTACATTGGGTTACTGGGTCTTCTTTCTTCTGTTTTTTTTTGCCCTTTCCTCCGGCAAGTTCACATTCATCCATGTTGTTTTCAAAGGCAGCAAAGTAATAAGATTTGCTTGCAGTGGACAGCACTGCCTGTGAAACATCCCGATTACTTTTACTGCCATCTTCTAAAGTCAGGGACATAGACAAAGTCGTGTCCCCGAATCCTGCTGCCAGGCATACATCAGGTATTGTGGGGTTCTCTGGGGCCACAGGGGCCATTACAGAGACCACAGGGACTAAAGTTTTGGACAGGTCTTCTGTCGGAAAAAAAAAGAAGTAAAGCATGAGTTGAATATAATCAATTTGAACATTTTTTATTGGTTGGTAGATATATTTAAAGACCATGACACAAAAGTAAGTGGACAATTGATGACTAAATTGTTAGAGATTCCAACACAAAGAAATCAATGAAAACCCAACATTACCAACATTCATGTCCATCATGACCAGATTTTCATCGCTACAACTGTACACATTAACTGTACATAGTGATTAAACTGTTATTATACTAATTCAATTTACATATATACCAAAACATGATCTACGCTGCTCCTAACACGGCGCTAATAAATAAATAATAATTAAAGGAATATTTTATCCATATTTTTTCTTGTACTTTCTCCACCCTGGGACAAACTGACTGCTCAATCCTACCAATCCAGCCGTAATTCATCTTCTACAAGTTTGGACTTTATTAATTCATCGTCACAGCACAGCTCCCTGCAGGTTTAATGACTCCCGTTCATGGTTTTCAGAGTCTTATTCAAATCACAAAAAAACAAATCCTAGCCCATAACCATAATTGTCAGCATTTCTTTACACAATATACTTACTTGGTTTAACATGAAGTCTGATCGGTTTTCCAAAAGTTAAAGGATCAGCGGTAGACACTGACAGAGTGAACCTTACAAAAACCCTCACTCTTCTCAACTGAACCAGCTAGTCAATCTTGTCACTGTTGCAGTAAATTTAAGGGAAACTAACTAAATGCTATTTCAGCCCGATGAGGGTATCTAACCCCAAGGATTTTTGCAGGGTTTTAGTTTTCAGTACAGAATTACAGATGGGCAAGCTCCTTGGTCTAACAAGGAGAAATCCAGACAAAAAGAAGTTGAATGCATGTTGAAGGTCATACTTACTTGGCAGGACGGTAAGTTTGATGGGTTTTCCGAAGGTAAGCCCACTGAGCTACAGGCTCAAATAAAAACCCAGCGGTGGCAATCACTGTTAAAATTGCAATCAATTGATCATATAAAGCATTACAACCTGATATAAACCATATCTGAAAAGACAGAACCCATCAAAAGTTCCCATCCATAATTTCAGTCATATTTACAATGTGTAAGCACTAACCTCCACCATGAGGGATTCAGCAAAAAAAATTACTTTTACAAACATTTACACTCCACACAACTCACTCAACCACTCTCGATTACTTAAAAAAGAGAAAATATCCAAAAATTCCCTAATGTGGGAACATTTCTGTTGCAAAACCTTGAAAAGTTCCATTTTGAGTTTTTGTACAGCATGCAGCGTATAATGAGTCACTGTGGTAGTCCAACCACACAGTGAGACAACCCAGCACAAAAAGCACCGCTGGGGAAACTTCAGCTCCTCCCTAAAAACGTTGCCAGGACTGTCAAAAAAGGTCAAATTTACAGAATGATGTTTATTGTACACTTTACCTGCAACCACAAAAAAATGTGTATTTAAATTTGGAAACAAATGTATGTAGATCTTATTTTAAAAAATAGGAACTTGCTTTAGTTTATTCTGTGTCTTATTCCTCAGTAATATTTCAAGTTGCTTCTCAGCCCTGTGCACATCATGTGCTACAGATTAACAAAAATACTGTGGAGTTTTCTTATTATGAAATCTTCCAAATGAAATCCTCATCCAACTCTATATCCTAAGATAAGACTTCATTGGACCAGACAAATGGCTTTTCCCGTGTCTGAGTGTCTGTAGTGTGAAACAGTGCAACAGTGTATACATACAGCATTTATACACAGTTCAGCGTGTCTATGTGGTTTAGCCACAATTCATGAGAACATAAATATCTGTCAAGTGAAACAGAGTGTAAAATTGGATTCATTGTAAGGACATGACCGCCTTCCCTTTTCCAACATTAAATGAACAACATTTTCCTTTTAATCGAAAGCTGACAGCATAATAAAACTCTTGGGGAAATTATAGTTGTAAAATCTGGATTCTTAGATGGAGTTGCTGCAGTAAGAAGGAGAATGAATGAGCAGGAGGTTTTTGTACGGCTCTGAATGAGATCTGTAACACTGTGGTAGCTCCCCAAGACACAGTGACACGGAGACGAGCAAAAACCCACAGTCTGATGTGTGGGAGGGAAGAGTAAGTGAACAAAACATCGATAGAATGCAAGAACGTGCATACATTAAGTTTTAACCACAGTTATCTTGTAGAGGACACTCTCATGTTCTAAATAAGGCTTTTCACATAAAACCTCTAATAATAACTGGGGCATTTGGATTTTTAAAAGATTGCACTCAACACTTTTTGGGGAACAACATTTGTTTTACATTAAGCCTTATTCGAATATGTATTTGTGGAGCAGGAGTAGGAAATTCAGTGGTCAGTGTTGGTGTTTCGAAGTCACCGGTCAGTAATCCAGCTGAGAGATGACCAGAGAATGTACAGCATATTTAAAGAATGATGTGTATGAACTAAAATGGATTATTCTCCTGCAAATCCACATGGGGCTAATCTTGAATCTCTGAAAGTGCCGGTTTGTACATAAAACCTGCTGTAGAGAAAAAAGTGAGTCCCAACAGATGCTTATGGTTGTCTTTGCTTTTGTTTTAATCCATTTTGTCTCTGTACCTAATAGCACCATGAAAACTGTTTCAAACATGCAAACGATAGACATTCACATACAACCATGCCTTTTATACATAAATACATGAATCAAGAAAATTAAACAAAAAAATTGACAAAATGATCACAGTCACATTGGTGCCATAGAGATCCAGTGAAGCTGCGCTTCGGGGAGTTTTAATGCACTGTGAGAAGAAACGAGCTTGCCATGAAGTTCAACGCATCTTAGCAGACTTTACTAAAACAAATCTAAGTAGTACAGTGTACATGTGAGCATTTATTGTCTGATATATTAGAGGAAGCAGAGTTTCCCTTGTAGACTTGTAGTAAGAAACGGTCAGATTTTTCTGACAGTGTTACCGGGTCATGTAGATACTTCCTTTCAACATCAATGGAAGAGGAGCAGGATAGGCCTTCATCTATTATAATGGCAAGTTTTCCAGCTTTTTTGAAGGAACATTAACAGAATTTACTGGGGTTCAGCTTGAAGTGTTGGGAAGTCATCCAGGAGGAAACATCAGCCAGGCAGTTTGAGATGTGGGTAGGGACTTGTTGGTCATCAAGTAGAATTGATTAGTTTTGGATGAGTATTATCTGCATCATTAGAGCATTTGTTCATGAGGCTCAAAACATGTCGAACCACTTTCCAAAGAACAGTCAGGCCTCAACACTCTTCACCCTTAGTAAAGTAGAATATATAGTGCCACCAAAAATAGGTTGCTTTCTCCAGATGTGTTGTCTTTCCTGCAACCTCTAATACTTTGAACTATTCCCTAGTACTATTATGCACACATGGCACAAAACGGTATTTCACTAATATCACTGTACATGTAAAAAGCGGTTTACATATCAAGCCATAATTTTGTGCTGTGCAGGGATGTAAGAACCTTCCAACTGAAGAAATGTCTCACTCAACAGAAACCTGTGGTGCTGGAATACCTAGTACAGTATGATACATGGGGGTACAGAAGGAGTCAATTTCTGTTTCCCAGTGTACAGTCAACAATATAGCACTCCCTAAGGCTAGTTGTTTGACCTTGAGGTACTTATCTGTAAACCTTTACATATACCATAAAATGTACAGTACAGGACAAAAGTTTGGACACACCTTCTCATGCAATGTGTTTTCTTTATTTTCATGACCATTTACATTGGTAGATTCTCACTGAAGGCATCAAAACTATGAATGAACACATGTGGAGTTATGTACTTAACAAAAAGTGGAGACCTGACCTCCACAGTCACCGGATCTTTTTTTTTTGCTTTTTTTTTTTTATGGCTCTTTTTCTCCTTTCTTTAAACATTGTTAAAAAAAAAACTGTAACTCATTTGCACACCTTCACCCTACCAGTTACACATATTTTATGTTATTGGTTCATTGTTTACTTGCAACATTTGCAATACTGTGGTCTGTAGCAGTTGCAAAAAGCATTTCACTGCACATCATACCATGTATGACTGTGTATGTGACAAATAAAATTTGAATTTGAATTTGGATCTGAACCCAATCGAGATGGTTTGGGGTGAGCTGGATCGCAGAGTGAAAAGCAAAAGGGCCAACAAGTGCTAAACACCTCTGGGAACTCCTGCAAGATGGTTGAAAAACCATTTCAGGTGACAAACTCTTGAAGCTCATGGAGAGAATGCCAAGAGTGTGCAAAGCAGTAATCAGAGCAAAGGGTGGCTATTTTGAAGAAACTAGAATATAAAACATGTTTTCAGTTATTTTTTCTTAAGTACATAACTCCACATGTGTTCATTCATAGTTTTGATGCCTTCAGTGAGAATCTATCAATGTAAATGGTCATGAAAATACAGAAAACACATTGCATGAGAAGGTGTGTCCAAACTTTTGGCCTGTACTGTACCTCTTTCTAGCATATACTGTATCTAGCTTTTCATCAGGATGCAAAAATGAATCATCAGCATCCCATCAGTGTTTTTCCGAGTATTTTCTGAGTATATTCTGAGTATATTTCAATGTCTAGCCAAGAACATGAATAAAATATTGTGACACTGGCCATTTTTGTACAGTGTGGTGCGATGAGTGAATCACTGTGCGATTCCAGTCGACACACTAAGAAAGAGTTAAACAAAAACCCACAGGCCAATTGTGCAGGTGTGTGTGTGGGAGTGTTGTGGGCAATCAAGTATTAGATGTTTTTCATTCATTTATGAAGCAATTCATTTTCATTTTCTGTAAATTTCCTGTTCTATACAACAATCTTATGAACAAGTATTTCTGCCTTTGCCAGCTACTAGTAGTTTTATTTCATCAATCCCTGAGTGAGGTGATTATTAATCAGTATTAGGCATTACAAGATGAGTGCAAGCATATTTTTCAAAAGGAGAGAGTATATGTGTCATATGTTGCACAGATGTAAATTAGTGATAAAATTGTGTCAATATAAGTAAAACCATGCACACCAAGGCCACTCTTTTCATTTAAAATGTAATTAAAGAGTGTGTTCTGGGTGAAAGAAATAACACTTGCGTTTAGCACCAGTTTAAAAGTAGTGTCCCAAATGTGATTTACTGATGAAGCATGCATTTTGCTGATTGCTACATATTTCAGAGACAGTGCATGAAAATATTATGAGACATAATATACATTTTTTATTTGGATCTAACTGATAACACTTGCACTTAGTAGTCTTCCTGTGTACAGTAGCCCAGTATGGGCCAAAACCATCCCAACCTCTAACTGCATGCATTTTACTTTATACAGTGAAGCTTGAACACAGCACCGGCAGGAAATAGTAAGTGCCATCTGATGGCCTATGTAGAGGTGGCGTTGGAATGGGCTCCATATGCAACAGCTACAGGTTACACTCTGCACCTTTAACCTTCAAAGTTGCAAAGGCATGTGGCTTTATAACTTGAGGTATTCAGTGTCATATTTGGAAGCCTTGCAACATGGACCACGCCTGAATGTTAGCGTTTGAATGAATTACCTAAACCTGTAGATTTAGCTGAATATAAGAGCACATATAAGAAGTCTGAAGTGGGCCGGCACGCTGCCTTGTGCCCAGTGTCCCAAACTGGTGACCGATCAGGATTACATGGTTACAGACAGTTAGTGAATATGACAGTGATTGAAGTAACAGATATACAGTAGAGTACAGTATGAGAATCTGTAATCGATAACGCTTGACTGAAAATCATTATGTTTAACAAATAGATAACATACATTAATCCTGAGTACCATGGTGTTCTGTTGAGGGTTGTGTTTTTGCTGTACCAGTGTCTAGTTTGCATTGTTGTGGTAGCCCACATCGTGAAACAGTTTGACAAAAACTTTTCAATGGCAAAACGCATGGTAGGTAAACAACCTGCATGCAGTAAGGCAACCTGAAACCACACCGGTTTCCTGTCAGGAAGTGGGGGTGAAAGTGGTAACGCTACAGACAGAAAACAGCAACCTGCTGCCTCAAATTCACCTTCTAGGAATCGGCTCAGTTATTACGTAGGCGTGTAAACTTTCTTCACGGACAGCGTGCTGCCAAACAAAGAAATATTGCCACCAGGATTTAAATGGCCCAGTAGAGCATTTCGCTGGTTAACTGATGCAGTGAAGGGCAACGCAGTGGCACAGCAGGTAGCATCGTTACTGGATCTGGCATGTGCTCCCTGTATTGCCGCAGCTATTGGGCACAGAATCTGGCACGTGCATTAGGTGGCATGAGTAACATTACATCAACAGACTGCATCAAGCAGGTAAAACAACCATGGAGACGCCTGAAATTAGTAAAAATTAACGTAATAAGCATTTGACACATTGTTAAAATCTGGAGTGGTTATTAAACTATTCCGGGAAATGAAATGTTGTGACGTTGCATAAGTTGTAGGCAGACTGTAATGGCAACAAGCAAATCGGTTCGGCTGCTGGACAGTCACAAAACGTCTTTGAAGAAGACACTTTGGATTTTTTTTCAATTCAGCATAGTAGCACTTCAAGAAAAAATATATTCTTAAAGGTGGCACATAAAGGTGGCACATAAAAGCAGTGACTCTGTAGAAAAGTTAGTTAAATAAGCATTATCTAATATTCAAAAGAACGCTGCTGTCTTAGGTTTGTCAGTTACGTTATGCATGTTATGGTATGCTTTAATAAGGCTAGATGATACAAAGAACCGGAAATCAGCCTCTCAGGGGGTTTCTGTAGTAGGGAGGGAGAATGTCTGGAGAAAGGGTAGCTGTGGGATACTAGTGTCCTTTTTGATCGTGACGCTTGTGCTTTTAGAAGATATCTTCAATGCATGTCATGCGGAGAGAGGACAAACATAAATAAATCAGTCCCTTTCCTTTGAGATGATGCCATTTTTCATAAAAAAAAAAAAAACATTTAATTAGGATGGTACCCTTATATAAAACTTTCTGCATGTATTGCGAAAGAAGAAATTAGAGCTATCTGGAGGACAAGGCTAAAAATTTCAAATTGATAAAAGGAAAGCACTAATTTACATAGCATTTGGGATAAAAAATGCTTTCAACGGTCCATTGATTCATTAGGATCAAATAAGTCAATTTTGTGTAACTTAAAAACAGCCTAAAGATACAGCTAAGAACAATAATGATTTTTAAATGAATATCCTCTGGCCAATTAGCACATTCCTTTCAAGAAAAAAAAACTGAATGGCAGAAAATGTCTTACGGTTAAACCTATTTGCACCCATACAACATCAATCATATGTCCAGTCTACAGCTTGGTCTGATGTACCACTGCAGAATTAATCAATATGTTAGCTGACATACAGAACATAGAGTAAAGTTTCATCACATTTCAAATTCAAAATCCCAAATTCAAATTTTATTTGTCACGTACACAAGTCATACACAGTATGATATGTAGTGAAATGCTTGGGTGACTGCTATTGACATCTATATTGTAAATATACAAGTGAAATACAACAATTTAAAAAAATGTATGTTTTTAAACATAAAATATGTGTAACAAGTAGGGTGAAGGTGTGCAAATGTGTAAAGTGAAGTGCTAATGTCTGGGGGGGATAGAGTGATTGAAAGTGCTTGAGTGTATTAGTGTTCTGTCCTACGTGGTGGTGTTGTGGTTGAGGGGGGAAATAAGTCTATTTAAAGAAAGACAACTGTAGACAGGATGAGGACATGGTTTACTTTTATTAAAGGCATAACCAATTCCAACATTCCCCAACATCTTTCAAAAGACAAAAACAAAAAAAAAAAAGAAAAACCACCACAAATCCAACAAATTGAGGGTGCATTCCCAACACACTGTCTGAACCTTAGGGGGGGGGTGGGGGGTGGACACAGAATTTCTTCTAACGGAACTCAGGATAGATTTTTAACCCCCTCTGCCAAGAACAGAACGCATTCCGAAGGCCATATTCCCATGCAGAGATTTGGAGCTCACAGTCTTAATATACGAGGCTGGGGCTTGTGTCCTACACAGCCATAAACTTTACAATGTTGCAGAAGCTGGCAGCTTCATTAGCGAAGTCATACTTTTTTGAACTATGGAATGTTAGATCTATCCACACACAATGGGTTAAACTTGATTGAGTTTGTAGGGTTAGGACGGAGGGAAAGAAGTACTGGCGCGGGATGTATAGCAGAAAGAGAAAAGGTCATTTACTGCTGTCATAGTGCTATCGTCACATGTCCAACTCCCAGTATCTGGCCTCTACATTGTTAATTTCTTTGTCAAACAGCAAAAGTACAGACATTCATTTCAGTGGTAGAAAAATAAAGAAAAATACAACAAACCAAAAATTTACCTTTACCTTCATGTGCTCAAGACCAGTTTCTTACCCAATTTGTCCCCAGAAGTTTAGTACTTCTTTTTCATTTTAAATACAATTTTTAAATGCAACAAGAGAAGCACAATCACACGGTAAATAGACACGTCATAAAGTTGTCTTTAATAAAATGTTCTCTACATGAAAATAAAAACACACCTTTTTTTCCTCCCCTCATTCAGTCTTCCTTAGAACCCCTTTCTGTACAGAAATGCCTTAGCTGTCCGAATCATAAAGAACCACTTTGTGTGTGTGTGTGTGTGTGTGTGTGTGTGTGTGTGTGTGTGTGTGTATATATATATATTTAATATCCTTGCATCTTTTAAGCCGATGCAAGAGTGCCCTCTAGCGTTCACCTGCCGCAAAGCCCTAATCCAAAAAATTCTGGCCTAGAGAAAGCTTGTTTCAGTGCTACCAGTACACAAACACAGGTCAAGGAGCCAAAATTCCAGCCTTTTTCCCCCCTCCATCAGCTGCATTACTTCTGAGCTCCAGACCACTGAGGAGTTCCGCCATGACTGCAAAGCCACTACCTCTACAGGACTGAAGCTCTACACCAGCCTAATCATGAGGAGGGGGGAACATTAATTATGTCACTACTGATGCTTGTGCTGTACAGGGTTGCAGTAAATCCGTTTCCAGCCGTTGATCCCAGCCCCACTCCATCAGTGCTGCCAACAGCTACTCCGCTTTGTCTTTACCTGACTGATTAAAGCTAGTTGCTTTGACTGCAATTTGCTAATTCTACCGCAAGTCGCTCTTTTTCCTCTCTTTTTTTGTTTTTTTTGTTCCTTCTCCAGGGACAGTCCAAATGGCTACAAAAGACAAATCAGGTCAAGTCACTCTTGTGTCTGAATGGAGAACAGTTAGTGGCTATGAAGTGCTCAGGCCTGTGGCTTGTGCCCCATATTGCTGAACCAGCAGCGATGATTGCTGGACCCGTTTGCTAGTTTGAACTCAACAGCAGTGCCAACCATGATGGCATTAACAATTTAAAATAAAAAAAAAGAAAAAAAAAAGGAACAGGAAAGAAAAAAAAAAAATCAGAAAGAAAGACACATCAGGCACAGAGAGAGCCAACAAAGCTGCTTAAAACTATTAAAAGGCAGAAGAGCGTGAACGAAAGGACATGTGAAGCAGGTAAGTTACAGTAAAGAGATGCTTAAAGAAACAAGGGAGGAAATACGAACAGGGAGGGTCACATATAAAGACCTCGTCCCCATCGCTGAAGAAAACTACTTAAGGTATTGTACGCAATCATTTTTTTAGTCTCAGAAAGCTAAAACTGCTACAGAACAAGTCACAAAATACAGTATTGTTAATAATTTCTATTGCAGATAATAATTCTACACCCTAGATATATCAGCTAAACCCTACCTCTGCTTGATTCAGTTCCTTACATTTTTTTTTTTCCTTTACTTTGAGTAATAATGTCACAAACTCCTGTTCACATCACAGCAGACATCAATCCACGTCCATCCGTTTTTCCATCCCGTGTTTAACGCGCCATCAGTAAGGAGAGCCGCAGCTACTTCGTTCGTTCCTTCACTAATGCTTAATTCTCCGAGTCCAGACTTTACATTTAAAAGTCCTTTCTTTTCCACCCTGCCAAAAAGACCCCCCCCCCCCCCCCCCCCCCCAAAAAAAAAAAAAAAAGATTTCCTTAAAACACCTCTCTCACACCCCTTCTTTTCCGGTGTGCCAGTCTCACACACACACACACACACACACACATCACAGACACGTGCGCGCGCAGAGTGAGTCGTGCAGACAGAGTCGGGCGCAGATAAAAGACGATGACAGAGTTTCCAGTCGAAGGTCCTGAGTCCCGGAGCAGCCCGGGTGAGATAAGAGAAGAGCCGCTGACCTCCCGGGAAGCAGAGGGACGGGGTTACAGCTAAATCTCACGCGTCTCCCCTCGGGGTCAGAGTTCAGCCGCGTCTACGTGCTGAGCGGCGGTGTTGCGTCGGGTGCCCGTTCGCCCTCGCAGCCTCCAGGGGCGCGAGGATAAGAGAGACAGAGACAGAGTGAGGAGAGAGAGGAGAGGAGAGAGGACTGCGCCTCCCTCCGTCGTCGGGCGAGCGGTTGGATGTTTGAGCCGGCCGCTTCGTTTGGCTCGTTTTTCGCCGTCTCCAGCCTCCACATGCCGGTAATTTCCGAATGGAGCTTGTGGTTTTTAATCTCTTCTTCTTGAGTTGAGTGGTGAGTCGCAGGCGTGCGCTCCTGCTCGCTCAGTGAGGCGGGTTCATGGAGCTGTGGCCCCGCTGCTGCTTCTGCTTCTGCTGGAGTAGCAGCTGCTCCAGAGCAGAAGGGCCTGGCTGCACCGCGGAGCTCGACCAGATTGACTGTGGAGAGACCAAACAAGTGGCAGATGAAGGTGGGAGAAAGACAAGAAAGCTCTCAAACTAAGAACATAATCCCCCCCCTCATTCAGTTCCACTCCGCACCTTCAGGCTGTCCAGCAGGTTAGGAGAGTCCTCCATGGGCGAGTCCTGGGCCACCCAGCTGCTGGCGGGGCCGCCCTGGTGCCAGCTGTTTTCTGGAGCCGCGGAGGACGAGGGCGCAGCCAGGTAGTTCAAACCAAAGCTGCTCATTCCTGCTGAGGTTAGACTGGGATCAGTTCTGCTCCGGCTAATTTTATATGTCAACTTTATCATATTTGAACACAATAAAATCAAAAGACCAAAGCTGTATACCCGTCTTATCAGCTTTCCAGCGGTCTACTGCCCGGCGGTCTCGGCTGTCAGGGGTGCCGATGGGGCCAAAGCCAGAGAACGGAGGAGGAGGGTGGCTGTGGGTGGGTGGGGATGAAGGCAAACTGCTGGGGTTCGAGGAGTGAGGTGACTGGCTGGCTGGTGTTGAGTGGTCTGTTATACAAAATAAAACATGAAACACAAAATGACTGTTGGGTTCAAAACGGAAAAGCAACACCGTCATTGGCAGGGTGAGGGATGTGGACAGAAAAGCCTACCTGAGCTGGCAGGTAAGGATGGAGACCATGGAGTTCCCTCAAACAGCGAGTAGAGTGAATGCTCCTGGTGCATCATGGGGAGATCAGATTTGGCTGTAGGGGCCATATTTTTTCCATAAGCCTCACTAAAAATGCTGTTCTGATATGGGCTCTCCTTGGGGGGAGGGGGAGAAGAAGAAAAAAAAAAGCTTAAAAACACATCACAGCCTAATTCTGTCATCAAAACAGAGCAGAGCTTGACATTTTAATAAGCTATAATATAATAATTGTATTTTTTTGTAGACCCCTGTAGAGGACTGGACCTGAATAGTCTTGTTCAGGAGGTCACCACTATCAGTTCACATATAACGACGCGGTGATGCGCAGTGTTGGCCAGACTCACCTGCATGGGGAAACCGGAGCGAGGGAGCAAGGAGGAAGGCTGCCCCATCACCTCTGCACTGCTCTCCAACCGGGACTGATTTGGCAGCTGCAAGGAAACAAAGGAGCTTGAACTGGATTTAAAAAATGCTTTCAATGAAGTACTTGTTTTCATTAAAGCTGATCATTACTAAGAGGAAAATTGTGTTTGTTTACTGTTTAAATACTGAAATAACACATCTACCACTAAGTAACATATCCAGAATTCATCTTCATTTGTTTGTTCAATCACCATGAAGCTGCTTATATGGATAAGAATTCCCTGATCTGAGGGTTAATTCCTACAGCAGCTCACTTGAGAGGTGACAAACAGAAAACTACATACAAATATGTTTCTCCCCGGAGCGGAGCTAAGAGGGCCGGCCAAGGCCTGGTAGAAATCATGAGGCTTAGCAAACACCAGCTCCTCCTCCTCCTCAAAGTCCGCTAGAGATTTTAGCAGGTCGGGAGGAAGAAGAGGAGAGCTCTTGTTGTCCTAGTGAAAAACGAAGCACAGAGGGGAGGAAAAAAGGAGAGAAGAAAAAGCTCATAAGAAAAAAGGAGAGGGAGACTGAGGGAAACGTGTATGATGGATGGAGAGGAGAAAAGGAAAAAAATAAAATAAAATAATAGTCCCTGACTATGAAACTGCATTTACTACAAGTTGTGACTGTTCTACATTTTAAGTCCTGTTGTCGAAATCTCCCATTAAAGAGAAAACATAAAAACAATTACACCAGTAAACCTCAGGAGGATTTGACTAGGACATCCAGGCCAGTACAGAACGTTTTTGTTGCATAAGCATCCACAGCCAATAACCTTCATTTAACAGAAATGCATGCAGGGTAGGAGAGTAATGGAGAAGACAACACAGAGGAAAGCAAAAAGCATGTCTCCAATCTAATCCTCTAATATTTTATGCCGTGACCAGGATGAAATACAGACTACTTCCTTTCCAAAAATGAAATGGTCATATAATAAACAGCTACAAAAGACAGAGGTCCGTGCAGGTTACCTGGCTCCTAACTCACCTCAAACTTTTTCCCTAGGAGGGCATTCTCCTGCTCGGGACAGAAGACGCCCGGCTGGCGTTTATTCATGCAGTCTCCTATCGCACTTCTCCCATCGACCCCATGGTACAGGCTCTCCCAGTAGAAATCCGGCTGCACCTTGACCTCGGGGAACTTCGGCTTCTTGTCCAGGCTGGCGTTGGGCGGTTGTGGGGGCTGCAGGGGCATGGAGCCAGGCATGGTCCGTTCAAAGAGCTTGTGAGGGTCCTGGGCTGGCATGTAGTAAGGCTGTTTGACAGGCATCTGAATGGGCATCTTCTGCATGGATGGTTGGGGCTGGTGCTGGCTCCACATCTGACCAGTCTGATCAGCCATCTGCATGTAAGACTGCAAAACAGGGGATTTGTGGGCAATTTTTTTCCAACAAACCTCCACAATACACTGTATTTTGGAAATTTATGTTCAGGTTGAATGTATGGCCAATATATGTTTAAAACAATAAATACACAATGAGACAGAGCATGGAACTGACTAAATTCTGTTGTACAGACAATTGATCATTTCTCTTTTCTTATTGCAAAGTGGAGCCAGGCCAGGTTGGGCTGATGGCCTTACTTCGTACTTTTTCTTTCGGTTTTCTTTCTTTTCTTTTACTGTTTGTCATTGCAGTTTTTTTTTTTTGTTTTTTTTTGGTTTTTAGCCGTTTCCTCACCTGTTGCATTCCCGGATGGTGTGGTGGGCTCTTGCCAAGTTGAGAGGCTGGTTTTGTTGGTGACTGTTGCTGCTGTACCTGTAGTTGCACTGACTGCTGCAAAGCCTGCTGGGTAGGTGGCTGGGATGGAGCCTGGGTCTGGGGGCAACCAGGGCCAGAGGGCCGCTGCTGGCTGTAGGGAATGTGTGAGGGTTTCCCAGACTGCACCTGACTTGTAGACTGGGCATGAGAAGCAGGTTGCAGGAAGGGGGCAGGGACGGACACGCCCGGGGGGAAGGTGAAGCCAGGGTTCATGGAGAACGCCACAGGTGGTGGGATAACATAAGGAGGAGGAGGGAAGCCTGTGACAGAACCAGGACACACATGTCAGTGTTTAACACTTGTTATACCAGTGCTTCTCAATTACTAGAGAAGTAATTACAATTACTACTCAATTCCCCCTTGGAAGAAGCTATTTGAGAAGCACTGGGTTACACTGATGATAAACTCATACACTCGCAGTCACAGTGTAAGCGTACCTGGTCGACTGGGCAGTGGAGGAAAGGCTCCAGGATGATGGATTGGGATAAACTGAGACGAGCATGTGGTCTGAGTCTGTGTGACTGGAGTCTTCCTTGCTTCAGACACTGGAGTCTTCCTCATCTCAGTCTGAGTCTTAACCTACACATGCACAGAGAGCAAACACACATAAATCAGGGACAAAAATCTTATTGGTACAAATAAAATAAATAAATAAATAAATAAATACACGATAGTTTGGAATTAAGATGTTTCACCTGTTTCCCTACATCCATTGCTTTGTCATGGCTGTTCTTCTTTACCTCACTCTTCCTCTTCCCCTCCTTCTTCTGCTCATTTTTGCCAGCAACTCCATTGCCCTTGCTGAACCCAGCCTTCTCCTTGGGCCCGTCTCTCTGATGGTTGCGACTCGGATCCCGGCCCTGCTCTCGAGGTTTGATGTTCTCTTTGAAGGTGACCACTGGCTTCTCTATGCCATCCAGCCCACTGTTTTGAGTCTTTCCGGCCGAGAGGACTGACTTGAGGGCCAGTGAGCCTTCCCCAGGGTTCTGCTCTCCATTGGACGACTCCTGTAGAACTGGAGTGTCCTTGTCTTGTGTCTCCTCGATGACCATCTCTGGGATGTCAGTGATAAAGAGCAGCAGCCCATCACTGAGCTTGTACTGAATAAGGCTGAAATTAGAAATAAAACACTAAAATTATACATAATCACAGCAGTACATAATTACACTAAATCATGAGATTTCACAATTTCAAATTATTTTAATTGAGATTGATTTACTACAACAATTTTCCAAAATGTATAAGGTAATAAAATATTAGAGCAATTCACATTTATGTTCTTCTGGTTCATAGACTAGTGTCTTAACCACTAGACTACAACCACCTTTTTTGTGTGTGTGTGTAGCATCTAGTGGTTGCAAGATGAAATTAAGTATTTAGAATATAAAATGCATATTCTTGTTGGATCGACCCAACGCATAAAATTCAAATGAACTCTAAATTAAAAGAATGAGTACAATAAGGTTAACTGTGACTCACCCAGGCTGGTTGTCCGCAACCCATTTGCCAAGGTTTATGAGCCTCTGATGGCGAGCATGAACCGGCAAACCATCTTTACTGATAGCAATACCCTGGTGTCCTTTGGAGAAGTCCAGACTCCTAAGACAAAGACAAATTATTTCAAAATTTGGAAACACTGCTCATCCTTTGTGTGCTGGGGAAAAAAAAAAAACAAAAAAAAAAAAAAAAACACATGATTCACCTATATTTATGCATCTAATGCATCTATGCGCTGTAATATCATGAATATGTCCTGACCCAGGATCAGTTTAGATTGACAATGTAAGAATTGTGACTAGAGAACATCACTAAACTGTTTAAAAAGATTTCTTACCGTAAAGCAGGCCGGAGGGCCAAAAAACCTTGGAGCTCAAATTCCTCTGGGAGTGGGGTGACTGAAGAAACAAAAAAAAAATTTTTTTAATACAATCAACACAACATCATGAGTTCTGCACTCCACATTGAAAGAATGAATTAATTCATTAAAGAAATCAGGTCCCAAAGATCATAGATTTAAAATAAATAAATAAATACATACATACATACAATTTCTGAAAGAATGAAAGCCTTAAGATTTTATAGAACAACTTTTCTATCTATCAAAAGGCACGTGATTACCTGATGGACATGAAATATCATCTTCTTTGGGTTGGAAACTGTTGAGAATGCACACCAGCCATGGCCAAATACTACAACAGAAGATGACAGTAAAATCCAGGCATGAGGCTGCAGATTTCAGGCAAAAACTCTATGTAAAATATATAATGAAAGAGCAGAAAAAAAGATCATACTACTGTCGCTTGTCCACAACGCTCTCCGTGAACACATTGGGTCGGAGTCTAATCCAGTCCAGGGACACTTTGATGGCAGGAAGGGGACACTCGCCCATGATTTCTTCCCGATTCCGGTTGAGTATTGCCCGCCCGCACATCACTCCGAGGAATGACACTATGGAAAGCACAAGTTATGTTAGACATCTGAACACTGGGACCGAGGAAAAATAGCCACTGTTTAACAAATGTAGTGAAAAACTAACCAGTTAACCACAAACTGATTTGCATATGATAAATATCGGCACAGATCTCTGAAGCTGTTGAGACATTCTCACTAAAGTTAAATTATAGCCCTCTTAAAAAGAAAAAAATACAAATATAGCAGCAGCACTGCTGGACGTACTGAAAAGGGCCAACAGCTGGATCCAGCTTATCTGCTCCTCGTTGCTGAAACTCTGCTTGTCTGACTCAAAGCTGAAGTCTCTCAGGTGGTGAAGCTCAAAAAGGTTGATCACTGTGATGTGGACGAGCTGTTGTGAACTGAAAGATTTCTGAAGAACAAGCCTCTGTGAGAGAGGGGGGAAAAATGGATTTCAAGTTTTGTCATAGCATTTTTTTGAATGGAACTATATTTCAATTGGATTAAAATAGACAATTACATGGATAATTTAGAAAAACACATTTACTTATTTCAGTTTCAATACAACAAAATGTCTCCTCTGCTTTTAACCAATCACCCTTGGTGAGCAGTCGACAGCATTTGTGATGTCTGTCACCAAGTTTAAATGAGAGAACAAAAATGGACAAGGAAGGAGGTTGAATCTTGCCATCAGAGTTGGGCCGTTTTGCATTTGGTATTTTGGGATCCACTACTTTGTTAGCGTATGTATTGAGGAACAGCAGTTAAAATACAGATAATATTGGCCATTTTGTTGAGTGTTTTAGCTCATTTCTGGACAATTTTCTGTTGTATTAAAAGGTTTGTGTGGTGTGCTAGAGATATTGCAGCTGCTTGTAAATTAGTTTTATTAAATGTTATTTTTTAATAAAATGTTGATTTGCAATTCTCAGCCACCATCTTCAGGTGGTGGTGAAACTGAGGAAAGCATCTGGTAATTATATTTTAAACCTCCATTTAGTCTAGCGCTTGTGGCCGGGTGTTTAAAAGCTTTAAAAGGGTCCTGGCTTGTCTTGGACATAGGCAGGGTGAGCTTCAGGTTATTAATTAATTAATTGATTGATTAATTTAATGAATGAATGAATGAATGAATGAATGAATGAATGAATGAATGAATGAATGAATGAATGAATAAATAAATAAATAAATAAATAAATAAATAAAACTTGGAACAACTGCTGTAGATTATACTCTATATAGCCTACAATGTAAAGCAAGGAGAATAAGACAAAAAAAAATTACTGCTGCTTGTTTTTTGCAAATAAAAGTTTGTAATTAATTAATAGTTTTAGTGCATGTATGAAGGAAGGAATTGGGGTTGGTGGTCCTGGCTTGTCTTGGACACAGGCAGTGGGGGCTTCAGGGAAAAAAAGGTTGGGAACCCCTGTATTATAGCACAGGGATTTATGGCAAAACAAAAAAAATGACAATGTTCTTTGTGGACAGAAATTGGCTTCACCATCTACCTGAAACTGCTCCTCCAGCTTTTCCCTCAGGGTGTTCAGCTTCTCCACGCTCTTGCTGAGGTAAACGTGGCCGTGGAACTTTATGAAGGCCTTGATGAAATCAGAGACGCTCCACTTTGTTTTGACCTCATCACGGCTGTGTACAAAAAAAAATTATCTTATTATTATTAAAACAATAACATTAAACATCTCTGGAAATGAAAAGTGCAAATGTCAGCATAGCACTACCTCTCTAGAGCTTTAGACAGAGCTTTCTGTAGGTTGGTAGATGCAGCTGGAAAAGGGAATTTGACAGCAATGCTCCTGCAGTAATAGAAGATGGTGGTGAGGTGGTCTCCTTTAGATGAAGCCAGGATTGCCAGCTGATTGTAGGGTTGGCCTGCAAACAGTGAGGAACAGTCAAGAGGGGCAGCCAACCAACCCTGGACCAAACAAATGCAGATGAACTGTTCAAGTGTAGAAGGAGTAACAATATCAGATGCTGATTTGACAAGCTATTTTCTAATATTACAAAGAGTCAACTCCATAACTTCTAATAGTATATGTAGAGCTTACTTCAGTTTTCAACTTGAAAAACAGTATGTTGGATGCAATTTGTATCACTCAGGTAATTCAGTTTTAGCAATGAGGTACAGAAATAACAGGATTAAACTGGACTGGATCAAGTTGTATAATTGTATTAAAAAGAATAGACAGGCAAAGAGGCAGAATGGAAAGCCCCACAGACCATTTGAAGGAACAAGCTGAGCTGCGTGTCTGTAATAGGACTCGGCCTGGCTGGTTTGATTGCGGTAGCGTGCTGGAAAAGAGAACAAAAAGGGAAAGCGATATTTAAATTTTTTTTTTTTTAGATAACAAGCCCTGCAAACCTTGTTTTAAACTGCACAGTTGCTGTTCTGGTAGTAGCAGCTATGTACTATGCTCCATTAACCATTTTAACCTAAATGTGTCAAGGCTACGGCTTGTTCATGTCTAAATAAAAGTATCTGGGTCACATAAATGTTACGTTTTAGACAACATAAAAAAAAACTGAAGAGTATTTTCCAGGCATCCACAATAACCCTGAATCTCAGGCAGTGACTCCTCACCGATGTCCCCCAGGTGGACAAGGCAGTGCTGGCAGATGTAAGAACAGGAGCTGGGCTGGGGCTTCACAATGGGGCTGGTGCTGCTCTGCTTATTGCTGATGATTCCCAACTGAGAGGACTTCACTCGACAGGGCAGGTCCACGTTGAACACCGTGCACAGCTCCTGCAACAGCTGGAAGAGAGGGACACACTCTCACGTCTCTACTTTCAGGTCCTATAATCAATCGTTTCAACTAAATATTGTTACGTTGTTGAAAGAATTCCTAATATAGTGAATATAAACATGAAAAATAATGACATGTGTTTAATCACTTTTCCCGAATCCCAGTATCCCTAAAACTGGCCTGATGTAACTGGCAGGGACTAACTTGTGTGTAGAATCCACTAGCTGCCTCCAGGAAGAGGGAGAGATTGGCTTGCACTTCACTGCGGTTAGGGTTGGCTCTGTTCTTAGCTTGACACTGTAGTGTTGTTATCTGGTTTTTAAAAGCATGGTTCCAGCTGAAGAAAAAAGAGAAAGACAGGGGGCTTTTATGCCAACATTTCAAAACCAGGCTGGAACATGAAGTCTGAAACATGAAGAGCTCATACAGGTCTTGTTCCACTTTTTTGTCCAGAGCGTACTCCAGGTCAGTAACCAGCATCTTCTGGTAAAGGTCCTGAAGAGCCTGCCTCGATGTCCACACCTCCGCTGCGCCAAGCTTTGAATCTGACAGAAGTGAAATTGCAGATTGCGTCAGAGCACATCTGTGAGATATCACGCTCAAAAACGACACTATGGCACAGTGGCGATGAATTAAAAAGAAACACGGGTACTCTGGCACAAAATGCTCGTCTGTGTAAGAATTCCATGGAAACGGTCTGTTTCACCATAGTAACTACATGCTGATGCTGATACTGATCATAGCTCAAGATAAACATCAGATTTAAAAAACCAGAACATACCTGTCATATCAGCCTTCAGGGCCTCTGCCTGCCTGCTCAAAGCAATAAAAAGGGATGTAAAAAGATAAAGATTGATAAGTAATGATGCACTGAAGTTCATGAAACACAAATAACAGGTACTTTCCACAATCATCTATTCACAAGTTTCCCTTCTGATGTAATTTAATGCTAACTTGGACTATTTTTTCAGACCAGACCTATTTTTTGACTCCATGTATAGAAAAAGAATGTAAAGAAAATTCTATATAACACGTCCTGGCACAGCAGGAATTGCTTCCGGAATGACAGTGTACACACAATCACATTTAATCTTTAAAAACACCCCTGTTGTCTGACAACGGGACAGATCTTTTTGTTTCAAAGAAGAAGACAAGGAATTCTTCATTTGAAGAATGCTACATCATTCTACAACTTATGCGACATTATGCTATACATTCTGAAAATTCCTGTTCTGATGTCTATGATCCTTCTCTTGAGTTCTTCGCTCTGAGAACTTAAAGATGTACATGCATGAACCAAAGGCATTCTTCAACAGCACTCACAATCCTATGAAAGTGAAGTGATTGCCATTGTGAAACGCTGCATCACAGCACTGGGTGACAACAAAATGAGTCCTCTGCTTTTAACCATCACCCTTGGTGAGCAGTGAGCAGGCATGACAGGCGCCTGGGGAGCAGCGTGTGGGGACGGTGCTTTACTCAGTGGCACCTTGGCAGTTCAGGACTCGAACCGGCAACCTTCCGATTATGGGGCCACTTCCTCAACCACTATGTGCACATGCACCTGCAGGACCTTTTTAGTTACCTGCTCCTTTACTCACTCTAGACTGCAAAGGCCCTGAGCTAGGAAAAAAACATTTTGTTCTTTATGTTCTACTTTGCATGTGCTACAAATCCTTCCTCATTGCAGTGCCTCCTGAATTGACTAGTAGCACACTTTCCAGAACCATATTTGGACATTGCAGTGCAGCAGCATGTAGGCAAGTCATTTTTACCTTATTTCTGATGGAGACCTGCCCAATGGTTGACCAATACAAATATGTCAAATTATTAGAATCAATGTAAATGAAAGGACGGGGCTTCGCCTCATTGACCAGCAGGTATTTGAGGGACCGATCCTTTTCCGAGCAGTTCTGAAAGTCTCACAAACGAAAATGGGGGAAAAAATAAATAAATTTAAAAAATAAATAAATAAAGAGCGAAATGCAAGCAAAAATGTATGTAGTCAAAATTCCAGCCTTCATTTGAACTGCGTATTTTTGTGTAATCTTAGGAAAGTTTTGTTTAAATTTTTTGGCACAAATCTGATTCCATAGACACATACTAAAGACTGGACGTTTGTGTTTGCAGACCAATCCTTTACTGCGTGAGCTCGACCGACCTGAACCAAGCCCAACTAAAATGCTAAAAAATTGAGTCGTAACCTGACCCAAAATACTTCATCAGTGCTCTTGCTTTTTACATTTCCTAGCAAGCTTGGTGGTGCAAAATTAGAATTAGATAACATTAGATGCCCACTGCCCAATGATGAAAATTGTTATAGTTTGCCACTGATTTCCATGAAACGGGAGCAGATTCAAAATTATTATTTAAGTATCAATACCAGTGTTAATTGTTATAGAATCGATACAGAATTTGAGTATTATAAATAAATAAATAAAAATAAGACACTTAAATTGTTAAAAAAAAAATTCCAAAGACACAAGGGAGCCACAGCGTAAGGATAAAAGCGCCACAGTTGCCGACCTCTGGTTTTGGCTATCCAGGCTGTCCTGACGTTTGGCCCAAATCACTCTGGAACAGGCCCCAGGCAGCAACTTAAACGCCCCATCAGTATAATAAAATCAACAGTCTCAATAATTAGGGGCAAGTTGATGATGGTGAAGTAAAAGCCTAAACACAAGCCTGATCAACGGAATATGTTGAGAATTCTGTGGCTTCTAATGAGCTTTAAAAAAATTGCAATAGATTCTGCCTAAAAAAAAAAATGCAATACAGATACGGGTAATGTGAGGAACTGAGACAAGCCTTAACTAATGTCTCTGAAAGAAGCAGAGCACATTTAGGCCATGGGGGAGGACCACACTACCTGGTAATTAAATCAGGGGATGGAAAGGCACAATCCATTTTTATTTATCTCTATACCTGTCAATTTACTCAGGCAGAAGCAGGAATTTTAAATTGAAAGACTGTGTGCTCAAATTTCCCAATCGGTGGTCGTTTTCCCATGATGAAGGGCATTGCTTTTCCCACCAATAATATTAAAAAACAGTCCCATATACTGCTCCCCAGACGCCTTTCATGGCTGTCCAATGCTCCCTCAGGGTATGGGTAAAATGCATAGACCACATTTTCACGTGTGGCAACTAATCACTTTCACAATAATACATGAAAACTGGCTGAATGTACACATATTCATGGTCTAATGTATGTCTGGCATGATGTGAGGACAAAGAAAGCAGGTGTATAGTATACAGGACACTGGCCAAGGCAGGATTGTGCTGATCAAGGTTCAAATGGCCTGAAAAAAGAAAAATGAAAAGGTCCGCTAGAGACCAATATAGAAAGAAGGCAGCCTTCTTCAAACAAACCAAATATTCTACTGCTGTGGTGCAACATCAGAGACAACACCGCTGATTACTCACCAAATTCACACTACAGATGGGCATATGAAATAATCAAAATTTCAGTGTCAACACCCAAACCTGTAGAATTTACAATATTTGTGCACAAAATAAGTACTTAATCAAGTATCATATGTACACTTGTAGTGTCTCAATTGAAATATGCTCAAAACCTTGACATTAACCTTGGTCAAACTGGATTCAAAAAATACTCTCTCTCCCAATTAAAATTGTACAATCACAAAGCTAACTAATGACAACTTCATGTTCGTGTCGTTGTAATTATTCATTTGAATATGAGTAATGCAATAAACCATTATTAGAACCACCTGATTTATGGTTCATTATGAATCCTATGAGTGGCAAGCAAACTGACCCTACATGTCTGTAAGCACCATTCCACCTCACTACTATGTTCAGAAGGCTTAAGCAGGAGGTACTTGTACTGTTGTACAGGGTTACTGTTGATGAAAATTAAACAAATCCATAATGAATTCTGCAGTTCGCTGATACACAAGCCTATGGTGAGAGAGGCATATTCTCAAAGAGTGATATTTAATCAAGATATTTTATAATAATCAATACTGAAAATGCAATATCATCCCAATACTGTCACAGAGTAACATGCAGCATCTGCCACCAAGGAGATGATTAAATGTGAAAGTGAAGTGATTGTCATTGTGAAACACTGCAGCACAGCACACGGTGACACAACAAAATGTGTCCACTGCAGTTAACCATCAGCCTTGGTGAGCAGAGGGCAGTCATGATATACGCCAGGGGAGCACCTTCTGATTAGGGGTCACTAGGCCACCACTGACCCTAAATGGAGTCAATTGACAAAAATAACATTTGACAATTAATAACTATGGATAAAAAAAAAAAATGTGATTACATATGTAATCAGATTTGTGCCAAAATTCAAAACAAAATATCGAACAAAAATACGACATTGAAATGTAAAAAAATTGGGAGATTGGAATTTTGACAAAATATGTTTTTGCTTTGATTTTTTTAATTTTTGCTTGTGAGACTTTCAGGTTACGCTGCCCGTTTTTAACAGTTTCACTGCTGCCCCGTTTTACGTTTATGCCTGAGGATTCGGTTGGACTTCTGGCACAGCAGGTATTTGAGTGACAGCTCTGTTCCCCAGAACTCTATCACTGCGAGAAACGTGGGCTTCAAGAACACACAGAGCACAATCAGCTATTAGCCATCACATACGGCTCACATCATAATCAGTGCATTTAATATACACAGTTGATTGTGTGCACAAATTTCATTCCCTTTATGATTGCTGAAGTGGCTGCTGTGCTTGCGCATCTCAGTGATAGGGAAGTTTGGCTCTTTTCAGAGTGCCTCATATTTTAACCTTACTTGGCTTACTCCGCAGCGTAACCTGAAAGGGGCAGTGGTGGCCTAGCGGTTAAGGAAGCGGTCCCGTAATCAGAAGGTTGCCGGTTCGAATCCCGATCTGCCAAGGTGCCACTGAGGTGCCACTGAGCAAAGCACCGTCCCCACACACTGCTCCCCGGGCGCCTGTCATGGCTGCCCACTGCTCACTCAGGGTGATGGGTTAAATGCAGAGGACAAATTTCACTGTGTGCACTGTGTGCTGTGCTGCCGTGTATCACATGTGACAAATCACTTCACTTTACAAATATGATTTATGAACACGCAAAGCATTCATATTTAACAAGTAAGGCTAAAACATGAGGCTACGGATGCCACAAGAGCCAGAAAAGAGCTCTGAAATTTGCCGAAATCACTAGTTCTGGGGAACAGAGCGGTCACTCAAATACCTCCTGGCCAATGACGTGAAGCCCCGCCCACACTGATTAAAAAGCAAGCAGTGAAACTAAAGCCGAGCAGCGTAACTAAAAGTCTTAAAAGCGAAAATGAAATAGAGCGAGATGTAAGCAAAAACGCGTGTTGTCAAAATTTAAACCTCTTATTTTACATTTCAACGTTCTGCCACAAATCTGATTCCATACAAACATATATACCTGCAATTTTTTTTGTTGAGGGAATCTGCGGAAGAAGTTAAATAAGATTTTTAAGAATAGTAATAAGAATACTTCAAGGAATTAGGAAGCGGAATCATAACCAATACTATGTACTATGTGTACTATGCTTGCGGTGTATCTCAATGACAAAAATACTACCTTTGTCAAGAGACAAGGAGAATAAAACACATGGACAGTCCGACATCAATTTTTTTTTTCACATGACATCACCAAGTCTAATAATTTTACAGATTTATACATATGAATTTCTGCATTATCTGAATAAGTTATCAAAATAAAAGAACTTAAGATTGGTCATCCATTTCATGTGTGTTCATCTGGGGAATTAAACCCTAATATGCTCCAGGGAAGCTGTATGTAGATGCAAGTGGTTTCAAGCAAATGAAAAACTGGAAAGGCATCTGCATTCATGATGGAGAGCTCAGACTATTGTTTTTAAAAAAGGGTAAAAACTTACAGAATAAGTTCTTATTTAAGGTGAACTTTAGAATTGTGCAATTAAAGTGGTGGCCTAGCAGTTAAGTAAGCGGCCCTGTAATCAGAAGGTTGCCGGTTCGAATCCAAGGTGCCACTGAGCAAATAACCGTGCCCACACACTGCTCCCTGGGCACCTGTCATAGCTGCCCACTGCTCACCAAGGGTGATGGTTAAAAGCAGAGGTCACATTTCGTTGTGTCATCGTGTGCTGTGCTTCTGTGTTTCACAATGACAGTCAGTTCCCTTTCACTTATCAAGATGAAACTGCTTCAATTAATTAACTGTACCAATTAATGGCACGTTAAAAAAACTAGTGTAACTGTTAATAACAAAGCAGCATGTGCCAGTATAGCTCCGTGCCCGCTTCACGGGTGGCAGTAGCCTAGTGGGTAACACACTCGCCTATAAACCAGAAGACCCAGGTTCAAACCCCACTTACTACCATTGTGTCCCTGAGCAAGATGCTTAACCCTAAGTTGCTCCAAGGGGGGGACTGTCCCTGTAACTACTGATTGTAAGTCGCTCTGGATAAAGGCGTCTGATAAATGCTGTAAATGTTTTATGCATGATTAGGTCAATTGGACTAGAAAGTGAAAAGAAACCATTTAGACCCTCCACAAAGTGTCGAGATTCTGACAGGCGGCATCACAATTAAGTCACGCCGTCGCGAAATCACTGAATACTCATTATGGGACAGTGGTGGCCTAGCGATTAAGGAAGCGGCCCTGTAATCAGAACGTTGCCGGTTCGAATCCCAATCCGCCACGGTGCCACTGAGCAAAGCACCGTCCCCACACACTGCTCCCCGGGTGCCTGTCATGGCTGCCCACTGCTCACCAAGGGAGATGGGTAAAATGCAGAGGACAAATTTCACTGTGTGCACCGTGTGCTGTGTATCACAATGACAATCACTTCACTTTAAAGATTCGACTAGTTTGGGTATGAAGCTAAGACACGAGGCAGGTTAGTGCGGCCAACCTACTATCGCTCTTTTTTAATATTTATACCGCATGCGGGCTCGCAAAAGATGAAGCGTCGCAGCCGACAAGACACCGCGTAACCGAAATCGGCGAGGGTTGGGTCCGTGGAGAACCGTGTAAATACTGCTCGGCTCCGCGATCCGCGACACGGACGCCCGCTGCGCTTCGCGACAGGCCACCGGCTCGGGGAGTGTCACCCACCCCCTCCACATTCGGCGACACCGCGCTCGGGCTACCGAACCCGCGGGAATCCACTAGCGACGTCCCACAGACCTGGCCAGCATGTCACCCCCACTTTTTGCCTGGGGTTAGCTTCAGCGCTACCTACCGCTAGTCGTTTCCGATAAGCCCGTCTCGTCCCCGGCACCTCGGCCAGAGGAACCCGGTACCGTTTTCTACCGCACCGGATCTTTGCGATGAAGCCAAATAAGCGAACGTCTGGGTCACGAAGTCTGACAGACGCGGTCTTTCGCTGACGGCTAATAGCACAGCCTGGCTCTGCTTCTCCACCTGCCACGAAACGAAACTCTTCTCCGGAAACCGCATTAAACGCACATTAAAACGAAAATACCTTTTCCGAGTAAAAACTGTCCACTCGGCGGCCCATTCGGAAGCAAAAGACGCCAACACGTCGGTGGCCGCGAGTAGAAAAACATTAGCGCGGTCCAGCTAGCACACTAGCGGGTTTGTAGCTAAAGCTAAGAGAACCCGTTCGGCCAGAGAGCAGGCGGGCCGGGAACACTGGCCGCCACCTCGGGTCTGTTAGTTAGCGCGTCGGCGTACAAAATTACAGCCCCGTTCGGTGTGTAGGTCTGCCCGTCTCGCCGCGCTGCCCGCGGGCTGTGCGGTCGGCGCGGCCGGCCGCCTGTCGGGCTCCACTGGCTGTAAACACAGCGAGCTAGCTAGCTACCTTCCACGGAGCCCTCTCGCCAACGCGCCACGGGGAGCGGAGCGAAGGTATCGCCACGGAGGCAAAGGCAACGCGCTCCCGTCCGCATTTACCGTAAATACTGGGCGCAGACGTTCATCCTGCCCGATCGCCGGCCTTTTAGACAACGACCAGTCCAAAAGCTACATCCACCCCCGGCGCCATATTGTTTCTCACCGGCCTGAGTGTCCACGTTTAACCAGCAGGAGCCAGAAGGGGGCGCTGCAGAGGAGGCCGACCTCTTCCCACCCACTCACCCTCCGGAACCACAGCGCGCCTGTTCCCTCATACACTAATGTGAAATATTTTTTTTTTGTTAAAGACTTTTACCGGGCAGTTTAGTAAGGTTAATAATGTGAATCTCACGGGGTCATGGTAAAAGACCTCTTATTGTCTGGACAACGAAATTTGTCAGCAAGTCCACGAAGGTGCAACAAAGTAACGAGATATAACAACACAATACAAGAGTAAGCGATGGCTGTTGCATAGTGAAATGTGAAACACAGCACACACAACGAAATGTGTCCTTTCATCCCATCATCCTTAGTGAGCAGTGGACACAGGCTGACCACAGACCAGGGCAGCAGTGCGTGGGGACGGTACGTTGCTCAGTGGCACCTTCGTTTCCTTACCCTCTAGGCCACCACTGCACGCATGTTCTCACGTGTTCTGTTATTCCAAATGGTTGCTAGGGTATTTTCAGGCAGTCGCTAGTCGCTAGTGACTGCCAGGCCGTTGCTGGGAAGTCGCAATGGAAAGTGAATGCATATCACTAGTGCGTGCGCAGCCGCACAACAACACAAAATGGCCTCCCTATCTCACCCATCCATCTGGGAATAATGGGCTGGTGAAAAAGTGAAGTGATTGTCCTTGTGATGCACTGCAGCACTGCACACGGTGACACAGCGAAATGTGTCCTCTGCTTTTAACCAACACCCTTGGTGAGCAGTGGGCAGCCATGACAGGCGCCCGCGGAGCAGCACAGTGGCAGCTCAAGATTCGATGACAGTAGTTTGGTTGGTCGTATAAAGCTCACTATCAATTAAATATAGTCAAGCAGCATTGTTTGAGGGCTGTATGTATGACTACTGTAAGGGAAACAAACCCGTTGCCCCAGGTTGTGCTTTTTTTGCCAGCATTCCCAGAATTCCCTTTTTCGCTTTTGTGTCTGTTATAAACATGTACACGGTTTATTGTGGTGGTTGTCCATTGCACTGTGGTAAATATTTGTATACGTCCAAGTTCAGTGTATTGTACACTGCTGATGGTACGGCTGTCATTGTTTGGGCACAATATCCTGTCATGTTTGCACTATGTATATGCGCTGTGTAATCTGAGCCTCACAATTTAATCTCTGGTTACTGTATATAGATGAGACGACAAAGTTTACTGTCACCTTGACTTGGTTGTATAATCTTCATTGCGCAATGCATTTCCTGGGCCATTTTTCTAGACCTAGCATTTTAGAAAATGATATGAATGAAATAAATCTTTGTCTGAGACACAGTTTACATCTGTAACTCGTCCACAACTGGTTATTACCATCATCACCCAAAGGGGCCTTATTCGGTTGCCAAAATGGCAAAAGTGAGTAACACACATGTCTATGAACCAAAAGACCACAAAGTCACTTTGTCTACAGGGGGACTGTCCCCGTAACTACTGAATAAATGGCGAACATGTAAATGTAAATAAACTCCATCTTGTTCGGCACACCAGTGACTTTTTAACAGATTATAAGGTTCTTACTTTAACACTTGACAGACTTCGAACCCAGCCACTCAGGGTGCAGGGGACAGTGCATTTCTGGGATCCCGGCACCACGCCCAGTTAAACGGGGAGGGTTGGGTTAGGAAGAGGGCATGTGGCGTAAGTCTTTTCCCAGGTCAGGTGTACGGACAACCAGACCAGATCCACTGTGCTGAAGAACGGAGGAGGAGAAGGAACCCCTGACAGAACCCTGCACAAGATGACCGGAGAGGCAACTTTCAGCCGACATTTCTCTTTTCAATTATTTTCCACATTCTTGTGTTACCGTACACTGAAAAAGTGAACACTGGCTAAAAAATACTGTGAGTAGTCTGTCACTCCTAATATTTCAGCATTGATGTAATGTAAATAAACCAGGTAAATATGTCAATGCTAAAATATCAGGCATGATAGATAAAATAGAATATTTTTTCAGTGTATGTGATGTCTCTGTTAGGCTCCGTGCTGCACAGGTTTTATTGTCATTATCATCATCATTTACTTTACTTTATTTTGCAGACGCTTTTATCCAAAGCGACTTACAAGAGGAAGACACCAGCAATTCTCCTTCGATTTCCATAGGTTTTGAGTTTATAAAACTAGTCCTGATAAGGCCTAACTTGTCAGAAAAAGTGCTAGACGAAGATAATTTTTTTGTGCAGTGTGTACGCATGTGCGTGTGTAAGTGTTAGATTTGTCTGAAATACTTTGTGAATAAGTGGGGTTTTCAACTGCTTCTTAATGATGATCATCATCGTTATTAATGACAGTAAGGCTTTTTCTGCCTCGCCTGGTTATTATAGGCCGAGCCGGGCGCGGGGTTCCGGTGGCTGCGCCTTTAAATCCGGGGATCGGGAGCAGTGACGCCCCAGACGCCGAGATCCTGCCGCAGCCCGATGAACCTCGCCTCCCCGCGCCGAGCTCCGAAACAACAAGGCGGATCGGCCGAAGCAGAGAGGAGCCATGACAGAAAGGAGCAAGACGCACGTCATCCTGCTGTCGTGCGGCAGCTTCAACCCCGTCACCAGAGGACACCTTCACATGTTCGGTAAGCCCTTATTCCGCGTTATTACATTTCCCGTGGTGCCGGTGAGCAGGCTGTTGCGTTTTTTTTTTTTGGTTTTTTTTTTTTTGGGGGGGGGGGGGATTTTTTTTGCGATCGCTGTCCAGGGAAGGGGGTGCTGAAACGGGCGATGTCGGAATGAAAGAATGAAGTTCGGGGTGCCAGTGTACTGCCTTCCCCCACTCCTGAAGATCCCACGTCCACGATCCACTTTGTATTCACACCGTGCGGAGGTTTTTTTTTTTTTTTTTTTTCCATTTATTTGCGTCATCAGAACATCATGAACCTCATGAACACCGGAGGAAGGATCAGAGAGGACATGAATATATCTCGAGTTTATGGTTCACGTAACCTTGTTTTAAACATGTCAGTCGTAACATTTACGGGGGGGGGTGAGGCCTGTTGTGCCAGATGAGGCTGAGAGCTTCCTGTTGATGCGTCATGACTCTTCTCGGTATCATCCAAGATTTTAAATCAGGCTAAAAAGGTATCAGTCAAGGCATCAGTGAAAGAGCCGTTTTCACCATAAAATAGAGTATAACTTCTGAAGTTAAACAGGAATGAGGTGTCCAACGTGGTGAAGTCAGAATCAGAAAACTGTATTTATTGTGTAGGAAATTTCACACACGTGCTGATTAGTCGGCTTTACTCGCCTGAAGAGGCATTGTGTATGTATACCGTGATGTGATTCAGTTTTTATCACCAATGGAAGAACAGTTAATGGACCCTGCTTCCTTCTAGCTGGGTATGGTCCTCTGGCTGTGTGGTGTCTGGTAAGACGTGGTGGTTCCACCTTGTATGACACAGAGCAGTGATCATCCCTGAATGAAACCCTGTGGATTTCTATCTCGAGGTCACTGCCTTGCACCTCCATGAGACTAGAATCTAGTCTAGAATCAGTAATCTTCTCATCAGTAATATCTGGCCGGGCCCCTTTCATATCCGCCCACTGCTCACTTGGTGATGGGTTAAATGCAGAGGACGCATTTCTTCGTGTGCACCATCTAAAGTTCTGAGTCTCACAATGACAAAAAACAAACCACTTTGATTTTGCTTAATTCCAATCTCTGATTGTCAAATCGGAGCAGTCCCACCGAACAGTGACATTAAGACAAGTAGCTGAAGAGCTTAACGTTGGTCATGATAAGAAAGGCGTCCAGTCAGGTGTCCAGTCTCCTGCCATTTGCTGCATAAACGACTATTGACTTACTGCAGTGGCCTGTTTGAGTAGAGTGAAACACACTCGAATTGTGTAAAAGGAAACCACCTTGCCAGCTACAGCACTGAACTGAGGTCGCTCAAAAATGTTCTCTAGTTAGCATTAAAACAGAACTCTGCTCTGACCCAGTCTGACCCCCTCATACTCTTATTGTTACCTATTTTTTTAACAGCTCACAACACATCAACTGGAAGACCTGACTCTTCACTAGCTGTCAAATATTTTCACGTCACATGCTAGTCCCCATCCTTCAAAAAAAAACGGATCTAGTGCCATTGATGCTGGGATTTCTGGGCGAATTTGGTTTTAATGTTTCATTTCTGAGTAAGAGAGGGTGACACAGTGAAATGGGTCTGCATTCCACTACATAGACTGGACTGTGGGGGGGGGGTTGAAAGAAGAACACCCGTGATTCTGTGACCTATTTTTCGAGCCTTCATTCTTTCTGCACGTCTTGCATTTCAGAATTGAGCAGATAGACAGCTCAGGACAGATATTCATTTAAACAAAATTTACCAACGTTCATGACCCTGCACAGCCAATCAAAATGCAGTCCTTGGCCCTTACTGGAAATCCACTCAAATGTGATATTTGATCTTAAGAGATATTATTACAGCCCTGGCTTTGTGAGAGTGGGGAAAGTCGGCAGTATGCGAGCCATCTCTTGATGGCAGGGATTAAATATTGTTTCTAAAAAAGAGTGTGAGTATGTTGCTTTTTCCAGCCGTTCCTCATTAGAACAGGTTCTAGAACACTTTACATGTGTCTTGTAAACATGTCCTGTCAACCACTCATGAAAATAATAAAAGATCTAAAATGTATATATTTCTTATATGATAAAGAAATCGCTATGGAAATGCAATGACCCGGAGTTTTCATTTTGCAGAAAAAGCCAGAGAGTATCTTCACAAGACTGGCCGCTTTATTGTGATTGGTGGAATCATTTCCCCCGTGCATGACTCCTACGGCAAAGCGGTGAGAGATGATCAGGCTGCGGCCAGTATTTATTGTCCAGCGTCCTCCGCTACATTTTTTGTATTTTTTATATGCACCCACATTTTCATGAAGCTTAAATTGTACAGTGTAACCGATAGCTCATTAATTTGCTGCATAAAAAAAACATCTCTAATAATATCATCAATGCTCATGGGCCACTACTGGAATTAATGAACAGCCTGTCCCAGTTTCATTCTCTAGGATTTACAAAAAACATGAATAATACATAAAACATGAAAAATATAATAATAAAAAAAATTGAACCATTTGAAAGCACATTTTAAAACACGTTGTTGTGAATGGTAGTTCTACATGCGTGCATCACTCTTTCTTTAAATGGATTTTTTTAAAAACTCATATTCACTACTCACTTCACCACATAGGCCATAGGTTTGTAGAATTTTAAGTCCTTCAAAAATTTAAGGATTTTTTTGTTGAAACATAATGCTAGTGCTTTCCCCCTGTCCTCCCTCCATCTGTGTGTTCTCAGGGTCTTGTCCCCAGCCGACATCGCCTCACCATGTGTCAGCTGGCAGTCCAGTCCTCTGATTGGATCAGGTAATTTACCATCAGTCTCTGTCAGTTTGTAATGTTTTACCAGGCACTACGGCACTAATCCTGTATCTGTATGTGTGTGTTTTCAGGGTTGATCCCTGGGAATGTTATCAGGATACCTGGCAGACAACCTGTAGTGTACTTGAGCATCACCGAGATCTTATGAAGGTGAGAAAAAAAACATTTAAAACCACACAGAATGCATTGACAAATGCAAAATGATGTTGTCCTCCTGAGTCAAGTTCAAGTTTTCAATCCGCTGCTAGGTGCAACACAACCTGACCCTGTAATTTTGCACAGTTGTTGCATGACTTTGCTGCTTGTATATTTGTCATTGGTGCTGCATCTCATGAACACGGAAATGCCAGATGAAGCCTTCTGTCAGCTGCATTTAAATGTCATTGCTGCAAAAGCACTATTACTGAGCCTGCTCGGTGTGGCACCTTGAAAGTTGCAGATTTGCATCTACACTTCCACAGAGCACTGGTTCCTCAGCTCATTTGTCAGTAGTGAAACTGACTCTCATGCTTGCCGCTGCATGTAAATGAATGCTTATTAACAGTCCCCTCATTCAACATCTGTTTCCATAGCAACACCAGTTATGATGTTGCTGCAGCACGAACCCAGATGCACTTGTGCCATTTAAACTGCATAAACTTCACATATGATGATGATGAACTAAGCTTTTTTTTTTTACAGCATGTGCAATTGAATGACATCTTTTCAGAATTCTTGTTTTTTTTACTCTCTACACAGAGAGTGACGGGATGCATTTTGTCCAATGTGAACACACCGTCCACAACTCCTGTGATTGGTCAGCCGCAGAAGGAGACTCCAATGTACCAGAACCACAACCCGGCAAACAAACCAACAGCCAGTGAGTTTTGTGCTGCTTTTTCATTGCTTCAGCTCTGTGCCCTTCCCTGATTTATACTGTTACTCGCGTAGTAACCCCTGTGCTGAATATAGGGCTGAATAATTTTAGGGTAAAGCTATTTTTCATGATTTGACTATTTTAGATATGCCAGGGTTCTGGTTAAGAGAGGGTTTGTTTTGAATTATCCCCTAGAGGGTCTTTTGAGGGGTCTGACCAAAACCATCTGCAACATGACATCAATCAGTTAGACTCTAGTGATTGACTTGAGTGGAATGTGTATTGAGCTTCTGTTGAGAAATTAGATTTTTTATTTGTTGCATGTTCAGGACCCCCCCCCCCCCCCCATGCAACCTTGTCCAAATAAAAATAAAGATGTATGATCAAAGGTGGCAGAATACGAGCAGGGTTATAATAAGATGGTTGGTTTTATGTGCCTACCAGTGGCCCTAATTGAGAACATTTAACATTCAGATATATTTCAGGTTTAAATTACTGCCTGCCGTGCCATCAGTCAGTTTACATCATATGATGACCGTATACTTACACAGTATGAGGTCACTTACTCTCTCTCTCTCTCTCTCTTTTGCCTACCTGTTTTTCCTCCAGTTAAGCTGTGGGGAAAGATGAGTGAAAGCCTTGGGAAAATTTGCTGCGTCCGCCCACACATTGAGCGCTTTACCTTCGTGGGTGAGTACACGTACAGAGTGCACTTACAGCGAATTGAGCTTGAAACACTATGCAGATGTAATTTATATATATTTATATTTTGTTATTCATTTTGTGTAACTATTAGTTAATAGTTTGAGATGACTTGACACACATAAAGATTGAGTAGTTGTCGAATACAGTTTCCAGTTTACCTAATTTGTTGAAATAAATTATTTCTCATGTGTAAATGCCAATCAGTCAATCGAACAATCGCTAAGTTATTAAACTTAGCGCTGGAGTGGAGTGGAGTGGAGTTATTGATTGTTTATCATAAAACATGATTGTTTTTTTGTATGTACAGATGAAAATGCCAACCTTGGGACTGCCATGAGATATGAAGAAATTGGTAAGTAAATTTGTAATATGTAATAATGTGCTTACCACGCAGCCACAATATTTACCCACAACCTGCTGTGTGCACTGCTAATCCTTTCATCATCAGCTTACTTAAAGTAGAGAGAACATGAAAATGAGAAATCTTGTTGCAGTGTTAGTAGACTGAGAATTTTTAAGGGAACCTCCACAGCATCTCAATCAATTTATTTCATTGTGTAAAGAATGTGTGCATCTGAAATAACAGCATAATACTCTTTTTAAAAATGCATTCTCAGTTCTTGGTTAGTGTAGACAAATGGTGACTTTCTGGGACTTCCAATGAACACCAGTGTTGGTTTAATTTGAATAGAAGAGGGGATTTAAATCGCTCTATACTAGACCTCAACACTTCTGGGGCCACAGTCTATGAAGGCTCTCTTATGCTGTGTCCAACCAGGCTGGAATAGACAGACATCTCTCAAACCAGCCCCACATTTACTGAAGGACTTATTCTGCACCAAGTGCCCTCTTAAAATCTGAACCAGTTCAGTGTTGATGGAGCAGGGATAGCATTTGATCTGCCAGTTCAGGAAACCTGATGGATCCCACTGTTAGTTATGTTAAGGGGCTCCTCTGGTTTTGGCCGTGTTCAGTTTGTTGTCCGTGCAGCAGAAAATGAGCCGCTCCACCCTTCTTCTTGGTGTCTGACCCAAGTTATTTCTGGCTGATTGTCTGGGCTGTCTTCACGCTTATTCCCCCCAGAGCTGCGTATCCTGCTCCTGTGTGGAAGTGATCTTTTGGAGTCGTTCTGCATCCCTGGCCTGTGGAAGGAGAGTGATGTAAGTTGTGCTCTCTCGCACAGAAATTCCTTTTTGATTGCTATTTTTGCCAGGGTCATTGAATATGTGACCATATATGTCATTTTGACTGGTATTCCAATTTTTTTTGGAGTTTGTGTTTTGTCAGGCATAAAGTTTACTGTTGCAATGATTTAGGTATCTGAAAATGGTCAGCACAGTGCATACAGTGAAATGGGGTCTCTGCATCTTACCCGTCCCCTGAGGGAGCAGTGAGCAGCCATGACAGGCACCTGGGGAGCAGTGTGTGGGCGGACGGTACCTTGCTCGAGGGGAACTCAGTGTCACCTTGATGGTTTGGGATTTGAACCAGCAAACCTTTGGTTATACATCTGCATCCACCATTTTTACGTTTTAAGCAAGTGCAACTCCTAAACTATATGATCTAGAGCTCATCACAGAGAAGCATAACAGAAAAGAAACTTCACAAACTCTTCAGCAATCTAATAAACCCTTGAACCATCAGCGCTTAAGAAACACTAAACCCCTGTGACTGGAACAGAGGAGCACTTGACTGAAAACCGAGCCTCGTAACATTTCTCCAAATGATCTATTGATGAGAAGATGAGGGAAACAAACACCATCTGCACGCGTCTACAAATAGATCACGTATAGATCAGCTATTTTCATGCAGAAGAGATACTCAAAAGCCAACCCCAATCAACCCGAGAATCAGAGACTGTAGAGGCAGCACCAAGCATTCTGTCAGGAACCCAGCTGAGGAACCTTTAAATACAGCGCACTAATATTTCAGCGTTAATGTGCAGTGCAACACATGATTTCTTTATATTTTTTTACATCTTCAGTTCATCTTGTTTTTGCAGATGGAGGTTATTGTAGGAGACTTTGGAGTTGTGGTCGTTCCTCGGGATGGAACGGACACAGAAAGGATAATAAATCACTCTTCTGTGCTCCGTAAGCACAAGGTAAGATCTATCTAATGGCAAATATTAATGTGCTTCCCATTCTCCGCGGTAAACCACTGCAGTAATAATGTATACAGTAGCGGAGTTGTTAATAATGCCCTCTGCTCTGTCCTTTTTTTTTATGAATTTTCAAATGTTTCTGCTAATTTTTCCATTCTTTACCAATTCTCCAGGACAATATCATTGTGGTAAAGGACGACATCAACCACCCGATGTCTGTCGTCAGCTCAACCAAGAGCAGGTAGGCTTTTCAGGAGGATGCTAAACAATCTCTCTTTTTTTATCTTGTAAGTTTAGTGTTGTGTCATGTCAATTATTTGATGGTGTGATACAAAAGTGGATATAAAAAGTATGCACCCTCATAAAATGCCAATTATTTGATTAAAAAAAATATTTTAAAAAGTGTGCACAGCTTTTAGTTTCATTTAGGTAAACAGGTTCACTACACATTTGGTACAGTAAAATATATGATATATGGTATACATTTTGGATCTTGCCTTGAATGTGCTTTTTAAGCATTCATTAAGATCAATATTGAGTTTTTAAAAATAAACACAAAATCAGATATTGCAAAGCCCAGGCATGTCTTTTTCGTTCACTGTTTATCCCTCATGACCAAGTCTTCCGAAGAACAGACAGTGAGTTGTGCTGCTGGTGAAGAACGAATTCTGAAGTGACGTTCATGAGTGACTGATACCGATAAAGTGTGTTTGGTTTTTGACTTAACCCCTATCCTGCAGACTGGCTCTCCAGCATGGTGATGGGCACGTGGTGGAGTACCTGAACCAGCCGGTCATTGACTACATCCTTCAGAGTCAGCTCTACATCAACGCCTCCGGATAGGAGGGAAGGGAGGCCGCATCCTTCCCAGCTGTAGCTCCCGTCTGTCCGTCTCCGTGTGAATCTTTGCAGTATACTCCTCCAGCACTGTCTGCTTTTCCATATAGAGGAGCGTTTAAATATCCGTGTCCCTTCTTAATGTATCAAAGCGACTCTATCTGGGCCAGTGGGTGAATTGTGATGAGCCTGAAGGATCTGAGTTTTCCGACAGGTGCAAGATGACCTGTTGGGAGGGTGGAGCTTGAGGAGCGATAGGAGATAGCGAGTGAGAAACATTACCCACTGTAATGTTGGCCTGTGCTGTTTAAGTTCCTCTGGCCTAGTCCTCGACTGCATGCATATCGAGATTTTTCTTTTCTATCTTCAGCATGACAGCTTAATTCGCTTGTTGTAGTTTGTAGTCTGTTGTGACATTGTTTACGCGAGAACCATGTGCACAGAAACATTCCACCTCCAAAATGTCATTTTCTATTCATAAGCATATTGTAAATAGGAAACCCTGGATTGCTGTGAGCCCGCAACTCTGTTTTATGCCCCAGTGTTACGTCCTGTGTCTACTCTTATGCCTGCATCACTCCTGCATCCACATGCATAGTACTTTACACAGCCTAGCTTTTTTACATGCCCATTAGTTACAACAGGATCCCCTTGCTTGCCAAACGGTATTAAAAAATCTACTAGTATAATTTTTGCACCATTTATTTTGTGTCCAATGGGATTCTTTGCATAATAGCTCAGAAAAAAAAAAGAGTACAGAAGAAGCATGTAGACTTAACCTGCCTCTCCTAAATGCTGACCTTTGGGCGGACTGAGAATTAATGTCTTTAAAACAGTTATGGGCAAATACACATTTAATCCCTGCTGCTAATGGCGTAGTGCGATTAAGATCCCTGAGGTAAGACTGTAACAGGTGATCAGGCATAAGTAGACAGAAGTGTGTACAGAGACGTCTTTCAATATCCTACAAATGCAGGGGCTGAATCCGTCTAGACGGAATGTACTATGTAGTCTAGATGAGGGGGGATGGCTCTAGAGGGCTTAATAATTTGATGCGAAAACAACAGTAGCAGTTAAAAGTCCCTTTCACTTTATTTAGCAGTTAACATGTTAACTGATGCCACATGTTTGACCTTGACTCCTTCCGCATTTGTAACCTTTAGCAGGCAAATTGTATATGTGCAGGAAGCAGGTGAATATATGGAATTCAGTTATGCATGCTGTCTTTAAGCATCCAAAATCAGGAATTTGAATGAATGTTTGAACCATGAGAGGACATGGCTTATGGATAGGGAATCCACAAGATGGCATATAACGTTTCTCACTCTTATATCCCCATACATCACCCCAAGGATCCAGTTTAATTTACTTGAATGTCAAGGGTTTTGCTAGTTTTGTAATTATATTTGGACAGGCGCAATGATGAACCAGTATTGAGCCAGTTTTATATGGACTGTGACAGTGTGGTTAAGGAATGCTGGTTTTAAGTGTTTGGTGTATGTTATGGCACATGCATTTTTTAAATCAGATCACATAATATGTAACACTTTTATGCTACACAAGCTTCCTACAAATCGGTACATCAAAGCAAAATTTTTTGAAACATTAAAGATGGAATTTGATCGAATTGGAATCTGTCCCCATGTAACGGTTGTCAATTGTCAAAATTACTGACATCTAAGCAAGATAAGAATGTACAAATATGAACAATAAAGATGTGTAGTGATGGCAGCTTGTGAGTGACTTATTCACCATTCACCTTCTGACCAGTTCAGAAATATTTAAAATTTATTTTGAAATATTTTTTAAAAATTTATGCAATTTACGCAGCTGTGTTGTATACTTCATATGTGGAGTCTGACTTAGATGCAAAATTCATCCTAGCCTGACACAAACCCTGAAAAGGGTGCCCTAGTGGGTTAAGAACTGGATACACAGCCAAAGGTTTGCAGGTTCAAATCCCGAACCGTCAATGAGCCACTGAGGTCCCCTTGAGCAAGGCACCGTCCCCACACACTGCTCCCCGGATACCTGTCATGGCTGCCCACGGCTCACCAAGGGTGATGGTTAAACGCAGAGGACACAATTCATTGTGTGCACTGTGTGTTGTGCTGCAGTGTTTCACAATGTCAAAAACACTTTCACTTTTGCTTCAGATTTTTATTACTTTCAAATGTATACACATGGCTGCCGCTCTAACACTGGAGCAACAGGCTTGCGGTGCATCTGTGATGTCCTGGATGGGATTTTTTTATGCAAAACGAAGCATAATCCAAAAACACAATGCAATGCAAGTTATATAAATATTGCCAGTTAGTGGTTCCATTGTTATCCGAATTATTAGTGAAATAATTATTATAGACATTGTGTTATATGGTGAAAGAATGGTGGACAAATGTGACACAGTGCATTTTTATTTCTTGTTATAAGAACTGAGAATCATACAGAAAATAAATTGCTTTGTCCAGAAGTGATCATGCTGTTTAGGTTAATAAAAAACACAGTTAAGTTATATTTTGTTCTGAAGCTCCAGACCTACAGAATAAAACATGGTATTATTTGGCACAGTGATTTTTAAGCCCTGTTCCCCTTCCTGGAGTCTCCCCTAAAATGGAATGTTTTCCTTTCAAACTTCTAAGTCTTCAATCTGCCACATGCCTCATTTGGTTGTTAACAATCACCTAATGAAGGAATCCCAAGGAATTCTGAGGTGCCCAAGGAACATGACTGATTTAAATTAAGAGTATTCTTGTGTATTAGTACAATAAATCACAAATATGCACAGTTAATGTTTTTATAGTAATGGGGGAGCACCAGAAAGGCACAAATATGTAAAAATCATTTTACTGTCTGGAAGATAATAATTAATTCTTTTAGAATAAAGCTTATTGAAAGCTTCTGCAATGTAATTTATGCCCCTCTGGTTTTCAGAGACACACACACACTTCCTTACACACTTAAAAATAATAATAATTAAAAAAAAGGTTTTACAAATACTGAACTTTTAAATAGCATTTCTCACGCCTGCGTGGAGTACATGCAAGCTTCTCATTACTAATGGATCAATTTTAGGGCCTCTCTATGGGGGGTGAGTTGTAGCAACCCCTAGGTATGGTCTTCTGGATCTCCTTGAGGTTGTTAATTTGCTCCATCATATTGTTGATGTCAGCAATCATCCGATTGATGGTGTCTTTCTGAATGGCTTCAGCCTGCTTCAGTTCTATCAGTTTGGGCTGGAGCTCCTGGGTGACACGTTTGCGGGCATTGTCTATGGCACTCTGTAGCTTTGTCACCTGTGTGGGATCAACTGGAGCAGAAGAACCTGGAGGGTGAAGGTGGCAGAGTTCATGTATCATACTGATTAAACATCAAGGGGCAAAAACATGTGTAATCACCTCCTTTACTTCCACAAGCTCCAAAAAGGATCACATGGTTGAATACATTGTATTTGAATATATGGAGGTGGGTTAATTCTCACCAGTTGTTTGTAGGAGGTAATCCACAGCCTTCATGGTCTCATCAACAGAATCTCTGGTCAAATTTGCATTTCGGTATGCAGAGCTTGCATCTGCTGCAACCTGAGAATACAATTCATTACAAATTAATTTGCATTAATTGGCATACAGAAGCTGTTGTTAAACAAGTTAAGGCAACCAACAACATGCACTATGTGTGGTTACATTTACATTATTTTAAGGCTGTCAATCACTTAAAGTGTTTTTAATTAATTAATTGTTGGAAAGAGGCGCAGACAGGGATTAACTGAGATGATCTGGTCTTTTTTTTTTAAATAAAACACTGCAGACTCTGAAAATAAATATGATAATAAAATTTTGTGTAAATTACTCAATTTCTATAATTTAGTGTTGATTTAGATGCCACACCCAATCAGTTGCCATATGGTACTGGTTACACCTGAAAAATGTCCAGATGCTGGTGTATATAAATGTATTGCACACGTGTCATCAGATTCAACACTAAACTCCTTCACTGTCCTTCTCCATCTTTATGTAGGGATTGTCTCCAGTTAGGATGAATTTGGCATCTGTGTCAAGGATATTCTCTGATGCAACTTATGCGTAAACAACTGTGTGCTGCAAGTATATAGTGTGTGATATAATGTGTGCATGTGTGGATAAATGATGTGAGCGTGAATAGTTATAACATGCGGTGAAATTCACCATGAACCGCTCTGTGTATAGTTAAAGATATTAAGTTATAAAATAAAGAAAATAGGATAAAGGGGAAAATCACCTTCTCCACTTCATCTTTCTGAGCTTCTGCTTTGGCTTTCTCAGTCAGAATTCTGGTATTTGTGTTGGCCGCTTGAGACGCCAGGCTTTTCAGGTTGCTGTTGAGCTCACTAGCGTTTTGCACAAGTACAGAGATGGATGGGAGTGAGCTGGAAACAGTCTGTAGAGACACAACAGAGACTTACATAAAAAACTGTGTTCATACTCTCCAGTTTATTTATTCCAAAACTGCATCACTAGGCTGTTAATATTGGCAGAAAGCTATTTAAGGAAGATGGTGGAATAAATTATTCTGTCTTTAAAGCATATGACTGTAATATAAAAGTGTGTATAACGAACAATCTTGGCGCAAGTTGGCAATTTGCATATCAACCACAAACCTCTTTCAAGTTTTTCATACCTCCAGCTGTTTCACAGCATCTTGAAGAGTGCTGACATTGGCCAAAGTTGCACTGTAGGTCTTATTTGCACCCAGCAACAGATTCTGGATCTCAGCATTGGTGCCAGTGGCATTCTGAATGGTGCCATTGATGGTAGGAATCTTGGCAATGGCCTCGACTGCCAGTGTGATGTTAGGGCTGAGCTGGTCACCAGCTCCTACCCAAGCAAATAAAACACTTTTTTGTTCAAATAAGATATTGATAATGCAACAAATGAATGATGCATAATCTCATACTTTACCTTTGAGCTTCTTCAGAACATCTTCCAAACCGCTCATGGTGTTGTTGATGTCTTTTACGGCCTGGTCTGCCAGTGCCGTGGATGCATTAGCTCTTGCTAACAACTGATCTGTGATCTGTGGGATTAATAATCACATCTCTGAATGTTATTAACCCAGATTAACTCAATTGACTGCTTAGTTCCCACTGTTTCATCACACTGTGCTCTTATGATGCTCAGATTAATGCACAACCAGTATATACAGATACGGAACCCCCTGGCGTTAAGTGTCTTTATAGCTTGCCGTGGTTGCCATGGTTTGAAACCTGGTTGTCATGGTTTGGACCTGTAGTTGGCTATTCTAGGCTACTCTGCCCCCACGTTTGTGTGTTTATTTGAGCTCTTGTTGTTTGGTTGATTCATTTTATTAGTTCCCATTCACTTCCAGGGTTAAGATCTATGGTTTGTTCTTCTGTAGTCCTGGCCTGTGACAAATTGGAAAATGTAGTAATGGCTGAATTTACAGCGGTTAGTTGCCTTTTTGTCTTCCAATTACTTACAGTTACAAAGCTACATAAATGTCTCATTTAATGATTACCATTCATTCTTGATTCGAAGTCATTCCAAAACGCATACCTGCTTTGCAGCTTTCCCACTGGCCAGCTGACTCTCCATTGCATCTTTCACATTCTGGGTGGCATTCTGTTGGGCCTGGAGTTCAGGTAGACTGTTTTTCATCCAATCCTTCACATCATTCAGGGTGGCAGTTACTTCAGCAATGTCCGTCTGAAAGTAGAGCATGGTGTGACTTCCTATACAAAAATGCATCTATACACATACAAGTGCACACGTATTTACACAATCACACACACATATTTATTTCATTCACACACATAATGCTCACTAAATCCCATAATCACATTTGCATTTACCCAGTCCACTTTTGTTTTAGCACATACAGTAAACTGTTGCTGCAACATGTTTTTCAGATTATACATTTGGGAACTTTGCCGAAAAGCCCTTCACTAGTTAATACCAGTCACAGTTGAATTAATGGTTCAAGAGTTGGCAGTTCTAGTACCATGAAAGGTGTTGAGATGTTCAGTGAAGCGATCTGGTCCAGAGTGCCAGCTGCTGTCCTGCTCTCCTCCATGGCCACCACTTTCATACCAGCGGCCTGCTCTTCTAAAGCCTTCGCCGTAGAGGCAGCAGTTTCAACCCTGGTGAAAAAAACAGCAGGGTCAACACTTTCAGTCAGCATGCAGGCCGCTTTAATGAGGCAGATCTGTGTCACTTCTTCTAATAAGCTTCCCCAAGGAAGCTTGTCATTGACTATGCTTCTTAAAAGAATCTTCTTAAGTATGAAAAAACACGGATTAACTGTAATTAAATCTGTGCAGACTTAATCTCTCTTACTCTGCCTTCAGATTATTCACCAGCTCCCTGATTGCATTTTCTTCTTTCATGGCAGATTGCATGAGGTTCAGGGCTTTTTGTGCCTCAGCCAGAGCACTGTTGGCTGTATTCTGTATGTTTGCAGCTTTATCCTGGTGCCTGTTCAAAGCACAGATGAACACAGTAATAAAAAAAAAAAACATGCATCCATTCAGTCAATAGCACAGTCTGTTTAACTCATTCAACTCAAGACACTCACTCATCTGCCAGGCTCACAGCTTTTTTCTCGAGATCATAGAATGAACTACTGGCATCTGGTACCTGGTCACTCAAAGGGAGATCCTGAAATTTGACACAATAAAGACAAATTCATGCATTTCTAGATATTTTTGTACAACAGTGTAATGCAGATCTGTGCTGCTGACCAGATCTCTTCTGGCTTTGTCCAGCTTTTGTTGGATATCACTGATGAGCCCCTGGAGGTTGGATATCTGTTTCTGGTACTGCTGTTGCCGTCGTCTGATCTGGTCTACAGTTGCCGAGATGCTCTGCAGGTCCCTATTTTCTCTTAGTTGAGCAGACCAGATGTCAAAAAGTCTCTGTTCAAGGCTCATCTCAGATTCTAAAAAAAAAAATCAAGAAAGATTTGCAGACACATTAAATAAAAAAATAAAAAAACACAATTGAGTGGAAGTGCAAGAGTTAGAGCAACATACAGTTAAGGCCATATAATCAAACATTCACCAGTGCTATTTAGCAGCTTTTTATAAGTAATATAATCTAATATAATATAGAATAATCATTTGTAATATAAAATACATTTTAGGCTTGCTTTATTAAAAAAGGGGTGGTCAAAAATGTTAGCCCCATATGAATGTTTGCTTTCAAAACACACCTACAACAATTAACCAATCAGGTTTGAAACCACATATGTACAGGGCACTTGAACACATTACTCACAATGCCAAAGACAAAGGAAATCAGTCTGGAGCTCAGAAAGAAGATATTACACTCATGCTACACTCCCATCTTCAAGCAATTCATAGTGTCTATAACTGCTGTATGTTGCATAATTGGCAATTACAAGGAGACAAATAAACCTTGCTGTGGCCATAAGCGCAGGATTTCAAGAACTCTAGAGAAGAAAATAGTCAGAGATATCAGCAATGAGCCTCAATCAGATGATTTTCGCTGACCTGGCCTCTTCTGGAGTCAATGTTTAAAGGAACACAGTTGTGAGGGCTTTTCATTGTTGTGGCCTTCAGAGCCATCGTCCCAGAAGAACCACTTTCTGAGAACGTCCCGACTGAGGGTTGCCCGTGAACATTTGAAAGGTAAAGATGAGTTTGGAAGTCTGTGCTTTGGTCTGATGAAACTAAACTGGAGCTCTTTGGGCCCATTAATGTTGCTCATGTTTGGTGAAGAAAGGGAGAGGCCTTCAACCCTAGGAACACAGTTCCCACAGTTAAACATGGTGGTTGGAGCCTCATGTTGTTTTGCAGCCTCAGGAAAGCACAGGAAGCCCTGTTCAGGCGAATGGCATCATGAAAAAAAAAAATTATGTTGACGTTTTGAGGAAGATTATGAAAAAAACCCTAGGCTTAGGTCATTGCTGGGTCTTCCAACAAGACAGTGGTCCAAAGCACACATCAAAATTAGTCCAACAGTTCCTCAAAGATACCAAAACCAAGATCCTGGAGTGCCCAGCACTCCTATTCCTATCTCCTATTGAGAATCTGTGGCAGGTGCTAAAAGTGAACGTCCATCCTTGGAAACCATGCAATCTGGAGCAGCTACAACAATTTGCAATGAAAGAATGGGCCAAAACTCCCCAGGAGACCTGTGTTAACCTAGTAAAGAACTACTATAAGAGATTGGTGTCAGTTGAGGCTCAGAAAGGGTACACGATTGATTCATTTTGAGATTTTGGATATCATTTTTGCCATTTCTTAAACTTAATTCCAAAATAACAAACACTTTTTAATGGTCATTTCTCATGGAGAAATCAAGAGTGTTGTCTAATTTCATAAGAGGGGCTAAAACAGTACAGAGGAAATGATAGACCAAAAGCATCTAGGTAGATGTCAGATTGCAAGTGTGTGAGTGTGTGAGTGTGTTTGTGCGAGAGGACATGTGAAAATGTTGTGCCTAATTATTTGAGTGTGATTCTGTGTGCTACCTGTGAGTTTCACAACTTTGTTCTGCATGTCAGCAACCACATCCTCAGCAGTTCTGACCGCTCTGTCCAGCTGAGCGTTGTTCACAGGCCTGCTGGCCCTGTCCAGTCCACGGAGCAGGTCCTCCATCTCCCGGAGTTTGTAAAAGAAGTTTTGCATCTGCAGATCACAACAACTGACTCTTCATCTGGGATTCAGTCTCAATTCACTTTCATACACACCTGGAACGATTCATATAAACTGTGTGAACGGGGTGTAAGGCCAGTTTTAGACCACAGAAGAAAAGGAGAATCCTTCACCCCTATGAACCCCCATGCTGGGGGAACATAAACAGGTCAGATAAAGCAGGAAAGGCCTGAAAATAATCACAACTGAGCAAACTGGCCTGAAAACAAATGAACTGCTGGCTGCCAACCAAGAAACCTGAAAACATGACAGGCTAATCTTAAAATGCAGCCTCACAACCGGTGTCGCCCCGCACTGCCCCTGCTGCTGTACACTCCACTCATGCATGGACCAAGTGCCGTGCACGGTGCTAGTGTGTGTCTGGCCCCTCGCGTGTGAGTAAGCTAAACTCTGCGCTCTGTGCTGCTAGCACCTTTTACGCGCCTTGTCCCATTTATTGTTTCGGTTTTGGTTTGCATGTGAACAGAGTGACTGTTACTGCCCTTGGGTCCCTTGCCTACGCTCATTTCCCACAGCATCACACAACCCAACCCACACACACAGTGTTTGCTCTGTCAGTACTGCAGCTCTAATATCGATTTGGTTAGGTATGAGTGCATTGTGATATCATCTTCAGTCTCTGAATAAAAGATTTAAAGGAAATAACACTTCCTGGTACATGAAACTGATGACATTTTGGATAATTTTATATTTTTTTATATACCATCTAACTAACATTACAGGTGTCACTATATAAACTTAGTATCCACCTTTTCAGATATCAGCTGAACACACTCTTCCCAAGTCTGTTTTATTTTCCCATAAATGTGTGCCGTTGCTTGCAGGTTGCTTTCCTTTCATTATCCTGTCCATTCTCCTGTCCGTGGCTGTATGTCTCACTCCATACAAGTCACCAATCCACCCAGGGTGCACTAAAACAGCCCCAAGACCATTAAACATGCCTCTGAAATATATTCATAATCTGAGAAATGATGGGAAACGTCCTGAATCCCAAGCCTGGAATAAATCTGTTGTTTGAACCTCATCTGAGGCCATGATAGAGATGGGGTTAGTGGCGTGTCAGGGGACTATTATGAAACAGTCCAGGATTTTGCTGACCTCTTTTGCCTCTGTAGGATTTGCATTTGACAGCTGGAAAAATAGGGCATGTTCTGTCATGGACAGAACTCCAACTCCAGGTACATACAATAAAGGCAAATATCTGGAAATATCTTCTGTTCACAGGGACCATACAACATATTTTTAATGTTTTTTTTCTATCATTATACCTCATCCTTGACTGGATCAAAGCAGGCTGGGCATCCGGACTGTTCACACCGACGTCCTTCAAAGCCTGTCTTGCACTCACACTGTCCCACGTCATTGCAAGCCTCAGACACTGAACCCAGCAAGCTGCAGCCACAAGCTGAGGGAAAGTGAAAGCTCATATTATATTATATCATATCATATCATATCTTTATATATCATATAATATAATATATATCATATCATATATTATATTATATTATATTATATTATGAGCCATACCCCGACATGCTTCCATGGGCTTGCCATGGTAGTACCCAGGGAGACACCGCTCACAGGAGGAGCCAGCTGTATTGTTTAGACACCGCACACACTCTCCTGTTTGACGGTTGCAGCTGCCCTGGACTTTGGGGTTGACATGTCCATTACACCGACAGGGCTGGCATGCCTGCCGAGGACCCCTCTGCCCAAGCGGATCCCCATAGTAACCATCATCACAATGCTCGCAATGCACCCCTGTTTTGGGAATTAAAAAAACATTTATTTCAACAGCTACTATTTTCGTTTTTGGAGGTTTAGAGTATACTTTTAAAAAAAAAGTTTTGCTTTTGATTGCTGGCTACCATTTTAGAATAAAGTTGTTCGGCAGATACCACATCGCTTCACTGTGCAGCTGGTAAGACCTCACCTGTGGTCCCACGTGGGCAACACTTCACTTCCCGAGTCCCAGGCAGAAGAGAACAAGTGTTGCCAAGGGGACATGGGCAAGGCAGACACCTGGCAGGCTGTGCGGGATCGTGATAGGAACCCGAGAGGCAGCGGCCTGAACTGGGGGTCTCGTCAGCTGAGTAGCAATCGCCTATAAATACACAACTACACAATTCACTCACTGAAAACAGTACTGAGAGACATCAGACGGACAAAAATGTATGATAAAAAAAAACAGCGGTATCCAAATACACTCCCGAGAGTGTTATTCAGGTTTGACAGAAAACATCAAATTGAAAGCTTAAAATGTTTGTTAAAGATGGAATATCTGCATACATGTAGAGAGGAATTGTATCAGCTATAATTAGTGTTGACTTCCAGTGTGGTCACTAATGCAGGTCTGTCCATTTAAAAGATCAATTGGTTATTGGAATGACTTCAACAAATTGACTTCTAAAACTCTGCCAAGCTGCATATGCTGCACAATTCTTTAACAACATTATCCTTATTTATTAACTTCTGACTATTTATTAACTATTAACTATTATTAACTCTTATTTTTATTTTCGTTTTGCATTTCTAAATGCTCCTATTTGTCTGAATAGCTGAAGTGATTTTGAGTCTGTAATTTTGAGTCACTGACCCGTCTCAGGATCACAGCTTCCTCCCCTGCATAAGCATGGCTCACAGCGGCTAAACGGGCCATTATGAGGCAACCGCCTCCTGTATCCCGGAGCACAGCTTTCACAGAACTGGCCGACATATCCTGCAGGGCATCTGCACGTCTCCACCCAACCTGCAGGGTCACCAGGGCCGACACGTGCTGAGACCAGGTTAGTGTTGTCCACGTAGCCACGCGCTGAAAGGTGAACGCGGCAGAGAGATGAGTTTGGGGCTATGCCACAACAAATACAACAGCGATGGAGAATAACCAATATATACCCACAGTTTTCACCAAAAGTCCCTCTGATCTTGATGGCGGTCAGGTTGCTTAACAGTGTCTGAAACTGTTGAGATGAGAGCTGCGGCCTCCACTTGCTTCCCGGACGCTCATCCAGCCTACGAAAAGAAAATATTTTATGGCATCTTTTTCTCACAACATTACAAGTTTGACTGTGATTCCACCTCGAATTCCTTTCCTCTGAACATCCGAGCTGCACTACATGGAACTGTTCTAATAGAGGTACGCAATTTCAGGTTCTGCTCTATAGTCAGTTCTAACCTGTCTGACAGTTCTGGCTGGCAGCACGCATTCCTTACATGCAGAGGCAGTTTTGCTGATGTCAGATTGGTGCTGGTCTTTTTAATTTATATGTTTCTGGGGGGGTTTAAATTCAGCAGAAATTCTTAAAGGATGCATAAGCTGCCCCCCAAAAATGCTCTCTCTGTACTTTTTGACACAGGACAGTGAAATGACGACTGATAATTTATAATGCAGAATTTGTTGGGAACCGATCTCTAAACACGTCTGGGTGTCAAATTTAACCTGAAAGTGTAGATGATTCTCTTCCCACAAGGCAAGACCGTCCTCAGGTCACCCAGCGGTGCAGTCACTTTCAGGCCTGCACCCTCCAGCACCACGTCCGAGGGGGAGGGGTAGCGGACCCCTCTGTCCAGGCGGAGGCTGAAGGACAGTGTCTGGCCGTAGCTGAGGACCTGATTTCCCAGATACTTTGCTAGATTGAACAGATTAAGTACCATTTCAGACTGGTAATAAAGATTTTTCTACCACTGAGCCATCGCTTCAAACACATCATCACTTACGAGGTGCAAGCAGGTACACGGGTACAATGTCCCTGGAGACGATTTCAATGTCACCATTAGTCTGGATCCAGCGGAACTGAGCACTGGATGGGGTCACACATTGGGCATCAGAGTCTCGCCAGCCATCAGAGCCTAGAAGGAACGTTGTCCGTGTTCAACTTGCAACAAAACCAGAGTCCTGTTTTCTTTGAAGACTGCTTGACAAGAGTCTGGGGATTCGTACCTGAATCAAACGTCGAGGCGATGTTATAAACTGAATACCCATTGGCTGGGCTGCAGTCACTTGAGTGTCCATAACAGAAGCACGGCAGGCAGTTCCCAAGGTTCCTCGTTTGTGTCGAGCATTTAACACTGAAATAAACATTCACACAAATATTAATATTAGAATAGAATAAATATTATCATATAATATAGAAGCACATTTGAAAATACGTAACACAACTATCTAACTTCAATAATACACATGGAAGAGCAATTTTCTTGCATGTCAAATGCTTTTATTCACTGGTGGCTGGTCAGCTGTCAGCATGCCAGTGTCTATATCTCACTCTACAGCACCACCTAGAGCCTTTAATATTTATCATTTGGAAAAATGTAAATAATATTGTAATGGCTGGGTTCCTTCCAGGCTATCAACCACTGGCACTGGTATAAATGACTTCCTATTGCAACCTGAAATTCATTGGTCCCACCCACTTTTTCTTCTGCACACTTACATGCTGCCGTTGGCAAGTTTTGAATTGCTGTTGGAAGTCTGTGCACATTTGTCACCAGAGAATCCAGCCTTGCAGAGACAGCGGCCTGCACTGTTACAGCCTATGGCCTCTGAACCTACAATCAAAAACACAAGAGTCAATCCATACACGCAAAACGAGATGTTCACCATAACATTGCAGTGATCGCCGGTCCCAACACAACACTATCGCTCACTGTCTATTGCTGGTGAAAACACTCTCTATTATACTCATCACTTTGTTACCTCATGCTGTATTTGGCACTGTACTGTAAGTGATTAATTGTCACATGTCACGCACCACAGCACAGCTCGCATCCCCTCCCCTGAGGTAGCAGCGGGAGACCATGAAAGCAGTGTGTGGGGACGGTACTTTGCTCAGTGGCACCTCTATGGCACCTTGGCAGATCAGGATTTGAACCGGCAACCTTCCGATTACGGGTCTGTTTCCTTGTATTCAATGTCTATATCTAATATTTAGTAGACTGCTAATATACTGCTTTAATGCGTCTGTAACTAAGAAGGAATGCCAGTAAGAAGGTCAGAACGATACACAGTGAATTGGCTAAAAAACGATATAAATGGAAAAAATTGGTCGCCATACATTTCTTTAAAGTAAAGTCAAAGTGCGATAAAAGCAGGCGCAATGTACTATATGCCAAACGTGGACGTAGCGGTGAGGGAAGCCAGACTGCTCCCCCACATCTAAACTTAAGACACAGTTTCCTCACGTCAAACCCGTGCTGGGACGCATCAGGCAAGTTGTCTCCTTCTTTCACCAAACCCCACATCCATCCATAATACATGCAGCACAGAGGAGGGTGGCCATTTTTTTTTTTATCTTTAAAGTTTTTTAAGGGTTTAAGGGTTTTTTTTGCGTTGACATTTTGAGGTTTATAAATAAAATGTTACCTATAATATCATGATATAAAATGATATTTTGAGGTTTATAAATAAAATGAAATTTATAATATCATTATATAAAATTATATTTTGAGGTTTAAACACTTTCAGAATTTGTCTGTAGCTCATTGTACCATGAACAAAAAAAATGTGACTCATATCAAGCTGTGGGCATGATTGCATGATTGATCCTTATCTCCAAATCTGTCTTTGTCATGATGTGTTCATCTGAATATCTGAAGCCGGGTCCCCGGCGCCTTACCTGACGGGCTGCAGTTGCAGGCCATGCAGCCCTGTCCCGCCCAGGGCTGGTAGAAGCCAGGTTTGCAGCGCTCGCAGTGTCTGCCCTCGGTGTTGGCCTGGCAGTTGACACACCGGAGTCCTTGGTGGTCCAGCACACAGAACGCCGCTTTGCCATTGCACTGACAACTTGCTGAGGCTGGTGATGTACAGGTGAGGACATTGTTATCAACATGGTTGAATGCAAAGTAATAATTAAACAGGAGGACATGATGCTATTATCAGTAATTTAGATATAATATATACGCGATATTGTGTGGTTTGGGGTTGGGAAAAAAGCATAGTGAAGCATAATCTTGAAAGCCACAAAAAGCAAGGAAGGGACACAGAAAAATAGCACACCTAACAAAATTCCCACCAAATTATTCTTAAAATGTACTGCTGAGCACCGCAAGTCTCATTAAAGCACGTCCCTTGGGGCGTGAGTGGCAAGATTCATGTCTGTGATGAACAGAGTCATACAAATAGCATCCATCTGGGAGGAGTAGAATGCAAATTCATCAAAGCCACAAAGCGCGTCTCTGAGCCACAGCCACCGGGGTTGCTGGATAAATGGCCGAATTCACAGGCATCCCTGACCTTTGCAGAGTCCACGACCTTTGTAAAGCCCACTGGGCACAAAATCGGGATTTTTCACACTGAGCATCAAATCCCAAACCTGTTGGCAAATCTAATCCTGGACAAATCCAAATTTATTCATAGAGCACAATTACAAGTCAACACGGTGTCATTAAACAGGGCAATTATGATACATTAAAATGTAATTAAAATAGACAAACAACAGACAAGCAATAGGAAAAAAATCATTTTAAGTTTAGTCTGTGTAAGTACGATCCTCCAATTTTTCCAAAGAAAAACAAATCAACTAAACCATCAACCAATTAAATATTTTTTAACAAAAACGCATGTTTCCAGATTAAATTTGACAAGGATTGTATATTTTAATAATTTCTAAGACACAGAACCAAATTCACTTAGCCAACCATCACCGTGACAAAGGCAGAAATATATGTAGGAATTTGATTATGTAGAAGGTGTGAGGGAAGAAAAAGGGATTTTTCGTCAGTTCTGACAAAAGCGACCAATGTTAGATGAAACCCGAAATATAACTTTGGTCCAAAAAATAATCAAGTGGTGCAGCTTCTGTGATAAACCAGAATCTGTCCGCCTCCACCAGGAAAGTAAATCTGGGTAAATGATGTGAAATACAACCCTGCAGCGGCCAACTGGCCGCCACGGTCCCTGGAGTCAGGTGAAGAGGAGAGTAGGAGAGGGCCGGGGACCCCGGATGATCCGGACAGGTTCTGTGGAGAAGCACTCCGAACGTACAAACCTGCAGTGTCTACGCATCGCCCCGTCGAAAAATAAAATACCTGCAGACTCAAACATTTTCCCACAATGCCCTGTGGTAACAGCAGGTCCCTGCTTGCATGCGCTGTGTTGCTAATGGTGATGTGGCCTGATGATCAGATGAAGCGCCACCCATGCGTCCTCGGCACCCCGGGGCCACTACTCCGCCCGGGTAACACCCGAGTTACCCTGCTCACGTCCACACACACACACCCACACACACCTGTGTATACACTGTGCCACACTCACAATAGTGGCATGAAACAGCCTAATTAATATGCTGTAAGGGTGTGTCTCCTTCCAAGCATCTCACTGTTAACAAAATTGCCATATACTACCTGAGAGTAGTTATGAGTCTTTAAAAATCTTCGTTTAGGACCCAGACGCAACTATAACACAAACCACGACCCAGATCCAATATACCGGAACATATTATATCTGCATTAATATAAGTAGCTTCCGACGTTCATACCCGGGTCGTTACCATCCGAGGGTAGAAACGAGTACTCACGCCGGTAGGTCGCGCGGACGGACGAGCCCACGAGGAGCGCGAGGACGAGCAGGCACGCGCGCCGCATTGTCGGGGAGTCTGAGCGCGCGTCCGGCGGCGCGCGCGACCTTATATCGCCGCCCTCGCGACAGGCGCGGGCACGCCGCGAGTCAGTCACCGGAAATAGCATCGCAACCATCGGGATGGAATGAGAAATGAGGACACGAGTGTTAATTAACAATACTACTTTGATTGTTGCTGTACAGTACAGGACAAAAGTTTGGACACACCTTCTCGTTCAATGTGTTTTCTTTATTTTCATGACCATTCACATTGGTAGATTCTCACTGAAGGCATCAAAACTATGAATGAACACATGTGGAGTTATGTACTTAACAAAAAGTGGAGATCTGGCCTCCACAGTCACCGGACCTGAACCCAATCCAGATGGTTTGGGGTGAGCTGGACCGCAGAGTGAAGGCAAAGGGGCCAACAAGTGCTAAACACCTCTGGGAACTCCTTCAAGACTGTTGGAAAAGCTTTTCAGGTGACGACCTCTTGAAGCTCATCGAGAGAATGCCAAGAGTGTGCAAAGCAGTAATCAGAGCAAAGAAACTAGAATATAAAACATGTTTTCAGTAATTTCACCTTTTTTTGTTAAGTACATAACTCCACATGTGTTCATTCATAGTTTTGATGCCTTCAGTGAGAATCTACCAACGTAAATGGTCATGAAAATAAAGAAGACACATTGCATGAGAAGGTGTGTCCAAACTTTTGACCTGTTCTGTACATTTTTTTCTCAATAAAGAAATAAAGAAACACCCAGGCTTTATTGTTTAAGATATAACGAGGGCTGTAGTGGCCTTGGGAGTAACACAGGAAGATCAGTCGCAGGTTCGAATCCCACTTACTTCCACTGCGCCCCTGAGCGAGACCCTAACCCTGTACCGGCCGATTGTAAGTCACTCTGGATGAATGTAAAGGTATAATGCAGCTACAGACGTGGCAGACCGCAGGTACACACTGTTTGGCATAAACACAGAGCAAGCGGCAGACAAAATAACTGGTGGCCACAATTCCAGTCATGGCTGGTTCTATGAATCACGTTCTCATCAGGACAGGAGGCCATCAAAACCCCTCCATCCAAGGTAATCACGGCGAGCCTGAACTTCATGGTACTACTCCAATGATAGGCTGATAGTAGATGAAACCTTGTGAAGCAAGAGAAAAACAGACCTTTCCAGCAGCCTTGAAGTGAATTAAAGACAAAGGGGGGGAAAAAACAAGCCTCCAGGGGAAGTTTTCACATTCGTGCTCAACCCTGACCACACCCTTCACAGTCAAGGACTCACTCGGTGGGTTGGGCACAGGAGGCTGAATCATGCTTGTTCAGGTTGCTAACAAACTGCTAACACATTCACAAGTATACACAGCTACACACACACACACACACACACACACACACACACACTCACACGGACTCACCTCAACACCCGAATGAGACGCACATAGACTAGCCCAAGCCTCACCTTGTCTGCTACTCAGCTTCTCTTCAGACACCACGCCCTACAAACGCACACACATTCAATGTGATACGGTGTGACCGTACAATGGTACTAAGCATTGTCAGACTGAGCAGGTCAAGAAGCAGCAAAAAAATATTCCAGCCCAGAATAAATCTGTTTCCCTGGCTTCTGTATGAAACATTAACTCCTTCGCGTCTACACCACCGTTCAAACATTTAGGATAATCTCAAAATGTCCTTGTTTTATTCAAATTTGAATAAAAATATTAAGGGAAAAAGGAATACACAGATTAGGAAAAAAAAATACTTAATCAGTTTTCAAAGTGACAGAATGGCATTAATGAACACAGAATTTCACCGGAACTCAAGACTAAAAGTAGCTGATAAAGTTCTGCAGATATTCCATCATTTCCAGACATTTCCAGTCATTTACAACATAAATAATGTCTGACAAGGGCCTTCACCAATTTGGAGATTTTAATGGACAAAACAATAATAAAATAAAAAAACATTCCAAAATGGTCGTAAATTTTACTGTGAATTTATTTCCTATAAAATGCTTTGAGTAATAAAATGCCCATATATTAAATGCTGATCAGAGCTTAATTGTGCAAATGCTCTTCAACACTGAAATATTGAAATTAAGATACATATATTGTATCAGATGGGAAGCATCATGGCCTCAGACCTTGAAGGTCATATGTTTAAATCTGGGCTTGTGATGATATGAAACCAAATATGACACCAAATACAGAAAAGACCTTGCAATTTAGAGTTGGTGTTTGTCCATTGATATATAGTTTGATTTGTGTTTAAAATAGTTTATTGCCATACATCCAACTGGAGCTTTTTCTCCGAGTCAGTCCCAAGTCTAACTCTTAAAATTGAGTCTGTGTGGTATTCTACATGAAATATTCTAAGACACAGGAGGTGGTTTCATATGCAACCCATTGACAGGTCAGTGACGCATACCTCATGTGCAATTAATGAAGACGCTTGACTGAAAAGGTTTTTGTTCTTTTATCTTTTGAAAAAGATCCATAAATATCTAATACATAAAAAGTGGTGGTGAATGCTGAATCACTCGACATGTGAAAGCATTCACATGACCGCTCAAGTCTGTCATGACTTGTGGGATGGATTTTGAACAAGGAAACGTTGTTTCGGATGACAGAATCTTTAATGATGTCCTGTTTTTAGTGAAGGCCAATGCTAAATAAGACAAAGTGATTCTTTTGTTCTGGTCAAACTCCCAAAATCCCCAAAAGTTAGACGGTTTTCAAGGATAAAATACAGTAAACCACATTTAACTTAAAAATATAAAATCAGATATAAGTAAGGGTTCTGTATTTAAGTTATGTTATAAACGTTTAATAACTGACCACAACCAAGGTATATAAACCCAATTCCAGATTCAGATTCCGGTAATAACAATTCTTTATTATTTGAAATGTTACAATTTTACAGGCAAATGGCTAAAAAGCAGGGTGTTCTCAGGTTCTTACGGAGTGTGAAAAAAGAAAACCTCAATAAAAAAAAAAAAAATGATGAAAAATAAAGCTGTAATACCCTCCATAAACCATGAATGACCATAAAAAGACTGTCACACACACTTCTCTAAAGAACAGATTACAAATACTTGACACTTTATAAATTAGAAATACTGTTTTATACATAAATTCTGTGCTGCACAGCTTCTGTCAATGGCTGAGTGAATAATAATAATAATCATAAAAATAACAATGGAGAGGTAAATTTGGACAAATGCCTTCTCTCCACACTGTATGGCAACTTAAATATTTCAATGTGTGAAAAAGAGCACATGCTTGCATACGAGGGAAACAGCAAGGAAAAAAAAACTGAAAGTGTATTATGGAATAAAACGATTACCAGGCACTGTGTGGTTTAAAAAAAAAAAAAAAAAAAATCCCTGCAATTGATATTGAACCCTAATGGGGCTTCTTTATCAGTTCACAGCTCTTTGTTGCAAACTGTTTAGATGTGATGTAAATAAAACATACTTCAAAGATTAAGGCACAAAACAATAATAAAAATAGTTAACCAACCATGGTGGCCAAGTGTTTGTCTTTTTTTTTTATGTCAAGTAAAACTCTGAAAAAATGGTGTTAGTCATACTGTGGGGTGACTACAATTACACGCAAGTGAGTCTGGCCTTTGTAAAAGAGAGGATTACAAGTCACTATTATTTTAACCCTCCACTGAAAATTAAAAACAAATAAAATAAGTGGCGAAGCCATGTATACAAGCAAGCATATATATCATACCACAGACCATATTTTTATTTATATATATAATTTTTTTTAATGTGGAGGTTTATCTACCTTTTTTCTTGTGATAAAATCTATTGGAAGTGGCTGGTAGGGTTTTGTTTTGTTTTTTTTTTTAAAGAAAGAAAAAAGAAAGTCTGCCAGTCCTGAATCCTTTAAGCATATATTTACACAAAACAATTCCTCACGGTATTACCATAATAAAAAACATTCACACAAAAATATAACATTTGAAATAATTATTAGCACCAGTGTATCAGATAAAGTCTTTCTACGCAAATATACAAAGTTGCATAGTGTTGGATCTTTGTTAACGTGTGATTTGCAATACACCTGTATTAAGCAGCAGCTTAAAAAAATATGTAGTGTTAACAACAAATACATACATAGTGTCTAGTGTCACCAATATGTACGAGTCCCTGAACACTCTCTGAACTGTGCTCTCCTGTAACAGCTTCTGTTTCTGGATCAAAAGAACAAAAGATTTATTTTTTGTAAGTAATGATAATGGTGGTGATGAAGATGAAAACACATTGAATACTGTTCAGTATGTACAGGTAGAAAGCACACTCCTCTGCCATCTCTGCAAAGGGTGCTGCAGCGCTACAGGAGAGAGCAGAGAATGAAGACACAGAAAGGGAGGAAATCCTTCACTGCTAGTTTGGAGACTAGTTTAAACCAATAATGGCACATATTGTAATGAAGTATGCACAATATAATAAAAAAAAGATAGCAGCCCCCCTAAATCAACATGTCCAAGTCTTAGTCGATGTTGCAGGACGTTTGTTCTCCAGAGATGGCCGGTTTTGTGTTTGATGGGAACAGAAGAGCTGGTGATGATGGTGGTACTGCAGTCAAGTGGGTTTTTTCTTCTAGACTGGGGAGTTGCAACCTCTCCCACTATGTCACAGAGTGGATGCAATGGCTCCTGATCACCAAGTAGTTTAAGTTCACCAAAAAAGAAAAGAAAAAAAAAGTGGGTAAAAAGCTGTGGTTTGCCTCTTAAAATCAAGAATGTGTCTTGGACAAAAGGCATTTACTAAACAAAAAAATTGTAATAATATATATTCAATAAAATACAATAAAACAAAACCTGTTTTGGTTAAAGTTGATTTCTCGCCCAAGTGTTAGATGGAGGAAGGAGTGATAAAAAGAGGTGGAAATGGGAGAGGGAGGAAGGAGGAAGAAGAAAGGGGAAGGGCAGGGTTAAGGCTGCTCTAAGGCTGCAGAGTTGAAGCATCCTTTGGGTAGCGAGTCCTTGATGTTATTTAGGTTTTCAATGTCTGAACGGATCTCGCGGATCTGCCTGTCGTAATCGCTGATCATGTCCTCCTGGGATTTTGCCACGTTGTCAAGGTCCTGGAGCTTCTTGTCCAGTTCGCTGCCGGCCATCTTGTCCTTGGCATCCTTCAGCGATTTCTCGATCTGTTCCAGCTTGCTCTGGTCAACTTTGTCAATGTTGCCTATACACAGAAACAGAGATAGACAATTAAGAAACAGCACTCACACAATCCTTGAGTACTTGACCACGTTAACATTACAATTGTAAATGGATTACATTTATATATATTACTTATATTATCAAGTATGATATATTTCATAATTGCACAACAGTTAAAAATATACCAGTTTTCAAAATAATTCTAGACTATAGTAGGGTGGTAGTAGCCTAGTGGGTAACACACTCGCCTACGAACCAGAAGACCCGGGTTCGAATCCCACTTACTACCATTGTGTCCCTGAGCAAGACACTTAACCCTAAAATTGCTCCAGGGAGACTGTCCCTGTAACTACTGATTGTAAGTCGCTCTGGATAAGGGCGTCTGATAAATGCTGTAAATGTAAATGTAAATGTATAGCCTCAGTGGTGCTCTGGTTTACAAAGGTTCAAAAAATATGTCCTGGTGATGAACTTTTACTTTCTTTTGGAGTAAATGCATTGGATTGAAAATGTTTACTCCTCAGTACCTCCAACAGGGTTTAACATGGAAATAAGCCTGCATGACTCACCAAGCTGTCTCAGTAATTTGTTGATTGTGTCAAGAACCATCCGGACTGCACTCTTGGCTTTGCGAGCATTGTCTTCAGCTTCTTTAGCATTATCAGATGCCTGCAGGAGGAGGAGAAAGTAATGACAATGAAAATTACATTCATTCTTATATTGCCCCTCACAAGGGTACACGCAGGTCCTTAAAGTCTTAAATTGGATTTTCCTATTGGGTTTTAAGTATGGTACTACTAATATCATGACTATCATGAAAAATGACCAGAAATCCTTAAATCCAGAGTTGAAATTCTGCACTTTAAATTTCTCAGACATTACTGAATCAGGAATAGCCTAGTGAGGAGGTGAAAGTATGTTTAATTTTAACGTAGTTAATGATCCCAATGCAGGGTCTTAAATAAAAGTGGAAAAAAATATGCCTTAATATGGCTTCCTAAACCTACAGATACTCTGTTCACATTTGTGAGCATTGTTCAAATCAAGAAGGCTAGACACACCATTTGGGCCATCATCATGTCTTGGTCAGCCTCAGCTTTCTTCTTCTCAAGTTCCTTCTCTGCAGCACCAAGCTGTTTCATCATGTTGTCCACATCACTGTCCAGTTTCATGGTGTCGTTAAAAGCCTTATCTGCATCAGCCTTAGTCTTGGCTGAGTCCTGCAGGAGACACATGGGGCAGCTCTTTAAAATGATCGGCAGCATCAACTTTTCTCTGAAAAGCATTCAAAACCATCCAAAATTCTACTGCTTACACACTGTAATGCATAATCAATTACCAACTTACAACTTAACCAGTCTAAAAATTACCAAAAATTAACAAAATCTTGTTTGTATGATATACTTGTTTGCATGTTATACTTATTTACCAATCATGCATAAAAAGGAGGTCATTGTTTCAGATGTGCTTCAGGATCATGCTGGCATTATCACATTTACATTTACAGCATTTATCAGACGCCCTTATCCAGAGCGACAATCAATAGTTACAGGGACGGTCCCCCTGGAGCAACTTAGGGTTAAAGTGTCTTGCTCAGGGACACAATGGTAGTAAGTGGGATTTGAACCTGGGTCTTCTGGTTCATAGGCGAGTGTGTTACCCACTAGGCTACTACCATCACAGTGTGGTCAAATGCAGAAGAGCAGTTTTTGGCAGAAGTCACACTACAAATTGAACATCAAATGTAATAAGGAGCTCTAATTGAAAAACTAAAATTCAGGGTCAGAAGAGATAACTAAGCCTTAGAAGTGGACCAGAACAACCAAATTCAGGCAATGGTTACCTTCTGCACTGCGCTGGCAATCTTCTCAGCTTCTTCAGCTTTGCTCTTGGCCTCTGCAGCATCAGCTGAAGCATTGCCTAGTGCTGCTTCGGCCTGTCTAGTCTTCTGGTTGGCTGCAATGATTGTTGCGTTGATGCCAGGGATGCGCTTCAAGGCATCCTCGGCTGCAGTCTTGTTGTCGTTGACTCTCTTGTCAAAATCTAAAAAAAATGTCAGAACCGGGTCAGTGCCTGAGCACAACTACTGTAACACATTAAAAAGATGTGAATTCCGCTCGCCTCTGAGATTATTAAGGATGTCCTTGGCCTTATCGTAGGTTTTTAAGCCCTGCTTTGCGGCATCCTCGGCCAGAGCTTTGGCAGCATCTGCACGGGCCAACAACTGATCTGCCGTCTGAAAGTAAATGAAAGTTGGGATAAAAAGTCGAGCTGAAGGACAGCATGCCAACACACTGCAGAGGACACACACTCACCTGTTGCTCGGTCTTCCCCTTCTCCAGGAGCTTTCGAACTTCCGTCTCCTTGCCGCGCAGGTCGTCCCTCAGCTCGGTGTACTCTTTGTCCGTCTTATCGACGAGCTTGTCCAGCTCTGTGGCCTCCTTCTTGATCTTGTTCACCTCATCCTGCAGAGAGAGACAGAAATCGATATGAAATCAGCTTCTCTCTAACATTTTAATGACAGAGAGAAAAAAGGAGAGGAGAAAAGACCCACCTCCAGCGATTTGGTGTCAAACGAGGGCAGGCCGGTGAGGTTGGCATAAATCTTCATGGCTTTATCCCCTGCCTCCTCTGCCTCAGCACGGACCTTATTTGCCTGCTTTTCCAGGTTCTTAGCTAGGTCCTTTGCATCATTAAATCTGCAGACACAGAAAGTGTATGGAATCTTTATTCTAACAATCACACCGATTATATGCATAATTACAAATATATCATGAGCTAAATAATGTAAGATGAATACAGTTATCATAGAATTAATACTGTGCCAATGGGAAACATACTTTTTATGTAGGTCAGTAATGTTGTTGGTTGTCTTATTCTCTCCATCTAACGCATTCTTCAGCAGGTTGTACGCCTTGGTGGAGGTGTCGTTGGCATCTTTAGCGATCTTTTCTATCTGATCTGCATCCATCTTGTGCCTTACGGGAAGAGGGAAAAAGTTAAAACAGTTGAATTCAATTGGTACCTTCCACTAGATTCTATCTCAGCATACAAGTCCTTTGCTTTCGTAATTTGTAGTTACTAAGTTCTGAAATGTGTGTCTTACTTCTCAGCCAATTTTCGGGCCTCCTCTGCAAGTCGCGTCATGTTGTTCGGTGTCCCTGGTGCTGTAGGTATATTTATGTCCTGAAGAGAAAAATTGTGCAGCATGTTATGGACGGACTGTCACATTAGCAGTTCCTGATGAAGTTGAGCTGATTACTCACTACGTCAGTGATTGCTTTCTTCGCCTTGTCCAGCTCTTCTCGCGCCCGGTCGACCAGGTGCTCTGCGTCTCGAACTCGCTTCTGCGCCGTGTCCGCCAGAGCGCTGGTGTTGTCTACGGTGTAGCGGATGTTCTGGAGCCGGTTCCACTGAGTTGTGAGGGTGTTGTTGAGGTTCCCCAGTCGTTTTAGAAGGTCTTTGTCAACCTCTGCAACAAATATTTCCTCATTTCATTTCCTCAATCATTCTTTTTCCAAACCAACCAGCCACATGTCCTCTCACACCCTGTCCATAAACTTCCTCCCTCTCTTACATGGCAGCTCCATCCTCAGCGTCCTTCTCCCAACATAACCAGTGTCTCTCCTGTGCACATGTCCAAACCAACGCAATCGCTCCTCTCTGACGTTGAACATACCTTTGCTTGTCTGGGCCTCATTCAGCAGCTCCATGATGGCTCTCTCTGCTTCTTTAAGTCTACTTTCGAAGGCTTTGTCATTCACTACCCCCTCATCAGAATCAAGGTTGTCAATTAAATTCTGCAGCTCCTGCAGTTTCTGTCTCAGCTGGTTGACCTACATTGAAAACCCAGATCATTAGATACACAAAAACTTGCAGCCACACACACAGAAACTCAAAGCACTGGGACAAGTTGTTACCTTGTCCCTGACAAGACCATAGCAGTTGGGGCACTGCTGGCAGCCAGCATTGGACCGGTTGTAGAAGTAATTTTCCTGGCACATGTCACAGCGCACACCCTCAAAGCCGGGACGGCACTCACAGCGCCCATCCTCCTGACACTGAGCACTCATAGAACCCTCAGGGTCACAGTCGCAAGCTGCAGGGGTCAAAATGGGGACAAACGTGGGTGAATAAAAGGAAACCTCCATACATAGATACCGCAAAACAGAGGGAAGCGAATTGTGTGAACTTCAGGTCTCACGTTTGCAGCCAGAGGAGCTAAAGCCAAAATAGTTGACCTCGCAGCGTTCGCAGTGCTGACCAGTGACTCCCGGATGGCACTCGCACTGGCCAGTCACAATGTCACACTGCCCATTGGTGGAACCAATAGGATTGCATCCACACCTAATAAAAAGTTCCAAATATGATTAAAACAAACCAGAAAAAGAAAAAATATATCACGACAATCTCACAAGATTCTTTTGGTTACCTCTCACAGCCTTTACCGCTGCGCAGGTTGTAGAAGCCGGGCTCACAGGCACTGCAGTCTCGGTTGGTTACGTGGGGCAGACAGCGGCACTGGCCTGTCACCTGCAGACAGCTGGTCTCTCGGCCCACGGTGCCATAAGGAGAGCAGGAACAGGCTGGGCACAGGAATGGAAAATTCGAACCAGTCAGCCTCAACATAAATGAGGGAGGTAAATGAACCGAGAAAAATAACACATGCAGCACAAAGTGTCCTTGAATGGACATACATAGCGTACAGAAAGAAAATGGAAATGTTATAAGATAAATGTAATATTCATTAAAATGAATTATTCATATACCACAGTATGATAATACTTAATAAATTGAAGAGAAAAAAAATAACTAAAAACATGTCCTCAGATGCCAAATAATATACAGCATCCTTACACATTTTTACAAAAGAATTTCCATGACTTTTCAATTACTCTAAGGCAATTGGACCCAATCATGTTTCAGCATAGATCAGCTGTAATTTAAATGACTTTGGCCGCAGGGGTGCTGAGATATTGAAGCAATGCACGCAGTACCACATGACATGGTTCACTACGCAAAGATTCTATAGGCCTGTGCGAGTTTTAAATGTTGGGAGTTGTAAACATAGAAATACGTTTTTCGTGCAGTCTTTCGGGAACTATATACTTCATGTTATACATTCACGTGTCAATCAGATTTCAATGACTTCTCCATGGCTTTATATGTTTATTTAGTATTCCAAAACTTTACAATTAGTATTCCAAACTTTAAATTCTCTTTTCAAATTCCATGACTTTTCCAGGTTTTTAGTGATCATAGAAACCCTGAATACATAAAGTAAGGCGAGGTGACTATGGACTCACATTTGCACTTCTCTGCTGGATTGGATGCCAGGGCATTGCCATAGAAGCCATCTTTGCAGCGATCACAGAAGAAGCCCTCGGTGTTGTAGATGCACTTTAAGCACTCGCCAGTTTCCCGGTCACAGTTGCCTACAGCGTTGGGGTCAATGTTGCTGTTGCACTGGCAGGCTTTGCAGTCTCGTTTTGGGCTGGCAATACCCAGTGGGTTTCCAAAAAAGCCATCATCACACAGTTCACACCGCTTCCCTGGAAGATAGAGGAGTTTAAGGAGAATTTGTTGACTGTAAAAAAGTAAGAAAATCTAACAACGTGACAAAAGCGGACTTACCAGTGGTGCCAGCAGGACAGTTGGTGCACACCACCTCTTTGGTCTTGGGCACAACAGCACAAGTAGCCCCACCAGGGCAGGGGCAGGGCTGACAATCGGACGACGTACCCACAGTGGAGTCACCATAGTAACCATCCTTGCACCTTTCACAGCTCATTCCGTCAGTGTTGTGCTGGCAATCACACATTCCTGCAATCAGACCCTCTGGTCATTCCACTGGCAGCCACAAGGAGGCGGTGTTTAACAAAGTCATTCAAGCCAAGAATGTATTTGTCATTTCAATCATAATGGACATGATGAACTGTGACAACGTTCCTCCCGGACCATGGTGCAACACAATAGAAAATACTGTGTTGAATACAGTGTAGTACTCTTTAGCAGTACTGTAAAAGACAGACTACAAGTAGCAACAAAAGTGGAAGAAAGGATGACGCTCAATGCATGACAAAAGTAAGGCAACAGGACAGTTTCTGTGAGCCAACATGACTATTTGAAACAATAATATTCTTCTGAAACAAGAAAAATATTAAAAGAAGAAAAAACAGGACAAATTAAGAACAAAATATGTAACAAGTGATGTGCATTAGCTATACACTACTGGGCAGTCACGAAATAGGATAAAACCTTGGATGCACTATGCTCAACTTTGAAAGAGTCACAATTATTACGCTACCATCCACCGGAGGGCAGCATCTAATCAGTGGACATAGAGCAATTATTCAAAAGCAGCACAAAGAGAATGTAGGGTGACAACACTGACCTGTAACGGAGTTGCAGGTGTCACTGTGGCCGTTGCAGACGCAGGGGTCACATGGGCTGAAGAGGCCGAGTTCGGGCTGGCTCCTCCGGTATCCTAGCGCACAACGCTCACAGTGCTGACCCTCGTAGCCTTGAGGGCAGGTGCACTTCTCCACCCAGCGCGCTGGTGTGCCAGGGCCTCGCCGCGCACTCACCAGTGACACGTTGTCAAGGTGACCGGCACCTGTGGCATACCAGCAAGCGTTTAGCCATTTGTTTTAAAAGCACAGCCTGACTAATTTGATCTTGTCTCGATTTGTCATGTCTGCTGACAAACCACAGGCCTATCAGGAGAGATGGGCTCAGAGGAACAGCTGAGAAAGCGCAACAGTGAGGTGTTGTCTGACTAAACAGATTATGCTCCTCAACCTGGTCTTCAAGGAACAAATTAACGGTCTAAAACTATTAAGCTGGTTAACAAGTCACATGTCCACTGAAACGTTAATCTTATTTGTCTGTGTTAGAGAAATTGGTCGTTTTGGAAGAATAGTAACTGAAAGAACACTCAGAGGTCGGGTCATACTTTTTTCACTGTATGTTCCACGGACTTTGATGGCAGTCAAATTATGCAGAAGCTTCTGGAAGTCCTTGGCACTCAGGCTAGGACTCCAGGAGTAGTCAGATGTGGAGTGGAGCCTGAGGAGAGAATAAAAATAAATAAAATCAAGACACACTGTTCAACCAGGCAGTGAACTCACTTGGTGACACGTCAGTGCGGAAATCGCCAGTCATCGCCAGCTCACCTGAAAACATAGTTCTTTGTGTCCTCCTCTGGGTATGCGTTGCCCTGAGCGATGAGCGGCACAGTAACACGGAGACCTGACCCTTCCAGCACAACGTCCTCTGCTGAGAGTCGGCTGTCCCGGCGATCCACGCGGAAGTTGAGTGAAAAATTCTGACCAAAGCTCACAAGCTGATTGCCTAAGAACTTCTCTACAGAGACAACAGGACAGAACACACTCAGGTCAGTCATAAGACACAGGACCTTCACTTTTAGATCCTTGTGGTCTTTTTGACCCCTGTGTGTAAGCAGTGCACGTCCACGCATCATACCTGGAGCAACAAAGTACACCGGGTAGTAGTCCTCTGAGATGAGCGAGATGTCTTTAGTGCTGGGGGAGTAGTTCACGTTCACGGCAGAGCCATCTCTCTGCTGCCCTGACCACCTCTCAGCATCTACATAACGAAAGACAAGCCAAGACAGACTCAGATACACAGGATTCAAGCAGATAAACATGAGGAGAGGAGCTCATATGGACCTCATTTACTGAACTACGTTCTTAATCTAAAAGCGCCAAGAATGCATGTGTTACAAATTAATCACAGATTTAGGTCCACTTAAAAACACTCAATCGCTGCAGATCCACATTACTGAGTCGAACAATCCATCATTTCTCAAACAAACAGAAGCAGACAAAAGTGGGCTGTGTATGGCGGCCATGCGCTCTCACCTCGGTCGAAGGTGGAGGTGATGGTGTGGATACTGTAGCCTTCGGCACTGTGGCACACGGTGGAGTGCTGGTAACAGAAGCATGGCATGCAGCCCTGGTGGTTCTGGGGATCCAGGTTGAAGAAGCCAGGTTTGCACCTAAGGGTGGGATATTTATATAGTTTAGACAGGATTCTTGTAAAAGAAAAAAAAAAAAAAAAAAAAAAAAAAAACTGTGTGGAAACGAGTGCTATGCATCTTCAGGAACTGTGTGGTTCCTTGGTCTTAATGGAATGGGAGCTTTTTGCCCAGTAATTACAAATAATCACTCACTGAGTAAAGGGTCCCAAATGGTGCCCTACTCAAGATTCTTACACATTTTTAGAAAAGAATTTCCGACTTTTCAATTACTCGAAGGCAAAAAAAAAAAAAAAAAAAAAAAAAAAGTAAAAGAGAGAGTAAAATGGACCCAATTAGGTTTGGGCGAATATCAGTAATTTACATGACTTTTAAAAGGACACAAGCTGCTGTGGAATATGGAGGAAACACACACAGTAACGTGGTTCCCTGCTTAAAGCGAGCAAAGATACTATAGACCTCTGTAAGATTTAAAACATTGTAGTTGTAAACGTAGATAACCGCTTCTCGCGCAGTCTTACAGAAACTACGTACTCCATTTTACATTCACGTGTCAATCCAATTTCAATGACTTTTCCGTTATTACTTTATGTTTAGTTCATATTCCAAAAATCTATTTTCAAATTCCATGACTTTTGCAGGTTTTTAATGACCATAGGAACCCTGCCTACTGCATGTCCTGTACATACATAAGGCCCTATGAAATCAGTTTTATTTTTTTCCTAAGTGCCATTGTTTCCATTTTAATTATTCTGAATTCAATGTTTTTCATTGTGCCCACTTGCATAGTGAACTGGAACCATGATAATAACCACGTTTTGAATCAGCAGATTTGTTTGCTGGCTTACTGGCTCGTGCTAGTTTGTGTCTTTTCTCTGTTTCTGTTGTTCTTTCGATTCATAAATTGTTTGGTATTATTCAGCTCTAAACTAAGTGTCGAATTCTGTAATATTCTGAGGACATGTGTGTTCCAAGCCTAACCTATTGGGCAAGTGGATTCGGCACAGACAGCCTCATCACCATCGCCGTATGTCCTGCCAGAACCGCAAATTATACGTAATTCTGCCTTTCCTAGCGGATTCCATATTATTTGTGGCCGTTTACACGTTTATGCATTGCGAAAACCATAGGGCACTACATACAGGTAGATAGATCAGTTTGATTATTTTCTTACTGAATCTGTATACAAGCACATAAGACAAGTTTAAACTCTGACTGTAAAAAGACACCAGCCACCATAACAGACTCGATGCAGCAACCCTTCAGACTGGACTAACAGCTGCACGTGCAGGCCAGTAATCTCAGTCTGTGGGAACGCAGATGCTGTAAAGTTTCAGCTGCCATGTTTACCGGTGACACAGAAGGCCCCTCGGCGGCCACTCGCTGTGATTCACAACTCTGGCAGCTAAGGCATAAATATCTGAGCACAACCCGCAGAATCTCATTCTTTTTTGCCTCCGCCTCTGTGCGACCAGACATCCACAAACACTCACTAAGTGGACCATGATGTCCATGTGCGGCCCGGATGGGTGATTAGAAAGATGACGGGCATAAAGACATTCTAAAAACATGTGGATCGAGGAGGAGGTCTTCTGGATTCAGGGAGAATAAAGAAGTTACAGCAATAAAAAATTAACCTTGCCCTTTTTACTCCACCATGACGTCCTAGAAAACCCTCATGCTCTGTCATTGCCACGTATAAAGGACTTGTCTGTGCATAGTAACGTGCACAATATGCACGTGTTACCATATATTACAAATAACTATGGCTAGCACAGATGTTGCAATACAAATAAATCACTAGTCATGATTCGGAGAACGAATTATCAAATAATATCACTGAAAGGTATCACAGTAACATCACTGTTCTGTTATATATAATTATGGTTTTGGTTTTGCGAAAAAAGCTACAGTCTTTGAAAACTGGAAATGCAATACTGGTGTAATAAATCACTGGCATGGCATAGATCAGGCATACTTGTAAAATTAAATGTAAGAAAAATACTAATAACACAATAGTTTCAGATTCAACAAAAATGTCTGATTCATATATTCAGTACTTGGGAAGAGTGTAATAATGACTGAATCTGGCAGTAGTTATTCATGTGAATGGCCCTGAAGCAGGGCGGCTGGCTCCAGTCTACCAGTGACTCACTGTTGGCTGGAACAGATTTGGGAGCCATAGATGGACTGTATGCTTGTCCTAGTCAGAGTGGGGCCTGCTACCATCCACGGGTTATTTTCTGCCCGGTGTGGCTCTGAGGGAGCCATGGTCCCAACTCTGACCTTCCAGTGCAGTAACTGTGTATGATACAGGCCCCTCACAGGCGTCGATGGTCTAATCTGAGCATGAAATGCGGAGCAGGGGACGACATAAACGACTCATAACTTTGTCTGGGTCTTGAGGTCATTGAGAACCCTGGCGCTCTGTCCTAAGCAATTCCATGTAAACATCTCTACTTTGTCCAAAACTCCTACATAGAACAAACAGTAAACATAAAGAGACTAAATGAACGGTTATGACCAAAATGACAGCCCTGGGAGGATTAGCCCCATGGGACTGTGTGTACAGTATACATCATGTAGTGTGTGAGCTTGTTTGCAGACACATTGCACTGATTTGTGTTTACACAGTGTAAATGTGTGTTAAATAGTGTTGCTCTGACCTGTCACAGTTGAATCCCTCCACATTCTCTTTGCACTGGCAACGTCCAGTCTGCACATCGCACTCCTGCGTGCTTCCAGAGGGGTTGCAGGAACAGCGGCTGCATTGTAGAGGAGAGGAAAGAAAATAAAAAAAGTGAGGGACAGCGACTGCAAATATTTGCTTAAAGACAAGAGCATGAGATGATTGTGAAAGCAGCAGTGTGCCATTCCACTATAAGCTAATTACACGCATAAGGAATAGCATGAAATGTTATCACTCAAGCAAAATGAAGTTAATTGCAGATGTCGTCCTGGTTCAAGGTATTGTTTGTTAGTCTTGTTTGTTAATCTATTGCCAAATATTGATATGTGCAGGTCAGTAAGATCTGACAGGATTAAAAAAATGCAGCAATAAATTGACCAGAATGTTAAATTGCACCGCAGACAGCCAAACTATGTAATTCCATAATTGACAAAAATATTGAGAGGGGGGAGGAAAAAAAAAAGAAAAAAAAAGCTACATTCCAGCAGGCTGTGCACTTGCAAGCTGGTATTATAGCCGGTTCTTGGAGGCCTGCTGTCAGTGAAGACCTCAATGATGAAAAGAAGAGTCTTTGTGCTAAGGACAGGTTCCCTGGCAGGCGGTATTGTCCCCGGCAGTCTGAATATACCTGCAGCCAGCCTCAGTCAGACTATGGAATCCTGGCTTGCACCGATCGCACTTATCTCCCATCACTCCTGGCTTGCAGCTGCACCGCCCCCTATCGTCGCACTGGGGGCTCAAAGAACCTGCGGAGAGAACAAGCGTAAGACGAGGAAAAGTGCAAGGCTCCACTCTACTACGCTTGAGATGCTTGGCGCCGTAGGCCCAAAAAGAACCAGTAATTTACTAGATGGTTAAAATAATCCATAATTAGGGTCCAATGGCACATGAATCATAACTCTACATTCTGAGTGGACGAATGGAGTCACTCACCCACTGGGTTGCAGCTGCAGGCGAAGCAGCGGCTGCCGGCAGAGTCTCGGTAGTAGTTGTCCCGACAGCGTTCACAGTTGGGCCCGTCAGTGTTGTCCGCACAGTTCCTGCAGTGCCCTCCGTGACCAGTGGCCCGGTAGAGTTCAGGGTCATAGTAGCATTCTGAGCTTTTGCCATTGCAGTTGCAAGCTGGGAAAAAAAAGGATTTAACATGTGCAGTGTTTATGAAGGTCACTGAAAAATGGGATATGACTCTACCTATTTACTTAAATAGGGTTTTGTAATCTCAGAATGACTGCCCAAGGGTGACAAGAGACTGGTGTTGCAAATACAAACTATTTAAAAAGCAAGAAAATTCTAAAATTAACCTCCAAACAGCAATAATTTCATATTCTGTGCAGCAAATGTAACTGGATGGGTGGAGCCAGACTGGTCAGTAGCAGGATTCTGAATTCAGGTCTCAGACTTACGCAGGCACTCGCTGGCACTCTCGGCCGTGGCTCTTCTCCAGGGGCGGTCATTGAAAAAGGCTTTGCACACACTGCAGTCTTCTCCCTCAGTGTTGTGCTTGCAGTTGCAAACCAGTTTGCTGAACTCGTTCTTCACACACTCGCTGGCATGGCCATTACATTTGCATCTGGATAGAAAAAAGACGTATGATTTAATGCAAAAAAACTGCTAGGTCATAAATACTTTTACTTTGAAGGCATTTATTAGATGCCCCTTATACAGAGTGACTTACAAACAGTAGTTATAGGGACAGCCACCTAGGGACAAGTGTCTTGCTCAGAGACACAATGGTAGTAAGTGAACCTGGGACATTGTGGTCTTCTGGTTCATAGGTGAGTGAGACGTGCAGGAGTTTGTTATCGGTTTGTGTATTTATAGACCCAATATGACATACATTGCTGAGGTGTGACAAACTGAGGAAATATAATGGGCATGTGAGCCCTATCTCAGCCAAGGAACCCCACCCGGGCGAACAGGTTCAATCGGTCTCTGGCGAATAATGATATCAGCACGATAAAGAAAGTGTGAAGGTATATGAAAAATCTGTATATTTACATTTGTCTAGTCATACGTCCATGCTACAAGCCTGACAACCGGGCTTGATAAGACTTAAGAGGCGTGTGCCATTAGAGGAACTGCGAAAAATCACATTATCGGAATGGTATCAATCATTACACGACATAAGAATTATTTTCACAGTTTTTAAGTTTGTGTTCTAGCTAAACGTTCTAGCTAATCACAGCAATACGCAAGGTGAGAAATATGATCGCTGTAGTGTCACTAGTGCTAATCGAAAGCCACCACCGTTTTCACTAAACTACCAAGATCTTTCCCTGCATGGGCAGAAGACGTTCAGCAGGAACGTTCTCCACCGGAGACACTCCAACAGGGGCCCCCTGAGAACAAGAGAGGACTTGCGAGGATCAGCCACCACTTGGGTATTGTCCCAGGTATTCCTTGGCAGGCCAGTATGGAAAACTTCTTAGCAGCGGACAACTTTCTCCTGTTCCCTCTATTGAACACTGGGATGTTGTTTCATACCCTTATGCTAATCAGGCACCACTCCAATCCACACTTCCTGCCGAGGTCACCGCCGTGACCTCATCATAGTGAGGAAACAGGACTGGTGAAAATCTTCCCCTGCCTCCAGCCTCTTGACATCTTGCTCCCTGCTTCTCTGCTCCTGGTTTCCCCGAGCTCTGCAACCCAGCACTCCCAGGCCGGAATTCCAGGAATGTGAGCTGTGTAATGGAAATGTGCTCTGCATTTCAAACAGATTAAGGTGAAAGAGTGGTGGTGCGGCTAAACCGGGGCGGGGGATTTAACACTTGCCTGAGTTCTGTTTCCCCTGCTCTCACTCTTTTACATTCGAAGGGACACACACGCACACGCCGTCCGCACGGGTCTAGTGTTTAGTCCCTGGAATACCGCCACTGAATATTTCCATTCTATTTTTAATTAGGTTTATGTTAGAACTGGACACGTTGGACAGTGTAATGAGGATACCCATTTGGAGGGGTTGTGGACAGGCCTCAGGGAGACCACCTGCTTCCAGAAAACAGCATCCATCCCAGCCTCGGCTCATCTACAGGTCAGCCCTGCCCTGTCTGCACACAGTGAATATGCCCTAAATCAACAATCCCTGTGACTAATGAACCCGGCCCTTGCTTTCACGGGAGTTGTGAATTGGCAGTCAACTGCAATGTGAAGTATGTCTTTCTGGTTGGAAACGAAAACAGCACAAAACAAAACAAGACAAAACAGGCTGCTTCTCTGATTCGCGCATTTTGGGCACTGTATCTGGCAACCCGCAAAGACAATGTCAAATGACGGACAAATATCAAAAGGAAAACTGGACTCGTACCTTCCTCCCACTGCAAAGTCAGAGATGGCATAGTAGTATGATTTGAGGACTTTGGGATCGTTGAAGACCTCGTCTCCAAAGGTGTTGAGCCTGTTCAAGGTCACTTTGATATCTGTAGCAGTCACCCAGTCCTGCAGAGGAAAAAAGTGCATTTAAAAAAAAAAAAAAATGGAAAGGAAGGAAAGGTTCCTCAGGGAAGCATACGTTACTATACGTTTATGACCTCAGAATTTATTTTCTTTAGAACAGCTTAGTGGGGCAAAATAGGGACTTTCGAAACTTCCATCTGCAGCCGTTTAGAGAAAAATAAACACAGACGCTGATCTAAACCAATCCCATCTCCACGTGGAAAGCAGTCTGAAGTGGAATGGCATGTGCTCGCCTCATGTTGGCCAGTATGAGCTGGAAAAAAAATAAATAAATCAGCCTCCAAACAACTGGTGGGAAACTGCTAACCAATATTCAGGAGTAGGCCGAGTCATGAAATGCCATTATGCAAAGAACAAATTACATTCCACATGGCCCATAACGATCCCACTCACCCCGCAGGAAAATGTGTCTCTGTCTTCACACAATCCCACACAGATAGTTCAGCTCCTGTGAGTCAGATTTTTGGACATATGGAGGAGGCCTCCTGCGAGCAGAGTGAGCGAACAGGAAGCGGATTCTGGATAAGAGGGCCCACTTCTGTTCTCGGTGCGGGGCAGATGTCCAGTTGAGAGGAACACACTGTAACCGAGTTTGATGGCAGGCACTGTACACATGTTTCAATACTTCATTTGCCACTGGAATTTTTCTGTTCCCTGTGCAAAACCCACGTCCCCCGTCCCCAAACCAAACTGGAAGTAAATTCATGCACATTTCAATTCATCTGCATTCCTCCATCAAATTGATGAATTTGAGGGAACAAAATGTGCAAATAAATAAATAAAATTAAATAACACGTAAAAAAAGTCAAAAGAACAGTTAGAAAGGTGGTGGGTAGGTAGTCCCTGCACAGTGTGTTAAGCCCACATTTGTCACCATGCACATTTAAGCCATTGAAAGGAGTGAACTGCTGACCACCACAGTCCATCACCTGTTAACTACCAGCTTGACTCCAGACAGGGTAATTTACAGGAAACCGACGCGTCTTCACTCGCGCTTATGTTATCGGGCAGGCATGGCAGCCATATGACGCCTCAGAAAGGTATCCCTTCCTAAAATAAGAGTTCTGTGCTTTAGTATAAATAGCTTTGTGCCACATGAGAAAGTCTAATATGGAAGTATCTGGCGACAGAGCTAAATCGGTCTGTTTGGTAAAAGTACATCAGGCAAAGGTCCTTCTGAGCGAACCAAGCAGAAAACCAAGATGAAGACGGGGAAAAAAATCTTAATTAACAACCAATTGCAGTCAACACCATCTTTACCAAAGGGCGGAAAGGGTCAAAAGCACCGGTGCCAGATTTAGTACGGCACGACAGGGTTCAGCAGCACACAGGTCTAGCTTTCAGTGAAATTTTACACGACGACTCTCACACGACTGCGGCATCACTCTTCACGCCTACCGGACCAACAGCTGATGCCAATTTATAAAAACGCCACCACCACCATTCAACACATTTTTATCCGGTTAATGAACAACTTCCCATGTTACCCAGACTACCGCTAACGGAGAACCGGCAAAGTCCAGCTGTGCGCTGACACTGCCCAACACTAACAGCCCCCGGGGTGGGAACTGTGGGGGAGTCACTTAGCAACATGTTGCAACTCTTGGCAGCGTTTGCACCAGCAGTCCCCACCACCTGGGATGCCGCTACTCCCCTTTCCTCTCCTATCATGCCTCCTCCTCTCATCGCTCGCCTGAGCAGTGTGACCTGGCCTCCTCCTCCGCACTACTGTAGCTCTCCTCCAAGATCCTAATACATGTCCACAGTCACGTCCTTCAGAGCAGTGCTTTTCTGGGTGTCCAGATTTATGCCAGAAGTTTGCTGATTGCTACCAACAGCGCCTGGTCAAGAGACATGTATACACATACGTGTGTGTGTGTCCAAAATTACATAACATTTATACCCATGATGAATATGTAAATCACTGGAGCACAACTGTACAGCCTCAATTATGTTAAATTATGAAGTATATTGTATTTGTGGTAGAGCTGTATTTGAACAGTAATCCTTTTACAACTGACAAATGGTTTTGTGTGTGTGTGTGTGTGTGTGTGTGTGTGTGTAATATATGAGGAAGAGGGAATGAGTAGCTTGTGCCAACTAGCTCCCTTGAGAACCAAAACTGTGCACAAACTCATAACCTCACAATGCTCGCTTTCCGCAATATTTGTTCAAAGGTTTAACGTGCGCTAAAGTTTGTTTTGTTGAAATATGTCGACATTCCCCAGCTTGACATTCCCACAGACTTTAGGTCTTGAGTGGTGTTTGTGTAACTGGCCTGAGAAAGGAACCTATGGGAGACGCATGGAACTGGAAGGGAAACGCTACATCTGGCTGGAGAGTCTGGGTACGGCACCTGCGTTTGGAGGGTCTCATTCCAAACTTTATCAACAGTGGCCCTGGAGCAATAAATCTTAACACAGATTGAAACCAGTTTAACTACAGCTTAGAGGGACATGAAAAAGATTTTTTTTTTTTTTTTTTGAGAAAAAACGTGGGATTTGTGTTGGAAAAACAAACACCCAAGCAGGTCTCATAAAAAGGAGTACAGGATTCTCTCTTTAGGGCTTTTCCCACAGCAAAAAAGGGAAATGGAACCAGTAAGTACATTAAGTTCTGAAACAAGTTGAAACCTTCCGGCTTTAGCAATATATTACTGGCTAGGTAGACGAGAGTAAATGAATGCGACTAGCTAGCAGATAGCATGCCACACACCGACTACTTATAGTTAAAATAACTGCAGCGAGTTGTAAAAACGTCCTGGCCGGATACATATAATGTATACCGCAAGGTATGTAATTAAGCAAAAGAAGAAAAATGCTCAGGGAAGACTTTTGAAACTCCATTTAGACGAATTGCAAGAGACACATTACTTACGACTACTAAGCTGCATCTACCTACTGAAATTAACCTCTCAATTTAACTAACCGTCCAGTGAGACTTAATCTACATTCAGCTGAATGGCTTGATACCTTTAGCAATATATTGCTAGCTAGGTAGAAAGAGTAAATGAATGCGTCTAGCTAGCAGCTAGCATGCCACAGTTGCATAGCAGCAGAGTTAACAGTTTCCTTGCTGGATGCATAATGTATATCACAATGTATGTAATTAAGCAAAATAGGCATAATTAATTTGAAACTCCATTTAGACAACTTGGGAAAGACGCATTCTGAACATATGCCTGCAGATGGAACCGACTGAAATGGAAGAGATTGGAAAGTACAAGTCTAACGGGTTTCGTTACCTGTAGCACGGGGCTGTTGTCAAAGTTGTATGCACTGGGCCGACCCTCCAGCGTGGAGAACGCCACGTTTCCACCCGTGAGGGGCGAGATGTCGCTGAACTCATCTGTGCACAGCGCCTGCTGCTCGTCCTCACCAGTCCGGATGAAGCCGCGGTTCACCTTGCTGTAGGTTTTCTCGCATGAGCCGCTGTAGTACTGGTACGGCTGCCATGGCCCATCCTCTCGTGTCCTCTTGTAGATGGCAAAGCTTTCTGGGCGGCTGGTGTGGAACTTCAGTCGAACGTAAGTGATGTCGAAGGCTTTGCCTGAAAAATGAATAAAAGAAAGCCATTAAGAAGACTGGCCTGAACCAGACAGGCTTTCACCAGGGACACCTACTGGGTTGTCTGACACCAGCCAAAGTAATCATTTTATTACCTCTAATACGTCAAAAAGAACAGTTGGTCACCAAAAGCCTTTCAAGGTATTCTGGCTGTAGATACTAGACGCAGACGTCAAGAATCCCTTTGAGTTCGAAGGTAAATTAAAAGCGTATCCAGCAGCAGCAGACTGCATGTGACTGACTGGGCCTGGTCATCGGCCAAGAAAGAAGGCTGAGGTCAAGGCCCAGAGTGAAGCAGCAGTAAATATAAGATAGAGGGGTCGGTAGAGGGTGGGGGAAGCGTACACAAGCACGCACAAAACAGGACGCAGACGCTGCGCTATACGCACTGTCCTGTGAACATCTCTACTCTTCCGTGTAACACAGATAAAGTCAGAGGTGGGCCACGAGTAGAAAAGTATGTGAGAAATATTCACTATGGGTATGTAGGATGCAAGATCCATCGTAAGATGCAGCTAAATACTTACAACAAATCTGCTATTATTGCACACTACATTTGATTTGGTATATACAGGGTACACCATGTGGTGGACGAAATTTTAACTAAAATCTTATAGTTTGGTTATAGTTTGGAAGCCTGGCATACAAGCCAGTTTTCTAGGTATCAGCTTTCCTTACAACCACTACATGTTCAGTTCATGTTGCATTATACAGAAAATCACATGCAACATTAGAGTGAAACTGAAGTGATTGTCATTGTGATACACAGCACAGCACACGGTGACACAACGAAATGTGTCCTTCAAATCCCTATCCGCCAAGGTGCCACTGAGCAAAGCACCGTCCCCACACACTGCTCCCCGGGCGCTTGTCATGGTGACCACTGGGTCACTAAGGGTGATGGCTTAAATGCAGAGGACTAATTTCACTGTGCAGCTGTGCATCAAATGTGACAATCACTTCACTTCACCTTGGCGGACTGATTACGGGGCCGCTTCTTTACCCGCTAGGCCACCACTGTCCCTGTAACTAATGATTGTAAGTCTCTCTGGATAATGTTTATGTAAATGTAAAATATTACACAGAACTACATTTGTCAACACAATAGTATTGAGTTTGGCACTCAGACCTTCCAATGACAGTCATTTAGGGCAAATTGAAGCCAGACTGGGCTCTTTCCAAGAGGTGCAGAATGACATGAGTATGGATTTCTGCAGGCATCTGAGGTCTCCCTGAAAACATGTTAAAACATATCTGGCAAGCCTGAGCAGGCGAGGTGTGTCTGTGGACGACGAGCAGAATGCCGGCTCTGCAGAGGCCGCAGGAAACACTCGGGAAAGCTGTCATTTCTTTCCTGACAAGAACCTGACGCCACCATTCAAGAACGTAAGACACCTCAGTCATGTTGCAGTCACGTCAAAGCATAACATGGTTACAATCATTTATTACCAACAGTTCAGCGAACTGACAGCATAATGAATCACAATGCTGTATTGTTGAAGGCTTTTATTATATACTCAGTGTATTGGTTGAGTTGCCATGACGGCAAACTATCGCCTTTTATTTCAGACCCCTGCCCAACACATCAATCTGCCACGGTCAAAGTCCAACTAAACACAGGCATGCTTTTATTACAGGGCGCGGGCCGCGACAGGAAACTGGAAGTTCAAATGTCCTCCTTTTTGCAACAGAACAAAACCCCAGAACAGGCGGAAATAAACTAAATTCACATTAATTGTGAGGAAGCGCCACCAGGTGGAGCTGACTGAACACAGAATACATGAACTGTCAATAATCAGGCAATTAAGGTAACTAAATCAAGGCCTCCGAATTCATCAGACGCTCATATCCAGAGTGACATTAAAAATCAATACAGGGACAGTCTCCCTGGAGACACTCAGGGTGAAGTATCTTGCTCAGAAAAAGAACGGTAGTTAGTACAGTTTGAACCGGTGACTATGGTCTGCTGGGTCACAGCAGAGTTCTTACCCAACTAGGCTACTAATGCCCCATTGACAAACATTACATTAACGAACCATAGCTTGACGAAAATATTACTCCATTACTTGATTAAAATGGAACACCAACTGAATGAAAAACACCGATGGCTCATAACCAAGTAAACCTTCCAATGCGGTGGTGGCCTAGCGGTTAAGGAAGCGGTCTCGTAATCAGAAGGTTCCCCTGGCGCCTGTCATGGCTTCCCATTGCTCACCAAGGGTGAGTGGTTAAAAACAGAGGACACATTTTGTTGTGTGACATCGTGTGCTGTGCTGCAGTGCATTACAATGAAAGTCACTTCACTTTCACTTAAACCTTTGGAAACGTTAGAGATTCACACCCCAGGCAGACACTACCTGCCCCCACCCACCCCCACTACACTAATGAGGATGTAAAGTCTAACAGGTCTTTAACAGCTCTGAGCAGCTTGTTTAACGTGACGCCTGGGACACCTCCACTCTTTATGGGGTCTGTTTAAAGGCTACGCCCACTCACCTGTTCAGCCATTGGCTGACCTGGTCTCTTTGCACAAGGGTGCGGACATACAGGCCAGATGAAATTACAGCACCAAGAAAAACAAAGAAAAATCACACACACACACACACACACACACACACACAATCTCAGCTGATTGCTGATTATGAGTGAGGAAGTGCCAAATCGTGCCAAACTCCCACGCTCCACAAAGAGTGATGCCAAAGGTCGCAGAGGCCACCGCCACTCATTCACACAGCACTTTACAAAAGAGAATCCCCTTAACCAGCCAGAGAGAACTTAACCTGCACGAGTTGTGTGTGGTGTGTGTGTGTGTGTGTGTGTGTGTGTGTGTGTGTGTGTGTGTGTGTGTGTGAACAGACTCTGTCGTTGATGTTTCATTTCAGACAACCACCCCACATGCATGCAAACCTCATCCGTTGGCACGGTGACAGAGACTAGGAAAGCTCCAGGGTCATACAGCAACAACAAAGGCGTTCGTGGCGGGAACGTGGAGGCCCACGTCACAATGGGACAAAGAGCACTTCAGCCCCTCCGTACAGGTGCAGACCATGCTGGATGTTCCTTTTTCTCGTTGTCGCCCCTTCTCCACATGTTAATAGGCAGAGCAAAAATAAAGAAATACGGCTGACCAACAAAGACCAAAGGAAACAGCTGACTCCTACGGGGATGAACATGACCGGCCCGCTAAGAAGTCCTTCAGCGGGAACACCACATCCTGCCAAATGCTCTTCAGCTCATGGGGGCTTCTACCATCCACGCTTTCCTGGGACCCAACAGAACGCTTCACATCCTGAGAAGGCTGGACTACTTCCCGTCAGTCAGCTGCAGCTCTGACCTGAGAACAACGTTGAGCGGTGTAGTCACCACGCGCAGCTGCGGGGACCGGGACGGGAGACGGGGAGCAGACGCCGGTGCTGCGGGGGGCATCAAAGTACCGCGGATGGGGACCCTCACAAGAACGCATGGGAACTTGCAAAGTCTCGTCCTCGTCCGTCCTTCACCGGACAAACAGGACATATGATGACAACGCCATCAACGCCCATTTACTGCACCAAACTAATAAAAAGCAAAAAATAAATAAAAAAAGGACTGCAACAAGTTTTATTTTTAAGTCGTGCTGTGAGAGCTGAAAGGGGGTAATCCGCAGTTTTGTTCTTCCACCCCTGGAGCACAGCGCTGAACCCAACGGAATTCCGACGCTCCTTACAGACAATCCGGAACACTGACGAGGGCAAACTAATACATATAGCGCACACACATTTAATTAGTCACCCACGCAGAGATTAAAGATTATGACGTGAAAAATTCTTCCCGTCCTCTGACATTCACCTAAGAAGCAATCTCTCACCCCGCCACCTGCTCTGTGCGTGTGTCCTGGTGGGTGGAGGGGACTTTGGGGGGGGGTCAAATGGTCAGAATGTGTCCCCTTACTGCACGGTGTCGCCAGCACAGCAGTGGGGGTGGTCTGTGTTTGCGTGCTCGGTAGGGGAAGGAGGGAAGTGGAAGAGACTTCAAAGATTAGACAGGTGGCATGAAATGAGTGAAGACGGACAATGCAAATAAGGAATAGGGACACGGGTTTAAAAAAAAAATAAATAAAAAATTGATAATATACATAAACCATCAAAAGGGTCGATTCTAGAATTAAAAGCCATGGGAGATTAAAGGTACTAGCACATTAAATAAAAAAAAATAAATAAAATAAAAAAATCCAACCCAAAACACACAGACATACACATAAATTACAGAAAGAAATAGTGACTAAACTGCAGTAAGACAAGAAATCCTAATTGTAGCCTCAACTCCTACTCAGCGCGGGGTGGTGTTTGCCCCTTAACGGCTCACTATGGAACGGGAGTGGGCCCTTCACGCACGCAGCGTGCTGAGGCCTGTGTAGAAACCGTAAACGCGGTGCGGCGAGAACCGCGCCGCCTCACTTTGTGTTGGGAACTTAACAGATGCCGTGTAAGTTTCCAGTGTTTCCGGTGCACTGGTGGAGAAACTGCAGAGGGCGTGGTGGTGGTGGCGGTGCAGTCAAGGGGGCTTTATAAAGGACAGGAAGTCCTTCTTACAAAGTTACACACATAGTCGCACATGAATACAGTGTCCTATTCATCAAAAGAGATTTCTTTAATCCAGACGATGTTGAGTGAGGGGGAGAGTAAAACAGCTGTGTTCTCTTTTCCTCGGGAGAACACGCAATAAATCCTTTTTACAGTGAGAGAGAGAGTGTGTGTGTGTGTGTGTGTGTGTGTGTATAGATTAGGAGAAAGAACCTTGAGAAAAATAAACCTTATTATTTCACCGCAGCTGAGGGCCACGCCGAAACAGAGTGTGTGTGTCTGCGTGTGTGTGAGGCCCCTGGGCCGGCTGGTGGAGACTTGGCGTCCTTGAAGCTTTTCATGTGTGACCTGCCTGATAAACCCACCCCCCTGCCCCCATCCGCCACCATTGTGCTCCCACTAGACACTGCCACCCATATCTGATTAAAGGATTTAAGGCCGGCCCGTACCTTGGAGACACCTTAAAGACCCAGAGGGCAAAGGGACATTCATGTGCCACTAGAGCAAGGACGCATTAACAGATAAGTGACAGCGACATTTGCTTTAAAGTACCTGTTTTTTTTTTGTTTTGTTTTTTTTTCATTTTAAATTGGTGTTCTGGAGTGGAAAAGTCGATTTACGGGAGGCCCTCAATCATGTGGGGCTTTAAAAAAAAAAAAAAAAAAAAAGTATATCCTGAAATTCCAAAGGGAGGTGCAGTAAAGGAGTCACATTTCACTAAATACTGTGGTACTTTTTAAAAAAACTGAAATACAAAAAAAAAAAAAAAAAAAAAAAAAAAAAACAGAACTATGAAGAATTGATTAAATAACTATCGAATTAAGTCTACAACAAGAAATAAGAAATTCCTCAGAGAATTCCACTGACATTCCCAAGCATGAAACAAGCCGGAATGTCGTTTCGCTCCTGGCTACTAAATGAATGGACGTCCTCGTGCCACACCTCCGACGGGCCACGAGCTGCATCTCGCATCTGTTGCCATTGCAGTGTCCGGCGCTCTGACAACTGCTTGATAAGCAGCACGTGTATTAAAACCAGCCATTTAGGCGTGGAGGAGGTAGTCGGAGACAAGAGATCCTTTGCTCCTGCTAGTGGAACCAAGAGAAAAAAAAAAAAGTGTAACAAATCCAGGTAACATCTGTAAATATCGGGTTCCCAACAGCTGGTTCTCAGCAGGGTGTTTACCGCATACAGTGGGTAAAGGTGGTACATAACACACCCGCAGCCGTGACTAATTCAGCACGTGACAAAAAAGCCTTTAGGTCCAGCAAGTGACAAGTTTTATTCCCCGTAAAGTCCTATCCTAAAGGTGATTATTATTTTTAGGTTTTTTTTTTTTTTTTTTTTTTAATGTATATTTCCAATGTGCAACATTTCATGGACTGAAATGTTTGAAACTGCAATTTGAGTTGCTTACATGGTCCCTCCTACAGGCTGAATGCTATGTAAGAACACGAGAAAAACACATGATCAGGTTTTACTAGGGTAACTTTGTACCTAAATGCAGAAAGCATACAAGAGCGCAAAGGCAAATAGTCAAGCCTGCATTTTTGTTGAGCTGTTCCAGTGAGCATAATAGATAAAACCATATATGCACATTCTACACTTTGGATGGTTTATGCACACCAGTATAAAAATATGTTTTATACAGAAATAAAAATCTACACCCGTTGAACCATTTAAAACATTTATATATTCCCGCGAAAGTGTGAAATCGTGCTTGCACCCATCCTCCCTCAAGAAGAAAGCTGCACCCACCCAACACCCCCCAGCACTCATTAACAGGTGATGAGGGGGGATTCGCTTCAGGCCCGGACCACCCTCAGCCCCCTGGCTAGGCTGCCACATTATTCTTTGTCTCAAAACATCACCTGATCCGCACTGTAAATAAGGAGTAATTAAATGCAGTAAATTACTGTCACAAAAGGCTAAAAAAAAAAAAAAAAAAAAAAAAAAAAAAAAAAAAAAAACACAATTACATTTCAAAGCTTGCAATTTAATAGGCAACAAGGAGGCCGTTCACAGGTTAAAAAAAAAAAAAAAAAAACCCCACACACCTCACACCCTGGAATCACTCTTAACGAAATTATTTTTAATTAAGTTACGCAGTTCCTTTAGACCTGGAACAATGAAGAGGGAACTTTTTGCCAGGGAAAGTCCCGACTCGGGGTCTCTCTGCTGCTCTCGCTCACGTCTGTTAGACAGGAGAGGTGAAGGCGTGTCGGCAGACTCTCCGCTCGGATGAAGTAAGTTCTTCTGGGCCCGGAGGCAGAATTCCTTCGTCAGCCGGAATAGCAGCTCTGGGAGGGGTTGATGTCCGAGGCAAAGGCTCCAACCCAAAAACACGGCCCAATTAAACTTCCTCCCATGATCTCATCGCATACTTCCCTCGAGAGAGGAACAAAGGCGGCTTTGACTTTTTCACGTGGACACTGACGTCCGTCTTCTCCCTCCGCAAATGTGAACGACGGCTCGACCCTAACGCATCTGTCCCACTCCTCACTACCACAGAAGGGCGCCCTGTTGCCACGGTGACATGACTTGAAGGAATAAGCGAAGCAATCTGAAGTTCATTTATAAAAATAAAAAAAAAAAAGTTCCCAAGAGTCAAATGCTCTGCCCGTCCCCCACTTTCTACCAGTTGCACCTCATCCATATTAGGTCTTCTAAAGAACAGCTTTTCAGCAATGAGCATGCTCAGTGAAGCGGCCAATCAGAAGACGCCTCCAATTAAACATGCATTACACAAGTTCACGTACATCAGCGGTTACTGCTCACACACACACACAAACAAAAGCCTCCTTTGGGATGTCAGACACAGCAGACAGAGGGGGTTCATGGTACAGGGCAGGGTGAGTGGCTGGATGGAGGAGGGACCCGCACATCACAACGCAAGAATGCAAAGAATGTGCGGCGGCATGTCGCTGGAGAGCGGAACAGATAGCTTTGCATTAAACGCCTTGAGATGAGAGACATGTGATCAGGGGACGATCCGATCCGCTTCCCCGGCCACAGGATGGACCCGTTCCCACTAGACTGATCCGAGCGTGTCACGACTTTGATGTCTGAGGCAATCACTTATTAACTGCCCTGTTAATCGAAAAACTGATGCGGTTAAAGATTTCATTTAAATCCATGAGAATGAGAGCTCCTGCCAGACCGAACCTGGTAATTAGAGCAGAGGAAACTCCACTCGAGTCAAGGTGCGACCTGGGCCCTGTCATTATAATGCAAGGAGGCCAAGGGCAAGAAATGCATGTGTGTGCATGAGTGAAGGATGTTTATTAAAACACACACACACACACAGTCTGATAGACTGATGTAACTTATTCGGTCACATGCCTTTTGTAAAAATAAATAAATATATCAATAAACAGCAAGCAGCAGGGGTTTGGGGCAAGTTCAGAAATGTCCTCACGGAAACTCAAATACAAGCAACACACACCATCTTGAGCATGTGTGCTCAGAACTAAAGGACATGTCACGGCCCACCAGGGGACTTGAAGGTGATGGAAGGTGGAATATGTTGAATGTACAGTACAGGCCAAGAGTTTGGACACACCTTCTCATTCAATGTGTGATTTCTTTATTTCCATGGCCATTTACATTGGTAGATTCTCACTGAAGGCATCAAAATTATGAATGAACACATGTGGAGTTATGTACTTAACAATAAAGGGCGAAATAACTGAAAACATGTTTTGTATTCTAGTTTCTTCAAATAGCCACCCTTTGCTCTGATTGCACGCGCTTGGCATTCTCTCGATGAGCTTCAAGAGGTAGTCACCTCAACAGTCTTGAAGGAGTTTCCCAGGTGTTTAGCTCTTGGTGGCCCCTTGGTCCACGTGTGTTCATTCTTAGTTTTACCAATGTAAATGGTCAAAAAAAAAAAAAAAAAACACATTGAATGAGAAGGTGTGTCCAAACGTTTGGCCTGAAAATCCAGGACAGGTGTGAATGACCAAAGAGTGAATGGTTAGAGAAATAAAAAAAAAATAATAATAATTTGATCATAGAATGCAAATCTGAAACAATATTTAGAGTCAAGAGTAAGAAAAAACTACATCAGAGTGCATAGAATGAATGTACTAAATAGTTGGAGTCCCAGTGCACCAGAATTGATTACTTTCACTGATGGTCACCTGAAGGCATGTTTTAAGTCGCTCTGACATACAAGTATCTGCCAAATGCCTGAAATGTAAATGGGTTTAAAAAAATAAAAAATGTTATTGACATTAACCGCATGTAATTACGGTCTGAAACATTCACGGACAAAGGAAGTCAAGGAGACACACCTTGAACAGACTGTGCTATTTTCCTGCCCGCATTGTCTTTATTTTTTCCTGGAGGAAAAGGGATCCATTTCATTGTTTGTGGAATCCGCGTTAAGGGGAATCTGATTTTGAGACAAATCCCGCAAATACCCAGTCATTCATCTTTCTTATCCCCTTTTAATGAACAAAGCAAGGGAGAAAATAAATCCAAAGACTTTCTTTTACGTATATATATGTATCAATGCATGTGGCATTTGATCAAAATTATGAGAAGCCCAAACATTTATTTAAGTGCATAATTAACAGTTATAACATACAAATTCCATTAAAGGCTGAACCTTGTATTGTTGCAACATTTCCAAATAAAATATAGGACACGTTAACTTCCCCAAGCTTTGGCAAAGTTATTTTTGGTGGGCTTGGATACAGTATGATTCACAAGGCGACAATCAGTGGAGGGTGGCGAGCCCAAGTTATCGCTGCTGTTAATGATTAGCTGTACAGGCAAAAGAAAGAAAAAGGAGCAGAGAGTTATGCAAAGATCTCGCTCTTCTCTTCTTTTTTTTTTTTTTTTTTTGCCAGAAATGGCAGAACGATTGTTGAGACTCCATGAAAGGAGAAGTTTCATGGCATGGCCTTCTAAGCAGGACACAGACACAGCTGGTCAGTGGTATCCTAGCGGGTAAAGAAGTGGACCCATAATCTGAAGGTTAATCCCCGGGCGCCTGACATGGCTGCCCACTGCTCACCAAGGGTGATGGTTAAAAGCAGAGGACACACTTCGTTGTGTGCCCCATGTGCTGTGCTCCCATGTGCTTTACAATGACACACACAGATCTGGCCCTACACCCCACTCTCTAAGGAACCACATCAGAGTCCATTCACTTCACAGACGGGCCTTTGTGGTCGACTAGTCACAACAATGGGCTTTACTGTTCGGCCCAACAACACACATGCTGGTGACGTGTTGAGAGACAACGTCCAAAGACATCGGCGTCTGCTGCTCTGATCTATACTCAGACGTTTCATATCATGTTTGGAGGGTTAAACGCAATAATTACACTCTTTTGCCTCTCACCAGCGTGATCTGGCCTAATGGAAATCCTGACAGCACTTACAAAATGAAATAAATTCAAAAGGCAGAATTCTGCCTGAACTCGGCAGCTCTGTGGCACGCCAACAGGCCTGCGCTTGTATACTGTAGAGTTAATGGTAAACTGAAACAGACACACACACACACACACATACACACCCGGACCTTCTAGAAGCAGAGAGGCTCTTTACTCCACACTGTTTGAGCGTTAAAATGACCTGCAAGTGTCGGCCTTTGAAATGGCCCAGACACCTCCAAGCCAGTGTCCTGCTAAGAAGAAAGGGGGCTGCACAGGTCACCAGATACGTGTTTTAACATGGAGTGCAGACATAGAACAGCTGCATCAACACTCACAGGCGCAGCGGCAAAAATGACGTCCGGCCCTCCGCCTCAAATAGTGCCGCCGGTGCTGGGGGGCTGAGGGTATTTTAAGGAGCCTTTTCCGCAATGTGTGCATCATCGTCTTTGACTCTGCGGCCTGATGAATCACATCCTTTTTAGAAATCTATTTCATATTTAGTAAAAAAAAAAAAAAAAAACAACAAGTCTAATTTATCTAGGTTTTATTTTCATATTTTCTACAAAGTTATTTTGTATTTATATTCATGTTTGGATTGTTTGATGTACTTTGCTGCTACTTCTACTTTTATCCAGGATTTGTAACGGTCAGCTGTTATGTTCATTCAACTGAATTATGAAATTCAGAACTTATTTTAACAAAATCTGAATCAAATAGCTGATAATTCAATTCAGTACATGATTACTGGTCTGCAAAAACTCTACCTGAGGCGAACATCAGCACGTAAAGCAGCAAATCTGATGGCAGCCTTTAACTGCTATGATTTCACTGTTGGAAGAAATGGCTGATGCACTAATTCAGGGTGCTTCAGCTGGAGCATGAGCTCATATGCATATGACTGTCAGGCCTAATGAAAACAGCGGTTGTGCGATGCACTAGGGTGTATGGGTCAGGTGTCACTGCCGACAGCATCGTCGAGGAAAGCCCAAGCAAAAGGATGGCAAGAATCGTGTTTCACCGTTCTGCAGACACGTGTGGAAATCAGAACTCTCATCACAGCACCTACTCCATAATTATGTTTACCACTCTTCAGGCGCCTTTTTTACTTTCCATTAGCTTCCTTCCACCACACACACACACACACAGATCATTCCACAATGACAACAGGCTAAAATTACACTGCAAGCATCTGCATGTCTGCGTAGCACGTCTTCCTCCATCTTTCAGAGAAGCATGTTTGCAGCCTCTGTAATAAGGAAAATCCTGCGCCTAAGGAATCCCACCATTTCCTGAAAAAAAAAGCAAACCAACACCTCTGCTCCAGGACAATGAAAAGCCGCACATGCTCAGGTGTCAACGGGCGGGGCGGGTGGGGCGTGGAAGGGACCTGCGTTTTTTAATCGACACAAAACAATACAAAAATCACCGGCTCCTGCTACACCTAAATCTCAAATCTGGTGTCTGGAGTTGAGTCTTTGTTGTGTCTTAAAAAACGCGGACAGGATCCCATAGTAGGCCAGGTTAAAATGAGTAATCAGCTCACGTCAGCAAAAAAACAGCCGCCACCTTCAGTTAATGGATTAAGTAGTTTCACCATCTTGTGGTGGTGTGGTGTGCAAATGTTTCCAGTCAAGATTGGGATTGGGATGAAATTACAATTGGTTGCTATTACACGGGAAAAAAAAAAAAAAATTTACCTGCACCCATTGGCAAGTTTTAGGCATATTGTGGTGAAGTTTGATTTCTTTTCCCTTTATTGAACGTCATTGTACACATTGAACTGTGTCCCCTGCATTTAACCATCATCCTTATTGAGCAGTGGACAGCCATGAAAGGCATCTGGGGAGCAGCGTGGGGACAGTACCATACTCAAGAGCACCTGAAAGTGAAGTGTTTGTCATTGTGAAATACATCGAAATGAGTCCTTTGCATTTAACCAATCACCTTGGTGAGCAGTGGGCAGTCACAAAAGGCACCCAGGGACTGTTTGATCAGTGGCACCTTGACGGTTTTGTCGAACCAGCAACCTTCAGATTTTGGGTCCGTTTCCTTAACCGCTAGGCCAACCACTGCCCCCCTACAGAGCATAAGACAACTGACATTCTTACGATCACTATTACCCATGTAAATTTGCTTAAACTCTGGAAAGAAGCAACAGAATACATCCTCATTGGCCACCTCTGCCAGTGTAATAATGCATACTGCTGAATACTCAATGGATAACACTGCGGAAAACGTGACGCTTACGCTCGTGGCAACGCGTCCAATATGTTCAATATGGCCATCAACAGAGGTCAGAGCATGTGTGAGGGAAGAACTTGGGATTTATTGAAAGGCCCCGTTCACGTGCTCTCGCTCCGATTCCACCTCGCACCACGGGTGACCTTGGAGCGTTTGGACTGGAGCGGCATTTTAATCATGTTGTAAAACATACTCCCACCCATATTATGGAAAACCCGCATTTCCTGAAAAGGGACGAGGAACAGTCAAAGAGTTATATGAAGCACGAACAAGAGATGGATGAAATATTCCAGGAAGATCAATCCCTACTACCCTTACTCAGTCTTTAAATGACGACAAAAACAAGATACATATGCTACAAAAATAAATTCTTTTCAAAAGATGTTCTCTGGCACAGATAAGAAGCACGCAGACATCTCTTTATACTAATAGACAAAATCTGAAATTTGAAGAGCAGCAGTCTCTGATCTTTCTTTACTTTGTTGACTTTCAAACAGGTAGATTTACATCAGTGCATCGTTTGAATTTGTCCTTGTTTAGTCTAAACCCGCATCTACCGGGTATAAGAGGCAGGAGGCCGGGGTCTGCATTTTCGGAAAACCACTTTAGCAACGGGGCAAGAGGAATTTAGAACGATATAATTCCTGTGCCACCCAGGCAGATTATGCTGAAGATGTAGCGCTAATCTGTAAAATACTGTTTGAGTCTTCAATTTGAACGGAATCTGTATTTTTCCAAGCGCCGGAGAAATGGGTCACACCTACACATCCATGGAAACCTCCCCCTTGCTATCTCAGACACCTTCAGTGCGACATTATGATGAATTGCTGAGTTTAACAAGACCTTTCACGAGATAAACGTCTACATCTCAGATGCGTTTTAGATTTCAGGGAAACATTTCAAGTTATGCTTGATTTAATAAAATGTGGTGTTGTACTTTACTCACTTTAATCCAGGAAGAATGTATGTGTGTGTATATAACTGTATATTTTGTGACTGGATTTTGCTGTTTCATTGGTCAATGAAGCTCAGCCACTCTACTGTGAGCAGCAACTAATCTGAAAAGAACTGGAAGAGAACATCCAGGTTCATCCAGAGCTTTGTGGTGCATTCAGAATCAGGCCAATATATAGTAGGAGTGTGTGACACAAAAAGGCAAAGAGATCCGATTTGGGGTTGAGCACACAACTCAATCACCGCAAGGCAAGCAAGAGTTATACATAGAGCTCATCTTTTCTCTTTCGTCTTTTTTCCTGAACATAACGATGACAGCCTACCGGTTTAGGCAGCTTACTGGGAGCTTAGGAAAGTATTCAAAAAACGCTAATTAATACGAACCTGAGCACGCAGACCGCTTGCGAGTAGGAGACTGCCGGCCAGACGAAGGCTAAATATGGCGCGCAGATAAAGAAATGGCTGCAGACTCACTCGGCAGCTGCTTTGGCTAAAACAGTTGCGGTGAGTACAGGGGAAAAGTGGGCACAGAGACGGCTAAAGGGCGGCTTATCAAGCAGCGTGGCCCGTCACACGTTCAGTCTTGGTGAACTGCCGTTGAGCCAATAAGCAAGGCAATAATTACAGTTGCAAAGGCCATGAAGGCTAACACACGCTGTACTTGTTCAAGATATAAAATATGGCTGATTACTTCACTCTTCAGTGGCTTCCTGTATAGCCACAAGCACAATACAGGACCACAGGGATTCATCCAGATGTTAGGGCTCCATAAGGTATAATATACTTAATGCACTGTCCCCAGGCAAGTCTGCAGTTGCATGCTTGTCAACAGATAGTAAATATCTATACTCTAAGAACACAAAAAGGCGCCCAATAGTAAATAAAGTTGAAAATACCGGGGGACCTTTATTTGAACCCACCACAAACTCAGAGTGCAAATTAGTTGGAATTACAGTACTAATTTCTCCCAATCAGAAAAAATTCAATTGGAACACCCCCTGAAGACAGACTTTCATTGGAAAGTCAGACCACCACCATCCTGGACCTAAAAATCTTAGATGGCAACTTTATTGGTAACCTAGTAAACCTAGAATTTAAGATAAGATAAGATAAACCTTTATTAGTCCCACAAGTGGGAAATTGCACTTGTTACGGCAGAAAATGGACAGAAGTAGAAGGTAAAAGAATCACAAAAAATAACAAATATGTATCTGTATATATGTACAAATTTACAATTTAAACAGCAATTTATAGCATTTACTAAGCATTTAGATTTAGTGTAGTGCATTTCAAGACTATAATGAATATATGTACTCATCTTTTACCAAAACATACCGGCACAAGCTACATATCACAGGCCTGTACTGTGGTAAGTGTACACCATCAGCATTTCCTGGCTTTACTTTGGCCAGTTGACATAATGGACTAAGTCCAATCCAACGTACTTCACAGCTCATATATCAAGGGCAAAAGGAACATTTGGCACGTTTCCTCAAGCATAACACAAGTTTATATAAGATCATTGTGAATTTCCGCTCTTAAAAGACCTGTTTGCTGAAGAAAGCTGTAGCAGCATGTGCTGGAAAGCTCATAAACCCAAGCCTAAATCCTGCTGTGCAATTAAGGATGCAATGGAGAGTCTTCAGGAAGTTCACTTCCACCTGTACTCATAATGACAAGGGCTTTACAACATTTCAACACTGTCACTTAGGTTCTGAAGGCCAAATTTAACACTAGGATTCTAGTGGAATTCCGGTGGAAAAATAATTTTTATTAAAAAAAAAATAAAAAAAACTAACTGGTTAGTGAAATCTGTTAGAGTTAGAGTTCTGTGGGGCACAACTCAAACTATTTGAAGAAACTAACATGTTCTTCATCAGAGCAAAGTGCTCTGCATGTTTACATTCACGGCATTCATCAGACGCCCTTATCCAGAGCGACTTACAATCAGTAGTTACAGGGACAGTCCCCCCGGAGACACTCAGGGTTAAGTGTCTTGCTCAGGGACACAATGGCAGTAAGTGGGGTTTGAACCTGTGAATCTGTGGTCTTCAGGTTCATAGGTGAGTCATTATTTCAAAATGTAATATATTGCATCTAAATTGTTCATTCACAAATGTCTTGAAATAACAGGATTTCTTAAAAACGCCAAATGGTTCGGTTTTGCTGGATTTTTCTTTAGTAAGCGCCAATTACACAAAATCCTACTCACACCCCATCTCTTTCAGACCCAGTGTTTACTGACTGGGTAAGAGAGACAGATCTTTTCATTGATAACAGCTTTGCATCCTTTGCACAGCTCTCTGTGAAGTTTAACCTTTCAAACACTCACCTTTTCAGGTATTTACAGATATGACACTTCCTCCGATCTAAGATAACTAATTTCCCGGATGAGCCAGACTCTTTACTTAGGCTACACCAGATTCATAAGGGTTTAATATCGATCATCTATGACACCCCTCTTCACAAGAAATAACAGCAGCTTAGGAGTAGGACATGAACCTTAATTGAGGACACTTGATCTTTCTGTGCCCTTCATTGTTACAGTTTAAGGTGCTGCATCGAACCCATTAGTTAAACTATCACATATTTATCTAGACATATCCTCATGCTGTGATAAATGTGGTATGAGGACGCCATCTCTTATACATATGTACTGCTCATGCTTACATATCATATTTTATAAGTATTAAATTTTGTTTTATATTTATCCATTAATACATTTATTTTCTTCTCTTTCATATTAAAGTTCTATTACTTACCACAATTTTTGGCTTGGGGTTAAGCCAAATAATAATGTATAACTGTTTACTGTTCAGTGCTTACATGTTTTGTCTCATTAATAAAAAAAATAAAATAAAAAAAAACTCCTAAGTCCCTGCATTGTAAGAGCCTTGTGAACAGCCTAAATCGCAACAAGAGGAGGGATAGATTTATTGGAAACACGGCAGGCTGTGTGTTTCCAGGCAGTTTCGTAGGGCTATGGTTATACCATTTAACTAGCCCAGTATACATGCATGGGAGAGAAGTCGATTGTACGCATGTCCGCTAAGACAGCAATTTGTTGAGCAATTATGTCAAAAGCTTAGCTGGCGGCAAATTGGCAAAATATGGAGCGGTGAATTGGCCAATTTTGCTATACTTTTTTTGCCATCGAGGTGCATGTTACACCGTCTGGTTAGTCTTATCTGAAAACAGATGCAGATGCCTCCAAGTCAAGGCCAGAACTGTGTTTTGGTTCAGTTGAACATATACATGTACGTATGTATATAATAATGTATTACAGGTAATATACAGAACGCTCCTTTGAAGAGGCAAGTAGGAAGAGGACCCCAGAATATAAAAAAAAAAGCTTTACTCCCCCTCTCTCACAGACTAATGGCCGGAGGCAGAAGGGGTTGAGAACACCAGCCTGGTGACAGAGTTTGACAGAGACGCCGCAGTCCTCGATTCAACAAGCTTTGGGAGCCCGCCACCCCAACCCTCCTCAACCTGTCACTGGCCTTTCAATTAGCTCCAAACAGAAGGAATGTTAAGTTTCAACTTCAAAGTAAACACTGATGAATGGACAGCAAACAGAGGCTGTGGTTAAGCTTTTTACACAGCCGTTAAAGAGTACAAATGCAGAGGAGTGAACCGTCTCCCCACAAAGAGCTTCGGCTGGCAGCTATACACGGCAACCGGAGAAAAAGGACAAACCGGGAAAAATTCAAACTTGCACATAACAGAGGTGATGAGGAAACCAACAAGAGAAGCAGTTAAGGGCAAACGAAAAAAAGTGAAGAGACCGTAGATGCGAGGGTGGGGGGAGAGATGGGGCGGCCAAACAAAAAGACTAATCCAGTCAGTGGATAACCCCTCCCCTGTGTAAAGAAAAGAAGACAAAGGGGTTTTGTGAGGTTGCAGAGCTTGGACAGGGTGGGCAGGAGATTGGAGTTGGGGGTGGAGGTGGGGAGTTGTAGAACTCAGATCTAAAGATAGGACCCTGACAGTCACACATACACACACAAACACACACACACACGAAGGCTTCTTTGATGGGACCCATTTCTACTGAAAATGCTTAAAAGACAGCTTATACAGCCCATCAAACACTGGTCAAAAAGTGATCAGAGTTTAAGAGGCAAGTTGGACGCTGAACACTGATGCGCCCTTGGGAGCGTGACTAGCTCATTTGTCACAAGACGTATACAGCTTTACAAAGTTCTTTTTTTTCTGGTTTTTAAGAGCTGTAATAACTAAACACACATTCGATCGACATCGAATAGTTAATGGAGGGGGAAAAAAGGCGAGAAATAGATCAGGCAATGTTTTATTCATTTAGAAATACTTTATATTAGGCTTTCATAAAATTAAGCGATTAGTTGCAGTAGTCAAAACTAATCAATTAGTTCTTATATTGGCATTTGGCTCTTGGAGCCCGATAGACGACAGAATCGGAATAGGGTGTTCCACGACTACAAACGGGTCAAAGCCTCATTTCAAGTGACATCCCCCTTCTGTGGAAAGACATTAATAAGTATATGTTCTCAATAGCAAAGCATAGCACAAAGTACAAATAAACCATTACACTCTAAAATACCAACCACACACTGATCCATTTAGTGACGGACCAGAAGAAATGAAGGCTGCTGCTCTTCGGATTACAGGAATGCACAGGTTGTTCTATAGAAAGCACATGTCCAAATCTGCTCAAATTACTTTGATCTGCAGTCAGGGAAAATGTATTTCTTAGGGAGCACCCAAACGTGGCCGAGCTTCACCTGCCCGACCGAACCATGAGCGATGTTAAGTGGTCGGCCTGCACAAAAACAGAAAGAATGTCACAACAAAGCGAAGAATTTGCTCATGAACCTCCACAGGAAGAGACCTTGTTTGGCCAGCGAAGACAAAGGATGTAACTGCGAGGAATCGGATTACATCCAGCGGCTCCCCAGGCCTGGAAAATCCAAGTGACCTGCTGTAAACTCAACAAAAACGATCAGACACGATACACATCCTGACCCAGCCAATGAATTATAAACAGACCCCACTGTGGGACTTGGGACTGGATAGAAGGCATGGACTTCCTTCCCCTGCTGCTTACAATCTTTACAATTCAAGCAGATTTGGACACAAGACAGATCTTGTGAAACCGAACTTTGCTCACAGACTTGGGTTTTACACAATGGCTCAAAAAGTTGATGTGCACCTTTCAAGCTTTTGCAAACCGCTAAACATAGTCGGTCACACCATATAGTGAAAGGTTTACTCAACAAATTTAAAAAAAAAATCATCTTATCCTGATTGCTGCTTTGTGTTATGTGTAGTGCAGGGACAAACCACTCAGACTAAAATTATGGCCTACAGACACACTGGGTTCTGGGCTAGACCAAACACCTAAAATAATTTGGTGTTTATAGACTTTAATGCCAAGGGCATGAGACACGGACAAGTTTAAAACCACCGGCCATGGTTCTGAACGCTCTAGCACCAGTCTTGGCCGTGTCGAAATTAGGATTAGCTGTCCAATATATTCTGCATTTCGAACAGTGCCGTGATGCGCTCATTTTAGACCCTGTCCACGGAGATTATGAATGACATTATTTTATTATGACTAGCACTCGCGCATGTGCAGTGGTTCGCACTCTGGACCTTGCCTTTAAGCTTTGGGGCAGTGGTTGGCCTAGCGGGTAAGGAAGCGGACCTGTAATCGGAAGGTTGCCGGTGGCTCAAATCCCACACTGCCACGGTGCCACTTGGATTCGAGCCACCGGCAACCTTCCGATTACAGGTCCGCTTCCTTACCCGCATGATTGACATGACTATTTCTTTGAGGCACACTCTTAAGTGTGTTTGTACACCCAGTGACGAATCAGCATCCATAGATTGTCGGGACATGTGCCAGTTCCCTGCTAATGCAAGGGAAGCAATGAAGCTCGCTGCACGGATGAACAATATCGGAATGAAAAAAACACGACGAGTGGACGTTTGGTTCTCCCCATTCCCTGTTGGAAAGGGTTATAGAGCGATGGGAACAGGGCAAGTTTGTTGTTTTAACTGCTTCGGCAAAGGAAGCCATCAAGTAGGGGGTTTATTTACTAGAAGATCCTCTGGTGAGGGGGGGTGGAGGCCAGAACGATGTTCGCTCTATTGAAAGGTCTGAAGGGAAAAGGCCCACGCTGCTATTTGAAGAGCATGATCTTTCCACAGAGAATCGTCTTTCGTTGACTAATGCGGAGCACATTTAGGCAGACAACTGCGTGTAAACCCTGTTGACAAAGTAAACATGGTGACTGAGGAACAATTCAAGCAGGCAATTCGGCATGTGAGCAGAGTTGCCTTTAAAGCATTTCATTCAATGAAAAAGGATTGTAATAATATAAACAAGCAAGGAAAGATGAAAAAAATCAGGGAATGGTTCGACAAACGTAAGCAACGTGTAACAGAATGATCAAATGGAAACTAACGTTCCAATGTTGATTAAATATTTTTATACTGTGAGTGATCAAGTGATGTGATTGGTTAGTTGTCACATGTGACACTCTGCAGCACAAGCACCCAGTGAAATGTGGCCTCTGCATTTAACCCATTACCTTGGTGAGCAGTGGGCAGCCATGACAGGCGACTGGGGAGCAGTGTGTGGGATTTGAACCGCCAACCTTCCGAATATGGGTCCGTTTTATTACCCGCCAGGGCACCACTGCAAACATTTCTAACCAATTAACTATACATTGGAACACACGATTTGACATGAACAATACTCTGTATTTAAATACATGATCAAATGGTCCTTAAAATGTAGATTGTACTTGATGGCTTTATCTCTCACCATTGCAAAAGTGCTTTAGTCATACGCTTGGGACAACTGCAGAAAGGTGACTTTCAAGGCTGAAAATCAAAGGTCATCGTTCACATCCCGCAGGCTGGGACGGTGAATGATGAATCCCAAATCCCAATCCCAAACAGGCAACACAAGGGACATTAATAGGACGTTTTAGCACATAGGAACGTATTAACGCTCACACATATTTCCCCATTGAGTGTAGTAGTGCTTTTACCTTTTCCTTAATTCTTGAGCAGGGATAAAGAGTTGGGAAACAATGTGGTATTCAGTGATCGGCACCACAAACTCAAACATTGCAGGGCGGGGGAGAAACTGGACTCAAAGTCAATGAATGTTTCTTTAGTCTACGTCCCACTGTTGTCTTAACACCAGGTAACAAGTTGTCCCTCAGTCACATGAGCTACTCGACCATGGCGTCCTCAGCAAACTGGCTGATAATGGTTAAAAACGTCAAGAGATAAGCCTGCTGTAAAGCAGCGGCCTGCGCAACACCCCTCATTCTCCTCCTCTTTTTAATACTAATGATGGCACGTGCTTGAATTTTCTGTGTAAAAAACTATCCACAATTCGTAGGGCGTGTAAACTTTTAAGAACCCTCTGTGTGAAATCTATGTTCTAAGTCCAGAAAGATTCAGTTTCCAGGAAGAGGAGCCGGGGAACCGGGGAAGAAAAAAAAAAATTCTTGACGCAATAAGCAGGTGTAGTCATCCATGCCCAAGGGAGAACCATATAACTTCAGGGTACATTTTTCATCTCACCAGCTCATAACTTACAAGACAAAGAGGTGAGAAGGAAAAATGAGACGCAGTGAGAATGCAGACAGTGTCCTGCTGTGAGGTAATCACATTTTTGGAGGGGGAGCTGAGTGTCGTGTGAAATGGGTGTTTGTGTGTGAAAACAGCTGTATTTGGACAATGACAGTTGGGGCACAGGACAGAAGGGATCCTTTACACTTCTCAACCTGGTGGCTTTGAAGTCTCTGTTTAGGGAAAAAAAAAAAAAATAAGTGAGAAGCTCTGACACCAAATACGCTTGTGAAGCAAGCGTGATGGAAAAAAATGGTAATCAGGGGAATCAGAATGTGAGGTCAACAAGCAAACCCACAAAATGTCCTTTAAAAACAGCTGAGGTTGGTGAAGGTCATTGGTCATCAATCTGACATCACTGCAGTGCAACTTTCCACAGCATGCAAGACTATATTCAGTTATAGTAGACTCCACCATAATCCTTGAGCACCACTTTATAAATTATTTGATGTCTGGTTTATTTGACTGTTTCTCAAAACATCTCAAAAGGCCAAATGAAATGATTTAAAAAGGGGGTCACCCCTGCACCTGAGTGGGAGTCTGAGCCTCTGTAAAGCCTCTCCCACAGAACTCCCCTGAGCTTCATGGCCTGCAGGTGAAAGGTGGGTCTGAAAGGGCAGCATGAGAAGCTTTACCACGGGGAGGGACAAACTCAAACAAGATAAGAGCTGCTAATTGAAGGCAAGGCAGGGGGAAAATGGCTCCTTCTAAGCCTCTGCGCATTCAAGAGGCTCCCAAAATAAGCGACTCCTGGATTTCCTGCCCCTCCTAGGAGCGTGTGAAAAGACCTGGAAACAAACTGTGAGGAAGCCTGCGAGGTCCATGTTACTGCCCTTCAGGCACGTGGTTCTTAATACATTAAGAACACTGATTTCAACCCAAAAAGCTTTATGAAGCTTACCATTGAGAATATGCCCAATGAGTACTGCTACACTTTCTTAATGTGATAACAGCATTCACAGTGCACACTGATTTAAAGACATGAAAGCTATCTATCTAGACTCTAGAGACTAAAAAAATAGATAATAAACTTGCCTATCCCAAGCATAAGACCAGGGACCACCATTGTAATTGCACAAAAAGGGATTCTTTAACCTAACTAGTGTAAAAATGTATGGGGATTCCACTTACAAGGGGGCGGATGTAGCAGTTTACGTTCGGTTATCAGTTACGGACTGGGCGCTGTATGTATGGATGCTGTATTTTCTGAAACTAGCACATGGACACATCGCCCCCCTACACCAAACAAGTAAGCAGAGCTCCGTGTGCCAACAAACACCCCGCTGGGACTTCTCTCTACAAGTGTTTGGTCACATTGGCAGGGATCAGCAGCTGACAAAGGCTTTATCACCAGGAGATGAGGGACAGAGTCTTGGAGTTGGCGCTCATTGGGTGGTCTGATTGACCATACAATTCCGAGTGTTGTAAACGGGCCAAAGCCACTTCCTCTTTCAATGAAAGACGGCCATTAAGGGTGCCCAACTTGCAGTGGAAAAAAAAAAATAGGAAAAAGAAATGCTAATTAACATTTTGCAATGTTGCTTCAGCTTTATTCTATCAGTGTCAGAATCAGTACAAAAACAAAATTACAAGTCTCAAAAACAGCTCTTTCCTATGTCAATCTGCAATCTTTCAACAAAAAAATCTCTCTCATATCTGTGGATGGTCAGTTCATTAGTTTGGCTTCATAATTTCAATCAATGCATAGGCCTAATAATTATCCCCTTAAAAAAAAAAGATATGTTTTTTTAAATTGCCAGCTTTGCTTTGCACTTTGTCATCTCTTGACATTGTCATCTCCAACCAGTATAATTCAGACCAGCTGGTTCCTCTACAAAAACGGACACAGACTTCGATAGCAGGGGGTGGGGGGGGTTATAAAAGCCTGGGAGACCCTTGGGCCTGCAAAACATTCTCTTCCTTGAAAACTTTCCCACACTGCCGAGCTGCATCTTCCCATCTCACATCCAGCGGCACACGAGGAGAGATGGACGGGAGGTTGGGGGGAGAGAGATTGCAGGGGAGACAGATGAGCGAACAGAGACAGACAGAAACGCAGATAGGAGCAGACAGGCTCAGGAGATAGGGGGAAATAAGTGGGGACAGCGAAAAGTGGAGGTGGGGGGGGGGGGGGGGTATATAACAAAATGAAAGACACTAAAAAGATGGGGGAAAACTAATTAATTAGACCATACGTCAGCCACCGGGGTGGTTCTTTGGTCAATCTGCCACTTTCCCAGCTCGGCAGACCAGTGTTCCACTGCCAATGAACTGTCTGAACCCCCAGAGGTCCTTGATTTGAGGGCTTATCACGCACCGTGTTACGCATTTGCCAGAGGACGTTCCAGGTGCAGATGTACAGCAGAAAAAGTGAGGCAGGCTTCAGGCAAATGTGGAGAACGTTCAAAACAAACTAAATCGAGGAAACATCAGGATTTCATATACAGATTTACTGTAGGCTTCTTATGAAATGCTTATGGTCAAGGTTCTAGGGGGAGGGGGTGGAATGCATGGTCTGTTAAACTTTACAACTTCAACCGAAACAGAAGTCAAATAACTTATATAGCTAAAACATTGTAAACATGCAAAAAGACCAGACTATATTTCACCACAGTTACAGTCCAGCAGCGCAACAAAAATGCTCTATCTGCTTTACACCTGTTATAAATATTACACAGTCTTTCATTAAAGTAAGGAGACCCAGTAAATGAGGCTTAAGAGCAACGTGAAGACTACAGACAACTGAATGCAAATGAAGCAAAAAGATAAAAGAGCCACTGGCGATACAGCCAATGAGAGCACAGAATACCATTGACTGGGGGGGGGAAACTTATTTTAAACCCCTGTTATAAACTACTGAAACACTTATTTCCAGAAAAATCCTAAAGCATGTCAAAATGCTTGACCAATAAAACAAGAGGGTGGTAGTAGCCTAGTGGGTAACATGAACCAGAAGTCCCAGGTTCAAATCCCACTTACTACCATTGTGTCCCTGAGCAAGACACTTAACCCTGAGTGTCTCCAGGGGGGGGGGCTGTCCCTGTAACTACTGTTTGTAAGTCACTCTGGATAAGGGCGTCTGATAAATGCTGTAAATGTAACTCGGTTGAGGGATATCTGGCACAGGCCTGTTTTTCTGAGACTGCTAACTAAACCTGTCTGATATTCACGTCACGTTAGTATGACCCATTAAAACGAAACAAGCGTCGGTTCTAGAGACACATCTGAGGCCCACAGCATTTAAAAAGCCTGAATTGGAAATGTACCCGACTCCAGACTGCAAGCACCATCTATAGTGTGAGCAACTGCACCCGTGTCAAGCTGGAACATGTTTGCTTCCTACCCAAACCCAGCCCACAGAGAGAGAACAGAGAGATAAAAAGCCATCAAAGGCTAAAGACGACAATAAAAGCTCATCACTTAAGCCGGCAAACTTCCACTACGTAGCCACCAACCAAACTGACCGGGGTCTAGAATTTGATTTTTTTTTTTTTTTTATCTGTCTCACACACACTACCCAAAGCACTGTAATTAAGACTTCTGTCTGCAATGACCTCACGTCCTCGAAATAAGGAAATAGTCCACTCCGCTTGATGACAATTCAACACCAGAGTACACAGCTAATTACAGGGCAACGTCACTTTGATTTAGCAGACTTGAAAGGAACCAGTCAGGCTTTCACATCAAATATTGATAAAATAAATAAATAAATAAAGTTTCCCCCCCACCATCTAAGGATGCTTAAGTACAAACTACTTCATAGTAGTTACACTTAAAGACCTAGCTAAATGTGAGCAAAACTCAAAACCCAGACAAAATAGTCCCTTCTGTGTGTGTTCGTATCAAGTCAACTGAGACAATCAGAGGGGAATATTAAACATGGAGGTCATTTAAATTTGGAACGCCTCTGGTCGGCTCTACATAAAGCTTCCACCCCCCTCACCAGCTCTGTTTTTCCCACTCGAGAACTCTAGCGTGCCGTTTCGCTTAGGGAGGCAGAAATGCAATGATTCGTGTAATGCAAACAATTTCATCACTGAACTCTGGCCTGCAGGGTGAGAAAAGCAGACGGGCAGACAAACAACGTCTCTCCGAACAGACCTGAACTCATCAGTACAAGGCCTTAAAGCTCTCACCGCAAAATGACAGCAGGCATGGTCTTGAAATGATTTAAGAAAACTTGTTTTTTTTTTTACCAGCTATCCGAACAGATGAATTACAACACCCTTCACCAGGTCCAAATGGATCTACGCATAGTCACATTTGGGGGAAGAATTTAGGCCTCGCTTGATATCACGTTTTTTCCCGGTTTAGTCCTCAGCCAACAGATCTTGATTGTCCTTTTCGTTTAGTCAAAGAGGGCCAGGCGAAGTTGTATTTGGATTATAAAAATATAAACGGGGCATGAACAGAATACACTCGCTCCCATGTCTCACACGTGCTGAAACTTTTACATTTGGCCATGAAGACCAGCCCACACAAAAACGTTAACATGAATTTAGATTCTTGTCTCAGTTGGTTAAGGCTCGGCGACATTTAAAATATCTTCAAACTAATGAAAAGTTGAATGAGTTAAGATTAACATTTCGTACATTACAATTCTGAAGTTTAGTCACTTTGACAGGAAACAATATTGTTTGGGGAATTAGAAAGACATCAAATGGGTGAAAACTCCGGTGCAGACGCCGTTCATGTTGTAGATGACTCTGGTAGGTGGCAACGTCGATGACGGAACACCCACATACACGCAAGAGGTTCCAGTGGACTTTTTGTGTTTGACAGACCCGAGTCTGTCACTTTAAAAGCTTCATTCGTCATTAGCCGACATGTTATTTTAGTACAGCTGGAAGCATGTGCACTAATAAAAGAAGCAATCAAAAATATGGCCAAATTCACACCAGCACAGTATCCATTTTCATTACTCGTTATTTTAAACTTTGTCAATGGCTGTTTCTTTTTGGAGCGTTTCTACCTTTCCGTCATTTTTGGAACGGCAGCGCGTACATCGTGCGGACCAGCAGCGGCAGCAGTTACGCACGCCGCGCACCTCGGTTCGTGAATCGCGCCGGAGCGCAGGCGAGGCGGCGGGACAGGTACGGTTACCTCGCCGGGCGACGGTGGGACAGGCCTGGCGCCATCTTGAAAGATGGGCAGGAGCGGGGGAAACCGCATGATGGAAAATATCGCGAGTCGAAATTGACTCGGGACAAAATCTAAAAATACACGGAAAAGGCCGACGGCGTGTTGGGCGGCCAAAGTTTATAAAAAAAAAAAAAAAAAAAAAAAAAAAAACGGGCTGTAAAAGTTTGTAGCCCGGGGCCACATAATCTACAGCTCACAAAAAGTATTTTAAAACCCAAATTACAAACACGCATATAAATATATAAATACATATATACATTTTAATAGTTTTTTTCCCATACACGGAGGCTCTTGTGTGCGCATGACTGATAATTTAGAGATTAAATCGACTGATTTTTTTTTTTTTTTTTTAAGGTTCGGTGTGGTGCGTAAAGCGTCTAAAATAACGTGAAGTAAGTCCTGCGGCAGAAAAAGGTTTTTTGCACGGCCGGAAAGGCGCTTACCCAGGTGAAGGGTCAGGTTGATGGAGTTCGGATACTGGATGCCCGCTAACATGGTCTGGCTTTGCCACCAGGTGGTATCCATTTGGTTGTTGTAGTCGGTGAGGTACACGGCGCTGTGGTGCTGCCGCCGGTCCCTGGCGTCGCAGAGGTGGCACGACTTGGTGACCCCGGTCACGCCGGTCTGGACGCAGTACTCTTCGGGCGGGGAGCCGCAAGTGTTTGGTCGCCACCACGGTCACGTTGAACGCGGCGTTGACGAACTCGGGCATGCAGCGCTGTGCGCGACCCAGGTCGTCCTCGCACTCGTCCATGGCACAATGGCTGCACGCAGTCCAGAACGTCAATAAGATAAAAACTCGAGCAGGGAGCATGGTGGACTCGCAAAACTTTCTCTAACTAAAAATATATTTATATATAAATATATATCGTTTACTTAAACGCAGCCTTCCCGAGTCTAGCGTGGAATAAAATCATGCGCGGGGGGGGAAAGTGGTACCGGGAGCCTTTAGACCTCTTCCCCTCACGGCCGCGTTCCCCTCGCCTTGTCTTTCGCGAACTTCCACGGTCTCACCGCTCCGTAACCACCGCCATGGGGAGGAGGGAGCCAAAAAAAAAAAAAAAAGTCGCCAAGGAAAAGCGCTAAGGCTACATCCGACTACACCCTGGCAGCCAGTGCGCAAGTCAAGGACCTAAAAAAAATGTTCTCCCAACATCTACTTCCGCCTGAGGGACGCTTTGATGGTCCGCCGACCCCGCTGTAGAAGGCAAGTCCGAATGGCTGCGGCAGACGAGACCAGCCGGACTGGGGGGCGTGGTCTTTGGGATGGGGGCGTGTCCGCACGTCCGCCGACCCCGCTGTAGAAGGCAAGTCATAATGGCTGCGGAAGCCGAGACCGGCCGGACTGGGGGCGTGGCCATGTGAGACACGGGCGTGGCATTTGGAGGTGGAGGCGTGTCCTCACGTCCCCGCTGTAGAAATCCAGTTTGAATGGCTTCGGCAGCCGAGACCAGCCGGACGGGGGCGTGGCCCTGTGAGATGAGGGCGTGTCCGCACATCCGTCGACTCCCGTGACCCGGCCAGTGGGCGTCAACATGCGCGCAGAACACACGTCCGCCTGCGTACAGAGGTTCACGCAGTGACGCTGACGTCACAACGTCAACCTTAGACGAAATAACGTTAAAAGAGAAAAAGACAGAAAAAAACAGAAGAAAAAAATCTTTCATATGATTCGATTCACCCTAATTATAGATATAAACCCCCTTGATTTATTTAAGCTTCTATATGCACTGTTATGCGATACTCTAACCCTTTTACGCTGATTTAGGCTGTGGTAGGAGCCTAGTGGGTAACAAACTCACTTACTACCATTGTGTCCCTGAGCAAGACACTTAACCCTAAGTTGCTCCGGGGGGGACTGTCCCTGTAACTACTGATTATAAGTTGCTCTGGATAAGGGCGTCTGATAAATGCTGCAAATGATTTACTGTTAGCGTGTTGGCTTTGTTCTTTTTTTAGTTGTCGAATGTCAAATATTATTTAAAAATACAAATGGTTTTTGAATGCTTAAAAGCAATTTTATTTTGAATTATGCATCTGCCTAACCGTTCCCATCAGTAAAGGTAAAACATTTACTATCAGTTCACCCCAAGATCATACTATCCTGTGAAAATAAAAAAAATTGGTGGCAGTCCACTCTTACTCATTCACATCACCATTGTGCATTTTAATGCAAATGTTCCCATTTGTACATGAGGCAACAAAAACAGAAACGTCAAAGCCCTGTGCAGTAAGGTCAAAGGGCAAAGTTAAAAATACTCCATGGTGTCTCTTAAAGAGGAAACCCAAAATAGCTGGCTGGAGGTTGACTGTTAATGGCCTTCCATATCTTGAGTTACACCATGACACTTATAGAAATGAGTCTTACGAGTGATCCTCGGTTTCTGTCTCAAAAGTTGAAATGTGAAAAGTGAAGGATCACACGTTCACACGTCTTACATTTAAAAAAAAAAAAAGAAAAAAGCTGGCTACATGTAAAGCATCTTTATCTTCACTTGGACATCACAGTCTGTGCAATCAATCCCATTCTGATTAGTTTACTATTTTACAAATGACTTCCAGGAGCTTGGCTTTTTTTTAATATGCTGCTATATGCATAACTATATAAGAACATCGAAGTCCACTTGCTTGTGTAATCAAACCTCACATTTCCTTACATCATTTTCTGTATTTCAGCATGATGCCCGCCCTCAATGACCTCATTCTTTATTACCAGCACATCAATCAATCCTTCCCTCCCAGCAAATCTCAAGGGAGCCAGTGTTTTATTTTTATTTGCTGTTGTCAGAAAAGAGAGCAGAGGCTTGTTAGCACTATCTGTCAGACAGTCTTTTACACCTCTCCATCTCAGGCGGCAGACTAGCACAGCAGTTCAGGCTCGGGCTTGTCTGAAGCGTGCATTGTCTCAGCCGCCCCAGGAGGCAGAGAACATTCATCAGCGATTGTTTTGTAGGGGAATTTAGTTACTTAAGGATGTTGGTGGCATGAGCGCAGCAATCATCAGAATTTACCCGGAGGTCAGGAAGACTTTGTTCTTTTCATACAGATGGAGGCCTATTCATTAATTATGGGCCTGCAAGACCCATAGACTCACCACAAGATGAAATGCTAAATGTTGCTTAAATTCAACAACAATATACAATATAGCCAAAATCTTATATAAAGAAAAATACAAAGATTGCAGAAATAGAATAGAATGCATTTTATTGTCACTATACACAATTACAATGAGATCAAAAGCAGCTCCTTCAGTGCAGACATGCACTGCAGAAAAAAGCACAAGAAATTACAGCACTATATACATATGGAAGTAGTTTTATACACAGTGTGATATATAGTGAGGATTGCACATTATTGCACATTGGATTATATTTGCACGTTGTTTCAAGAGTAGTTCACGGTAATGATGAACATGTACAGTCCATAGTGGATGTTGGACAGCGAGAATAATGATATGTATTGCACAGCACACAGATATTTCACAGTAAATGCCAATGAATTATTAATACTGCACAGCTGGAGGATAGAAGGAATCCCGAGGTTATGGGAGTTAGACTGTGTAGTCAGCGCATGTGTGAGTTTAGGGTGGTTATGGCTTTTGGGAGCAAACTGTTCTTGAGTCTGTTTGTCCTTGTTTCAATGCACCTGTAGGGCAACAGATCAAAGCCAGGGTGGGAGCTGTCCTTGAAAAACTTGAATAGAAAGCAATAAGATTTTGCAACTCAAAGTGGCTCCAGGTATGTAGTTGAACTACTTCAGTACCTCCGTAGACCCCTAAAGCTACTTTGGATTAAGTGCTTTCTTGTGAATGAAGTTAGTGTTGTAATAAATGATATGGGTTATGGCGCCATCTAATGGCCTTTACAGAATGTTGTTTAACCTAAACAGTGCAGCTATTATATACAGAAGAGGCCAAGAGTTTGGACACAACTTCTCATTCAATGTGTGATTTCTTTATTTCCATGACCATTTGGTAGATTCTCACCGAAAACTATGAATGAACACATGTGGAGTTATGTACTTAACAAAGAAAGGTGAAATAACTGAAAACATGTTTTCTATTCTAGTTTCTTCAAAATAGCCACCCTTTGCTCTGATTACTGCTTTGGCATTCTCTCAATGAGCTTCAACAGTCTTAAAGGAGTTCTCAGAGGTGTTTAGCACTTGTTGACCCCTTTGGCTTCACTCTGCGGTCCAGCTCACCCCAAACCATCTGGATTGGTTTCAGGTCCGGTGACTGTGGACGCCAGGTCTCCACTTTTTGTTAAGTACATAACTCCACATGTGTTCATTCATAGTTTTGATGCCTTCAGTGAGAATCTACCAACGTAAATGGTCATGAAAATAAAGAAAACACATTGCATGAGAAGGTGTGTCCAAACTTAGGCCTGTACTGTATGAAGAACAAATATTTGTTCAATATAGTAATATAATACCATAGTTCTCTTTTTTCCACTGTTGATTTTAAGTCCAGCAATTACAGTATGTTTCCAAACTTTGGCATAAACATTTTGTACTAAAACCCCACTAGTCACACATGGTTTAGGGGTCTTTGGTGGTTTTGCCGCCACTCTTATTCAGCGACAGTTTTGTGGCCATGAGGTCACCATGAAGACCTTACATGTCTTGCATAGCTTTCAACTGGTGCAGCAAGACATTTGACAGAACCATGCTGGTGGGCTGAAGACTGATGCCTCTGGACAGCTGAAGGCTCATGTGCAAGGTGAGCAGAATTTGTGCCGGCCGGGACTGTACTCATTAAGATTTTCTCTTTTTTTCTGAGACATTTTGTGATAAATAAATGAAACCATAACAATAACTTCTTAAATGTTTGATAATCATACAAAAATGGTTCCATAAGTATATATAAAGTAATACCTTGTTGATGCGCATTTTGATTTGATTGCATCAGTCTTTTGGAGTGGAGTGGCCAGGGGTGAATATAGTTAGTGTGGGGGGGAAGTGGTTTTAATTGTCCTTCGTTATATGAATGGTTTATGTCTATGTGTGAATTTGGATGTATACATTTTTATAGTGAGTCGGGACGTAGGGGGCGGGGTTTCTCGTTTCACGAGTGGTGTGGAGTGTGGATATGAGCACCGTTTGGGGACGATCTGTGTTTCTGTGAGATCTGTAATCACTGATCTGAGATCAGTGATCACGACTGTGTGTCCAGTATTTCTAGTGTGCTCACCTGTTGTTTTTAATTGCAGCGTAAATTACCATGGAACCTGAAGTGAAGAGTGACGGGGAAAGAGATAATTAAATAGTGAAAAAGTTATTACTTTTTTCAACATCCCTGGTGTGCTGTGGAATCTGGACCAGACCAGATAAAAAAAAAAAGGTGGTGGCAACCACCTTTAGTGGGGTAATTCCGACATCATAGTGCCAAAGAAGTCAACTGTGTCCTGCCTCAACATTTATCGGCCCATAGCACAGCACTCAAACCCATCATTACAAAGTGCTTCGAGAGGCTGGATCTGAAGCACATGAAGACCCAGTTCAGTTCACATCCACAGACCCTCTCCAACCTCGACAAAAAAAACAACAATGAAAAAAAAGACCCACACGCCAGACTTCAGGTCTGTCATCCATACTGTCTTCAATACTGTCATCCCTCAGAAGCTGGTGAGGAAGTTGGACCTGCTGGCTCTCCACTCTGCAGCTGGATCTTGGACTTCCCAACAGAAAAGCCCCAGTCTGTGTCTATAGGAAATAGCGCCCCCAAGATCCTCAGACCGAGTGCATTTTTCTACATCCCTGGTGTGCTGTGGTATCTGGACCTGACCAGACACACAGGGCAGCAACCCTTATTGGATTAATTCCATTACAGTATGTTACACAGACACAGACACTGCATATGGGCAGTTTTCACTAATGTCGTGGAGTCTTTCCAGACCTGTGGAACTCTCCCCAGCTTCCGGCTCAGCTTGAAAATGTGCTCTATCACTGCAATCTTCACCTTCTTGCTCAGTTCCCTCCTGACCTGGGTGGTTGAGGGAGGCAGGCTGGACCAGTGTGTTGAACATGTCGGGTGTTGCGGTTGTGTGGGGGAGGCGTGAAGTGGCTGAGCTTTCCGAGTTGGAACAGCAGCAGTGGGGCTGGGGGGTGTCTGCAGCTGACGTTGAAGACTGCATCCTGGATGAATCAAACCTCCACCTCACACCCCCCACCCGCAGGCCCCGGTTGGTTCTAAAGCCTCACCACACTGTGCTGAAGCTGGTTCCCCAGCTTCAAAAAGACATAAGAAACGTCTTCCATCCCGTTCAGCTCCTCCTCATCTCCGGATTCAAGGGCCGTCCTCTTCTGCTCCTCGTATCCGGATTTGAGGGCCCTCCTCTTCTGCTCCTCGTATCCGGATTTGAGGGCCCTCCTCTTCTGCTCCTCGTCTCCGGATTTGAGGGCCCTCCTCTTCTGCTCCTCGTCTCCGGATTTGAGGGCCCTCCTCTTCTGCTCCTCGTCTCCGGATTTGAGGGGCCTCCTCTTCTGCTCCTCGTCTCCGGATTTGAGGGCCCTCCTCTTCTGCTCCTCGTCTCCGGATTTGAGGGGCCTCCTCTTCTGCTCCTCGTCTCCGGATTTGAGGGCGCTCCTCTTCTGCTCCTCGTCTCCGGATTTGAGGGCCCTCCTCTTCTGCTCCTCGTCTCCGGATTTGAGGGCCCTCCTCTTCTGCTCCTCGTCTCCGGATTTGAGGGCCCTCCTCTTCTGCTCCTCGTCTCCGGATTTGAGGGCCCTCCTCTTCTGCTCCTCGTCTCCGGATTGGAAGGCCCTCCTCTTCTGCTCCTCGTCTCCGGATTGGAGGGCCCTCCTCTTCTGCTTGGGGACGACTTTCATTTGATGGGGTAATCCAATGTTTATTGTTAGAGGCAAGGAGATTAGATATTCAAGATAATATAGATGAGACTGAGTGGGAAATGGCGTGCTTAAAAGCTCAGGGTCAGTCAGTTAATACAAGAATTAAGATAACGCAATACAAATGGTTGATGAGAGCCGGCATCGCACTAGTTGGACAATCAACGGTCCCCTGACGTTCTTCAAATGTTTACAGGAGAGAGGAACTTTTGGAGATTGTTGAAATGGAGGTGCCTTGTGAAGCAAAATTATGTCTACTTGGCATACACCCTGAACTCGAAACAGGCAATGTTAATAGACTTTGATCGTTTTGTTTAGACGAAAAATGGAAGTACCTTCAATACAGATGTGGGTGAAGGAGATGGACAATGGAATCTCGATGGACAAATTGATTAAATACTAAATGGAAAAGCAAAAACACGTGACAGAAATTTGAAACCATCAGTCATGTTCCTTGACATCCGAAGTGCACAATTTTTTTTGCAAATCAGTCAAGTTGCTGAATATGCTTTAATTTATTTGTGTTTTCATCCAGGCCTTAATTAATATTGTTTACACTTTAATTAGCTTTGTGTGTTATGTAAAAGAATGTTTGTAATGGAGCCAATGCTTGAATACATGCCAAATTGTATAGTTTCAGTGAAATCTAGTTGTTCTTGGACACACATTTTAAGAATCATCCAACGTTTAATGATCAATGTGAAATGAAGAGTAGACACTTGTGGTTACAGTTAAAGTTTATTTAACATACGTACAACATCAAAATAATCAGAAACAAAAGAGGTACGGACAACCTGGTTGTCTAAAATATTTTCATGGTGTAATACAGAATTCATCACCAACTGCCACAGGAGCTGCAGGTTGAGGAACTGACAGATAAATGGGGAGAAAGAGACCGAACATATAAAACATATGAAACAAACCCTTGGTCTTCTAATATCCATAGCCACCTCTGAACCCTCTACCTCCTCCCCCATAACCGCCTCCACCTCCTCCTCCATAGCCACCCCTTCCTCTGCCATAGCCTCCACTACCACCTCCATAACCACCGCTCCCTCTGTAGCCTCCTCTGTAGCCCCCTCCTGGCCTAAATCCTCGGTCACCTCGGTAGCCTCCTCCACCTCCCTGGTACCCGCCTCGAAATCCTCCACCGCCCCCTCCATCAAAACGCCCCATCTTCGGGGGCCTGGGTCCATCTCCAAACCTAAAACAGGTAGGACAGACACAGAGGGAAGAATGTGAATTTGGTACGTAATAAACAGCACATTCAAAAAGTATCGAGACCCTTTTCCATTTTCAAATGATTTAGCTAACAGATAACATAAGTAGAAACTTTTTGGGGGGGATTTTAGCATCCATTTGCTATGTGAGGTCCTTACCGTTGGTTGCAGGCCATGAGGTTTATCCCTGAAGAGATTGGTTTAGAGATGAGCCGTATGACGTTGAGCATCCTCGTGTTCGCCGGGTCCAACTGTCTGATGTACTCAGGGTCTTTGGTCACCTCCACCACCAGCGCTTCCAACATTGCCCGAAGGGCTGCAACACCACCAGCCACCTCATGTGGGATCCTCAGCTTGATCCTATGATTATAATGATAAATGATTATTTAACATTAACAAATTATATACAATAATTGTATTAGGACTTCGATATGTGCCCGATTATAGTCATGAATGACAAAGCAACTGCTAACAAAGCAAAGAAGTATTAAAAAGGCATACTGCTTCTCCAGCCACATATTTTAATACATCTGGAACTGAAAGTTAAAATAAGATGCATGATAAAACGGATGCAATAAAGGTTCATTAGAGTTCATTAATGTACTTACCAATCATCCAGCTCCACAATGTCACCAGTAGAAGTGATTTTCTTGGAGGCGAACAGGATGAGCTGTAAGGGGCTGACCAGGGTCATTCCTTTGGCTGAGATGGCCCGAGTTCGGATCTATGATGGGGGGGGAGGGAGAGAACACTTTCATGCTGCTCATTTGCGTGTGTTTAAAGCTCACGGTACATGGTTTTTAGACCAACCTTTTCACCAAAGACAAAAAACGGGGAGGGGTATGTCAGGTCTTGGTTGCTGAAGGGGCAGTTCACGGATGACTTGTGGATGAGGGCGTTTCGGCCCTCTGTTGTCAGGATCTTTCTTTTCTCTTTGTGGTAACACACGTTGGGATAGAAACCAAAGGCCAGCAAAGAGATGACCACATCTAGGTTGTTATCAGGGCCGGTATTGGAGAACATCTGATTCATTAAGGACTCTGTCAGGGCAGAATTAATAAAGAACAGTGCCATTCAATTAAAACAATGATCTTATGTTTTAACTTCTAAGCTTTGTGTGGACTTGTCTGCAACAAATGAATTATAAATGTGTACAATACTAAGTGTGTCATTTAAACCTTGTAAATAGGTTGCATGTGTTGACAACATAAAAAAACCACCATAATAAAAAAAAGGTTTCCCACCTTCTGGGAAACCTCCATTGACGAGGATTTCCTTCAACTGCACTTTTGCCTCCCAGGTCATCCTGAGGGTGGACATATTAAGCCGCTTGTGCTCACAGAACCTGGTCTCAGCATCTTCACCACCCATCCTGCACAAAGCCATATCGCAAAACATACATACGGTCTTAATCTTAACAACATTATAATGTAGGGCTTGATTATAAATGTAGGGCACACACTGGAAACCCCTCCAGATTATTTTCAGAATTCCAGGTTAACTTTGTGCAGCAACAATAGTCAGGTGACTCACCGCACTTCATCCCACATTTGAAATACGGACAGCAGTGCCACATGGTCAGAGAAGCGACTGCCAGCAAAGTTCCTGTGGACAAAACCCAGACGCCTGCCCTCACTGATGAAGGGCTCTGGGAAACAGGAGGCTGCTGAAATGGTGCACACAGCATCTCCAACACTGCAAAGAAACAGACAATGAGTGACCATGTGGAAAATAAGAAAAAGAAACAAAAAAGATTTTATATTGTCTTTTGGGAACAATAAATACAAACATGGCTAATACAAATTACAAAAACAATGTAAACATTTTTGGAATATGAGACATTTACGTAATTTTCACAATTCCAAGTCTGTACTCACTTCAGAATGCAGCCCATTATCATCATTTTTCCCAGCCGTGGTTCAATGGGCAGCTTCGCCAGGATTCGGCCGAGGGGAGTCAACTCATCATTACAATCCAGGGCATCCAACTCTGTCACAACAGTAAGGCCATTTATATTTATTTATGCAGGCCATAAAGCAGTTCATTTCAGTACAATAGTAAACGTTTTGTAGCTGTAAGGTTCTACAAATACCACCAGTGACTGCCAGCATCTAGATATCTTGTGCACCTTTGAGTGTGTGTTCAGCCTCTATCACTGCATCCAGTGGCGGTGGCTCGATAGCTTTGGAGAGGAACTGTCCAATTGCACCAAGTCGCAGGAGCTTGATGCTCAGTGCCACCTCATGGAGAGGGGTGCGGAAGATCTCCGGCGTCATGTGGGTCTCTAGCCTGTATAGAGATTGGCCCAGAGGTCATAACAATAGCGCATTTCAAAGCCTTGCAGGTAAAAAGACATCTGCCCCGTAGACAGGTCCTGATCATACCTGTCAAAGCGTGCCCTGCTACACAGGTGGAAACAGAATCCAGCTCTGACACGCCCAGCTCGTCCCTTCCTCTGCTCCAGGTTGGTCTTGGAGCCCCACACTGTGGCGTAATTTGTCATGTTGTTGTGGGACGTGAACAGTTTCACTTTCTGCCTGAAGAACAAAATACTGCATTTGTGGCACTGGCGGCCTAACAAATAAGGAAGCAAACTCATAGTTGGAAAGTTGTGTGTACCAATCCCGAACCACCAAGGCCACTGACAAAGCACTATCCCCACACACTGTTCCCCAAGTGCCATTCATAACTGCCCACTAAAGTGATTAGGGGTAAATGCAGAGGACACATTTCATTGTGTGCACTGTGTGCTGTGTTGCAGTGTTTCACAATGACAAAAAAACTGTTTCTCCCAGTGGAACAACAAAAAAAGAAACTTACTTGCAAGAATCAATGACATAAACCACATCGTTAATGGTGATGCTGGTCTCAGCAATGTTGGTGGACAAGATCACCTGTAAGACAGGGAAGAGAGAAGATTCAGATCCAGCTGCATTTAGGGCCCTTTTTTTCCTTTCCTTTTTTATTCTTCTGAATTCCACATTTTCTGTTATAAATGTATTTATTCACCTAAAAATGGTGTCATCATGGAGAGAATGAGGGAAAAAAAAAAAGAAAAAAAAAAGACCAAATTCAACATGACAAATCACATTAAATCACTGTTCAACAAAGAGCTTGGGCATTTACTGTTTGCTCTTGCAAACCATTTACATGTAAAAAAAAAAAAATTATAATAATTTCTTGGAAATAACTTATTTTTAATTCTTCCATTTGTAAAATAAAAGTGAATCACATTTTATATTCCACATAACATATAAAATAAATAAACATTAGGAACCCCTGAAATGCCCTGCTTGTACAATGAAGTGGAACCATGTTAATAAAATCACGTCTTGCATCAGCTGATTTTTTTTGCCTGACCAAGAGATTGATTTGCATGACTTTTGCATGACTCACACTGCAGAAATCATATGGCCCCATCCATTGCCGAGATGCTCATTAAATCTTTGGAACCCTAACCTTGGTGACGCCATCAGGAACCAGCTCGAACACCATCCTCTGCTCTTCTCTGGGAATCTGCGAGTGCAGCGGCAGGATCCTGTAACGGTGACTCCCTGCAAGTCACAGAGGCGAACATGTAAAACTGTAACGAGGAATTGAGCTGAAAAGAAGATAGATGTAGACAAGGGACAGACCAAAGTGTGGGCTCATCTCCAGGTACTTCTGCATGGAGTAGATGAGGTTCCAGCCAGGCAGGAAGACCAGCACAGCCCCAGAAACATTCAGTGTCTCGATGTACTTCAGGAGAGCCTCGATTAGCTCGAACGAGGTCTCCTTCTCATTTAGCTGAGACATGGCGCGCTTAGTCTCCTCGGTGTAATCCGACGTGCAGATCATGTTACAGTTCACCTGCAACAACAGCACAATCTTATGAAAAATAATATTGTATGTGGCAAAGAAATTAATTATGCTCAGTATATTTAATTATTTTAAATATCTCATCAGGAATAAGGAATAGCTGAAACAATATATAAATCCGTGTGATGAATTAACGTTTATGACGCCTCTACCTCTTCATCTCCCCCTTCATCCTCTTTATCTCTTTTCTTTCGGTCTAATGGAGGAGGGACAAATTGGGTCATCTGAATGCAGTCTTCCAAGAAGTACTCTGGCAGAGAAAGACACCCGTAGAACCAGTTAGGTTTGTGTTTTTGAGCATCCAACTGCAATTCTTATGCACCATAATGTGAGCCTGTTTCGGTTTACATTACAGTGAAGTAAAATGTCCCCATACCCTGTACTGGAAACGTGCGCCCGAACACCTCTATGATGGGGCAGTTAAAGAAATATTCCCGGAACATGGTGGTGTCGATGGTGGCAGACATGAGGACGATGCGAACGTCAGGGTACGCCTGAACCACGTCTCGCAGGACAACCAGCAGAAAATCAGTCTAGACAGGGTCAAAACCAGAACAACTAGTCATGTTGCTAGAAAGTTTAAATATCTTTCAAAATGGCAAATCGCATGACCGCAACAGCGATGCGATACTAACGTTAAGATCGCGCTCATGAATTTCATCAACAATCACATGACTGATGCCTCTGATTCCAGACTCCAGCTTCCTCAACAGCACCCCTGCAGGAGGCAAAAAAAAAAAAAAAAAAAATCATCGATCAGTGTGGAACCCACCCACATTCAAAAAAGAAATAAAGGTCATGTGTGAGGTACATGAGCATCATACCCACGGTACAGAAAAGGACACTGGCATGAGGTCGAGGAAGGACCGACTCGAAGCGCACGCTGTAGCCACAGCTCTTCCCCACGTCCTCCCCTCTCTCAAACGCCACGCGCTCAGCCACGGACACCGCGCTGATACGCCGTGGCTGCAACACGCACAAAACAGCAACAGTTACAACCTCATCTACAGCTAAAAACGGTGCTTTGTGCAGAGCAGTGGTCCCTAAGACACGACAGAATTTTATTTATAATAAAGCAATAAAAAGTAAAAATGATGCAGTCAAACCTGAGTGACAACGATGTTGCAGTCGGAGGCATGGTTGTTATAGATGTACTGGTCAAGAATGTACTGAGGGACCTGTGTGGTCTTCCCACAGCCCGTGGCTCCTCTGATGATCACCACTGGGTTGGCCTGGATAGCATGCATGATCTCCTCCTGAAATTTCCTGACTGGAAGTTGGTTCCTCTCCTCAATCAACTTAAACACAGAACACAAATTCAAAAGTCAACTTTAATCCTGAAAGAAAAAAAAAAAAAAAAAAAAAAAAAAAAAAACAGAAAAATTTTCTTTTTTTGAGAAGCTTACCATCTTGAGGTTTTGATCGTGTTCCATTTGGTAGTTAAGCTCATTCAGCAGATCAGAACTGATCTGCTCAGGCGTACACTGTACAAACAGATGCACAGGGCGAGAGGCGTGATTGCTTTTCGATCGCATTACACAAAATCAAATCTCAGTCAAATTAAAGACTCACAAAAGCAAGCGGGCCATCGTCAATATTACTGCTGATCCAGGGGTTCCAGTTGACCTGTGGTGGGGACCAGGGCACTACACCTGCAAAACTCTGCCTCTGAGAAGGCTCAAAGTGGGCCATTTTCCCCTGAACCAGCGACACCGAAGAGCAGGAGTCGTGGGGCTGTGGAGGAGGTCCGAAAAAAAAATATTGTGAATTGTGTATGTTTTATCGTACAAGAGTGGTGAAAACACTCAACTGTGGAGGTTGGTCAGTCTGTGTTTTTTTTGTGGTCTATTATTAAAACAAATGTGTAAAAAAAAGAGCTAGAAATATTACAGAACATAGAGAAACGCTTTTAGATTATTTCAAGTAAGCTTACTGTGATGCAGAGCTGCTCACCAGCTAGCGGCCATAACACCAATGTGTACGCTGCTCTGGCATCAAGCCTGCACGTGTCACTAAACAGTCACTAAACAGACAACATGGGATGGGACACTCACCGGTGGAGGAATTACTACACCAAGCTCCTTTGTGACACCATGCAGCTGATGCTTCACATCATCAGAAACGTTCACTTCATACACCTCCACCTATATGAAATTAAATAAATAAATTCACAACAATAATGTGAAATAAATACAAAAATTCTTTACACATTCCCACAGTGCAATAAACAAGGATCACACAAAAGCAGATAAAATTCTACACGCTTCTACATGAAACCCTGTGACGTCCAGTGAAGTAGGGGGACTGTGGATGGATAAATATTGGCAGCTGAAAGAACGGCACCAAAATGAAAGTGGTGTGTGAAGGCACATGCCAAAAGCATGCACAGTATCCGTATGTATGGACCGATGTAACGCCAGCAGGCCCACTCACCGTCTCGCCTTCTTTCTTTTTGGTAACCCCTGTGAACGGCTCAATAACACCCAGATGGTAGAGCTGCCGCACAAGCGACAGTGCACATGCCTGAGCAGCAAGTTTCTTGTTTGAGCCATGCTCTCGAGCAAAGATTTCTGGGAAGAGGAGAAAGCTCCATTTACCAGGGAAACATGGATCAAGAAGAATGAAAAGAGAAAACTGCTAAATGTTGTAAAAATCCAGAAACTTAGTCTAAACTGATACTCACTTCTACCGAGCTGCCTTACAAATATAGTCATTTCAGCAATGAAACTCCTGGGATAGAAACAGAAATTGGCACCACAGTACAAAGAGAAATTACAGAAAATATGCCACACATCAAAAATAAGGAAAAACATGATTTAACATATCCATATACACACACACACCTGTAATAAATGTGTAACTGGGGATTTTAGCTGAATCAGTTGCATGTATGTTTTTCTGCCACACTTCCAACATCCAATCAGGACTGTGCTCCATTAACCATGAAAATCCTGCCCTAGGGAGGAGGAATGACACCAGAAATCACAACCAGGCATTACCGTGCTTGACCCAACCTCCAAAATGACATTAGACCATGTGACAGCTTAGTGTAGCCTAAGTCATGTCACATGTTTTGTGTTGGGTTGTTTATTTCTGGCATCATCCTAGTCCTCCATGACCCATAACTTCATAACTGTTTAATTATAAAAAATTGTTTATCTTTAGCTGTTCACTTGGCATTTGCCATTTTTAATACACTCAAATTAGCAAAAACCAACAATCAGCCCAAACGGATCTGAGATCTCCCAGCGGTCACCAGGACACCAAAGAGTACGCAGTTATCAGAGCAGTCAGGCAGAAAAACATACACTCCACATCCCTACCACCGAGGTGCAAAAAACACACTCTTTCCGGACCTGCCATGCTGTTTACAAGATGGAGAACTGTGAATTTATTAAACCTGTATCCAACAGGACCAGGTTGTCCCTGGGAAGAAGAAGAAGGACAAAAAAAGCCCAGACCTGTTGTGGTCAGGCCCAACTTGGCTGTATTTATAGTCTGTTTGGTTCTTCTCCTTTTGGAAGAACTGGTTCAGTCGAGCCTTTGCATTCTCCAGTGTCCAGTTGCCATGGAGACCAGCATTTAGATCAACCTCCTCCGATTCGAGTGTCTTGTCGAGAGCACAGGGTACAAAGTGCAGGGGAACAAACACCCCAAGACGTTAGCATGACTAGCTAATTTGCCTTAAGTGTTTGGAAGAGTTAAAAGTCTTTACCGCCTGGGCCTCCTGTTCCTCTCTCTTGGAGTAATAATCTTTCAGATTGGCTCCTCTCTCCCACTGCGCATCGCTCCTGTTGAGCCCTGGACTTTCCAGACATGTAGTCCTTGGGACCGGCCATGAACTGCCCTCTGTAATTAAACAGGCCAACAAATAAAGACAGAAGGTTCGGAGTGCACATGACCCGTGTTTACAGATCCACCGCAGATACCTTCAGATTTAACAGCCAGGTGCGGAGGCAGGGGTCCGTTTGGAGGCAAGTCTCCAAAGCCCCCTTCGTCTCTGCTTGGTCCACCACCGTCAGCGTCGCTTGGCATACTGACCTGTAAAAAGATGTTTAACTAGATCAACATTTTCAATATATTAAGTGAAGTGATTGTCATTGTGAACACGGTGACATAACGAAATGTGTCCTCTGCTTTTAACCAATACCCTTGGTGAGCAGTGGGCAGCCATGACAGGCGCCCGGGGAGCAGTGCGTGGGGACGGTGCTTTGCTCAGTGGCACCACAGTGGCACCTTGGCGGTTCTGGATTCAAACCAGCAACCTTCTGATTACGGGGCCGCTTCCTTAACCTCTAGGCCACCACTGCCCCTTAAGACAATCTGAACTTGCACAACTTTTCCTTAACCCTCAATGTTTAATTTTAGATTAAACATTTACATTTTTAGATTTTTTTCTTTGAGGTTGTAATTGTAAATCTCACCGTTACAATTTTCTAGAGCAGTGCTGCTTTCCAAATGTACAATCATAATTGACTGAGTTGCACTTTTTCTTTTTTAAGTCACACTTACCCCCAGAGCCGGGACCTCACTCGCATTCATCTGCCCCATCCGAACCAGGTAATTGACAAAGTCCCGGGCAGCGTTGGACTGTGCATCTTTCTTGTTGGTGGAGTTTCCCATGCCGATGTAGCTATAACCCTCGATACGGACCTGGTAGAGCACATTTCTGCTTCATGTATTCATTTTTTTTTTAATAGGAATTAAAGGGTAGGGGACTACTTACCTCACACAAGAACTTCTGCCTGTTCTTATTCCCAGCTGGCCTTATGTCATAGTTGGGTGTAAGTTTCTTTTTCCCGCACCAAGCGTACAGGAAATTTTTTATGTCTGCCATTTTTGTGTTCCTCAAAATGGGCTGCGAAACATAAATAGCATGAACTGAAGATAATGAGAAAATTCAAAGTGCAAAACCAACATTACACAGCAGTCTTTGCTGCCTTGGCCTCAAGTTTTACCCATGCCTTCAAGCACCCAGCCACCCACACCAGATCATCATCACATTTACACAGTAACTTATGTCTGTGAACTTACACACACATGTAGGTTTTTTCAATTTAAGGCACTCTTGACGGTACGCGTCATCTCTAAATAAAAGTTCCAAATGGAAAGTCAGGGAATTTTTAAAATGTCCCCTATTATGTCACTTTGTGTGATTATTTAACATTAATACGAGTTCCCCAAGTCTGTCTATGGTCCTCAGTAGTCATTGTGATGAGCAGTGGGGACAGTGCTTTGCTCAGTGTGACCTCGGGATTAGAACCGGCAACTTTCTGATTACGGGGCGGCTTCTGCCACCACTGCCCCTGCACTAAGAGTGCTTCTTCTTCACCGTTCAAAGAGCGGCAGCTCAGATGGTCATATCTGGAATTTCTCCCCTTGTGACGTCTTAAGGGGGAAGGTTACCTCCCCTTTCTCATGCTCATTTAGTATATTATACACATTTGAGCATTGGGTCAAACAACATGCGTAAGTCCATGTACACCATGCACCGAAAACCGTAGACAACACGGTTAGGTTTTATTTTCACAATTTATCGGCTGCAGCAATACATGACTTTGTGAAAAGTTGAGAACATCCAAGCAAGATAAAAACCCTCTGCGAATGTCTGTCAAAATACAGAACTCGCTGCTGACTTTACTGAGCTCCGCTAAAGACGCAATGACCCAGTCGCCGAGCCACACGTATAGAAACAAAGACACCGATCACGGACGGAACTCTACACGCCTCCCATCTATGCAGCACCTGCGGAGTGGGACGTTTATAATAATATTTCGCCATTTTGCCCCGAGGATGCAATGATGGTGCTGCAGCAATGCCCGGCTGGCGCCCGTACCGTTAGCACTGTTAGCAAGCGTCGAAGCTAGCGGACGCAAAGGAGGGAGAGTGGTGGAGAGATGCAGCCGCATGCGGAGAGACCAGCGGGGAGGAAACGACGGGACCAACCTGCCGCCCCTACAACGCGTTCCCGTGCCTGTAAACCGCAGCGGAACCGGCTGACGCGGCGTTCCGACAACAAGCACCGCAATGCTAGCAGGAAGCGCTTTCCATCCCGCATTCAGAGGCAGGGGACGCGCGGTGGCTCCTCGAGATCTTCGAGGACCCCTAGCGGCTGGACGCAGAATACACAAAAATGGGTCACTTCTACAAATAAACTAATGATAATAATAGATCTGCTTTGCATCGCCATTGCCTTTTTTTTCTAAGGTGCAGTGTACATTGAAACGGTGGATGCAGGACTGGCATCTTTGGACACCTTCTCAGAGTGAGGTTTTCTGGACGAGGCATCCTGTGCACAGGAAGGCGAGCACACGGCCATAAAGTGGTGCACCGGTTAGCGAGTTTCAGTCCTGGCTTTTGCATGCTCTCCCCATGTTGGCGCAGATTTCCTCCAGCCGTCCAAAGTTATGTACCAAGCCGTTCTCTTTTTGAAAAACTGCAGTGCAGCACACGGTGCACACAACAAAATTTGTCCTCTGCATTTAACCCATCACCCACAGTGAGCAGCCATGAAAGACGCCCGGGGAGCAGTGTGTGGGGACCTTGGCATTTCGGGATTCAAAACAGCAACCTTCGATTACGTGGCCGCTTCCTTACCTGCTAGGCCACCACTGCCCCATGTGTGAGTGTATGCCAGGGGTGTCAAAGTCAAATGGACAGGGGGCCAAATGAAAATTTAGGAACAAGCCAAGGGCTTGGACTGATCGAATGTTCATTGAAAAAAAATAAAAATGACCGCATATAGTCTAGTGATCCCCATTAAACAGTCTGAAAACCTAAAAATATATTATGATTTGATATGAACAAATAAATAAATAAATTCTTATGGCTCTGTCAGTAAATTTTAATTTTCAACAGGGATGAAAGCTTTATGTCCATATCCTTGTCTTTGTCCGCGTGTTTTGTCTCATGATGCCGTCTCAGATTAAACTCTTTCATCACCACCACTTTCTCCACACAAAAAACACACAGGTTTTCCAGCTACCTCCGTGAACATGTACACCGACTCCCACCTTGTTTTAAAAGTCCGGTTCTCAGTGTCCACCTTCCGTTTTGCCATTTTTTAAGGGTAGGCTATCTGAAAGATTTGTGGCCCGCGGGCCTTGACTTTGACATATGTGGTGTATGCCATGCGCCAAGTGCCTCGGTAATGGGCTCTGGCAGCCATGCCCCTGAGTAACAGTGGTTAAGGATAGTGAGTGAGTGTACTTCAACAGTCATGGCCATTTTCCTGATACCAATAAAATGTCTATATCTACAAACTTTTTTTTTTCCATTTGTGGTTTAAATACTACATACATCTTTTATTAAGTGTCCTTCAGACCATAACTTTGCAGGTAGTCGTTTTGGCCAGAGATGGTTGAATACGAACAGTAAAAGAGGCACGATCGTGCATGATTGCACATCTCTGACATGGCCTGAGGATGGTGGTACAATCAAGCACAAGACTGGCATATGCTACAGTTGCATAACCGCTATTATTTCCCAAAATTACTGGTCAGACTCTCAGTGAACAAATGCAATACAGGGAGTGCAGAATTATTAGGCAAGTTGTATTTATGAGGAATAATTTTATTATTGAACAACAACCAATGTTCTCAATGAACTTTTTTAAGGGGATATCTGTGTGTGCAGGTGACTATTACTGTGCATAATTATTAGGCAACTTAACAAAAAACAAATATATACCCATTTCAATTATTTATTTTTACCAGTGAAACCAATATAACATCTCCACATTCACAAATATACATTTCTGACATTCGAAAACAAATCAGCAACCAATTTAGCCACCTTTCTTTGCAAGGACACTCGAAAGCCTGCCATCCATGGATTCTGTCAGTGTTTTGATCTGTTCACCATCAACATTGCGTGCAGCAGCAACCACAGCCTCCCAGACACTGTTCAGAGAGGTGTACTGTTTTCCCTCCTTGTAAATCTCACTTTTGATGGACCACAGGTTCTCAATGGGGTTCAGATCAGGTGAACAAGGAGGCCATGTCATTAGTTTTTCTTCTTTAATACCCTTTCTTGCCAGTCACGCTGTGGAGTACTTGGACGCGTGTGATGGAGCATTGTCCTGCATGAAAATCATGTTTTTCCTTGAAGGATGCAGACTTCTTACTGTACCACTGCTTGAAGAAGGTGTCTTCCAGAAACTGGCAGTAGGACTGGGAGTTGAGCTTGACTCCATCCTCAACCCGAAAAGGCCCCACAAGCTCATCTTTGATGATACCAGCCCAAACCAGTACTCCACCTCCACCTTGCTGCCGTCTGAGTCGGACTGGAGCTCTCTGCCCTTTACCAATCCAGCCACGGGCCCATCCATCTGGCCCATCAAGACTCACTCTAAATTCATCAGTCCATAAAACCTTAGAAAAATCAGTCTTGAGATATTTCTTGGCCCAGTCTTGATATTTCAGCTTGTGTTCAGCCTTTCTTACCTTGGCCATGTCTCTGAGTATTGCACACCTTGTGCTTTTGGGCACTCCAGTGACGTTGCAGCTCTGAAATATGGCAAGTGGCATCTTGGCAGCTGCACGCTTGACTTTTCTCAGTTCATGGGCAGTTATTTTGCGCCTTGGTTTTTTCCACACGCTTCTTGCAACCCTGTTGACTATTTTGAATGAGACGCTTGATTGTTTGATGATCACGCTTCAGAAGCTTTGCAATTTTAAGAGTGCTGCATCCCTCTGCAAGATATCTCACTATTTTTGACTTTTCTGAGCCTGTCAAGTCCTTCTTTTGACCCATTTTGCCAAAGGAAAGGAAGTTGCCTAATAATTATGCACACCTGATAAAGGGTGTTGATGTCATTAGACCACACCCCTTCTCATTACAGAGCTGCACATCACCTAATATGCTTAATTGGTGGTAGGCTTTCGAGCCTATACAGCTTGGAGTAAGACAACATGCATGAAGAGGATGATGTGGACAAAATACTCATTTGCCTAATAATTCTGCACTCCCTGTAAATGTGCAATACGAAGATAACGCAGATAAATGACAACAGTGTTCTGTGAGACCAGTGTCCATGTTTATTATCACCAACATTTCCTCAAATATCCAATAACTGGACCAACACATTCAGGGTCTCTGTGCTAGGAAACAGAAGGCCTGTGTTCAGTGGGGAGACAGTGAGAAGCAGTAGTAGTCACTGGTATTAACGCTTACAACAGGATGGGCAGTGATCTTCACACACAGTCTCAATGCCTCAACTAATAAATAACAAAGAGGGGAACGGACAAGATTGCTGGAGTGTGAGAGGCTCCACCAGTAAAAACCTGTGTAATTGTGATGTACCCGCACAACTTCACTCAACCCTTATCCTGGCAGAATGAAAATGGCAGCCCTTTTTTGGACAGGTAACTAAAAACAGGTTATTCCATGAAAATGGGCCAGTTTAAGAGAAACATAAAACATAAAAAAAAAAAACCAAAACAATAGAAAAGTTGGGTTATAAAACAGAGTGCATCATCTCGTTTGACTCCTTTCGTTCCAACTCCGAATAGGTAACACTTTCAGAGCTACGACCTCCCCCTCTGTGCTTCTGCTCTAGTTTTTATTAATCAGTCCCTCTCTGTGATATGTACATCGCCGGCAATATTTCAAATATTAATTAGACAATACTTAAAATTCTCTTAAACTGCATTCTTAACCTGCATACAGAGATAACAGAATTTATATAAAACAATAGTCTATGCTGACGCTCCCTCTAAACATTGCCAATTTTCCAGTATCATCTCTGTACAAGACCAATACAAGTTATTTACACAAAAAACAACAACTTGACATTCTTGATGTCTGTATACAGTAGTCAGAGAACTAATATATAGCCATACTCTGGACTATTTTTCCATAGTCCAGGCTTGTGTATTGTCAGTAAAAGTGACCAGTCAGCACAGTCCGCCGGCACGGGCTCGCCAACAGGCGGCACTGTGAGCTCTGGCAGCACCAATCAGCAGCTGCTGTTCTTGAACTCCCCATTCTCGGTGATTGAGAGCTTGGTGGGGTTCGTGGGCGAGAGGCCGTTACGCAGGTTGTGCATGCTGTAGCGCTCCTTCACTTGCGTGAGGGCGCTCATAAGACGAGAGTTAGCCGCATCCAGGGAGCTGATCCTCTTCTCCTGAGAGATCAAGAGACAAATATACAGTCAGGCATCATTCAGATGTACTGCAGCAGCCTATAAATAAACAAATCAAGTATGGCTATTAAATTACACATCAAAATATTACATTAAACTATATCATGAAAAAATCTAATCGGCCTGGGGTAATCTACTTCTGGAGGTAGATTAGATGCACAAATCTACAGTGTTTTCATGCAAGTTATCTGGGGGGGAAAAAAACAGTGGAGTAAATTGACGAGATGCTGGGAGAGGGAAAACACATTTAATCAGAAAATAAAGTATTCCATCCAGCCCAGTCAGAAAATAAGAGAAGGAAATGCATGGCTTCTCATTGCATTCAGCATCTACACTCTCTGCAAACTCTTTACAAAAAAAGTGCAGGGAAACCAACTGTGTGTCAGCTCCTACAGTGAGTTCAGTAGGGTAGAGAGCAGTGCGGCAGGGTGCGGTGCGTTGGGAAGTGACAGAGGGGGAAAAATAAAAAGTAATACATTGGAGGGGACAGCCAAAGCTCACATATACATTTTTTTTTATCTATTAAGAGCGCAACACCTCAACACACATCCCCAACACCACTGAGTAAGATTAATCTACTGAACGCTACTCAAACCTGCCTGGTGGGACTCTTTAAGGCGCTCTTCTCTTGCACCCTGAATTTAATTAGACATAATATAAGACGAAAAAAACTCTGTGTTCTACATCATTTTAGCTGTACCCCTTTTTAAAGCTCAATTCCATTTGCATCTGGGCAGAGCAGTTTTACAACTAAAGCATAAAATGATATGCATTACCAAATACTTAAAACTAATAGTGTTTGTGCAGGTCCTTAAAAAAATTTAAAAATATTATTAATTCATAATAGCATTTACTTAGTAAAACAGATTTTCCTTCATATGATTTTATGGACATGCAATAGATTTAAAATAGTCGTACCAGAGATCCAAATGGCTTAAAAATCTTGCAGAGACCCTGTAGTACTATCAAAAATACATGCATGTTCAGTCCTTCAATGAAATGACTAAAGCACCTCTTACCATTCTAACAGTCAGCAAAATGAAGTGGGGGAAAAAGTGAGTGCAGTCTCTGAGGACGGGTATGGGTGTTTGGTTGCGCTCATACAAAGCATAGAGGTCCTGCTGGACCAGGATGCAGAGTTCTCTACTTGCCTGCTTGTTTTACCTCAGTTCCTCTAGTGACCTGGAAGTCAGCAGGACACAGTGTACCACAGTAAGGTAGTGAGCTCAACCTTTACCCTCCTCACACACCTACCCTTAACATCCTGCGAAACAGCAGCTGCTGCCGCCCATAAAACACGCACACACTTGGCAGTAAACGTATGCGGTTTCCCGTAAGCGCGCTGGTTCTGCTGTACCTGCGCATCGATGATCTTCTGTTTGGCGTCGATGACTGCCTGCATCTCAGCATGATCCCTCTTCAGCTCCTCCTCAACAGCCATTAACCTGTAGCAGAGACCGCAGTCAGCACACTCGGACGTGCACTCGTTCTCCTTCGTACACAAACCTGAAACACACACACACACACACACCTGCAGATAATGCTCTTCATCTGCATGTCCTTCTCCTCCTGCTGCCGCCGCAGCCGCTCCTCGCTGTCCTCCAAGCGATTCTTGTACTCCAGGAGCAGCTTCTGCATCTGCTGCTCCTGGGCCAGCAGGCGCCGCTCGTACTCCTCCAACCGCCGACTGGACACGCGCAGGCGCTCTTTCAGCTTGGAGATCTCCTGCTCGTACTGCAAAAGAGTTCAAGGTGACAGCGGCCAGGAGGGCATGAGCACACTCGATCAGCCAATGTCGGAAGAAAGGCATTTTATACCATTTATCAGAACAACTTAGAAACATGGAAATGTCCCACTTGGGACACTCAGGGACACAAATGGCAGAAAATGGGGTTGAACCTGTGAACCAACTAGGGTACTACCAGCCTGCACGACTTGTAAGATAAGAGTTACCAGCCTATAAGATCCAAATCAAACTGCAGATCCTTCATAGTGAAAGGTCACCAAAGCGGCCTGCGAACTCAGCGCATGGGATCCGCAAAGCCGCAGAGTTTGACACACGTTGCTTAAAGCCTTATGCTAAAACTATTTTACAGTTGTATTATTGAATGATTATTTTATAGAAGGGATAGAATGTGTGACCTTTTTGATTTGCTCAGGTTTAAAACCGATTCTTCCCACCTTCTCTATATGTCTAGAGTCGTCTTTGCTCTGGGCCTCGTCCAGCTCATCCTCGTACTGCCCGTTGTTCAGGATCCAGGCCGCAGTTCTCTCAACTGGTGACATTGTGACAGACTCCACAGGAGACTGAACCTGTGGAGCCACATTTCACACAAACAACGCAGTTAACACAAAGCAATAGGTCTGAGTGAAAGCTGTACGTAAAAAAATCTGTGAGGCGGCGTGCCGTAGATATACTGGGCGGCGTCGGGCCGTGGTGTTACTGCGCGGCATCGGGCGCTACTGGGCAGCGTCTGCCGCTGTAATGTTACTAGACAGTGTTACGTGCTGTAGTGTTCCAGTGCCGTGTTGAGTGCTGTGGCATTAATGTGCAGTGTCGGGCGCCGCACCATTACCGGGCGGCATCGGGCGCTGTGGCGTTACCAGACAGTGTTTTTCTGCTGTAGTGATCCTGTGCTGTGTTGAGTGCTGTGGCATTAATGTGGCGTGTTGAGTGCTGTGGCGTTATGGGATGCCGTCGGGTGCTGTGCCGTTACCGGACTGCGTTGGGCGCTGTAACGTTACCAGACAGTCTTACGTGCTGTAGTGTTGGTAGTAGCCTAGTGGGTAACACACTGACCTATGAACCAGAAGACCCGGGTTCGAATCCCACTTACTACCATTGTGTCCCTGAGCAAGACACTTAACCCTAAAATTGCTCCAGGGAGACTGTCCCTGTAACTACTGATTGTAAGTCGCTCTGGATAAGGGCGTCTGATAAATGCAGTAAATCTGTAGCGTTCCTGGCCCTGTTGAGTGCTGTGGCATTAATGGGCCACGTCGGGCGCCGTGTCATGGCGTTATTGGGCGGCGGTAGGCGCAGCACCATTAACGGGCGGCGGTAGGCGCAGCACCATTAACAGACGCCGTCGGGCGCTGTAACGTTACTAGACAGTGTTACGTGCTGTAGTGTTCCTGGGCCGCGTTGAGTGCCGTGGTGTTAATGGGCCGGGTCGGGCGCTGTAACGTTACTAGACAATGTTACGTGCTGTAGTGTTCCTGGGCCGTGTTGAGTGCTGTGCTGTTAATTGGCGATGTCGGGCGCGCTGTGGCATTATTGGGCGGTGTCGGGCGCCGTGGCGTTACCAGGCAGCGTCGGGCGCTGTAACGTTACTAGACAGTGTTACATGCTGTATTGTTTCTGGGCCGTGTTCAGTGCTGTGGCGTTAATGGGCCGTGTCGGGCGCTGTAACGTTACTAGACAGTGTTACGTGCTGTAGTGTTTCTGGGCCGTGTTGAGTGCTGTGCCGTTAATTGGCGATGTCGGGCGCGCCGTGGCATTATTGGGCTGTGTCGGGCGCCGCGGCGTTACCGGGCAGTGTCGGGCGCTGTAACGTTACTAGACAGTGTTACATGCTGTATTGTTTCTGGGCCGTGTTCAGTGCTGTGGCGTTAATGGGCAGCGTCGGGCGCTGTAACGTTACTAGACAGTGTTACGTGCTGTAGTGTTCCTGGGCCGCGTTGAGTGCCGTGGTGTTAATGGGCCGTGTCGGGCGCTGTAACGTTACTAGACAATGTTACGTGCTGTAGTGTTCCAGTGCCGTGTTGAGTGCTGTGGCATTAATGTGCAGTGTCGGGCGCCGCACCATTACCGGGCGGCATCGGGCGCTGTGGCGTTACCAGACAGTGTTTTTCTGCTGTAGTGATCCTGTGCTGTGTTGAGTGCTGTGGCATTAATGTGGCGTGTTGAGTGCTGTGGCGTTATGGGATGCCGTCGGGTGCTGTGCCGTTACCGGACTGCGTTGGGCGCTGTAACGTTACCAGACAGTCTTACGTGCTGTAGTGTTGGTAGTAGCCTAGTGGGTAACACACTGACCTATGAACCAGAAGACCCGGGTTCGAATCCCACTTACTACCATTGTGTCCCTGAGCAAGACACTTAACCCTAAAATTGCTCCAGGGAGACTGTCCCTGTAACTACTGATTGTAAGTCGCTCTGGATAAGGGCGTCTGATAAATGCAGTAAATCTGTAGCGTTCCTGGCCCTGTTGAGTGCTGTGGCATTAATGGGCCACGTCGGGCGCCGTGTCATGGCGTTATTGGGCGGCGGTAGGCGCAGCACCATTAACGGGCGGCGGTAGGCGCAGCACCATTAACAGACGCCGTCGGGCGCTGTAACGTTACTAGACAGTGTTACGTGCTGTAGTGTTCCTGGGCCGCGTTGAGTGCCGTGGTGTTAATGGGCCGGGTCGGGCGCTGTAACGTTACTAGACAATGTTACGTGCTGTAGTGTTCCTGGGCCGTGTTGAGTGCTGTGCTGTTAATTGGCGATGTCGGGCGCGCTGTGGCATTATTGGCGGTGTCGGGCGCCGTGGCGTTACCAGGCAGCGTCGGGCGCTGTAACGTTACTAGACAGTGTTACATGCTGTATTGTTTCTGGGCCGTGTTCAGTGCTGTGGCGTTAATGGGCCGTGTCGGGCGCTGTAACGTTACTAGACAGTGTTACGTGCTGTAGTGTTTCTGGGCCGTGTTGAGTGCTGTGCCGTTAATTGGCGATGTCGGGCGCGCCGTGGCATTATTGGGCTGTGTCGGGCGCCGCGGCGTTACCGGGCAGTGTCGGGCGCTGTAACGTTACTAGACAGTGTTACATGCTGTATTGTTTCTGGGCCGTGTTCAGTGCTGTGGCGTTAATGGGCAGCGTCGGGCGCTGTAACGTTACTAGACAGTGTTACGTGCTGTAGTGTTCCTGGGCCGCGTTGAGTGCCGTGGTGTTAATGGGCCGTGTCGGGCGCTGTAACGTTACTAGACAATGTTACGTGCTGTAGTGTTCCTGGGCCGCGTTGAGTGCTGTGCCGTTAATTGGCGCGCCGTGGCATTATTGGGCGGTGTCGGGCGCTGCGGCGTTACCGGGCAGCGTCGGGCGCTGTAACGTTACTAGACAGTGTTACGTGCTGTAGTGTTTCTGGGCTGTGTTGAGTGCTGTGCTGTTAATTGGCGATGTCGGGCGCGCCGTGGCATTATTGGGTGGTGTCGGGCGCCGCGGCGTTACCGGGCAGCGTCGGGCGCTGTAACGTTACTAGACAGTGTTACGTGCTGTAGTGTTTCTGGGCCGTGTTGAGTGCTGTGGCGTTAATTGGCGATGTCGGGCGTGCTGTGGCATTATTGGGCGGTGTCGAGTGCCTCGGCGTTACCAAGCAGCGTCGGGCGCTGTAACGTTACTAGACAGTGTTACGTGCTGTAGTGTTTCTGGGCCGTGTTGAGTGCTGTGCTGTTAATTGGCGATGTCGGGCGCGCCGTGGCATTATTGGGCGGTGTCGGGCGCTGCGGCGTTACCGGGCAGCGTCGGGCGCTGTAACGTTACTAGACAGTGTTACGTGCTGTAGTGTTCCTGGGCCGCGTTGGGTGCCGTGGTGTTAATGGGCCACTCTACCTGCTGTTTACCGGCCCCTCTGCCGACTGGTACTGGACTTTCTCTGGAACAGGTGGACTGCTGTCTGGAGCGCCCGCAGCTGTTCTGTAGTGGATCTGTGTTGACGCTGCTGCTGCTCCGGAGGGAGGCGCTGTGTGGGAGGGAGGACCTGGGAGTCCGTGTCCCCCCATTCCCAACCCCGATCGCACCACCACCACTGCCCGCAGATGCCCGACTTTGCTGCTCCACCTTTACTATGTGAGCAGTTCCTGTACCAGTTTGCCTGGGTAGCGCCACCACCTGGACACCCTCAAGCACATCTGACAGGGGTGGATGCCAGCGGGCAGGACCTGCGCTGGCAGGACAGTCCTCTGCCTGCTGCGCACTCCTCCTCAGCTCCTCCTCCAGACTGCTTGTAGACGGCAGTCGTGCTCTGGGGGTGCAACCACGACCCCCATTGCTGGGACTGGCACTTCGTGAGCTGCCTGTGCTCAGGTTCTCTGAGCTGGAGTCTGGCTGCAATGACTGGGTGGAGTGGGCGGAGTGGGCGTGCATGTTGCTGAGGTGGTAGACAGGGTTCTGGAAAGACAGGGGCTGCAAGCTGCGCTGGTGGCTGACTGAGTGTTGGATGGGCCTCCGGACCTGAGGAGCGCTCTGTGGCAGGTTGTCACGTAGCGGGGCTACTTTGAGCTGGACGAGAGATGCCTGCTGCTGGTGGTGGAGGTGGTGGTGGGGTGCCGGAGGGAGAGTGGGTCCAATGGAGGCTTGGGATCCCACACGACCAAGTCGGGGTGGAGCTTCGTGGATGGGAAGAGGTGGCTGGGTGTTCTGGAGCAGGTATGAGTCCTGGAGGTCCATTAGAGAGATGCTGCGGCCGTTGGGGAGGGGAGGCTCCCTTTCCTCCTTGTCGGAGAAGCTCATGCTGTGGGCGGATGGCTGTTGTCCCAGTAACGGAGGTTTTGACCGAGTCAGCGCTTCCACTTGTTCTTGCACTGGAGATTTAACACTCCTCATTTCACTTAGGGAGAAAGGCAGGACACAGTTGTTAAGTAAAAAAAAGCAGTCAAAAAAATCTCTATATATTTATAAATCTGTAAGGGATTTAAAAAAAAAGGAAAGCTGTTAAGCTTTGGGAGTTGAAATGAAGGTTGAGGTTGGGCTACCTGTCTGCCGGGTCTTCAAATATCCTCTGTAGTCCAGACGACACACTGCCACTGATGTTGTGGGAGGAGCTGTGGTCCTGGAAGCGGCGCAGCTGTTGCTGAATGGGGGTGGGGCTGGAGAGCGAACGGGCAATGTCGCCAAGGATACGGGGCAAGGGGCCCAGTTTGGCCACTGTCGCCTGCAGGAAGGAATTTTCACCCTGGAGGTTGGCGTGTAACCGTGGCAACCACATTGGCCATCAAAGAGGGGGGAGGAGGCCATGTTGCACCCCCGAAAAAAATGAGCATTTTGATATGTAGATGGTGAAGAAAGGTTGGTGGATCGGCAGGTGTTTGGTTGGTTGGCAAGAAGCACCATGATGCATTGGTGTCAGGACAGTGTAACCATGGAGACACAGTGTGCATCGGGCACAAGGGGGTGTAGGGTGGGGCAAGGCAGAATAAGGTAACAGAAGATGGACAGACAAAAGGAAAAAAACAAAAGGAAAAATCAAATTAGGATGAATGGAAATAAAATGTAACCCATGCTTCTGTAATGATATAAGTCATTCCAAAGCAAATTCATGCATCCATCACAACACAACAACAAAACAGGCGGTTATGAGATGAGATTCGGGAAGGTGGTAAATGAACTAACGAGGGGAAATGAACACGTTTCAGCAGTGAAATCAGACATGCCACATGCACCGCAAGGTTCTTGTTAAAGCAAATAAATGAAACCACATATCATACTATTGCTGTTATTTCAAATAAAAATAAAAAAGCAAAAGATAAATCAGAAATTTCCCAAAGAATAATTAATTTCCTACAGATTACAGATCCTACAGATTAGTAGGCAGACAAAGCTATTAAAATGAACAGCACCACACCACGACAAACATGCCAAAAACAGATTTACAACCTGAAAAATGTAATAATACTATTACATATGTATTAACATAGAGGATTTTGTGCATTTTTCCTCTAATTTTTTCAGCATGTGAAGCAGAACTGGACAGAGAAGAATTTCTTAAATCAGGAAGGTGAGTACTAAGTAAAACAGCCCGGATTACTATATCCCACCCACTTCAGAGAACAGTTTCTGTCTGACGACAGGTAATATCATGAGAATTATGCATACTCCCATTCAGAAACAACAATCCAGTGCTATCCAGTCCTGCTTGCACCGGGAGCAAGGTTCCTGTACCTTATCCAGCTGGGACACCACCTCCCACAGCAGAGAGTGCAGCACCGACAGCTCCCGGCCCAGATCGATGTAGCCCTCAAAGCCTGGTGTGTTGGACAGGGTCTCTGGGTTGGAAATCTCTAGCAGGAAGCGTGTCATCCCAGCCCATTCGTGCTCCAGGAAGTCATTCATGAAGGCCATGTATTCCTCTTTATTGCCAAATCTAAGAGAGAAAGACAGAGAGGGAGAAGTCATGGTCACCCACCTGCAGTTTTATTAATGGGTTTATTTACCAGCTCGTGCTGAGCTGGTAAATAAATAATGTTTATAACATTACTTATTCATTATTTCCACACGGAATTACGTGCCAGGGTAGTAATAAACAACTGTTTTCAAACCTCCCCACTACATTTCGGATGTTGCCAAGAAATCAATTGCTTAATTCGCTCCTGTTGGTGTGACACGTACTTTGTAAAGTTGGCGAGGTTCTGGATGACTTTGGCAATGAGCGTGAGTGTGCGGGAGGTGCGGTCATCTGGGTATTCCTGCATGAGGTTGAAAAGCGACGGGGACATGATGGCGGGACAAAGGAACCGAAGGAAAAGGGAGGCGCTTATGAGCCTCTGGCTCAACTCCTGCTTGCCGCATGACACACACTGCTGCTTCCACGAGGCAAACACCTCCTTCAGCTCCCGTGGGAAAACACTGGGAGGGAGGTGAAAGAGAATTACACAGATATCCGGAAAAAACAGAAATGCACATAGATTTAGCTCCCTCTGCTCCGGCGGGCAAAGTCCACAAATCACACGCTACACATGACCCAACTCCAGAGGACGTACCAGTAAGAGTTAATGATCTTGCAGAAGGCCAGCTCACAGCACATCTTCAGGTTGCTCTGGTGCTCGGCTAGTTCACCGCTGGAGCATTTCCCAGGATCCACCTCGCAGTTCTCATCTGACTCGTACAGCGCTTTAATGAATTCGCCTGAAGCAGGAAGAGGGAATGACAACCTTGTGAACACAACTCATGTTGTGTGGGTTATGGGTTATTCAGGGTGACCAACGGTTAGGCAAGGAAGTAAATGTTGCGTACCCAGCGCATCGTGCAGGTATTTCTGGCCCACTAGTTTGAGGTACTCCTCAATGGCTTTGGTAGCCAGTGTGTTTTCCCTGAATATAAGAACGTCGTGCTCTGCACAGCGGTCCACCTCTGACATCACCAAATCTGTCAGGAAGTCCTGCGGAAAAGGAAAAAAAGAGAAGACATCAGTCATGTGACCTTGCCTCAACCAGTCAACGAAACAAGTTCTAGATGTCCTTAAAGGGAAGTTGAGTTTGGGCTAAAAGACCTGGTTAATTCATTTAATGGAGCATGCATGAGCATTTTATTATAATGTCTGATTCTGTTCTTTTAATACAAAAGTCTTACAAGAAAATATAAGAAATACTTAAAATAAATGTAAGAGCCTGGTTTCCAATATTTTATAGTAGTAACAAATACTTTGATTTTGAGCAAGATTTTTGAACTTGACTTTGTATGCTTGAAATGGTGTGAGGCAAAGTTCAAGTGGCATCTTATATTGTTTTTTCTAGATTGGAACATTATCCTGCTTCCCCAACCACCCGTTTCAATCAGACTTTGAAATTTTATAAGCCTTTGAATTTCAAACATTGATTTTCTTTTTGCATTGAAACAATGTTTCTGATGGTTTTGCCCATACAATTTTGCTGTAAATAATTTCAGTGTATAAATGTCAATGCCAATAAATTTACAGTAAAAAATTACAGCGTAAAAAATTGAAATAATATTCAGCCTGCTCAAATTTGAGTCGTGAAATTCAGGCTCAGATCGTGCCGATAAGTCCACTGAGCCAATAACAGATACTGGTTTTTGAGTTATCATAACCTCCTCGAGAAGTTAAATAAAATTTGGTTAGTTTACTTCGCAAAATAAGCCAATCAGGATACTGTTTGTCTATGGAATCGTAAACATGCAGTGATCCACAAACACACGTCCTCTCTCTCTCTCTCTCTCTCTCTCTCTCTCTCATTCCACTGTGTAAGCGCGTGATGCAAGTGTTAATGTCTCGCCTGCATACTCCTGCTTGCTTGCACAAGAATTCGTGTAATTTTATGCAATTTTCAAGCCACTGTGCCACTATCAACATGTCAGAGATTCCCGGAACTTTGGGATATATGGCAGCCACATTTCTCAGTAAAAGTAACGTAAACACACACACAAAATATGCTAATTTCTGCCATTTTATCAATTGTGAAAAATGATCACAGAGATTAAGTAGATTTTTTTTCATCAATCACGATCATATAATCGCTCATCCTAGGTGGGGTATTTGCATACAATCACTATGTTTTTTATTGAGGACATTCTGGCTATTTCTGACTCTAAACGGCATATCTCCTCCCCTATAATATTTCTGGCCACATGAAGCTGTGGCTTCCATACAGTCCAAATTGTTCCATATGAATAAAGGCTGCAAATAAATGGGCCAAAATATATGTTCCTGTGACATTAAACATGCAGAAGGAACATACCTTCGCTTTGCCAGTGCTCTGCAGGATGTGCACCAGTGCGCTGGCCATCTCCTCCTTATTCTTCACGCTGATGACCGGCTCAAGCACTGAGCACAGCATCGTGTAATTATTAGTCACAAACTCCGCAAACTCCTTATACTGCTCCATGGGCAGGATGGAGATGGTCTGGAAGCGGGACTTGATCCGAATGGAGGGGCCTCCACCCTTGCTCTTGCTCGTGTTGGGAGTGCTGACAGGATACCACTTCTCCACAAACTGCCTCCCCGTCACCCCCATCACAGGGATGTTGACCAGACCCACATAGTTGTTCTTATCCTTCTTCTTCTTTTTGTCCACGTCACGATAGATGTGCACGGTGATGCTCTTGATGGCGGGGACTCCGGAGAAGTCGAAGTGCTCGCCCCAGAAGAGGCAGTCCGAGCGGGTCTTGCTGGTGGTGCGGGCATACAGGGCGTCGTCCAGGCACAGCTCACAGAAGTACTTCTTTTTGGGGTGGCAGGTCTTTGGCTTCAATGATCCACAAACGGAGAACGTTCTCAGCCCGCCGGCAGTTGTCCTGGTGATGAGACAAAAGGAACCACATCAATCAGGAGGTCAAACAAGACTCACAAACTAAAACTGGCCTAAGTTTTAAAAAGTGGGCAGTTTTAATGTGTGGTACTAATATATGCCTGAACTTGTATCTTGCTGCACAAGTATAGTGCTGAGGTACAGATGCAGAAATCTGAATCTGAGTAAAGCACCGTCCCCACACACTGCTCCCCGGGTGCCTGTCATGGCTGCCCACTGCTCACCAAGGGTGATGGGTTAAATGCAGAGGACACATTTCGTTGTCTCACTGTGTGCTGTGCTGAAGTGTTTCACAATGACAATCACTTCACGTAATACATTTAAAATGTTGATCTGACTGATCTCACCTTTACTTTCATAATTAAAGCCTTCTCTCTCCTCAACCTCACTATTCATGTTTCCATCAACTCACAACCAAGTGGTACAGAAGTCTTTTTCATAAGACAGTGCACTGCATGGGGATTGTTTTGTGTGTGCGGGTCACTTTAAAGCTCAGGGTCAGGGGGTCGTTAATTACTTTGTTCGGTTGTACTGTTCTCTTGAGGTTCTCCATCCATTTGTCCCTTTCTGAAGCCGACGAGCAGCTGAAGCACTTGCTCCCTCCTGAGTAGGTCACCTGAGACGGGAAAGAAGAGCAAAACAAGCAGGATAATTACTAGACGAACAAGAACCGTTCACAGCAAAATAAAAAAAGGCAGAAGGATGTGCTTCTGCTGTGGGATATAAATACCTCAAAGCAGAACTCCTGTCCCAGAATACTGCTGTGAAGCGGTTTGATATAGACATCTTCCTCCATGCTGAGGTCCAAAGCTTCCACTGCACTTCCTGGACTCAGCAAGGACTCATGGGAAACGGACTCCTTCAGCTTGGGCAGGCCTCGTGATCTACAAGCAACGGGACGGAGCAGGTTAAATCGCGCAGCGCCGACCTCCCCTCATTAGATTAACCGCATCATTTGATGTTAATCATCCCATGTCTGGCCGCAGGATATCCGCCGCGATACACCCAGCCCCGGGATGGAGGAGAGCAAACAATTAGCACCGCTTCCTCCCCACCCGATAACGCGGAGCTTATCCAGAGCCACACAGGGCCGACGTGGAGAGCACGACCCCGAATGCACTCGGGCTCTCCGCGGCCAGTGCCGAGCAGGACCACTTCAGAAATACAGTCACCGGGGAGAAAAGTCCAGGAGAAACCAAGTAGCAGTAATCAGCACCACATCCTGTGTTCCTGCTTTCAGCGAATTAAAATCCCATTATTTAGAAGGTATACCTACGAAAAGCAACTAAAGATCCATGTGACGGAGTAGCCCCAGAGCATGTCCGCTTTTCATTTCGAGTCCGCCACCCTTGCCCGACATGGTCCTCTCCTCGGCTGCATCTCCGGCATCTTCAGCAGTGACTCTGCAAATTGCTGCACGACTCTTTCCAGTCGCCGTGTTTTTCTGAGAAGCCTGGGGGACGAACGGTAAAGCCAGAGAGCCAATCCCGCGCCCCGGTGAGGCCGTTTCCACAGGGACGGGGTTTACAGGAACCGAGGCTACGGGCGACGGGGGATCAGGGGTGCGCATGCAAACACCTCCGCCCATATCCTGAGCCTCTGGGATCTCAGGTTTGACCGGTGCCCCGCTTCCCTTAACATTCCACTCAACTCCACTCCTGCACACTCAACCACATTCACTGATTCTTCTTCTACCTTTTCAGACAGAAACTGAAAGATGTAAATAGGTCAAAGGCAGACAGAGATGTGCGAGTGGTACTATTTTGGCTATTTAAAAAAAAAAAAAATAAAAAAAAATAAAAATCCCGATGGTGAGGTGCGTGTTGATAAAGAACACCGCCTGAAGGAAGGGCATGCTGAGAAACTTGGCTTCTGTATTTCGGGAAATTTTTACATATTCATCAAGGTGCTGAATCATTTGCCAGCCACCTCCTTTTTAATCCATTTCATTCGGACTGCCCGATTTAAAAGACGCACGCACACACAAAAAATACTTTTATTTATTAGTATTCTACCCCCCCGCACAAACCTATTTGAATTTCTGCATCTGCTCTGAAGATAAAAGAGCAGTCTGACGTGAGACCAGTTCTTTGCGGTGAACTAAAGTGGGTACAAGATGCACAAACTCAATCAGATCTGGAGTTCAGCCCACAGCAACGCATTAAAAACGATGCTTCATGAAAAATGCCGTGTTCGTACTGAGCGCAGCTCTGCACCAATCAGCCATAACTCACCGCAGTGCAGTCCATCAGCTTAACGTTACAGGATATCGCTGCAGACCGGGCTCATAAACTCATCCCTGAGCTTGACTGTTTAAGAGAAAATAAGCCAATAACCCAATTTACTCAGTGGCCTCCTTCTGCAAAAGGCAGAGAGGACCTCAGGTCTGCAGCCGAGTGCTGAAAAGATCGGCGCCTTGCGGTGTCTAGCTTTTTAAAGGAGACCCAGACAATCGATGGCCAACAGTCCCAGAGCAGCTGCCCGAAGGCAGAAAATATAGAAATTCCAGGAGAATGCATAATAACGTTACATGCACAGACGAGAGGGGTTCGCAGGGAAATCTGAACGTCTAGTTCAGGAATCCAAAATCAAGGTAGCTCCATTAGAGACCAGCTCTTGGTGAGCTGCTGAGACAACTGGACTTTTGGTGCTTCGTCGCTCTCAATCATACAGGGACTGCGGCAACAGAGAGGCCAGCGGTCAGGGGACGGCCAGGCTAAAGACAGAGACAAATTTAGGTTTTATCAGTCAGTCCAACAACAAATCACACCAGTCTGAATAACTGAATATTTACAGTCACAGATGGTACAAAAGACGCAGCGGTGGCCTAGTGGGTAAGAAAGTGGACGCGTAATCGGAAGGTTGCCTGTTCAAATCCCGAACCACCAATGAGCCACTGAGCAAAGCCCCGCCCCCACACACTGCTCCCCGGGCGCCTGTCATGGCTGCCCACTGCTCACCAAGGGTGATTGTTAAAAGCAGAGGACACACTTCATTGTGTGCAACGTTTCACAGTGACAATCACTTCCACTCACACTTGACAAAAGCCAACTCACCTCCTATTTTACAACATTCAGCATGTTTCAAAAATTCAGCGTCTGTGTGAAATTCTTCGGATATTATGAAATAATTGGTAACAGAAGCTAAGTGGTCTTATCGCAAGGTTCAGACCTCACGTTTCATCAAAAAAATGTGATACTAGAGACCAAAACTTCTTTAAAAGCAGTCATGTTCAAATTCTTCTCAAGGCAGAGGGACCAGTCAGCACAGCGTGATCATGACTACAACAAGCAGGTTGTCTTACTGGTTGTTGTGAAGGGAATACGTGTGAGAACCTGTTTTCTTTTCTCATAGGCTTTCCCAGGGTTATCATTGTTCCACAACAAGGCCAATCTCGACTCATTTGGCATTTTAAGAAACTATGGAAGTAGTCTTCAAGTTTTTGTTCTATTTTGTCCATTTGACATCTTGCTAGCTGGTGCACAGAGCAGAACTGTAGATGAGAAAAAAAATCCCAAGAACATCCCACAACACACACAGTTTTGATTTTTACATCTTTGCGAGTGCATAAGGTAATAAACATAAGAAGAAACTAAGAAATTTAAATGTGTAACTAACAAGGGGAGTGATAATCCACTGATTAGATCCGGATTGCCAGTTGTATGTTAAAGGCTATACTGTTATGCAGACCAGTGGACCCCCAGGAGTGGTTCTAATTACCACCCCTCTGTCACCACGGTGACACTGTGACCTTTCACCTGTAGTGGCGCAGTATTTGAGCGTTTATTCCAAATCAGTGCCAGATGCACGATTCGTCTTGTATACGCAAGTCCACATGTAACCGCTTTACGCTGTTGCAACTGTGAAATGCTCACAGTGCCACTCCCTTTAAAGGCGGCTTGTCTAAATATTACACTATTTTTTGAAGTGTGATGTGCTTCATATTAATATAGAACAGAGATGTGAACCTTCACTGGTCTCATGATCACAACGCACCAATCTACATTAATTCACATTCTGTTTTTAAATATGCACTGCATCTATGCAGAATAGTCCACGACTGCATCGCGAAGCATCGAATATGAACAGCCCCCCCCAATTTAGAATGCAAAATATATGAAAAATGTTAACATAACATACTGTACGGTTCATCCCTAAAACGTGTCAAAGTCAATGTGTATAGATACGAATCACCCCATCTAATGCATGCTTCACTTGTTCTAAAATAAGAAGTTTCACAACAACAATAAAAAATTTTCTTGATTCTTCTGAGGACACGTGGTCTTCACTAAGATTTACTTTCGGCACACACACAACAAACACAGGAAGAGCAGAAATATCAGGGCACTGCCCTCACCGCCACGCCCTAACCAGAGCCTGGATTGGACACGGATGTTCCTTCTCAAACCCGCGCCGCTAAAGCCGCACACAGAATAATATCCATTTCCCTGACTGGAAGCAGGCTCCGCCGCACTGACCGTAAACAGCAGCTTCATCGGTGACTGGAACCCAGTGAGCATCTCTCATCAAAAGGTAGAGTGAGGCCTGGTGAAGCCCAGATAGAACGCAGAACCAAAAAACTAATCGCATTATCGCGGAAACTAGAGATGCAGCAGCAACATCAGCCCTGGTGGCAACATACGGACCACCCAGCACTCCTTGCAGATCCAGGGGCCGTCAGGAAAATAAAATTGCATTATGTATTACCAGATAGCCCCTACTAATACTACTACTCCTCAAACACAGAATACCAAGTAAAGAGTGCAAGGAAGTGAGCTGCAGAACATCCTGCTCTTACCTGCAGAGCAGAGATTTGGGCAGGTGGGCTTTCCGCATGAGGGACGAGGTGGACGCGAGTCAAAGGACCGAGAGCAAAAGAGACCATAGCAAAAGGAGTGATGAGAGGTGGAGTGAAGCCCCATCCCTGCATGAGCATCTGCACTCTGAACTGATCTGACACACACACACACACAATCCATAGACAGTTTGAGGCTATCACTCTCACATGCCCACTAATACTCAGCTCTTATACTTAACTCAGACACTAAGCTCGCTCGCTCGCTCACACACACACACACACATGGTGTGACAGATGCCCACCCAAAAGCATGGTGTGCTTGTCATATCCTAGTAAAAACAGACACATTCTGAAGACGTGACAATCACTTTATTTCAGTATAAAAAAAAAAAAAAGCACACAAGTAGTTGGAAATGGCTACTCAATCATCCGACAAGTATTATGAAACACTACACCATATTGCAGAGACATTAGTATATACAATCATATTCATAAACGCACACACACACACCAATACCAAGCAGAGCAGCAAGCTCTCCAACACCCCAGCCCTGCCCAGGAAACACATTTACCAGGAAACACACCACCAAAGATCCCCCGCCCCTCCCCGACAGCACAGGGAGGCTTCTCGCAGTACAGCATGATGTTCTGTATTAAACTGATGGAAGCCAATTGGATGCGTCAGTGAGAGTGACTCGGGCCAGATTTTTACTTTTCCGGTCCTGCTTGGTTACTTTGCCAGTAACAAAACGGGTTTTATGAAAAATAATTTGTTCATTTAAAGCCCCATGCCCTGGTGTTTTATCATTACTAGTACTACTGAACGCTTTTAGGATCAGAATTACAGAGAACTTACTTGTCGTTATCAGTGGGCCGCAGGGACGGGAGTCGAAAGCTGGTGTTTCGGTCCAGCTTGGTCTGACTCTTGGTCCTCTTGATGGATCCTTTGAGGCGTTTGCTGAAGAAGCCCTGGAGGGAATGAGAGCGCACTGTGATGAGATATTAGCAGTGAGGGCTTCACAGCCTGCCCTGTAAAACTGTCCGCAGCAGCCGTGCCCTGTGACACCCTATTAGCTGTAAGTGGGACCCAGACCATGGGCAGACTAGCGTCTGAGCAAAAAGGAAATCGATCAGCACAGTGGCTGCGCCGCGTCTTACAGCGCGCAGCTCGCCACTCAATTCCAGTAAAAGGAGGCGAAGAAAAAGCTGAAACGCCGGGGGTGGAGACGTTAACTGTCGCCGCACATCATCAGAATGGCATTTTTCCCGCCAGACGTTCCCGTCAGGGGCATTAATCCTCCGGTTAAAGAGCGGGGATCATAAACGGAGTGCTGCGGGCCGCTGTATTAATGAGTAACAGCGCAACAGTAAAACTCGAACTGATGAGTCACGGCCAGGTCCCGCCGCACACCAGGAGTAAACCCCACCACCACCAGTCATAATGCACACATTACAGAGACAAAAAAAAATTCAATCACCCAAGAGGTCAAATTACAATTAATGTGGGATTCAAAATGTGCTGAAATGGAGAGCACCAGTGCAAACAGAAATTAAAAAGTAAGTTTCAAAATCATTTAATTTGCCAGAGCCAAAATTCTTTCATCTAGTATTACAGAATAATGAAATACACACGGTCACTCATACATATATATTAAAAATGTGTCTGATCCTAAATGCATGCAACGCATGCAATAAATAAAAAAAGGAGTATCAAATAGGTGAGTGGGAGTGAAGATCATCTGAATATATATGAGGATAACCATAACTTGTGTGTGTGTGTATATGTTAATACACACACAAACACAGTGTCTTTGTTACACCACAGAAGCTTTAGACAACAATTACATTGTTATGTGCAGAGCAGCGTTATAAACGTGATTGTTGTCCCTAGCATAAGCCATTTTGGATAAAAGTGTCTGCTGAATGGATTCTGACTGGATTCATTATTATCTTCTTCACTAGTGAAAGAGAAGACGTTTCATATGAGTGAGTTTTTTTTTTTAACGTTACCATGGAACTCGTCGTTACAAAGCTTGAGAAGGCTCACGTTTGGACTGCAGACATTTCCGACATCATTTTTATCTCCAAACAAAAGGACTGAAAACAAGGTCATCAAATCACTAGAGCATCATCACTGACATGCAATTTGACATTTGCAATTTAATCTAGGCTCAGCTAATTAGAACATTTCACATGAACATTTTAAGGATGCATTAGCCATAGTTATATTAAGTCTTTCAGCGCTCCTGATAGATGAGGGTTGTCACCCAGCTCAAGGTAAAGATAGGAGAAGGGGGGCGAACAGCTGGGAGGTTGAGAGTAGCAGAGCTGTGGGCTTTCTTTATTGCAAAGCTGTAAAATGTGGACTCAATGGCAAAACTGTAACTGTTTTTACGACGAACGCGTAGACCAACCCTCTGGAGTAAAGAGGTTATGACAAGTGTGTGTGATGCAATAAAGTAGGCCCCAAAACAGGTCAGGGATAAAGTGCATTTTTCAGTCTCCAACGTAGCCCACATTATACTGTAGCAGCGCAGGCAGCCAAAACGTTCATTAGGCCAAACAGAGTACATTTAAAGTAACGTAGAGCTGTGGCACCTCGTAACACTACCAGCGGACGCGCGCGCACACAGATACACAGCTGTACTCACTGTAGAAACGAATCGTGAAGGAGTAGCGGTGTTACACAAACGGAATTTTAAACGGGGATCACGTGCGTGGAAGATACAGAGCAGCACGGCAAGTCTGTCAGCTGTGTGTCCCTTTCCCTTATATTCACCTTGGCATTATGGATGAGGAGAATGTGAAATCAGTCCCTAGAGTGTGTACACACACACACACACACACACATTTTGTCCAGAGAGAGCAGAAGTTGAGGCCCTGTCCCTCCCCACACCGGGGGCAGGATGCTGCAGAGCTGATGCTGTCAGCACAAACATGCGGCTTCCACAGCCCCACTGGGCCTGAGCTTCACAGAGCAGGGAGTCACACCAGCTCTCACCCGGCACCCTAATAAAGCCTGCGGAGGGACTCGCAGCGCATACTAACAAAAGTGCGATAAGCCTGTGTATACATAAAAATGCACACAAGAGCACAGGTGAAGTCTCGAAAAGACACACAAAATAAATAAATAAATAAATGACATAATGGAAGCAATTCTGCAAATCTAGGTGCCATCGTAGGATAAAGGGAGGGGGTGTCGAATGAAAACCTTTCCGCATTACAAACACTACTGATTCATCCAAAATAAACCCACCTTCAAGAAGGCTGGAAGCCCCGAGATATAAATATCAATGACGACCTACTTTGAGTCGATATAAAAATATCATCAAAAGAATTACTCCCTGACTCTCGTCCCTCCCAGGCAGACTTGCAAAAATCCTCATTAGGAAAATCTTGACTTTTTGTATAAAAAAAAAAAAACAGCGCGCCTCACTTATTGAAATACGGACTCAGGCCACATATTCCTTCGCTGCATGCTCCTGTGATCGGCGGGACGTGTTTACGATTTTTTCTACATTTGCTCCACCCCCCCCCAAGCTCTGTGGCAGTGCCATGCAATTACTCAACGGCAGGAGGGCGGTGAGCACTTCCGCCGCTGCACAATGATAAACATCGCGACAACGAGTGGGCGGCTCGGGAGTGGCGAGAATAGTCCTGGCGAAACTGGGACTGTTAGGAAATGAACGTGTGGCTACTGGGACATTAAAATAAGAGCGAAACACGGGAATGTGCGAGCAGTACGGACGCGTTAATAATGCGCTAACGCTGCTCCACCCGATCGCAGACAAACAAGGATACGATGGGCGCCACATTCTCCGTCAAGTCTCCGTGAGTGTCCCTCGACCCTTGGTGGACAGGTTAACGCTTGGGTCAAGGAAGAACCCATAAAATGTTCATAGATGTTCCAGTTGGTCAAACTCAGACCAAAGAATAATTATTCTTGCAGAAGCCTTTACCATTCTAGCTGACAGTGAAAAAGTAAGGCACTTTTGCTTTATGGCCCTGCTTTAAAAAAAAAAAAAAAAAAAACAAGCTAGAAAACTTTTTCCAGGATGTACATGACGTGGTGTTGGCAAGTGCCTTTCACTCAAATATAACTTCGTCACGCCTAGTGGCATGAAGCGGCAGTCGACAGGAATGCTGCAGTGGCCATGCAACAGCAGCGTGTGAAATATGAAGCCCAATTCAGCATTCTTCGGTCAACCATTACCTGACCTCTACTCTACCAGTAGTGGGAAAATAGTGATATATGGAAATTGGATATGGATAATCATATCCTGCAATGGCCCGTCAAGGGTAGTGTGACAGAGCGAGCATCAAGGAGCCGCACAGGACACCACCGGTAATGTTCGTTAGGAGCCCTGCACAATTGCCATTTTATATCAGTCACATGCTCATATTCCTGCACACACACACACACACACACACACACACACACTCACCGGCACTTTGAAAGGGGAGGAATTGGGTCCATCCATGGGCACATTTTTCTCGGAGCTCCCCAGACCTGAGATACTCCTGCGCCGCGGGGAGCACTCTGCTGATACCTCTGGAGAAAGAGAAACACGAAAAAAAACAAAAAGGGTCAGGGTGATGGCAAAATTAAAAAAGGTAGACAAAAAAAGAACACAAAACCAGAAACAAGACATTTGTAAAACACACACACACACACACACACACACACAGTCCGACTGACACCAGACAGGAAGATAATTAGCCACCAATCATTAGAAACCTATGGGGTTTCCCTGATAAACGTTGCTCTGAGCAAGGTCTCCAAAAGCCTGTATAAAAAATAAAAAAAAAGCTATTTTGGTTTCACACAGTCTGCAGCGAAGGAAAAAGCAAACACTCACCAGAAATCAATACGTTTAATGATGATGTCTGTCAGGTAACCTACAGTACAGTCCATTTACCCTGTTCCATCAGGGAATTTCTTCCAAGCGCAGACAATTACGTTCCTTGCGGTCAAAATGCCACCTGCCCTGTCAGAATGGACTCTCCGTTCAATTGATTATATCAAATATCCTATATTTGCCAACTGACCAACTTTCTTTTCATAATTATTTTTCATCTCATTTATTACTGAGGGAACGCACAGTACTATACTGTAGTATAAAACAGAATGTAAAGTACCATATATTAAAAAGAAACCATTACTCATTACTTAGCAGAACTGCTATTTACACTGACCATGAGATGAGCTGTAATTATTATTACATATATAATAGCATAGTTAACTTGATCACTTGCTTGTACATTTAAAATTAGGCTGCTTCATATACTGAGAGAGACGACTGCAAATATATATAGAGGATATACTTTGGCTTAGGGATGCACCAATACAGAATATGTGTCATCACCATCTTAGAATCATGTAGAAGGTTGTAACATTTACTGTAACACACACACACACACACACACACACACACACACACACACACACACACACACACACACGCAGTTTTTAAAATCAATTCAACCATCTCTATAGGTCCAAAATATGAAACCAGTCCAGCCGATGAATACATGATTCATAATTCTTGCTTAACAGTTTAGCAGAAGACCTTCCTCTATCGTCCCCATATCACGCAACACTAAGGTGTGTCGAGTGATCACAAGTGGCTCACCATAATCAAAAATAAAAGTTAAAAGTTTTTGCATAACTATGCGGCCTTCTTTTCCTATGCCATTTCTAAACATGTGTTTTATGATACAATAATCCAGAGCCCATAAAAATGTGGACAAAGTTAAGACATGTGGTTAGATTTCCACAACTCCAAAGCGCAGAAGAAAAATAACTCATGTTTGTTCTTGGACTGCATTGTGAAAGCGGGACCCCCCCGCCCCTCCTCTCTCCTCCACCCGTCCTCTGCAGTGTAAGATTATGGGGTAAGATTTCAGCACCAGGCCCCGGCGAGCCTGGACTATTAGCTTTCCCAGCTGGATCGCAGCCCAGTAGGGTCAGATGAGGCAATAGGGACCCCTGGCTTGCAGAGCGGTGGACCCCACTCCTCCATCCCAGCAGCGTACTGCAACGGTCACCATAAAATGTGCAAATGTAACATTTTTTTAATAAGTAATAAGTAAATACATGAACTCACACGGGACCATCTTCACCTCCTCCCACCGCAGCAACTGCCAAATTTCAGCCATGCAACTCCGCACTCCCCCCACCATCCCCTGCCACATCCCCCCGGGGCAATTCATCAGACATGCACAGAGACAATGTGGGACCGTCAGCAAGATTGAGGGGTGACTGCTGGTCCGGAGGTTGGGGGGAGGCTGGGTACAGCGGGGAACGCGGTGTGAACTCTTCCCTACCGCAGACCTGACGAACGCGTCCACAGCGCGGAGAAACAATAACACAACAACGAGCCCTCCGCCGTCCATTCGGCCCAACTTAACGGGTTTTTAACGAGGCGAGAGCGCCGCGTCGGAACCAGGCGCCGGATAACCCGGTTAACGTGACAGAAGGCACCCTGAGCGAGGGGGGGAACGTCAGTACCTCTGTCACAGCTGTTCCCCATCACCTGCCGGAGATGTGGACGAAGTCAGCTCCCGATTGGCCGGCCTGGGACCATCACCCCCCGTCCAGTGAGGCGAGCTTGTCTCTCCGGCTACTAGTCCATCGGCACGGTGCCGTCCCGCAGGAACAAACGCATCCTCTTACTTCTTCTGTTCTGCCTCCCTCTCCATTCCTCCTTCTCCCTCGCTTGCACAGAGTCCCAATCTCTCACCATCTCTCTCTCTCTCTCTCCCACCCTCTTTCTCTCTCTCTCTCTCTTTTTTGGCAGGGCAGCGGAAGAGATTTTTACCGCATTTATTCAATCAATTGCTGTAACCTCACTCCTCTTCCCTCCTCAGCCAAGCACTTCCTTCTCTCTCTCTCTCTCTCACTGCTTCTGTGTGTGTGTGTGTGTGTGTGTGTGTGTTCTGCAGTCACACACACGACCCTCAGCAGAAGCTTCAGGACAAATTAAGAGGCAAACGTCGCTTTAAGGACGCGGTGTAAAGGAAAAGGGGGACAAGTGATTCATGTAGGACAACTCTGGGGGCTTTTCTCATTATCAGTCTGTGTGTGTGTGTGTGTGTGTGCGCGCGTGTGTGTTATGCTATATGTGCTTTTTTCCTTCCTCGGGCATGTGTGTCTTAAAGAGAAAGCAGACGTGGCATCTGTGCAGCGGAACCAGAATAACGGACAAAGCTGCAGTAACGGACAATGGCTGCTGACCTCAGACGACCTCTGAGACGTAAATAAACCGTCAACGAGCAATTCAGCGCTGCAGAGATGAAGAGTTGCCGGTACCCTTCAGAGAAACACACAGCCAAAGACTGCGTGCGTCATCTGGATGCGGCAACAGGCTGTGGAGTAAAGTCAGAAAGCCGGTGGTTGGCAGTAATACATTTTTTTAAAAATCATGTTTAAAACCCTTGAGTTCAACCCAACCTGGACCGGCAAAAGTTCTACGTAGCACAGGGTCTTTTTTTTTTTTACAACCCATCTGCAGCTGTCCCCACTACTGCAGTCATACCCTGGTCTTTTGTAGGTCAGACACGCGTGGTAAATAACGGTGTCGTCCGGGGAAAGGGGACCACCCTGAGTGAGTACCGGGGGCAGGTTTTTAAAAGCCAATGAAATGAATGAATGAATAAGTGGGGGTGAAGTGCTGTAAATATTTTAAAATGTACAACACATAAATCAATAAAACATCTGCTGTGTTTGTGGTACTGAAAAAAAAAAAACATTTCCTGCCTGGCTGTAGTCCTTGAAAATGAAAGTCATGCTGTCCCCTAAATGTCCCGCTGCCCCTGCCTGACGCTAGCGCATTAGGCAGTCTGGCTGTGTGTGTGTGTGTGTGTGTGTGTGTGTGTGTGTGTGTGTGTGTGTGTGTGTATACATGCACACTGCACAGCTTCTTCCGACTCCTCTTCCTCCCCTCGCGGACACAGCTGCCCCTGAAAATCCACTTAACGCATTGATTGGACGCAGGCCTTCCTGAGATCGATATCTGGCTGGGGACGGGGCAGGGTTATAGCGGAGCGCAGACAGGCGGGAGCGGCCTGTGATTAGAGATGACGCCCGTTAGATGGGCGCCTCCCTCCGGCTGCAGTGCCGGGCTCTGATTGGCGGTTGGGGAGCATCTGCATGCTGCCACACAGCGGGGGCCGAACTCGGTGACAGCAGAAGGCAGGTAATGAATGAAGGTGGAAATGGGGGTGGGAGGGGACATACACAGACAGAATGATCAGGTTTGGACAGGCAAGGTCATGCTGTCTCTTGGTCACTTTTAACAGACTATCTGTGCATCCAGCTATAAAGACTGAGGAGTCTGGGGAGGCAGGTGGGTCCTGGGGTCTCCTCAGCAGTCAGGAAGAGAGAGGGTCTGTGGTATTCGGGTGATAGTACTCACCAATGAACCAGAAGACTGCAAAAGTCACATGTTCAAACTCCACTTGCTACCATTGGGTCCTATAGTAAGACACTTAACCCTAAGTGTCCCCAGGGGTCCAGCGGGTAAGAAAGTGGATGCCTAACTGGAAGCTTGCCGGTTTGAATCCCAAACCACCATGGTGCCACTGAGCAAAGCACCGTCCCCACACACTGATCCCCGGGCGCCTGTCATGGCTGCCCACTGCTCACCAAGGGTGATGGTTAAAAGCAGAGGACACATTCCGTTGTGTGCACGTGTGCTGTGTTGCAGTGTTTCACAATGACAATCACTCCACTTAATGTGTGTCTGCCTACCTGACGCCCAGTTGAGGGACATCCTGGATCAAGTGCCCAACCAGTCATAAACGAACGACCCACTGCCCTCCCATCACACTAACCTACTCTACTCTGGCACTAATCCATGTGTCAAGCAGGCCAGCTACATGCTGATTCTGCCATTTCAGACACGAACACACACCCACATCACAGCGCTCCGTTCTCCGGCTGGAGGCTGCCCGCTTAACACGAGTGGGATTTCAAACAGCCAAGATGGGAGTATCTGGGGGAAAATAATAAAATTTAATGGGCCCTAATAAACAATTCACTTCAAGGTTGATCACGCAAATGGGATTCTGCCGTTGTGGTCAATGGCTCGGCATGAGATTCATTTCGAAAAGTGTTAATGACACCGTGTTCCCTTGACTGTGTTCCCTCGACGTTACAGACTTCTGATGGAAAAGAATCCGAAACTCGCACCGATCTTTTCACTGCACGCGCCACAGTGGTGACACACCCGTATGCATACATGCGGCCCAAGGGTCATGTGGCACCTCCCTGTCGGGGCAGCCATGGCCAAAGTAAACGCGAGACCAACGCGGCATTCCTCGCATGTTTCCAACAAATAAGGCTTGAACACGGCTCTGAACAAACAGAACCAACACGAGTCGGGATGTTTGACATGCAACCTGATGATAAGCCAGGGCATGCAGCGCCGCGAGGCGTGTCCGCAAACGCCGGAGCGCCAGCTGACCTTGGCAACGGGACGGAAGTGCTGGAATGTGTTTGGCGAATCAAAACTATTCACGGAACGACAAGAGAAAATAAACCAGCAGAGCCAGTTGAGCGCGGCGCCGGTGACGTCACCATAGCATTCTGCCTGTTTACAGTTATAGTCTATGAGATCGCACCGATTTAGGTAGCGCACGTTGGGTAACCGCCACCAAGGAGAACAATGAAGCCTTAGTGTGGGTCTCTCACGGATAACTACGTTTTGACAGCGAAAATACCAAACTAAACAGTAGAGTTTCACTTTGAATGAGTTTGCCTGTGTTTGTGCAAAAAAAAAAAAAAAAAGATTGTGATTGAATTGTTATGTGACAGAGAGGTGTGCTCTGAAACACAATAATAAAATGTGCCTTGTGGGAAAAACACTCGCCTATGAACCAGAACAGCACAAAAGTCACAGGTTCAAACCCCACTTACTTAACCCTGAGAGACACTTAACACCAGTGGGACTGTACCTGTGGGTGTCTGCTAAATGCTGCAAATGTATAAAATCAAAAGCAAAAGCTCACTAGTGAACCACATCCGGATAAAGCTCACTTACACTGAATACGGCCATTCATCAGAAAAAAAATATTACATCACAGTTACATCAAATACTTTACTATACCGTTACTTTATACACATTCTAGTTCTTGTAAATCAGACCACCAGTTTATCGCACATTGTGGAATCATGTTTAAAATCTGTAGTTTTTCCCATCTGTGTAAACCACCAAAGAACATGCATATAAAAAGCAGGAAGCAAATTTTTACAGAATACATTAAGAGTCCTGCTGAGAAACCGGACTTATTTTGTAAGTGAAGATGCATTCCCAGCTGCTTTCTTTTGTGCATGGACAACAATCGCTGTTGTTTTAAGCTGTACGTAACTGTAATTCTAGCGAAGAAAAAAAAACAAACAAAAAAAAACACATACATTTATACATCGTTATACTATACGCGTCGAGATGACCTTTGAACTCTAGCGGCAGCAACGCTAACCCACCGGCCCCGAACGAACTACCGACTATTTAAGCGAACACTTTTTTTACGACAGTAACATTTCAATGAACGCTAATGCGGTGTACCGCTGAACTACTAACGTTCCAAAAAAAAAAAAAAAAAAAAGTTCTCCTAAAACCAGACATCGGTTCACTAATCGTGTTTCTTAAAATATCGCTACATAATTCAACGCGTTATTATCCAGATTACGGCGGCGCTGAGCGTCGGGACAGGAGCCACGTGGTCGCGGTCCCCCCGCCGCGTCCCCGGCCGGACGACTTCGGACCCTCACCCGTCAGATCCAGCGCGTCCAAATCCCACATCAGGCCGAGCGCTTCATTCCGCCACTCGTCGTCCGGAGGAAAAAAAGATGGGGAGGGGAATCCACGGCGCGTCTCGTCCGCCTCTGACTGCGAGGAATGCGGGAGAGCCGGTGGTGGTCCGGCCGGTCCGGCCTCCTCCTTTCTCTCCTCCACCGCGCCATTCACGCCGCTACAATGGGCGAGCAGTGGGCGCGCAGGGAGGGGAGGGGGGTTCTAATCAAAAGTACATTACAGACCCCCACGAGGAACACCAATGAATGATTTTTATTAATAAGTTTAAAAAAAACAAGTGCCACCACCACAGATTAACGCAACACCACCCTTCATTTAAATGGTGTTTAAATAAACTTTCAATTTACGGCAACCTTGTGTCAGTGTAAAAATACTCCCTTCGCCGTTCGTCATTTTGCCGAAACGTTGAGTTTCACCTGCCAAGTCTCCCTGAGGAAACACGGCAGCTGAGAACACAAAACCCCGGAGGAAGCAGGATAATCCACCCATTCATTGCCATTTCCACACAAATAAACCCGATTCTTTCGCTCGTGTTTACACCCAGGGCCTGGTGGACCGCTTCATCTGATTATTCCACCCATCACTCATCACAGGTTTAAATATGGCACTGCCATGTTACTCATTTATCTGAAAACATGCAAGGACCCCATCAAACTAGGCCCAAAACCGAGATTAGGCCTAGTTTAACACTAAACCAGCAGTTTAAAAGAACATTCAACCAAAGATTCTAATGTAATAGGTGTAAGCAGTTGATCATCCAGTTGTTAGAAACATAGGGAATAGTGGCCTTTTTCCCCCCTACCTTTTTTTAGTTAGTAACTGGTAACCTCTCAGATTTTAGTTTACCTATGTGTGTGAAAGGACAACATGTTAATATTTTATTCTACTTCAAGCATCAGGAGTCCTAACCTGCTTCTGATGACATGGGTCAGTCATTTGTGGCACTGTTGGTACAGATGAAGCTTCCAAAAACGAAAAAACAAACTACCCTGAGATCTTTAGACTGAAGCACAATCAAAACCGTACAGTCAGGCACAAGAAAAAAACTTCTTATCTGTTATGCTAAAAATGTCACGTGAAGAAGGCATTTGGATTTACCCAATTATAATCTTTATTGGGCTCCTCACTTTTAACAAGGCATCTGAACTGAAAAGGCGGAACCATCTAGAACAAAGCCAGCCCGGTCTGCTGTGTGGAAAGTGAACACAATAGATTCCCAAAGGCATTTTTTTCACTTGTCCATTTATAAATTACTTAAAGGGAGAGAAAAAAAAAACCCTGTTTCAATTCCCCACAACTTTGAGCTGCAGAAAAATCCAAGCAGAACTAACGCAAGGTCCTTTCAGATCAGCCTACTGGACATTTTATTTGGGGCTAATAAAAAAATTCCATTTAGCCAAAAAGAACCATAAACATAGCCCAAGCTAAAGAAACAGAGCACAAATAAATTATTTATTGTAAAGCTGGGCCAATGAGAAATGTAAAAAAATGGGCTCATGGGAGAACATCCTGATCTGAGGAGTGAAATTCTCCTCACGTCATATTGTCTAGGCCCATGTAGGCACAATCCAATGTAGTGAGGTCTTAAGAAATATTAAAGGTAACCAAACAGGTGTATTACTGCTTATATCAATTTGATATTAGTACACAGACCGATTACAGCCATTATTTTCTCTATCAGGCCTTTCAGTGCTGCAGCTCATCACAATCCAAACTGTGGCTGTATGGTCCCATCTTACCACACAACCTCACTCTGGCCGAAAAGGGGGTATTGTCAGGAGGGAGTGTAAATTAACATATAAATAAGTTCCTGTTCCCCAGGCCAGGACCCAGATTAGGGCGGTCAGGGCGATGAATGAATCCCTTCAGTCCCACGCCTCTGTCCATTTTTTCTGGCCGCTGCTCCCGCCCCAGCAGCACTGGCTGCTCAGACCTCCTCCACAGGTCAGGAACTGCGGCCCTGATCCCAGCCTGACTCACGGTCCTACTGAAAACATGTTTGTTCCAGAAATCATAGTGACTTTAACAACGACACAATGTACGACATTGAACAGAAGTAATAACTCACTTATCAACGGATCTGCAGATTATGATCTTAATCAATCGCGATGTCTTTTGAGGCAATTATTTCAAAGTCTACATAAAATGTTCTTAAATTAAGAGTTAAAAAATAACTTCATGGCTATGTCTACCCCCATTAAACAACACAACTCTACAAAACCCATTCAGACGCCATTCTGACACAAGGCTTCTTGTTTGTTTCCCAATTACACATTCCCAGTGCTGCCCCCTCTCCCAGGCATCCAACACCCACCAGCTGGCCACACCCGAGTGTCCGGGCATGCCGGGGGTCAAGCTGACCGCTAGAAATGAAGGGCCTTCAGCATCTTCAGGAAATACTTATGTGCAAACTGTGATGGGTGTATAACACTGTGGGGCTGTGATATGTTTAAAATGAGACGTGTAACAACACTAAAGTGAAGTGATGGTCATTGTGATACACAGCACAGCAAGCAGTGCACACAACGAAACGTGTCCTCTGGTTTTAACCCCTGGTGATCAGTGGGCAGCCATGACAGGCACCCGGGGAGCAGTGTGTGGGGACGGTGCTTTGCTCAGTGGCACCTTGGCGGCTCGGGATTTAAACCGGCAACCTCCTGATTACGGGGCCGCTTCCTTAACCGCTAGGCCACCACTGCCCCATGTAATGATATGGCAACCTGAAGCCAGGGTGCATGCGCACTTGAAAAAGTCCTCAGATGTTCAGAGGGGCTTTTTATAGACACGGGATCAGGTAGAATTTCAAATTCCTCTAAGAGCATCCTGCAGCCGTGCTCTCAGATAACAGCTTTTAATCATTCTGCTGTTCAAAATCTAAAACACCGAACTGTCAGGCTTTCCTGGGATGATGTGGTTCGAGAGGACTTTGCATCGGACGGGTAACTAGTTTTTTTTAACTGTTTGCATGGCAAAATCTCAGTTTGCACTGTTTAAAATGAGGAGCTACAGCACAGATTTCACAACCACAAAACATGATGAACATTTTGTAACATTTGGGGAGCCTTTTTAAGAATGGGAGTACTGAAGTTAAGCGGTGGAGCCTTAGTGAAAAACAAAAAAACCTGAAACGATTGCACAATTGTCCCAATTTGGACATAGGTCTCCATTGGCTTTGGATGAAAAAAAATAAATAAAAAAATTATAGAACAATAACAAACATTAACCCTCAGGCAGCTGCACCCAGAAGCGTGAGCTTTATGGGTGCAGAGTGTGACACCCCGCATTAGAACGGAAGTTGACCTTACCAAGCATGGAGGCGCCCTCTGCTGGGTAATCGGGGAACTGGCCCTCAGACGGCACGCTGACGGTCCGCCGGAGGCTTCTGCCCTTGGACAGGGAGGCCTTGGGGCTCTCGTGGACGACCTCTACCGACATCTGAACACAGAGCAAAAGACTGAGGTCAGCAGGGGCAACACGTTTAACTGAGAGCTGCTGAAGTCACCAGTAAGAGCCGCTCAGGCCAGCCTGGAGTCTGGAGCCCTTCACGTAAACTCTTACGAGGGGGGTGCAAGCTAAACACGACGAGGTATCCCGGGCCTTCAGATAATGTGTCAGATCCTTTCTAGAAACAAAGGCAGGAATGGGGGGGGGTAAAGCAGCCCCATCCCCTTCCTCTCATTTCCTCTCTTCCTCCTTCTGTCCACCGCCGTGGCAAAAGGGGAAAAGATGGACTACGACATTGAGAAAGGAGGAGGGGGGGAGCATGAAGATCCCCCGAATAAATGCACAGTAAGAACAACACAAAAGCATGCAGCGACGCGACAGGGGGAGGAAAGGGAGAGGGATAACATTCTCACCTCTTCCTCCTTGTTGAGCAGGATCAGCTGGCTGTCGGTCAGGATGCAGAGCTTCCTCTCCCACAAGCCTGGCTCGGAGAACGGCGACTGGCCGCAGGAGAAGCGGTGCGTGGGGGGGCCCTTCACGTCTGCACACAGGGGACACAACAGACATGTCAAGCGGGGCCAGGCACGGCAGGCCGGAGAGTAATCCCTCTTCGGCTTTCCGGAAAAACACCCTCGCTCCATCAGGCTGCGATAGAACTCTGGCGGACTGACGAGTCGCTCCTGCCTTGCCGCCGAACAGATTGTAGATTGTTTGTGTTGTTGTGAGTCTCTACAAGTTTATGGGTGTAATTTAGGTGCTTCACAAAGCCACGTCTGTATAAAAATCGGCAGATTCTCGCAGAAATAGAGCCCCCACAGACACAGAGGCTTTGTTAGCATCTTTGAGGAGAGTCCCTGGAAATTGAGTTACTGCTCACACACTTGAAACAGAAGCAGGGGCCAGCAGAGGGCAGCATCCAGCAAATCACCACAATTTACACGATCAGTGTTTTATAATCACAATTAATGAAACTTCTATAGCTCTGTTCTTCAGAAATGCTGTGATTATGATTATTTCTACATTCTACCTTGAGGGATTTAGGCAGCATCCTACATATCACTATTGCCATACAGAACCCTCTTTAGATGCCCAATATCCTGAATAACCATTCTATTAATTAAAATTTCAACCCATGCTTCCAGTAAAATGGTTTAACTGAAAACCTAAAAACCACTGAAAAATCCTCCCCTAAATAAATCAAAGCCTTGTTCCCAAACTCTCTTGTAGGAGACTGAATACAAAGAGGTAATCTCATTTAAAAACTATTATTATGAAAAAGACCCTTTAAAATTAATTTAAGGATGAAAAAAAGTTCCAGCAAGGCACCAGAAAAGGAAAAAAGGTGAAAGCTTAAAAGGTCATGAGCCCTGGTGTCACTCTTAAATCCTGGAGGTCAGCCATTAAATTGACCTCCCATCCATCTCGTTGCAGCAAAATGGCTGAAATCGAGCCCCAGTCTCATGTGAATGGGTGTGACCTGTTCCTTTTATTTTCAGCCAAGGAAGTTAAACTGGTCATGGATGCTCATCTCTTCTCACCACTGGTCCACCTCCCTCTCTGTTGCTGTAAAGGAGGCCAAATAAACCAGTCACCCTCTCCACCCACCCATATACACACAGTGACCGCCAAATAGTAAATGCTAACAGTCATTGAAAGGATGTACGTGGGAGATCTCGGATGCTGTGCAAACGGCACAGAATTTTGCTGTACGCGAGCATCTTCTATGTGGGCGGTTCAATATGACTGGAGAAGAAGCATATGGTGCGATAACGTCTCCATGTGCCACTTCATTTAGAGAGCTGCCGCTCGATTCGCAGTCCAGAGAAAGTGCTCTCTGACCGCCTCTCTATCGGTCTCTCTCTCTCTCTTCGTTATCAGACCGGCCAAAAGGGCAGACTACATGAAGGAAAAAAAAATACTTGAGGGTTTGTTCATAACCTACATTTCTTCTGCAAAACAAAGTTCAAAAGTGAAGGTCCCAGTGAAACTCTGGTTAGGAGGAGGTTAGGTGCTTTTTCCAAACGGTTGATACTGAAAGTCTGTCATCTTTGCACCAGATGGCTGCCTGGGTTTGCAGGCCTATTTCATACATCTTCGAGTGGATTCAATTTAATCAAAATTCACACTCTCATCACCTCACTAAAGGCCAATGAAAGTGAAGTGATAGTCATGGTGACACACCGCAGCACAGCACACGGTGCACACAACGAAATGTGTCCTCTGCATTTAACCCATCACCCTTGGTGAGCAGTGGGCAGCCATGACAAGCTGCACCTTGGGGGTTTGGGATTCGAGCCGGCAACCTTCTGATTATGGGTCCCTTTCCTTACCCACTAGGCCACCACTGCCCATAACAGTGATGACAGTGGTGGGGTGGTATTTATTTATTCTTCATAAAGGACGAGTCTTCTAGCCCTTGTGGAAGAAAAGGAGCTCTTCTAAAAATAGCATGTGTATTGAGAACAGACCCACCCTTGCTGGGTGGTTTGGTCAGGGCTATGAAGCACAACACCAGAGTTTCATCTGTAGGGTAGTGCGAACGATACATCTGCTCTGTTTGGGGGGGTTCTTTGCACTGATTTTTTTTGCCTACAGGATGATAAAAGTATTGTGAACAAGATTTATTGTTTATTAGTTCTGATCAGAGAAAACACACAATATATGAACAAGTAATATTAAAAGTGTCAAACATAAAAACAAATAACATGCATGCTGAAAAAGATCAGAAGGAGCAGAAGGTCACAAAAGCAGAGCAGAGCTCATTTACAGGAAGCTGGGGAGAGGGAGGATGTTCTGTGAAGCATAAATGTCATATCGCAGATTTGGGAGAAGAAATCACTCTGCATCTCTCAGCACAGCGCACACACACACAGCATGAGGTTAGCGATGGGAGGGATTTAAAGTACTGAGCAAGTCTGTGGACTAGGTATGGAAATATTTCATTATTATGATAATTTGTATTAATGGAGCACAGCATATCATGACCACTCACTGACCATTATGATCATATTAATATATAGGAGCAGTAGGATGTTTTTTCTTTATTTTCTTTATTTCTTTATTCTGGGGTAAATCACACACACACATACATGAATAAATAATAAAACTAGTGTATGCTAATTCGATATGCACGATATGACATATGTCACTACAAATCAGTAGAACGTCTACACCAGTCATGCTGCCACAGCAGAGCCAAGAAGAAAGACCTTGAACATCAACCTTCTACCCAAACACTGCCACATTACGTGGTGCAATGCTGCTAGACTCAACAGGAGCCATCATTCTACCTACCCAACTCTTAAACAACACACAATAGCCTGACCCAAAGACTGTGTGAGACACATATTCGGAACTCCTGTATTCTGAAACGCAGTTCCGTTTTGTACAGTATTTCAATGTCTCATCACATGAGCACCTTGAGTTTTCATTTTGCACAATATTTTATTATCCGAGGTCATCTATAGGCCCATGCTGTGTCTATAGGTTGCATTACATGCCTTTTATCGATATGCTTGCACGCTTGCAGCAATGAAATTTTGTTCATCTATGCATCCAAAGCTCACTTTCACTATACACTATGTGAACATGTGCAATATGTCACCTTTTAAAACTTCAGCATTTCATTGAATTTTTTATCACAACAGTGGGGTCAACATGCAAAAAATCAAATTCAAAATCTAAGTCAGGCAACAGTGAATGTGTTCATGGCATCATGTGATCCAATAATGTGCACAATAATGCTTATATAGCCCATTCAGTTAAGCGCATTTGTGGGGGTCCCTTTATTATAATGGTTTGTGATTTCTGTTTGAACCACACTGAAAAAAGCTATGGTCACTCCCACGCACCATCAAAGGCTCCTTTAAAAAGAAAAGTTTTCTACATACGGATAATCAGTCAGGACGAAGTACAGCCATCTTGTTTTGGACATCACCCCTCGCTTCCTGCTGCATCACATGGGAGTGATCTCAGAGCAGACCACATGGCTCCCTTTAGGTCTTGGCTCATCCAAGCTTCACACTGAGTGGGCAGGGTCTGGGTCTGTATAGGTGTCCTGGACATGCTCCTAATTACTGTGTGTGTGTGTGTGTGTGTGTGTTATTACACAACAGCACAGCCTGAAAACAATTACTGCTGGGCAGATGCCAGCTGGATGCAGAAGTGCCCGTCTGTGACCCTAGAGGGGGTCAGCAGCTCACAAACAACTCCGTGGGAGGGGGAAAGAGCGTGAAGTTAAAGACAAGAGCAAGTGAGGTAGCGTGGATGATGTTACGTAAACTTTTGTTTGAAGTGAACATACCACGGATCTGTGAACCTTATGTGAATCTAAATGCACCTTACACAAGAGTATGTACGCAATGTGTGTGACCTTGACACGCCCGTGTCAGGGCTGCTGTCTCGTGTGTGCGCGAGTGGCAGCGGTGGGTAACCCAACCCCAGGGAGCCCCGTGTGGAATGTTTGGGGACCCTGGGTGAGGCAGGGCCACCTGTTCAGGCTAGATTTTCAGCACTCCAGACCAACACAGTCCCACCGGCAAAAAGTCAAAGCACCTCACCCTGCGCGTTTCTATTCCGGGAACTAAAATCCTTTTTAAATTACGCTCATAGCCGATGGCACACACACAAAAAAATGAAGTTATACACAAAAGAGATTTCAGCTGCAAAGTGAAAGGAGAAGTATTTTATATTTACACAGGCCACTGAAACAGGGAAACGCAACAGCTGGAGCAGAACCAAACTCAATGTGCACATTAAGCCAAAACTTTCCGCTTTTCCAGGCAAACGGTCTGACTGCAAAAGAGCTCTTCATTTCCAGAACAGTTCTTGGTGTCAGGCCAGCCAACCGCAGTCGCTGGGATCAGGAGACAGCAAGTCCTTTATTAACTAATGAGCCGGAGGTGGGACCTGCGGCAGGTACCCGGGCGCAAAGGCCGACTAATTTGTTGGATTGGTCATAACAAATTAGGCAGGATGTAAATTACACAGTCATAGCTTGAGGTACTAGTGTCTGCTTTAAAGCCTCGCTCACTCTGCCCACGCCCCCTTACACACACACACACACACACACACACACTGCTGCCCAACAGAAGATGCTTTGTGCTCGGAGGCCACGTCTAGGTCTCAGCCAACAGAAGTCTGCTTCCTGCCCCGCCCAGCCATCCAGTGCCTATGGCAACCCGTAAACACAAACAGCTCCTCCAGTAACAATGAGGTGACATCACCTCACTTATCAGGCCAATGGAAAGGACGTCAGACACAAGAGAGCCTTAAAAGAGAGACGGAGGGATGGCAATGAATGGAAGCAAAATGACATTTCAGTCAAAGCAGATCACTACAAGAGACAGAGAAACACGGAGGGGCGTGGCACTGACACTGACCTTGGAAGAGATTCAGACCAAAACAAGGCAACAATGCACCAGACTGTTTTGTCTATTAGGGCACCGTACCATGCAATGCAAAACCAGCTTTGTGTAAATTCCCCTACTCTATTAGCACCAACACAATAGCGTCAATTTGGACGGCACCCCTAGAACACTGTTTATCAGGGTGGTAAATTAGCAGCTCTAATTGGTAGCTGGGGGGACGTGGGGTGGCGAGAAGTAGTACAATTAGCAAAACAGCGTGGCGCTGAAAAGATTTGAGCGTCAGATCCAGCTGCGACACGCAGTCACCGCCGAGGGGGGACAAATCAGCGCCTTCCATTCTAGTCACCTGAAAGAGCATTAAATTGATAAGCACTTGTTGATCAGCCACGTATTGGCGCTTGTGCTTTATGCTTTTTATGTGGCCGATTGTATCTCTGCCTGGGATTAAGAAAACAAACTCTGTGAACTAAGGTCCTATAATCTCTAAATCGAGAGAGGAACGCTTTTACAAAATGGCTGTATTATATCTGATCTGGAGTCATGCGTGTGGTTTTGCACTGTTGGACTACAATTAATGACGCACTCGAGTTGTAATATCGCCGTGCCCACAACCAAAGCTTTATTCTATTGTGTTCGTATCCAGGTGGTACAACAATAGCTCGGAGGAGGAAGGTAAAAGGAACGTAACCCATCCTGGACTGACCGGAGGTCAAGCACTAGGTACAGGAACAAGAAAACGAATACGATAAATCCTAAACCCTAGCTGTACGGATTCATTTGTTTCAGTTTACAATATGAAATCATGACTGTGCCCTCTAGACACAGCAGTCTTACAGGATCATGGCACATCATGTTGTGCGACCTTGACTGCAATGTCGCATCGGTTGCATGTCAGACGGTAAGAAAAAGGATGCCTGGCACAAGCAGTGGAAGGAAAGCTACTTGTGTGCAAATTCTGTACAAGAATAGATAAAAAAAAACAAACATGTTTTACTTTTTTTGTAAATATCATCAAATTACAATTTAAGCTTCATTTCGTCTATTTAAGACTGTCAGAGTTTAAAATTATAATGAAGCAGGAGAGGTTCTGCCATTTGATGTTCGTCAATCTGTTCTATGCAGAATACCTTTATGTCAATTATTCTTTCCCATAAAACTAGTCACATTTACAAGATCTCTCATTAGAATGCTTGAATTAAAGAATCAATAACTAGCATGTCTGCCTTAAAGTGAGGTGATTGTCACTTCACTCTGGCAGAGGACGTTTTCCTGAGGTGCCCCGGTGAATTAACTTCACCAGAGAACAAGAGCCATTATGTGCATAGTGGAAGGAAGAACGCAGGAGGAAGAGGGATACTGTATGACACCTGAACATGTGACACACTGACAGAAGTGGGTTTAAATTGTCCAGAATGAGGAAGTTAGTATTTGAGAGCTGAGAACTATGGGCTTTTCCCATTTAAAACTACTCAGTGCCAGGAAATTCTCAAAGAAAATCCTGAAGAGTGATGTCCAGACATGGAATCAGTCTTTATTTGCAGAAGTACAAAACAGTCTGTTGTCTGAGTGACTGCAGACAAAGATGTGTCCAGATTCTCTCGACAGTTGACTATAGCGTGTAGCTGTCATCATTTTCGTTTCCTCTATAAAAGAAAAAAAAAAAAAGTGTGTGTGTGTGTATATATATATACACACACACACACACACACACACACACACACACAGAACAAAAATGATAGACATCAACATGCTCTAGTCAACAATATATATATATATATATATAAAAAAATATAAAATTGTATAGGCAGCACTTTGCATAGAAGAGATGAAGTGACTGCTGTGTGTCCACGGTGCATGGTACAGGGCCTTAAGTCCTGGATTGAGAGTTACGAGGTGACAGTGGAACGTTGAGTGTCATTCATAATTCATGTCTGGCTCCAAGCGATGGTGCATGGAGACAACATGCGGGAGGTGACGGCCGCTGCTGACTCGTCACAATGCTTCAACCCCGCCGAGGACGCGCTTCTTGGACAGATAAATAATACCCCATATAGTACAGCATGTTAAAGCAGGCCAAGGGTGGAGGACAGGTTTAAAAACCTGAAATAATTGTTCTCTGTTTACCTGTACAGAAAAGCCTTGGTTGTGTTGTTGTGAGCCGATCATTTTACATATGAAAAAAAATTCCGTCAGAAAAGGAAATCACAGGAAACGAACCATGCACGCAGAACGAACACATAGCAATTCTTAATGTCACCCAACACATGGTGCATGCCCAAAAACATGATCATGTTTCTATATTAAAATAGAACGCCGCATAACATTTTAACAGATCAGCATCTGCAGCAATGAATAATCTGAGAAAAAAGCCTGTGGTTCCCTCGGGTGTGTTCGGCAGGGGGTGGCTTTCCTTTCCTTGTGGATACAAAAGCCTCCACAACTCCATAAGGGTGACATAGCAGCTTATTTAAATATTAAACATTCAGCTAGGACGTCAAATTTGCATCGCACCTGCTCCCTCCTTCCTGAAGCAGGGGGTAGTGGCCCCACATACCACTGATGTACATTAAAGGGTGTATTTGTGACCTGAAACAGCAAAAAGTCGGCATAAGGAAAGTGCAATTCTGTCAAGATTATGCTTCACGATGCTTCACCATCGGCATTATGACCAATATTAAATGCCAATTATGTGAAGGAGATACATAATGAGAATGTCATCCACATAACATTGATTGAGCGTATAAAAAAAAAAAGATCAGTTTGTTCATGTGTATTTGTCAGTCCTTCAAAACACAATATTTAATGTTTTCAGAAAAACTGTTTAAAGTGGGAGAAACCCAGCTTTCACGAACACTACTTCCTCATTCTGAATTATTTAAACCCATTAATGTCACATGCCCATCAATACACGTCAATAAATTACACACACAAATGTCATTAAAAATTGTGTCTTACTAGTTTTATATATATATTTATTTATATATTTTATATATTTATTTAAGAAAATAGACATTTGAAATAGACATTTCACTAGCAACCATTCAGAAAAGTACTCAAACTCTGATACTGAACCACTGTACTGAAAAACTGACCTTTTCGTTATAAACATGCTACTAGTGCTGCTAAATTTCAACTGGCAGGGACCAGTCAGAGCCTTATAATGTGCTACCCACTTTATTTGCATACAAAGGGGGGGGGTTCCTTCTGTTTTGAGATGGAAATCATGGCTAAACGGGATGAGAAACAGGAGCCCTTTTTATTTCACTCTTGTTTAGTCCTTCCTGTAGACCCCTTTAATGCCTTCAACACTTTTTAAGGTTTATACATGCTTGGCCCATGTTTTTCTTATTTGCCAATTTGCATTTACAGTGGGGATGACTGGGTAATCCTGTTTGAGGAGTAGGAGTGCGTGTGTGTGTTGGGGAGGAAACCGCGTGTTGACATAGTACACAAAGTGCCGAAACATCAAAAGGAAAAAAGCAGAGACTCCCCTTGCATGCTTGGTCTTTGGTTGACCTAAATACTGTGCATCGCCCAATCGTAAGGTAACAGGGGAAAACCAGATGTAATTCCGAGCGGGGGATTAGAGGTCATTTTAATTACACAAAGTGTTTTCTGACAGCAGATTAGCCTGGCATCCCTCAGTTGATCTCATTTTCAGGACAGTCGGGGCTACTATAGTTTATGAATACTGAAATAGGTACAATTATTTTGAAATTAAAGAAAACCATAAACAATTTAATGTATAAATGATTTAAATGTGTTACTATAGAGACAAAAACAAATCAAGGCTACAATTAAACTAATTAAGCAACATAAATGCTTGCCTATTTATTAAAAATAGGGCAAGTAAAGGGTTAAGTAAAGGTGGGTTGAGAGATATCCTTAAACTTCCCATACCCAGAATTCAACATATTTGTCCAACGCAACGCAACATACAACTGACTGCAAGAAATTAAAGACAGTAATTAATCTGTAATATATAAATTCAATTTCCTTGAACTGTTCAATTACACGCAAGGATTCATTAGGATGAGCATGTCTGTAATCATGTAATTGCACTACAAATAACAACACAGGTTGACAGAAGTCTGTCAGTTTCACTGTGTAGTCACATGAAAAATCCATTTCCCCTAAAGCATGAAATATCAGCATCAGGAAAGCAATAGATAAACCTGGATGGCTCAGTGCTTTCAGCAAATTCCCAAAGTTTTTTTTTTTTACTCCTCACTACAGTAGGTAACATAGAAAAGACAGATATTATCAATGTAGGTAGTTACTGAAAAATGATATGGTTTTGGGGATTTTTTTGACATTTTTTAAAAACCCTACCATCATCATGGCCCACTTCGCTGGGTTCTTCTCGGAGGCTCAGAAACCTGCCAAGGTGCCGTGTTACGGAGGACAGGAGGCCAGACAGGGCATGGCTGCCCTGTTCAAAATGGAAAGATAGCTTTTCTCTGGGGTTGCTGGTCCCGGGTTCCGAGAGTGACCTGCAGTATGGTGCTCGAGTGTGTGAGGGCCTCCGCATCTCTGGTCTGACCTGCTCCATCAGAACTCCGGAGCTGGTCACCTTCCTTGGATGTGGAAGAGTATGGGCCCTGGAGATATGACGGCCCTCTGACGAGCCATTGTTCGTTCCATGCTCTTCAACCCCAGAGCAGACAAGAAACTGGGGCTCCAGGCTCTGGCAGGTTACAGCTCTTCGCTTAGAGGCTTCTGCAGGTTGCCTAGGATACTCCAGCAAAGTTAAATTGCGCATTGAAGGACATTCCCTCTGCTGTTTCACAACAGCTGGCAGATGCTTCCTACCAAGGCTCATGATCAGCCAGAGAACCAGAAGTCCAAGACAAAAGAAACAAGGAAGCCCTGTCTTCTCATAAACCCACAACACCGCTGTGTACTTGACGCGTCAGAAAACGTCCAAAGTCAGCGGCATCGTCAAAACCCTCCATGACTTGTATCAAGTGAAGGTTTCCCTCATCTTCATTCCTTATTCTTCATTCGTTTGCATTGCGGTGGTCCATTAGTACACAAGAAGTCCATTTTCAGAAGCGCATGTTGACTTGCCGTGGCTGAGAAGAAGTACGGCTGGGACTTCAGCTATGAGTCGAGACTTGTCTTCCTGAGAGGAAGTGGGGTGCCAGATAGACTGTTTGCGTGCAGACGTCCTTTCGTTCTGTCCAATCAGAGGGCACAAAGGTTGAGTAAGGGCCTGTGTAGCTGTGGTTAAAGTTTTAGTGAAAGATAAGACGCTGAACCTGTGTTTTACTGGAGTTGTTTGTATTTTTATTTGAGTTTCAGTTCAGCGTATTTGATTATGATCGCATAAATTGTTTGATTTTAAGTATCTTGCTGTTTAGTTGGATTTATAGTGGTATTAAAAAGAAATGTGTACAAAAGCTGAACAAGGTATGATCAACTCATCCATGACATCAAGTGTTATTTAAAAAAACCTTCCTTCCTTCCTTCTTGTTGCCTTTTTACATTTCAGTTCAGTTTCACTCAACCTTGAGAATGCACATGACCTTCAAAGTGCAGGTACTTCTGATTATCTTCTGAGTCTGGTGGTAAAACCTCATTGGTCAATCAGAATCAAGGTCTGGATTTGGATTTGGATTTGTGGTCCAGTGGTCTGTAATACAGCATAATGCAAACATCAACCAGGATGACTTCAGAATAACACTTGAAAAGGTGGGTTCAATATCAACCAGTGTGGTTCAGAGGAGGATGGATTCCCCTTCTAGAGTTTTGGTCAATCTCCAAAGTGCTTTCCATATGCAGTCACCTTTGTCTTGCTGATAAAATGCTCTAATTAAAAATGAGCTTCCAGGGGTCATGTTCTGTAACATGGTGCTCAGTATCTATTAAATTGCAAAGGACTATTTACAACAGACGAGTGTCAATATGCAACATTAACACAGCGACCACAGCTTCTCTGACTGTCTATTCTCAGACACGTTCTTCTCTGGGAACAGTAACCAGAGGACGTCCACACGGGAAATGTCACTACAGATACACCTAAAGCACTCCTCAGGCTCTGCCATGCTCATAAATATTCACGTGGCCCTATTTTCAAACCAACAGTCCCCCTGGGCCAGGATGGAAGGCATTGTCAAGATAGCTAGAGGAAACTGAGAATCCTCATACAGGAAGTGCTTTTCTATGCGATATGCCTGCCGTGCTGATACATGGAGAGAACAACAAGGGCAAAACCAAGAACAACCAAAGCACAAAAACTACACTTTCTTATTTATTTGGGTGACTTTTAGTATTCTGAGTTTAAAATAGTCATAGTCTGACTCACCACTATATGAAGCAGATTTTTAAAATTATAAAATGACACAGAAGTTCTCACTGAGCTTCAAAATACCATGAGTATACCAAAAACAGTCACTTCAGAGAAACACATTGTTCTTCGGCGGAATATAAATCACCGCGGGACTTCACTCAATCGACACTCATGGCAAAGAAGAAACGGTGGTGACCATTTCCTGTTCTGTGGACCACAGCTAATGCCGAAACCACCTCGCTGTGAGTGTACTGATCCCCTTAGAGATCGCTTGGAGTGTTAGCTCTGGACAACAGCAATAAACACCTAGCCTGACACACTTCCTGACGCCTCGTGGCCAAAAGCAGTGTGTGAAGCAAGCCATTTAAACACCAGGGGTTCCTCTGTGCCACCGGGACTCTGGAATAACGTCAACCCACGCCACTGTCAAATAATAGACAGCCTGACTATTAAGACAGAAAAAAGGAAATACTTTTAAATGCTACAAATGAAGAATAATCATAACCATTGCACCCCTACTGCCACAGTCCTACTGTATTTACACTCATGTGCACAGTTAGTCATGTTTCCCTTATAACTACAACCCTAATGTTTCCGCAGTTAGGAAAGAAAATGTGGAAAGAGACATGGCGTTAACCTATAAACACACAAAATTCGCTGACATTGGTTTATATAGCTTTGCAGCAGACATTTAGAGCTTTTTAAAAAGAAAAGGACAAAGAAGAGTTCAAGGATGTTGCCTAGTAACTATTGAATCTTGAATATTTGCATTAGCATGAGAGCTTTCTTGGTCAGTACTAGCTTTTCTACCTGTTCAGCATTGTTGTGTCTGTACATAAAAACACATAATAAACATCTATCAGTATATTTCTATATAAAATACAGCCAAGAAAAGCAGGCAGATGTGTAAATATCGTAAGTGACCTCTGCTGACTACGGTAAGACAAACAAAAAATGGCATTCAAGATTATGAGGATTACAAAACCTGCAAAAAGGACAAGCTCAGGATGGAGCTCAACTGGTAAATCTCTGAGAAGGTCATTGGCAGTGAAAAATGTTTAACACGACCGAATAATGAATGGCATGACAGTTCAAGGCATTAAGAAGACCTTAAAATTCCCCAGGTCTATGTCTGATGGAGCATCTGTGGGATGTGCTGGACAAACCAATTTGATCCAGGGAGGTTCCATCTCCCACGTTACGGGAAGCCTTGCTGCTGGATACCAGCGGCCATAATCACAGGTCCATTTTGGCTCATAGCCGTTTTGCCAAATTAAAGTTTGTCAGGTGTAACTGTGATTGTGACTCTTTGCAAATTTCGAAATAAATCACAGCAATAAGACTCACTCAGCACTAGTGCACATTAACACGATGGATGCAGTGACATTGTTCTTATCTACCCTCCCACCAGCCCTCCTTCCTGTCCTGGTGACGTACGAGGACACAGGGAAGAAGCCTGCAGGCTCGGTCTTCTCTTCTTTCCTCGTTCCTTCGTAGCGGGTACAAGTGTCGGTACACAGGGAACACACGGGCCCTGTCTAAAAATAGCACCTGGATATAAAAAGGCACATTAAACTGCTGCCGCAAGGCCACACAGAGAGGACAGGAGAGGGCAAAAGAGGATAATAAACTAAAAACACACGTTCTCTATTGCTAGGGAGAGGGCAAGAGTGGGTATCATAGATATATACAGTAGATGAGCATGAGTCAATACCGCTGCCACATTTGGACAGGGTTCCAAGCTCATTCTCTGACAGTATGGGCAAAGATGCAGGATTGTCAGTGTGAAACACTGCAGCACCGCACACTGAAATGTGTCTTCTGCATTTAACCAGTCACCCTTGGTGAGCAGTGGGCAGTCATGACAGGTGCCCGGGGAGCAGTGTGTGGGAACGGTGCTTTGCTCAGTGGCACCTCAGTGGCTTCTTGGAGGTTCGGCATTCGAACCCATGTGATGAACCCTTCTGATTACGAGTCCGTGTCATTACCCGCTAGGCCCTGCATACTGTGGTAATAACGAAGGATCAAGGCATAACATTTCATAAGTAAGATTTTGTTTTTTCATCTTCTGTGTTACGAAATTTTGTGTTCGACAAATAACGACATTCATGTTACGGATCATCTGTCTTCCCACAGGACAGTCACAGCTTCTTGGCAAATCTGCACGAAATGCCTCCGTGTATGGACCTGCCCTGTCCTGTCTAGTTATTTTTTCCCAAATAAACAGGTAAATGGATGTTCATCTTTCATATTAAATATAGTAGCTTTACATTTAATTAAATTGAAAGTAGCCGTGTACAGCTCATTGTCTATAGTTCTCTACAAATTCATACAAATGCCTGTTACATTTTGAACAAAATTATGCTATGTTTTTCTATCAATTTATTCACAGCTTGGATGTAAATAAATGTCTGACATCTAAAACAAACCAAGACAAAAAAAAATCGCTTCTCAAATTTCCCAGTTTACGGTCCTTTAAGTCTGTATTCCAAAAACTCAAGGCAAAACTTGGCCAAAAAGGCAGGTAAGTGATAAGCCACCCCAAAAATAGAGTGGCAGAGTTTATTTTTACCACCTCATGGTTTTTTTTTTTTTTTTTTAAACATAGGGGGAAATCCTGCCAAACCCCCACCGATGACACTACGACACCGAGCAACAGGACGGCAGAGTGAGAGGAGGGGACGCGAAGAACGTTCCATTTCCTCTTTCACCGCGCCTGCCTATTGTAAGGCTGGCGTGGGCACGACGCTACCCCCACGCAAAAAAACTTTTACCCGACTCCTCAAACAGAGCAGTGGTCCAGCTCTGATGTAACTTTTTGGTTCTTGAATTTCATTTACATTTTAAACCTCAACTGACCCACAAAAAACTTATATAACGTGTGCAAAAACTGCCAAAGGAGCAAATAAAAGTGACAGAACAGTAGGCTGTGATAATCCTCAAGAATCAGGCCAGATGTGGGTCAAGCCTGCAGCCAGCTTCTGATGCTACCCTGTCAAACTAAACGGGGAGCAAAGAATACATAAATAAATAAAACCAATACACAGACTTATTTAAAACAAAGGAATACAATTAAAGTTCATTTCAATTTGGATAAACCAAAAAATGGTAAAAGGTTTTGCTATTACAAAGAATTAATACTGCTATTAATAATAATAATAGTAAGAATTTTTATTCATTAATAATGAATTAAAACACAGCGCCTGACGGCAGCGGACACATCGCAGGCAGGAAATATTCAACTGTGATTGATGCCGCATCAACAGGGCGCCATATTAAGAAATAATCAGTGAATCTTAAAACCACTAAAGCTCAATACATCGTTTCCGTTTTTTCCCAACAGCGGTGTGTGTCGAGACCAGCGTGGCTCCTGCTGACTCAGTCAATGACCTGAGCCCATTTACTGCCCTTCAATCAAGCAATCAAATGGCGCTTTCAGTGCTGCCAAATAACCTAAGGCTGGAGAGCACTGCCAACCGTTTCGTACCACACACACACACACAAGTAGGATTTTCAAAAGCCCTTTATTTCAAGCCCTGTCTCTCTTGGCAGCCAAGCTCACATTGCTAAGCAGTGAAGTGTGAGTTTAAGCTATTATCAATCATCTGCGGTGTAGAACGAAGTAGACACAATAACACACAACCAGCACACACATCATTATGATCACATCATTACGCTGGAAGTCATAAAAAAAACATAAATTACCTGTTCTTTTAAAGCATTAATCTGCCTCAGCCACAAAACATGTGAGACGTACGAAGTCCAGCAGGCAAAACACGTGACAACGCAGCACACGGTGGACCCTTCATGCTATATTTAGGTGCAGGACGGCCATCATCCAGAAGGCTTTTGTCTTCTTTCCTATCATTGACAATGCTGGGAACAATTGAGGGGGCGGCAGGCAAGTTGTTGCAAAGAGGAGATTACTCCGATTCTGCAGCAAGGCCTGGGATCCGGGGACAAGGCGGGTGACACGCGGCCCTGATTCAAAAAGCACACAATACACTAACACACAACCAGGCAGTCAATGCCATGCTGGAGTCCCACAGCACTCGCTGGCTGTCTCTCTGCCTGAAATCCTGTCAATAGCAGTGGAGCCAGGCAGGTGAGCCCATTCACTACATCCGTGTGTGTGTGTGTGTGTGTGTGTGTGTGTGTGTGTGTGTGTGTGTTTGCGCGTGTGTGTGCGTAGCAGCGGGAGAGCGATGGAGCGAGAGTGCTGTGCGTGAGAGAGGTGCATTTGTGCTTGAATGGATAAATACGTGAGCAGCCGTGTGAGGCAGAAGAAGCCACAGTGCCGAGATAAAAGAAAGAAAGACTCTTGCGTGAGACTGTGCGCGTGAGAAATAAAACACGTACGCGCACACAAACACAAACGTGCGTCTGGCCAAACTTCTTAACTAATGAACGAGGCAACAAAGAGTCTCATTAAATACACAAGCAGTAAGAATGGATGAGCAGAAGAATTGAAATGAAACACTGTTCCGTTTTGATGGACGTGAAATCAGGAACTCTACGTCAGGCCCAGCCAATCGCAGATCACTTCCTGCTCATGTCTACACATATTAAATGTCCTCGCGGTCACACGAGACGCCCGCTGAAAGGTGAAACCGCCACTGCTTTCTCTCTACATGCCCTATATCGTATGTTTGTTGGGAGATGTGGAGAGCGGAAGAGGGCCGGTGAAGAATCCCCCGACCCATCATGCAGCACAATTTACAATTATGCATAATAATAGAAAATATGAGCTTTACATACAGTACAGATAGCAAAACGTTAACACAAATATGAAATTCATTAAACGGATATTTAACAAAATGTGCTAATGACATTGCTCAGTGAGTCTGGACTGCAAGTGAAATGGAGTAGCATAAAATTAAAGCACAGAGAAAATAGCCTAGAGAGTAACACACACACAGAACTAAGCTTTTCACCATCCACCCAATCCCTGCAAAATATGAATTATTTATCCTCAGACCTCAAAACCAAAGCTCCATGATTGGAGGTGAGGAAGTCACCTGATCTGAAGCATGTTGTCACCCCGAGTATGACATGACCCAAGGCCATAGACAGAAAGGCGGCATTTCTATGTCTAGTAGTACTAGTAGAACCAGAGACGATGGCTTCCAGACAGATTATTGGGGCTTCAAGGTATACAACATCATCCTAATTCCTGTCTCACTTCAATCAGAATCAACATTTTTACTATATTTTTGCTCCAACAGGAGGCCATAATTGTGCGTACACTATTTAAAATTTTTTTTTTTTTTTTTTTTACAATAAACCTTTATGTAGATCAGAATTAAATGTCATTACAAAAGCTTTATTCAGTATAACAAAAAGGTGTGTCCTATTTAGGGCAGCCATGGTTATGGCCACGTGAGGTCTCAGACTCCAGGGAGTCCATATCTGCCTGGAAGCAATTACGCCCCAGGGTGTGAATGTGCTCATGCAGCACCTAGCGCGCCCCGCCCCCACAGTTAACACGCGGGCGCGAGACCGACCTCACGCGGCCTGGACCAAACAGACGTTTACGCTTTAATTACTAAATGCCTCATTTAGTGTAAGTGCTGCTGACAAAATCCCTGGCGCCTTTATCGAGCGGGGCGAGAGCGTCCTCCTCGAGGGAGGGGAGCCGAGCACGGCCTATTATCCAAGAACGATCTGGAACCGGACTCATAACAGGAAAGGGCCCTTCCTGTGTTTTCCAGGTAACGCCCGGCACCCCAGAACCGCCACTTCCAGCCAATTAGGCTCCGTAAGAGCGGAAGAAGTACCTGTACTGTAAACACAAAACGCACAGGGAATGGAAACACCGCCCCCGCCGATGTTCCACAGAGGGACGATTGTACAGAACAAAAGGCAGCCTCTTGTGTGTCTAAAGATAACGCGGCGTCTGATTCAGGTCTGTGAGATGCTGCAGACAGGAAGTGGAACGGCCATGTGAAGCTCCCATGACTGGCTGCGCAGCCGCTCCCAGTGCTCGCGGTGACGGGGTCTGAAATCACATTTTGCCAGTGGAATGAACCAGGGAGGACTTTACACAATGTGCAAAGCAATAGTCTAAATTACAAAAAAAAAAAAAAAAAATCAACAGGTCACTGCTAATCTGCATTTCTCACATAGAAAAGGGAAGCAGAAACCGCCTCTTATTCCCATAAACCTTTAACAGGCTTTAAAACGCAGCATCAATGGTCTCCAGCAGTTAAAAGGCCAGGCCACTCGGGAATCCTAATCCATACATTAAAGAGATTATACAGTGGGGACTATATAGGTTCCGGGGATATGAGCTCGCTTTGAAAACGACTCGAGAGTGGCATCGCTTACGGACAGACGCAGCGCTGTCACGGGGCGTTTGTCTGGAAGAATCGGACCCAGCTACAGTTCCCACTGTGAGTCACGGTGCAGCCATGACAACCGATCTTTGAACCCTGTCCGGCTAAAATTGGCCACTCGGGCAGGCCATAATGTCAGGTTCTCACAGCGATGCTAGAAGAAAGCTCCTCTTCAGAGCCAACCTAGCAAGAAGAAAAAAAAAAAGGCAGCCTGAGCTTTACCAAGCAGACTGACCTCTACGTGAAGATCAGGGCCATCAATCCAACCTTGTTTTGTGACATAAATCAAGGAATAGCAATGGGGCTTCTGGTCTAGTTTGATGACCACTTTGAGCCATTACTTAGTCGACATGGGATTAGGGCCCTATGATTTTTGCAATGTGCAAAACATAGATGGAATTGCAGAATCCAGCAAATAAAATGGAATCCGTTGTAAAATGCAGAATCGCTGCGGCCCAGTACGGGATGTTCGCACACGCCAACGCAACGTAGACGCGTGGTCAGCTATGGGCATGCCGAATCCGGAACAGTTGCCAAACTTGGCAAAGTTCAGCAAACAAATCAGATGATTCGAAGCATGACTTTATAAATATGGTTCCAGTTCATAATGAAAGTGGGAACAACTTTCTTTTGTATTTCAGGTCTTCCTAATTTTATTCATTTGTGAAGCACTTTTATTTTTTTTAAATGGAAGAACGTGTAATATTGTGAAACAGTTATTTGCATGAAATGCAGATATTATTTACATGTAAATGCTTTACAAAAGCAAACAGTAAATGACCAAGCACTTTGTTCAAGTGATTAAATGTGATTTGTCATATTGCATTTGTTCCTCCCCCCCCCCCCCTCACCCACTCCAAAATCACACAGTTTATAGGTGAATAAACGTTCATAACGGAAGACATGGAATTCGGCAGAATTAAAATAGAAGAAACAGACTGTAGGAAAAAATAAAATGGATTTCATAGGGCCCTACATGATTTCTCACTACCCTGCTCCTTGACTAAATGCAAGGCTGTGAATATTGATTGGTCGTGGTCTTCCAACCAATACACAGTCAGGATTTACAGCAGGGTAAAAATCCCGTGTAGTCTGAGGCCAGCGCAGATGGAAATCTGCTCCTCCGGTCTTTCCAGGCCACCGTAGAGCGGGCAGTTTATTTATCTGCTGTTGCTAAAACATCTTAATTGAAAACTGCCGGCACAGTGGGGTGGGCAGGAATAGGAAGTGTCGGCCGGCATCCTTATTGAGTTATTTTGGCGGCGGAACGCAGTGACGAACGCGCTGGTGCCGGCAGCTCCGGAATTCAGCAGTCCTCACCGCTGAGGTCATCTTACATCAGAGCGACGCATCAGAGTCCTAGCGAGGGGCGGGGGGGTGGGTGGGGGGATTTGGAACGTTCTGAGGCACAGGGCAGGAGCTGTCTGCCGACACAATCCCGCCATTCAGCCGACCAGAACACACCCAGTCCACCCACTGCCCCGCCCTCTGCAACGCCACCCTATGCCGGTTACCGGTCTACCTCCCCCACAAAACTTGCACTCATCCACCCAACAGATTGCAACCCTCTGACCCCATTCCTCACCAGCTCCCTACAGGAAGTCCTTTTACAGTAGTCATTCCCTATATGGAGGGAATGATTATTCTTGTTGTCCAGTTATAGTTTACAGCTTTAGTTATGCATGACGATCATACTAATTCATTAATTAACCTCTACAACAGGTCAGGAGGTTCATTTTGGGGATTTCATTCGGTAGGTGTAGTTGCTTACTTCTGTCATGAGAAAGCTCTAACCACATTAAAGCAAACGCGGGACTTACAGGAACTATGGATTTCAACATTTCACATCAGCAGTCAATTGGCCAGACACAAAACCCAACCTTTACACAACAGCTGAGCAGACTTGGCCAATCAAAACAGTACTCGTGCTAAACCAACCACACACACACACTCACACACACACAAACCCTTGGCAAACTAAAAAAAAAAATTGCCAATGACCTTTAAAACACACAGGTCACTTTCCCAAGCAATTAACAAAAAACATCCCAGAATAGAAACAGCCATTTCAGGGAACTCCCACATGAGCCGTATTCTGGAAGACAAACTAGAAACAAACAGTCCCCTGATCACCAGCACCATGATCTCAGCAACCTGCAACATGTCGTGCTTTGGAGGAATGCAGTGGGATGAGGTGTGGTTTGGGAAAGTAGTTGTGATAATCCCATGTTCAGAGTCCCTTTCCAGTTGGTGGCTTTGGATTTTTGGAGAGCAGCACCAAATTTTTTGCTAGAGACACAAGTTAAGAAGTCGCAAGTTAAGACAGGGATTATTGCAATCAGACCAACTACAACTTAAAGAACACCAGCCGTCATGTCCAGTTGTAGAAAGTAGAAATTGAAAGAACACAGTGCACACGAAAACGGCATCACCCATGGTGAGCAGCGGGCAGCCGGGAGGTCTGTTTCCTTAGCCGTTAGGCCACCACTGCCCAATCATGTTATCATCATGACTTACATTTAAAGCATTAATCAGAAGCCCTTATGTAGAGCGACTTACAATCAGTAGTTATAGGGACAGTCCCCCCCCCGGAGCAACTTAGGGTTAAGTGTCTTGCTCAGGGACACAATGGTAGTAAGTGGGATTTGAACCAGGGACTTCTGGTTCATGGGCGAGTGCGTTACCCACTAGGCTACTACCACCGTTTTGACTTGACACTATCATTGCTTGGAAACATTAGCACCAGACCAGAACTAGTACCAAGTGCAAGGAACCCTGTGGATGCGCCATTTCGGTGTTCCTGGGTGAGTATGTGGTACATCCGCAAATTTGGGTTTGACTTCATCATAATTTGTCGAAGACTGTTGCTTATCTATTTCATGTTTTTGTCCCCACTCATTGAAAAGAAGAACATTTCTAAACACTTTGATCACTTTGTTGTTTTGCTGCGATACAGCGGACATTAGCCTTTGTTCTGCAGAGTAATAAAACTGAGTGGGCAAAGAGTGAAAGTTGTTTCCTCCTGTATTGCATTCAGCACAGTGTAAAGGCGCAAAAGGGACAGCTGCCAGTATATAAAAGGGCTACGCCGTGGGTGGTTCGCCGTGGGTGGCAATAAAGGCATCATGGCAGGAGGAGCAGGACTGTTGTTTTTATATTTAAAAAAAAAAAAAAAAAAAAAAAAAAAAAAAACTCTACTACACCGGGCTGATAAAACGAATTCTGTCTCTGACTGTACCCTGCAACAGAAATCTCCAGATATGGTCATACACTCCAACAAGCAAGAATGGCCCACAGCCTCAAACCCTTCAGAAAACTAAACGAAAACGTAGGAAAATAAATGTTAATCACATAAATCTGTCCACTTGTGCTTCATTTAATGATCTAATAAAGTGATTTAAAATGGCAGAAAGTGAGATATGTGAGGGATGTGAAAACGGCAGTCGCTGAGAAGCCTAAGAGACAAAAGGTGACAATGGGAGAGTCCTTCTGTCAGGTGGCTGTGAAAAATCTCTCGGACTGGATAAGGATCTGCAGTCAAAAAGAGGGGAAAGAGAAAGGGAAGGGGAACCAGCAGGTGGTTCACACAGGATGTTCCCTCCCGCAGCACATGCGACGTCTCTGAGTAGCGGGTCTCGCCTTGCATTCAGTGTGACACATGACAACGGGCTGCCATGACAACGGCCCTCATCAACATGACAGTGGGATCTTTAGAGAACACAACTCAAGGGATTTGACCCCAGGATCCTGCTGGTTACACCCCTCTGATGGGAGAAAAAAAATAATCCATGTCAACCAGCAACATAGTAAAGCCTCCGAAATGAGAAATTTGGTGGCTATTTTGGGTACGTGGATGATTTCTGTTGTTTTCTCTACATCTTTTATGAAATCTTTACATTGCTGGCTGCCTACATCACCAAATGTGAACATGAATAAGACACAGATCCATACAACACTTAAGATGTCTATACGCAATGTTTTACTGACTCAGTTAATCACAATAGTTGAGGGTCAAACTATTTTCCCAATTATCTGAGCTATTTCATAATTATTGCAATATTTTAGCCTACAAATAAATATATTTCCATAAAATAAATAATTTTGCACTTAGTGTGTTCGAGATATTCTTTAAAAGCTGACTTTAAATTAAACATAAGGTTAAAGACACTACATTTTGTATGGATGATTTCATATGTAAGTTCAAAAAGGAAAAATAAAACAGATGACAGGACAGGGGGAGTTAAGAAAAATATAAATAAATAAAAAAAGCAACTAAATGTAATATTTAGTCATTCACGATATTCACAAAAATCAGCCTTCCGATTCAAGGACATATCAGTGGCAGGTGATCGGACTCAGATCAATCAACCTCACAGTCTTATCTTCAGACTCAGAGTTATGTCTTTATGACGCCAATAACCTCCCCAACGTCTGACAACGTTTATGTGTGTTTTGTAAGGGGGGGGGGCAGAATCAATAAATCCGTATTTATATATGTGAGCTTAATGCAAATCAAACTTACACGCAATGGGGGAAAAAAAGAGCACGTCATGCTGTGAAACCTCCTCTACAATTTACACGCCCGCATGCTGCAAACACCTCGAGCAAACATGGGATTTTTACAGGAATCTGTCTCGGTCAGGGGAAGGAGACGCACGGAACGATGATGCCCGATTAAAATAAAATGTATGAGAGCTTTTACCCTAAATGCAGTTGCTCTCTGTGAAACAATGACGCCTGATGATGATGATGAGGTTGATGAAGGGGTTGCCTTGTGATTACAGATTACAGGCGCATGGCTCCCCAACACACCAGCCTTATATAGTACAGAAATGACTCATTCTACACCAGAACGACAAAAAATTATATTTGTGGTCCTTTCCTAACATTATGGCAAAGGCGGCACCTAAAAAAAGACCTGAAGAGAGTCAGGAACTGACCATTAAAACACACACAAAAAAAAATAAAAAATCCCTAAACTCTCCATAAAAAAAGCACTGGACGTCTGAAGGTAACTGAATTTGAATTAAAAGGCAGAACCGTAATAAAAATAACACGCTTTGCTTTAAATATAATTTTGTACAACGTGGGTGTGTTGTCACTGTGGAACTATTTTAACCTGAACCGTACTTGGTGTGTGTGTGTGTCGTTTTAATTAAGAGTTCATTTTCTCTCTTTAATGAACGTTTCTCACCGTAAACACGCAGCCATCCCTGCAGCTGGCAGAACGACCCGACGAGGACGCCGCCGTCGCCCAGGAGCGCCCCATGAACCGAGTCCGCGTCGCCGGTGCTCGAGTCCGCGTCCATGCTCCCTCCCTCCCGCCGGCTCCGGCCGTCCACCGCGTCCCGGCTCCCTCCCGCCGGCTCCGGCCGTCCACCGCGTCCCGGCTCCCTCTCCGCTCCTCCGCTCCTCCTCCGCTCGCTTCACTGCACGGCGCCGCCGGCGCCCGGCATCAACACCCTCGGTCTCACCGGAGCGCGGAAAGCTCGACTACCGTCGCGTCATCTGACGGAAATCAGGGAAAAGCGGACGAGCGGAATCAGGGAAAAGTTGCCGGTGGTGCCGTCAGCATCGTCCAGTCCCTGCCCGCGCACTTTCACCACTGGCGGTGCGAGTAAAATCCTCCATGGCGTAAAGCGACGAGCGGCTGAAGCGGTTAGTTAGTTGGGCTGGAGGGAGGGAGAGTTCCTCTCAACACTGTCCGCTCCTTAGATGGCCAGCGCAGCGGGGGAAGTTGGGAACTCTTCTTCTTCCTCCTCCTCTTCTTCTTCTTCCTCGGGACGTCCAGACACCAGGAGCGGCGGTGTTACGGGGCAGCGGCTCCCCACCTCAGTGGCACGCCGTCGCCAGCGCCGCCGAGATCCCGGGATTCAGGGGAGAGCAGTGGATCCCGGATCGGAGGATCCCCGAGCGCATCGATTGTGAACTTTAATCTTCTTTCACGGCTTTGTCCTGCACTGTCATTGACGAGATCACGAATTTCATTAGGACATTTTTACTGAATGGGACAGCTTAATTTAATCAAATGTATACTCTAAGTCGGACTTTCAGTTTGTACTCAGTGAAGATGATTTCATGCCCACTGTTTCATGATGTCATACAATTTTATTACTTTTTACTATTTTTGTACAATGTTTATGGCTTTGCTTTTATAATATGTATCATTTGTAAAGCTCCCTTGAATAACTTTGAAGTTACACAATACGCTCTATGAATTAAGAGGCCTTTTTTGTTTTACTTAAAAAGAGATTTAGCTTAATAAATCCTCCATAGAAAACAAACATTATCCCTTCTGCAATATACAGTTTATGTGCACCATAATAATCAAAAACATAAAAATATTTGCGCTACAGTGACATCTTCCGGTTAGATGAACAAAATTCACGTTACTTCGTCACGAAACGTGTGTGAAAGTACAGGTATTTATGATGAGTGTATTCAGGCATATCTAAAACGAGAATAAACTGCATAGAATGTCCTCAATTCTTGCTTTTGGCTCTGAGCTCGTCTGTAGTGAAAGATAAAAAAGAAATGTTAAATTGTAATTCCCACGCGACTGTTGCAAATGCAGCGAATAACATTAAAATCTCTGTTGGAAATTACAGTGCATCTGGAATGTCTTCATAGTGCAGAATTTTTTTCACATTTTGTTATGTAACAGCCTTATTCCAAAATGTTTTTTCTCGGAATTCTACACACAATATGACAATATAACCCCATAACGACAACGTGAAAAGTTTCCTTGAGGTCTCATGTACATAAGTATTCACAGCCTTTGCTCAATACTTTGTTGATGTACCTTTGGCAGCAATTACTTGCCTCAAGTCTTTTGAATATGATGCTACAAGCACACCTATCCTGACAAAGGCCCTTCTCCCTCAATTGCTCAGTCTAGGTGGCTGGCCAGCTTTAGGAAGAGTCCTGGTGGTTTTTAACTTCTGCTCACAAAACCTCAAGTAAACTTTTTTGACGTTGTCATTATGTTGTTTGTGGAATTCTGAGGAAAAAATGAATGTAATACATTTTGGAATAAGGCTGTAACATATCAAAAATGGGTGCACTGTATGTTTCACTGATATTAATACACAGTACACTACACAGTACACAGCACAGCAATGTTTTTATGGCTATTGAGTGAGATCAAGATTTGCCTTGATGTGTAAGCTTTGTCAAAATAGGTGTTACAGCTTCTTCAAGGAGTTTTCTCTGTTCATCAAAGTCTTTAATATTTGGGTTTTCTGCAGTCTGCATCCAGTTTGTAGTCTCAGAGCAGGCAGTCAGGCAAATGTTCTGAAAAGCAACATTTGAACACAAGCTGAACACTGACGGTAAAGAAAGAAAATGTATTGTATTTATTGCCTGCACTTTACCTTGTCCTCCCGGTTCAGCTTTCTTTTTGCTCTCTCTGGTTTGACTATAGAGTTCTCAACCATTGCAATATATGACTGCAAGCTCTGCTTAGCCTCTATATAAAAAAGGTCTGTTTAGTCTGAAACACATTACAACTCCTTTTACACTCGACAGCTTTTATTTACCAGCCCAGGTGAAATAATCCACACATTCTTGCTGAGAATACCGGAGGGCGACTTCTACAGGTCTCTCCCCAATGAAGGTTTTTGACTGCATGTCAGCACCAAGCTCCACCAAAGTTTTTGTTGTGTCAAGATGACCCCAGGCAGCACAGCAATGCAATGGAGAATAGCCTGCAATTATAGTACATGGCACTAACAATGTAATCAAAGTATCTATCTATCTATAGTACAGGCCACACCTTGGACACACCTTCTCATTCAATGTGTTTTCTTTATTTTCATGACCATATACATTGGTAGATTCTCAATTCAAAACTATGAATGAACACATTTGGAGTTATGTACTTAACAAAAAAGGTGAAATAACTGAAAACTTTAGCACTTGTTGACCCCTTTGCCTTCACTCTGTGGTCCAGCTCACTCCAAACCATCTCAATTGGGTTTAGGTCCTGTGACTGTGGAGGCCAGGTCTGCACTTTTAGTTAAGTACATAACTCCAGATGCGTTCATTCATAGGTTTGATGCCTTCAGTGAGAATCTACCAATTTAAATGGTCCTGACAATAAAGAAAACACATTGAAGGATACATCTAGCTATCTATCAGCAATTAGTGATCTTATAGCGACCTCTGGCGGTAGCTGCGTTGACTCGGGCTCCATGTTGCACCAGCTCCCGCACTACGCTGCTTCTACCCAGCATGGACGCAGCAAACAGGGCATTTCTCCCGGCCTCGTCCCGCTCCCACGAGAAATCGAGCGCCTCCTCATTCCATGCGACGCTCTCGTTGCCCAGAAATGTCCGAAGACCTTCAACGTCTCCCGTTAAAGCGAAGTGAAGCGCTGAGCCCGAGGCCATGGTCAGTCGGCGTTCTCCTGCTCTGTGTTTTCATTGGTTCCCATAGATACCAGTCGTCCGAATTGTTCTCTATACTGTCGGGAACTGTTCTTCAAAGCAAAAAAGGTTCAGAACATAAGACACATATATCGTTGAAATCTATTTTTAATATATTTTAGGCCTGTAATGGAATGTAATAATAACAATAATAATAGTAATAAGGAGATAATTAAAAAATTACAGCATCAAAATATTTTTAAGTATTTGTACATGAATTGAAAATTTACATTTGACTAGAAAGATACTGCAGACAGCAGTAAAACTGAACTGCGAAGTACTTGCACACGGAACCATTTGTGTGCGGCATCACATTGCTCGTCCAGTTTGTCCACCCGGGACGTGAATTTCGCGCACCAGCCGCCCTGTGTGGAATTCGGCTGCGGAATCCGAGCTCCGTTCGGGCTTTTACACGTCTGCATCCCGAACGAGGGCTTTATCGGCTTTCTCCTCGCTTGGATGGACATATGAGGTATCGGCGGGATTTTGTGCTGGCGTGTACGGACGCGTGGGCTCCGTGTTCGTCTTTTAAACGGGGAAAGGCTAGTTCAGATTAGCAACGGGGCGCCCACAGTCATCCTTGTCTCTAGCGGCTCATTCACACGGCCCAACTTGGTGGAAATAGTTTTCACGATCGGTGGATGTGTGGATATATGTGCAGTTTGTCGTGTCGTGGCTTACTAACAGCTGGCGTGGCTACGTTAGCCTTTAGCTGACGTTAGCTGCCTCGGATCATAATTTATGTTGGCAGGGAGCTGTGCCATAGACGTTGCACAGTTTTAAATCCGCTGCGTGTACGGGTCCACGGGGCCAGTACTCCTTTTTTTTGGTTTTAATGTACGACGTGTCTGTGATATCACACTTCGTTAGAGGTGCGCAGAATAACTTTTTCTTTTTTTTCCGGCCGGTTATTTAGTAAAGCCCCCGAAGAAACTGCACACAGACCTGTTTTCAGTGAAATCGTTCCACCTCACACACTTACACAACGGGGCAGTTCTGTTACCACCAGTTGGTACATAAGAGGAAAAACTAATAGCCATTGTGTGTGTGTGTGTGTGTGTGTGTGTGTGTGTGTTTGTGCTTGCAGGTTTGCGGTTAGGTGAGTGTCCGGGGTTGTGTGTTCTGTGCATGGACGGAAAGCCAATGCGCAGGTAATCTTTAACTTCCAAATGCTACGTTGCAACTCCCTTCATGAGTATTTGATGCTCTGATGGCGAGTCTTAAATGCACAATTAATTACGGCTCTGCAGTTAGTTAAGATGTACAGATATCAACAGTCACTTGACCATGTGACTCAATCATTTTGTCTGAGCTAATGGGTGGGAAAATGTACAAAGAGTCAACCTGAAATTTAACTCACACAGCATCACTTTCAAAGATTTTCCTTATCATTTACATTTTCAGCATTTATCAGACGCCCTTATCCAGAGAAACGTACAATCAGTAGTTACAGGGTTGAGTGTCTTGCTCGGGGACACAATGGTAGTAAGTGGGATTTGAACCTGGGTCTTCTGGTTCATAGGCGAGTGTGCTACCCACTAGGCTACTACCACCCATTATGAAATGTCTTTTTGCATTTCTTTTTTGAGTTGATGTGAAATTGCAGACACACCGCCTACTTTTAACCTCTCTGCTAAGTCCTCCCTTCTCCGGCGTGATTTCTTATGTTCTCTGGAGGCACTGGGGGATTATTTTAAAACCCGCACATGAATTTATTTCTTTTTGCCTCATGTCATTATTCCGGGTAAAAGGGGATTTTGGGTGGGTTTTTTTCATGCTGTGGGTGCTAAGGCCATCAGCCTGCCAGCTGTGATTTTGGCTGGGAGCCAATTGAATCTTGCCAAGGCCAAGTATGCTGTCTGGCCCCTGCAGTCACTGCGCTAAAAATAGCTTACTTGGCCCGATTGGATGGATGGATGGATACTTACCCATTGATTTCATCTTTAAAGCAGTTTAAGGAAGGTAGAACCCCCTCCCCTTGTGTCACAGAGTTCTGGCTGGAACAGCTCATAGCATTTGGGGGAACACACTTGCTGAGACTTTCTGGGCGCAGCGGCTTGAAACAGATGCTGGTGGAGAGGCCAGTCTGCGTTTGCGCTCCTGTGACCCCTGACGTGTAGTTAAAAATGGGCCTGTGGGCAGTTCGGGGGATAATCTAGGGACTGCTTTCTCCTGCTTCTCAGATTTACACTTGAGCCACATTTAGTCAGTCCCCATGGAGACTGTTATTTATAAGGGGACATGTTCACATTGGTGACTACAGTCAGCCTGTCAGCTATCCCATGTCTAATTTGTTGAATTGCAGTACCATTTCCTGAATATGAGCAGATGATTAGGTGATCAGGTCAACCAAATCTCACCAACCAAGGAAAGGATTGTGAGCCTCTGCTGTAGATTTAACTTTCCTATTTCACCTTGTTTAGACTGCTGAATTCTTCCAGGGGTGAATTTATTATAACATTATGTAACAGTGACTATAAATTGGTTTAGTTAGATTTGTCAATTGTTTAATTATGTTTTGATAGGCTTATGTCTATGACGCATATCAGTTGAGAGAGTGCAAAATAAACTGTTGCTTATAAAAAAAATTTTTTCCAGAGCTGTATTGTCCCTTAATGTGTTTATTTTCAGCAAACCATTTATATATATTTTTTTATTTCCCCTGTTTTCATTTAGGGTTAACAGTGCACGCCAAGATACTACCGGAATGGACATCACCAGTCGCTGCACCTTGGGTGACCCCAACAAGCTTCCTGAAGGGGTACCCCAGCCTGCGCGGATGCCTTATGTCTCAGACAAGCACCCCCGCCAGACCCTGGAGGTCATTAACCTGCTGCGGAAACATCGCGAGCTGTGTGATGTGGTGCTTGTGGTCGGAGCCAAGAAGATCTATGCGCACCGTGTCATCCTGTCTGCCTGCAGCCCCTACTTTCGGGCCATGTTCACGGGAGAGCTGGCCGAGAGCCGGCAGACTGAGGTGGTGATCCGGGATATTGATGAGCGAGCCATGGAGCTGCTCATTGACTTCGCCTACACGTCGCAGGTACGGGCTTCTTGCAGTCAAGTTTCTTTGTGTGCCTTGTTGCTGTGAAGTGTGTCAAGAAAAATAAAGGGAGCGCCTAAACAACACAATATAACTATCACAATTTTTTTTTTTTAAATCCAACTGTCCACTTAGGAAGCAACACTGATTGGCAATCAATTTCACATGCTGTGCAAATGGAATAGACAGCAGGTTAAGTTCTAGACTATTATCAAGACATCCCCAATAAAGGTGTGGTTCTGCTGGTGGTGACCACAGACAACTTCTCAGTTCTTATGCTTTCTGGCTGGTGTTTTGGTCACTTTTGAATGCTGCTGGCAGTGCTACCACTCTACTGGTAGCATGAGACTGAGTCTACAACCCACACAAGTGGTTGTGCAGCTCATCCCGGACAGCACATCGATGCGAGCTGTGGCAAGGAGGTTTGCTGTGTTTTGTCAGTGTAGTGTCCAGAGCTTGGAGACGCTCTCTGGAGATGATGGAAGACGTGGAATCAGGAGACGTGGAATCAGGAGACGTGGAAGAGGACGTAGGGGGGCAGCAACCCAGCAGCCGGACTGCTAAGAACCCTTTGTGCAAGGAGGAACAGGAGGAGCACTGCCAGAGCCCTGCAAAATGACCTCCAGCAGGCCACAAATGAGCACTGGTCTTCTCAAACGGTCATACGGGTGGTATGAGGGCTCGATGCCCACAGGTGGCCATTGTGGTTTCAGCTCAACACCATGCAGCATGTTTGCCAGAGAACACAAAAATTGGCAAATTCGCCACTGAAAGTGATGCGATTTTCATTGTGATACACTGCACATGGTGCACACAACGAAATATGTCCTCTCCATTTTAACCCATCCATAGTGAGCCCATTCCCCTGACATGAATCTAATTGAGCACGTATGGGACATCATGTCTCGCTCCATCCACCAACGCCACATTGCACCACAGACTGTCCAGGAGTTGGTGGATGCTCTAGTCCAGGTCTGGGAGGAGATCAGGAGCATGCCCAGGCATTGTTGGGAGGTCATACACACTACTGGGCCTCATTCTGACTTAAGGACATTACATCAAGGAAATGTTTGTGGCTGATTAGGAACGATCAGTTGTCAATAGGACAGTGGTCCAGTTAATACCTCTAGGAAGCAGCTGGAGGAAATCAAACCTGTGTCCAGATTATATTTGGTCTTACCAGAAAACCATGAAAACATTGATTGTAAAAGGAGGTTTACCCACAGTACTTGTTTAAGGAAATCAAAGGCAAATGCTGTGTCATCTTACGTTACTTTTTTGCTTCATATTTTGCAGTTTTGGACTCAAAAATTTGGACTCAGAATCTGACCATGTTCATCTGAATCTTTTAATTGTAGTACAGAATATGCTGCTGACATAAACAATGGGTACAGATAGAAACACTGCAAAGTAAGGGCAACATAAAGAGCAGTTCACCTTGTGAGGAAAATATAAGCATAGGATTTATCTACTGATGATGCAAGAAAAACAATGATGTATGTCCCGTAATGGGGAGAAACAATGAAGGACATGTACACTCTACAGCCAGCCCACCAAAAGCAATCCTTCTACTCCCTTTCAGTTCCTTTGTAAGACTATCTAGAGTCCTATAGTTCCAGGTGGACGTTTTTTGTAATTGGTTAATGTAAGTTACTCGGCAGTAAATGTTGAGCATTTACTGTATAGTATGGGATAAATGGCAACACAGTCCTTAAATGTCCATTGACAGATTCAATAAAGTTGAGTTAATGTCAATATTGGCTGCTGAAAAAAGCCAGTTAAGTGTTCATTTGAAATGTTTTCTCGATTGCTTATGTCACTATTAACCACATCTAATTTATTAATGAAATGTTTTTCTTCGTTGAGGCAGCCTGTCTCATTTTGATAAGTGGCTTTTCTTGATCTTTACCGAGACCAAATGTTATGTGCAGGTGAATATGCACCCATTTATAGCCCCTTCTTGGCGCACATGAGAACTATGAATACTTTCACTGGTGGTGTTATGTAGGGTTTGACTTTTCCGCTCTAGTTTTTGGCTATGTAAATATTTAATGCAGAATGTGTGGGGAGTTGTTACAATAAGGTCCCAGACATGGAAGGGAAAGAAGCAATTCATTTTTATAACCCTAATAACACCCAGGAGTTTTACAGGACACTGGAGGGCAACTCATGAACTTGCTTCTATTACTGTCTGTGTGTAGTTGTAATTTTAATATTCATGAGTGTTGCTAGATAGATGGATGGAGCAGGATGGAGGAACTGTACCACAGCTGATCATGAGCTCTCCACAAACTCTCAATCGTCCAGAAACCCTCTCCTTGGCTTGATTTCATGCAGTAAATGGTAGAGTGCTAGTAGCCTAGTGGGTGACACAATCCGAGACACTTAACCCTGAGTCGGTACTCTGGATAAGATGATGTGAAATGGAAAATGTACAGTAAATGGATGCATTAATATGAAGTGTTTAGTGAGTAACAAGGATGTCGGTGGTGCTGGTTTTGACGCGCTGTTTTTCGGCCAGGTGACTGTTGAGGAGGGGAACGTACAGACTCTGCTGCCCGCTGCATGTCTGCTGCAGCTGGCCGAAATCCAGGAAGCGTGCTGCGAGTTCCTCAAGCGGCAGCTCGACCCGTCCAACTGCCTGGGCATCCGTGCCTTCGCTGACACGCACTCCTGCAGGGAGCTGCTGCGCATCGCTGACAAGTTCACGCAGCACAACTTTCAGGAGGTACATCCCTCTCGGCCTCCTCGCCACCTTTTATCTTCTTTTATCATACTTTAACCTCATGCGGTGTCCTTTTTTTTTTTTTTTTTTTTTTTTGTCCCTGGGTTTTTCTCAGTTTGGGGGAGAGTTTAGACTCTTGATCCATGCCGTTTCTTTACGATTTTCCATATTATACCATAACTTTAATTTAGATTTAGGTTTTGAATGAGTTTCCTGTATTATCGCAAAAGCCAAGAAATTGTGATATGTGACATGGCTGTGAGTCAGACCATTTTAATACAGCATGAAAGTGTCTAGCTTTAAAGGCTAATGAGGAGGAGAGCGGCCTATGAAAGTTGAAGTATTTTCGGAAATCAACACTATTCACAAACCGCTATGTTTGGCACAGAAACAGTCATGTCTGCGTTTTTCCCGAAGAAAATAAATCCAGATCAGTCCATCTGAGCTGCTGCTGTCTGAAGGGCGAAGCAGAATGGCGCAACTGCAGGACTATAGACAGGCTAGGCGAACTAGGAGATCAGGGACAATTGAACCTTCAGCCCAAGTTTCCATAGTCTTAAGACTTCTGCAGGGTTTGTCCCCTGAATTGAGATATATTCTGTCTGTACCCCAAGTACCCCCCCCCTCTCAAAAAAGACTAAAAATGCTATTTTTAACCGCAATTACATTCAATAAAGTTGATCCCCTTCAGTTTGCTGTGCCTCTTCCACCCCACAGTTATCCTGTATTTGGTGACTGCATGGCTCCTTGTTATTTTTACCCCTTTTGGTTGCTGGTGTCATGTTATTTCCGCTGCTTTTTAATTGCAAGGGACAAGTTTGGCAGTCCAGAGAGAGCGCTGTTTACTTCAGATCACAGCCCCCCAAAAAAATGGGTCGCAGGCACACTGATGACATTTCTTAAACATGTTTTTCTAGCCGAAGTGCTGTGGCAGTCTGCAAAAATTGATTTTAATTCATCAGAATTGCATTTCTGAGGTGGGAAGCTCTCTTCACAGGTCCCTTTATTCTAAAGAGTCATTAAACATCAGTCTTATCCTGTTCCATGTAGAGCCTCTTAGGTCTCTGGGGTTCGTGGATTGATCGGCAGCTAGTTCCGACTTGGCCTGAGTGACTCCCATCTCAAGCCCAGGCTTTGATCAGTGTGATAAGACATTCAGTGGGGAATGTGTCTGATCTGTCTTCCAGGTGATGGAGAGTGAGGAGTTCATGCTCTTGCCGGCCAATCAGCTGATTGATATCATCTCGAGCGACGAGCTGAACGTGCGCAGCGAGGAGCAGGTCTTCAATGCGGTCATGGCCTGGGTGAAGTACAGCATCCAGGAGCGCCGGCCTCAGCTTCCCCAGGTACCCACTGCACCTTTTAATAGCCAGCGCATCAGCTGTGTATCTCAGCACTGAACAATGTGGGATGTGGCCTTCCCCCTCACATCACAATATGACTTGAAAATATCATTTATTGATACTGTGGAAAAACTGTGTAAACATCAGGACAACCCTAATCTGGAATTGCTTGACCCTCTCTGCTGTGCAGAATGGACGAAGCACTCTTTACACCTATTAGCCACTTGAGGACCATACAGGAAGTGCAGAATTATTAGGCAAATTAGTATTTTGTCCACATCATCCTCTTCATGCATGTTGTCTTACTCCAAGCTGTATAGGCTCCAAAGCCTACTACCAATTAAGCATATTAGGTGATGTGCATCTCTGTAATGAGAAGGGGTGTGGTCTAATGACATCAACACCCTATATCAGGTGTGCATAATTATTAGGCAACTTCCTTTCCTTTGGCAAAATGGGTCAAAAGAAGGACTTGACAGGCTCAAAAAAGTAAAAAATAGTGAGATATCTTGCAGAGGGATGCAGCACTCTTAAAATTGCAAAGCTTCTGAAGCGTGATCATCAAACAATCAAGCGTCTCATTCAAAATAGTCAACAGGGTCTCAAGAAGCGTGTAGAAAAACCAAGGTGCAAAATAACTGCCCATGAACTGAGAAAAGTCGAGCGTGCAGCTGCCAAGATGCCACTTGCCATATTTCAGAGCTGCAACATCACTGGAGTGCCCAAAAGCACAAGGTGTGCAATACTCAGAGACATGGCCAAGGTAAGAAAGGCTGAAAGTCGACCACCACTGAACAAGACACACAAGCTGAAATGTCAAGACTGGTCCAAGAAATATCTCAAGACTGATTTTTTTAAGGTTTTATGGACTGATGAATTGAGAGTGAGTCTTGATGGGCCAGATGAATGGGCCCGTGGCTGGATTGGTAAAGGGCAGAGAGCTCCAGTCCGACTCAGATGGCAGCAAGGTGGGGGTGGAGTACTGGTTTGGGCTGGTATCATCAAAGATGAGCTCGTGGGGCCTTTTCGGGTTGAGGATAGTCAAGCTCAACTCCCAGTCCTACTGCCAGTTTCTGGAAGACACCTTCTTCAAGCAGTGGTACAGGAAGAAGTCTGCATCCTTCAAGAAAAACATGATTTTCATGCAGGACAATGCTCCATCACACGTGTCCAAGTACTCCACAGCGTGGCTGGCAAGAAAGGGTATTAAAGAAGAAAAACTAATGACATGGCCTCCTTGTTCACCTCATCTGAACCCCATTGAGAACCTGTGGTCCATCATCAAAAGTGAGATTTACAAGGAGGGAAAACAGTACACCTCTCTGAACAGTGTCTGGGAGGCTGTGGTTGCTGCTGCACGCAATGTTGATGGTGAACAGATCAAAACAATGACAGAATCCATGGATGGCAGGCTTTTGAGTGTCCTTGCAAAGAAAGGTGGCTATATTGGTCTCTGATTTGTTCTTGTTTTGTTTTTGAATGTCAGACATGTATATTTGTGAATGCGGAGAGGTTATATTGGTTTCACTGGTAAAAATAAATAATTGAAATGGGTATATATTTGTTTTTTGTTAAGTTGCCTAATAATTATGCACAGTAATAGTCACCTGCACACACAGATATCCCCCTAAAATAGCTAAAAATAAAAACAAGCTAAAAACTACTTCCAAAAACATTCAGCTTTGATATTAATGTGTTTTTTGGCTTCATTGAGAACATGGTGGTTGTTCAATAATCATTTACATTTACAGCATTTATCAGACGCCCTTATCCAGAGCGACTTACAATCAGTAGTTACAGGGACAGTCCCCCTGGAGCAATTTAGGATTAAGTGTCTTGCTCAGGGACACAATGGTAGTAAGTGGGATTTGAACCTGGGTCTTCTGGTTCATAGGCGAGGGTGTTACCCACTAGGCTACTACCACCCTTGGCTACTACCAATAATAAAATTATTCCTCAAAAATACATCTTGCCTAATAATTCTGCACTCCCTGTAGACAGGCTAGGGGAACTCCTATTAATGTTCATTAATGTCAGGGGACCTTTAATTCACAACGTATTTATTTATGTAGGTATGCATGCATGTATGTATGGTAGAATTCATGTTCTGGCATATATTACAGATGTTCAGATGGAAGTCACATAGGCTTAAAAGGTTCAAGCCTTTATCTCAACACAGGAATAGTGGTGCAGCATTAACTAACAGCAATTAATGCTACTCCAAGTCCTGATTTGTACAGAGTGGGTTCACTACATATACAAGGGTCATCCTGCACCACACACATACAACTGTCTTGTTTCCATGACTACAGGTTCTCCAGCATGTTCGCCTACCGCTCTTGAGTCCCAAGTTTCTGGTGGGAACAGTTGGGTCAGACCCTCTTATTAAGAGTGATGAGGAGTGCAGGTATGTGTTTCCCTCTCTTAATCTTTTTACTTGTGATTTAATGATTGTTTTACCCTCCTGAAATTTAATGCAGCATGTTTCTGGTTTATATCCTGATGTACACTTGGTTTCTCTTAATTAACCACTGCCCAGTGTTGCTCATAATGTATCTGTCTAAGGTTCAGTTTGCACTTTCTCTGGTCTCTTCAGAGATCTGGTCGATGAGGCAAAGAACTACCTGCTCCTTCCCCAAGAGCGGCCCCTAATGCAGGGTCCTCGTACACGACCGCGCAAGCCCATCCGCTGTGGAGAGGTGCTGTTTGCAGGTTGGTTGTATTAGACAAGAATAGAAGTTGGTTCATCCTGTTTTCAGATCTGTGAACAATGGGTTGTTTATTTGCGTTCCAGTGGGAGGCTGGTGTAGTGGGGACGCCATTTCCAGCGTGGAGCGCTATGACCCGCAGACCAACGAATGGCGCATGGTGGCCTCCATGAGCAAACGGCGCTGTGGCGTTGGAGTCAGTGTACTGGATGACCTCCTGTATGCAGTGGGTGGCCACGACGGCTCTTCCTACCTCAACAGTGTGGAGAGGTGGTTACACTATTTTAGTTTTATGCCACTCTTAGTGGCTGTTTTTAATAGAAATAGTAAATAACATCTTAGCTGATTTGAGCTTACACTATTAAATTACACCAAATTATAATAATAAATGTCTAATAATGAGTTCATGTTTATGAGTATCTCAAGCAAGAACTGTTTCACATTTATATTCTACACTTCCTCTTTAGTTAATTCTAAGGCACTTGGCGAAAATAATTACATGCTGATCAGTGTGATTTGTTACACAATCGCTATTTCTAGATACGACCCCAAGACAAACCAGTGGAGCAGTGACGTGGCTCCAACCAGCACCTGCCGGACCAGTGTGGGTGTGGCTGTTCTGGGCGGCTACTTGTATGCAGTTGGGGGTCAGGATGGAGTCTCCTGTCTAAACATAGTGGAGAGGTGAGCACTTGACAATTTTTTTTTACTATACTTTTTGTGCATCTGTTTGAGAATCCTGTTTAATGCAAGGGAAATAAGTATGTTGCCATGTTTAATAATTTTTAATGACTGGTATTCATATTAATATTTTCCTAAAAGATATGATCCAAAGGAGAACAAGTGGACAAGAGTGGCATCGATGAGCACACGGCGACTGGGTGTGGCCGTTGCGGTTCTGGGCGGTTTCCTATATGCTGTAGGAGGGTCAGATGGGACGTCCCCTCTCAATACAGGTAATGCAGACTGAAGACTCTTGTCCATTCCAATATCCACCATATTTTAGAATAAGACAAATTACACGATATATTCAGATAACAGTGTACAGCAACACAATTCAGGTGTACCTACACCTTAGGTGTTATAATGTAAGATTGAAAATAATCATGCCATTTTGTGATTTCCATTTAAACATTTAAAGTGAATAATAAGTGTTTATTGTACAAGAAGGTATTTATTTATCCAGTATTGACATTGTGTCATGCTTTTTTCTCCCCCTGATGTTTGGTAAAGAACATTCTTGTAATTCTGATCAGAGTTGTGCCTGTTCTCTGTAGTGGAACGCTACAACCCCCAAGAGAACCGGTGGCACACAGTAGCACCAATGGGCACCAGGAGGAAGCATCTGGGCTGTGCTGTGTACCAGGACATGATTTACTCAGTGGGTGGTCGAGATGACACCACGGAGCTGAGTAGTGCAGAACGCTACAACCCTAGAACCAATCAGTGGTCCCCTGTGGTTGCCATGACATCCAGACGGAGTGGAGTGAGTGAAGCCTTTCTTTTTTTACATTTTCAATGTCTGTGCTAGACAGTTTCACTGCCATTATCTCAGGTTTTGTGATTAATAGTCATTATGCTTTATACACCTCACAATTTAGCCGCCTAATTAGCCCAGATGAACCATTTACACCCGTCCTGGTGTTTTTAGACCCTGTTCATTTAATCAGATTCAAGCATTTTTGAAAATGGCACCCTAATTGTAGTGTGCTTCTGATAATTGTCTAATGATTTCTGTAGTGCTGGAGCTACCAGTGGCATTAGCACTGAATTACAAACATGATGTCTTGAGCTTCTCCTGTTAACAAATTTCTTCTAGTATTAATTGAATGAACTTATTGGATTTTCTCTGAGAAACTAAATACAGGTTGTCACCACAGGTTGGTCTTGCAGTTGTGAACGGGCAATTGATGGCAGTAGGGGGTTTTGATGGCACAACGTACCTAAAAACAATAGAAGTCTACGACCCTGATGCCAATACATGGAGGTAAGCGCTTTTAAACAACTCGTGACTCCAGAGTTCTCCTTGGTCCTGTATTAAAACCAGAATTTTCTTAATCCTCAGACTCTATGGAGGAATGAACTACCGGCGATTGGGAGGCGGGGTTGGTGTTATCAAAATGACACACTGTGAGTCGCATATATGGTAACACTTTCCCTCCGCCATCGCCCTCACTGGTGCCTCGTCATAGCTTGTGCCTCCCATACAGACATTACGTATCATGCAAGAGCATAAGACTTTTTATTAGACTGGAAGCCATCTCTGGCCATTCATGTGGCGAGCCAAGGATACACACCTGGATACCATTGCCTCTGGAGGCTGGCTCCTTATTGGACTGCCATAGTAGCCAACAGCAACCTCCTACTCCTTGAATTTAGTGCCCGCTGTGGATTCTACAGACCTCATCCCTCAAGCATCAGCTGAGCTCTTCTCACCAACTCTGTTACTAAGAAAACGGTCAGGCGGACTGTGTGCATGCACCTCAGGCTTGTGTATGTCTGATCTTCGCCAGCCGCCCATGGTGGACTGGTGCTGGAGAGACTAGCAGGACGTCACACTGCCACCGCCTCTACTAAATAAGCTAGTCTTTCACGTTTAACTCTTATGAATGGCTGCACTGTGATTTGTTTAATTTTCTTTATCTTTTATTTGTTTTGGTGTTACAGAATGGGGGAAAGAAACCGGTGTTCCTTAGGTTACAGTAGACGTTCTGACTGCCCTTGTATCGTTGGTATTGGGGCGATCACCCAGTTTGATTGGAATGTGCAACCACATCATTTGAGATCTTATTTAATGAAGGAATTGTAACAGAAAAAGGATGTAAAATGTATTATTATTTTATCAACAGCGGTGGCATTATTGAATGGAGTGATTGGCGCAACAGTAGGTCATAACTTTGTGGAAATACACCTAAATTAATTTTGACAGAGCACTTTATCTATTTACTTTCTACAAAAAGAGCGTGTGTGATTTAACTTGTGGATGTTACTCACATGGGAAATGAATAGTCATTACTGCCAAAAAAAGGTTGTGATTTTGTTCAGTGGTTGAATTTACATTTTGACTTGACTGCTGAAAATTTTTTCATGTTTTAAACGTTGAAGAATGTTGAACTTGCGTTTCACAAAGTTAAATTGTGAAAATTGCATTTTCCCTTCAGTGAGTATTACTGACTGAAAAACGATGTAGATTATTGTGCATTCTAACCTTCATGCTGATTATACTCCAGAGCCTGTGGGGTACCAGAAATGTCTGGATTTTCCCACTTACATAGGGGGAGCACAGTCTGAATGTCCCAGCAACTCAAAGTACACCAATGCTTTTTAAAGCTGGGCTTATATTTCGAGCAGTGCTATTTGATCCTTTCATCATTCGTTAGTTTGTCCCAGCTCAAAAACGCGCACACACACACACACACAAAAAAAAATGGGACACTGGATGCATACCAGACACTAATAAGGTTGAAACCAGCCATTTCCCCTCCCAGCTCTGGTAGTATTACTTCAAAATATATATATATTTTTGTCCATGTCCATTTATTTCAGCAAAGAATGACATTAAAATTATATATGTATATATTAAGTGCTAGAAATGTTGTGGCAATAAAAAGAAGCGGTTTAAAGAAGTGAATGGATGTTAAAGTGTTAGGCCTTACACTGTTTAACTTCTGTTGTGGTCAGAACCCAATCACATCAATAAATTGTTCTTACTGGACAAGTCTTCATTGAGTCCCAAATAAACAGAACATGGCCTTTCCTTTGTCCATACACACTACTTTCCTGACCCAGTGCAGTTACTCAAATACACTGGAATATTATTAATATCATTCATTCATGAATTTCCTTAAATTCAAAAACCGCTGTTACTGCCTGCATTCTCAACTCAGAAGTTTTAATAAATTGACGAGAATTATAGTAACTAATTAAGGGTCTGAATCAAACCAGAGGGTGTTGCACAAAATAAGATTTCCCAAGATAGCTGGGTTCATTTAACCATAGGAATTTAGGTTATCATGACTTCTATTCGATCTTAATCCAGCTAACCGAGAAATCCTGGAACACCACCCAGAACAACTCCAATTACAATGATTTGGCAATAATTCACCATATAATATCATCATATCTAATATGATGTTTCAGCTTTTCAATATAGACTGTATGTACAATTCATAATTATGCCCTAAAACAAATCAATACAAGTACAAAAATGAAAACATTTAAAACAATAGGTTTAAATACACAATTCCTAAAAAAAAACAAAAAAATAAAATAAAAAAATTATAATTATAATAAAATGAAAGATATGAAGCTTGCTGCACAGATCCAGGAATGGGTTTGCATTAGCAAAAAAAAAAAAAAAAAAAAATCATATGGGCATCTTCAGGATGGCGCATTCAGTCAACAGCGTGAGCACCGTGGCCAGGTAGTCGCTACACAGAATCTAAAATGTGAAATTTTAATAAATAGTTTTTTAAGCAAAATGCCATCCCATGTCAGAAACAGGGATCAAACTGTGCACTGTATCTCAGCTTTTTAAATAAGAAATAACACAAATATGCTCTATCATGAGGATATTTTAACAATTACATTTATATTTGTACATTTAGAGCATTTATCAGATGCCCTTATCCAGAGCGACTTACAATCAGTATTAACAGGGACAGTCTGCCTGGAGCAACTTAAGGTTAAGTGTCTTGCTCAGGGACACAATGGTAGTAAGCGGGATTAAAATAATTATCTTTAAATAATTATTAATTAAAATAATTATCTTTGTAATATGCACTCACAGTGACAATCGTCGATATTTCGGAATGTGAACTTGAGAGGATGTGACAGACCTCTTTAACACATTATTTGCTTCATATTAGTTGATATTAAAAATGTAAACCTACCTTCACTTTCCCATCTTGCTGGGCTGAGCCGAGAGCCGTGGACACCTTCCTTAGAGTTCCAGAGGACAGGTAGATCTTGAAGTGTCTGAAGAAGTGTGACTCCAGTCCTGCCATGAAGTGCTTCACCTCATCAATGCCCACAGTACCGTCAACACTGTCCTCTTGCCGTACGCTGTTCCACAGCTCCCATGCATCCTGGGGGTTAACAGTGTAGGAGACATCCAAGGGTGGCTGTGTTGGCAAAGTCCATAACAGTCTCAGGTACCTGATGTTGTTGTCGGGATGGCAGCCAGTCCAAAGGGCACAAAGCCACTGGAGGCTGGTGGAGTCTAAACCCAGTGAACCAAACCTGCAGTCAAACATCTTCTCAAACCACGACTTCACCACAACTGTAATGTTCTCTGGGCCGCTGCTGCAGAACAAGGGCAGACTGACAAAGTCTGGGAGAAGGGAGTGCAGGTATTCAGGGCTGCCATTCACGCAGGTTAACCACCCGCTCCACACTACTTTCAGGGCATCCCCAGTCGCTGCAAACATTGGCTTAGACTGAATCTGTAAACGGAAGAGATCGAAACGAAGATTTCCAATCAGGTCCTCCCCATGATTATGCTCAAGAATCCATCAAGCTCACCTGTATAAAAACTGTCTCAGCGTCCTCATCCGTCTCTGCTATCCCGAGGACCGTGGAAAACGTCACTCTGTATCCCGTCTCCAGCCCGACCTCCACAGCTGTGCCCTGCTGCTTTTCTGCAGCGATGAATGCAGAAAGATGTTTGGAGTACTTCTTCAGGTGTGTGTGCCTGAACCGGTACAAAGGTGTGACGTACGACAGCTTCCATTCATTTTTGATCAGGAGGGTCACTTGCTCAGGGTCCACTCTTTCCTTAAGAGAACAAGAAGAAAAGATTTACACAACACCACAACGTACATGTTTCGTCATTAATTACAACAGCAATCCATAGGTGCAATCGTTAGGTGCTAATGTTCTAGGGAGCTGTGATGAGCTTGCTGGCACTTAAGTGTAGGTGTTAACAGACAAACTGCTCCGGGTAGGAGTTACACAAAGTGCATGTCTGAGTGGCCAGAGATCTATGAGTTGATCTACAGAGATCTATTTGAAAACATCATATGACAATGTAGAAAATGTATGGGATGCATTGTGATTCATCGAAATTGAGGCATTAATAATCATAATCAAACCATGAGACCAGTGAAGGTTCACACCTCTAGTGTTAACAGGGTAAAATGTTCATGCATTTCTTCAATAAATACAGTACAGGCCAAAGGTTTGGACAAACCTTCTCATTCAATGTGTTTTCTTTATTTTCATGACCATTTACATTAGTAGATTCTCACTGAAGGCATTAAAACTAACTGAAAACATGTTTTATATTCTAGTTTCTTCTAAATAGCCGCCCTTTGCTCTGATTACTGCTTTGCACACTCTTGGCATTCTCTCGATGAGCTTCAAGAGGTCGTCACCTGAAATGGTTTTCCAACAGTCTTGAAGGAGTTCCCAGAGGTGTTTAGCACTTGATGGCCCCTTTGGCTTCACTCTGCAATCCAGCTCACACCAAACCATCTTGTTTGGGTTCAGGTCTGGTGACTGTGGAGGTCAGGTCTCCACTTTTTGTTAAGTACATAACTCCACATGTGTTCATTCATAGTTTTGATGCCTTCAGTGACAATCTACCAATGTAAAATGGGAAGGTGTGTCCAAACTTTTGGCCTGTACAGTATGTGCACATATTTCTCTTATGTCTGCATATTTTGTGTTTATATAGCAACACAGACAAACCACATGTATATCTTGGCTTAATGTAATATAATATCTTGCAGCTTATCCTGCTGATTTCACTTTCTTCTACTGTTGGGGGTTCTGATGAACGTACACCTGTACTACATGCAAAGTTGAAGCCAAAAAACTACTTTTATTAAAACCATACGTCTGAAACCCGCGTGTAGACGTCTGGTTGTGGTTTTAATGGAGCCGTATTAAAATGAGCGTGGTTTTCCAACACTCACTGCGATGTTGCGGGCTCTGGGTGCCTCTCTGGTGGTCGGAATCCGCAAAATGGTCAGCTGTCCGGACGTGTACGCGAAGCGCGACGAGGCTTCGAAGCAGCTCCGGCCATAGCTCTTAGTCCTGCGGCGTGTCGGCAGTCTAGTCACAGGGGACTCCATTGCGCTGAAAGAAGCGGAAAACAATCAGCAACGCTGGCTCAGACGTACTGACGTATAAACATGGCAACTTGTACTCTGAACTTGGACGAGCCATCCGCATTTATATAATGGAAACATCTTTCTAACAGTGTTCTGTGTTGGCGGCAAGATTTGCTTCCATCTCTAGTGAATGGGACGTGCTCACAGGTCGCATACTAGGTTAGCTAAGGCTAGCTAAGTTAGCACGGCAAATAAAAGAGCGCGCTTTTGTTCACCAATTCGGTTTCAAACCGTATCCGAAATGTATCTGCTGAACATGTTGGCTGACGATGGTATGTAATTCACAAACCGGCGTCCAATTTAACATACAAGTATTTTAAGCTGGCAAAATAAAATACCTCCGCCCCTCCATCATGAAAACACAGAAACAAGAATCGCGTTTGAACGTCGCGCATTCCCGACATGCCTCGCAAATTGTAGGCATTTTAATCAACCACCAAGCACTTCGACATCACTTCATTTATTGCAGTTTTAAGATTAAAACATGTGGAAAACAAAATGAATTTTGGAAATAGAACTCGTAACTATTTTGTTTATTTTGGTTTTATGTTTTTTAATGAAAATGTTTTTAATTTTATAGGTAGTTTGTTGCTTTAGTCTGTTTACCCTTCACTACCGTAAATATTGAAACAAAAGTGCATCATATATTTATGTTGCGTTGATGCTTCTGCGCTACGAACGAACATAAGCGACATGGAAACGAATTTGCGCGGCGCACTTGGTACTACGGCCGGATCGGCAAGGTGAAAGTAAACGCGTGGCGAGAAAGATGTCGGCGCACTTAGTAAACAGCGCCAATGGACGCAACGCTGCGGTGAAAAGCGGCGCTTTCTAATGTGTTGCTGCGCGTATTTTGAAGTCCAGGACAGGGCGCTGTAAGGTGTCGTCCTCCCTTGTTGGGCACAATGTCCTGCAAATACACAGCGCTGCTCCAAAGCGTGCTCCTGGCGACACTTAGGCGGCCTCCGACGCCACGTCCTCGCGCTTGTGGGGCGGCACGCCGGACCTCCTTCTCCAGGTGCTCTTCTCTGCGGGCAGGTTCCAGCAGCGCTGCAGGTAGAGTCCTTCCTTCGCCTCGCGTCTGTGCAGTAAACGTTCAGATATTGGACAGAGAAGATAGGTGGTTTGAGAGAGGAGCAAGGGAAGCTTGCAAATCAACAACCCCTCACTCAACAGAGGTGGAGGCCTCCGACACAACTTATATTCGACCTATAGTGCTGCCCTTTCATCCATCCCCAGGAAAACCACTTAATGGGGTCAGGAGGAGCTGCCAGGTGTGGGGTCATCACATCTACCCACTCCCAACCAGCAGGCTAAATTTGTGATTTACATATACAGCATTTATCAGACGCCCTTATCCAGAGCGACTTACAATCAGTAGTGCACACAGTGAAATTTGTCCTCTGCATTTAACCCATCACCCTGAGTGAGCAGTGGGCAGCCATGACAAGCGCCCGGGGAGCAGTGTGTGGGGACGGTGCTTTGCTCAGTGGCACCTCAGTGGCACCTCGGCGGATTGGGAATCGAACCGGCAACCTTCTGATTACGGGGCCTTTTCCTTAACCGCTAGGCCACCACTGTCCCAGTTACAGGGACAGTCCCCCCTGGAGGCAGGGTTAAGAAAGCGGCCCAGTAATGTCTCGCGGCCCAGTCTGTGTCGCCAGAAGGTTGCCGGTTTGAATCCCGATCCGCCAAGGTGCCACTGAGCAAAGCACCGTCCCCACACACTGCTCCCTGTCATGGCTGCCCGCTGCTCACTCAGGGTGATGGGATAAATGCAGAGGACAAATTTCACTGTGTGCACCGTGTGCTGTAAGGTGTCGTCAAGGGACAATCACAAGTGACAATCACTTCACTTTTAAAGTGTCTTGCTCAGGGACACAATGGTAGTAAGTGGGATTTGAACCCGGTTCTTCTGGTTCATCCACATCCGTCTCCCGCTTCGCTCCACAGCCCACGGCCGCTTCACGCTGAGGACACACTCCTGCGGGGAGCTGCGCACCGCTCACCTGGGAGAGGAGGTGACGCTGTGCGGCTGGGTGCAGTACGTGAGGTTAGATCGGGAGCACGGGTGGGGGGGGCGCGGGTTCCAAACGGCATACGATTATGGATTTATGCGAATTGTTAACTCTGCCATCATGTGTGCTTCTTTCATCAGACAGGACCTTTTCGTCATCTTGAGAGATTTCAGTGGCCTCACTCAAATACTTATTCCCCAGGATGAGGTGGGGTTTGTTTAGCAGCCATTTATGTCTGTCTCGCCTGTTATGGTGACTCCGGCATGTTCTTGTCTAACACACGTGTCTTCAGTCCAGACTTGTCCTGAAGAAAACTCTGTGCGACCTGCCTCTGGAGTCCGTAATCATGGTGAGAGGAAAGGTTCGACGTAGACCAGAAGGGCAAGAAAATAAGGTCAGCATCTGATCTCTCCCAGAAGCCGTATTTCTGGAGCCACTTTTAGGCAGCGTGCACCCAAGAAGTGGCCAGAATATCAGTGGCACTATTTAGACGTGTCATTAACTTGAGTCTCGGCTGATCCAAGGACAAGTTGACAGCTATACTTGGTATCCGAATGTGCATCTAGAGTGACCTTGTGGCTGGATCTCACTTTCCCACTTGGTGTGCAAATTGGCAATAAAATTGACAAAGAGAAACAGGAGCACAACCGCAGCAGAAATGGAAATTGACATTTGAAAGACAGCACAATGTTTTAATGGGTCTCTTGAAGGCATATATTGAGTTCCGCAAATACTGTAGCAGTGGTTAATGCCTTTAAACCTTAACCATGTTCTTTCGTATTTTAGGCCATTTTGACTGGAGAGATTGAGGTCCACGCTAACAATGTGGAGGTGTTAAACATCTGCCAGAAATTGCCATTTGAAATCAAAGACTTTGTCAAAGTGAGTAATAATGACACTATGCACTATGAAAAGAGTGGAAAAAGTTCATAATATGTCAGTATCATGAAGATAACCACACCCCCTATGTGGATGAAGACCAGCTCCTTGCAACCATTGTGGCTGTATGACTAACATCTGCCCAAAGACTTATGCTTTCAGGTATATGTAGTTCTTTGCCGGTAGTGAATTGGAAGTTTGTTATCCCCCAAAATTCGAACATTTACTTTTTACATAGTTGAAGAAAGCTTATCTATTGTTGGTGCAGAGCAGCAGTCAACTTAAATCCATGTGAAGTGTGACTGGCTTCTAAAACCGCAGACTAAAATGTCTTAATGGCAATGAAAGATACATGTAGACTTGTATGTGTTATATGTGTTGACTTTGTTCACTTGGATTGATGCTGATTGAAATGTGTAGATGGTCAAAAAGGGGCAGCATGCCAGCATACACAAGCCGGATTTGTTGCGCTTATTCAGAGTGAAAGTGATTGTTTTTATCATTGTGAAACAACGAAATGTGTCCTCTGCTTTTAACCATCACCCTTGGTGAGCAGTAGGCAGCCATGACAGGCGCCCGGGGAGCAATGTGTGGGGACGGTGCTTTGCTCAAGGGGATTTCAGTGGCTCCTTGACGGTTTGGGATTTGAACCCACAACCTTTGCGTTACGTATCTGCTTTATTACCAGCTAGGCCTCCACTGCCTCTTTGATGTCTTGGATCAGTAAGGTAATCTGCTCTGGTCGATTCTGCCCTGCAGAAATCTGAAGGCCTTCGGATGCAGTATCGCTACCTGGACCTCCGCTCATCACAGATGCAGTACAATTTGAGACTTCGGTCTCGACTGGTGATGAAGATGAGGGAGTACCTTTGTAACCTGCATGGTAGGAATGCTATGGGATTGTTATTTTCCCCATGTGAATCTTTTCAATTACATATTTCACACGCACACACACGCACACGCACACGCACACGCAAACACACACACACACACACACACACACACACACACACACACACACACACACAAACATTCTAATTTAAATGTCGCCAACAGGATTTGTGGATGTGGAAACACCTACGCTGTTCAAACGAACGCCCGGAGTAAGTTCTTTCTGAACATTCAGTGCATTCTTCTCCCTGATAATTGTCTTTCTATGCCATGGAAACACTACTGGTGTAGCCATTTGTACTTTATATCTTTTTCGACCCTGGATTTTTACACTAATACTATAGCTATAAATAGTTACACATTTCTAAATATACTGTTTATAAAGTTTTATTTTTATTTTTTTTTAAATCCTGCTTCCCAGGGTGCAAAAGAGTTTGTGGTCCCCTCTGGAGAACCTGGCAGGTTTTATTCCTTACCCCAGAGCCCACAGCAGTTCAAACAGCTACTTATGGTGGCTGGGATAGACAGGTAAACAAAACGCAAGCTCATAATGTCATCATTAGCCGCCCATCTGCAACGTAGAATCGGTACAGGTTTTTTCACATTACCTCTGTGTGCATGAATATTTCACTGGTAAGTCTGTGTTTTTTTGTTTTTTTTTTTTTAATACTTATTTTGCTTTTGAGCCATTGTGAATTTCCTCTATCAAAAAAAGTAGCCTAGTGGGTAACACCCTCGCCTATGAACCAGAACACCCAGGCTCAAATCCCACTTACTACCATTAATCCTGAGTGCCTCCAGGGGGACTATCCCTGTCATTACTGCCGCTCTGGATAAGGGTGTCTAAATGTAAAAAAGTGATCTGACACAGAAAAACAGCACAACCGGCAGATATTATTCAAAGGATTGGTGAATTGTTGTTTCCTCCAGAAAACTTGTTCTTAATGCCGTGTAAATGTCTAGACACTTGCAGCCGCTGGTGGATGAGGTCCCAGCTGCGAACGACGTAACTCATTTCACGATCTCGAAGGCCAGGAGGAGGTTTTCTGTCAAGATGCTACACTGCTTTACGCAGCTCGGATGGAATTAGACATCACCCCAGCTCAGCAAGATCTCATCTGGATGTGTGTGGGGGTAGTAATATCGAGCTTCTCGTTTGGACCCCACTGCAGGTACTTTCAGTTGGCGCGCTGTTACAGGGACGAGGGCTCCAAACCTGACAGGCAGCCCGAATTCACACAGGTAATGATGTGATAAACGCAGCACCGCACCTGAGAAAACGAAACGGAACGGAGACGGAACACCGAGCCACTTTAATCATCTGCCCGGGCTTCCTGACTCCTACACAGTCATCTACCTCGGTTAATAGGCTTATGGAGAACATGACTAGGAAAAAAATAATCCACCTTCATCACCATTGCTGATGACCTTGAAACATTACTGTGCTCCTCCGCATAGGTGGATATTGAGATGTCCTTCACGGATCAGGCCGGGATCAGAGATCTGGTGGAGGGCCTGCTGCAGTACTCCTGGCCGGAGGAGAAGGGCTTCGTTAGCCCTCCCTTTCCTGTCATGACATATGAGGAGGCCATGAGGGATTATGGTGTGGACAAACCGGACACTAGATTCGAAATGAAGGTAGAGTTAGTTAATGTATTTAATGTCTTCTTTGCTTTTCTGGTGCTGCTGTGGAACATGTATGCTTCAAATGTTTAGTTTGCATTCTGAATGCATTTTAATAACATTTTTAATTTTTTTATTAACATTCATCAGTTTTAATTTCCTTTGTCAGCATTTTGAGGTTAATATAGTTATTTATATTTTTTCATCGTCCAGCTTGTTGACATCAGTGGAGCCTTTCACAACACGCAGATCCAATTCCTCAGAGAGGCTCTCCACCAACCAGGAGGCAGCATTCAGGCCATTTGTGTTCCACAGGGAGCTGTAAGTTCAACACACATGCATTTTTCTTTCTCCCATCTTCCCTCTGACAATTTTGGGCCCTGCGTGTGTGTCTTGAGTTCTTAAAGGTCGCAATGAAATCTGAAACTGACTGCAAATGGTGTTGCATTTTCAGAGACATCTAAAGGGCAAAGACCTTGAATCTCTTCGACAAACTGCCAAGGCTCGATTCAATCAGGTATATTCTCATCCAAGCACACTCTGCTGTTCACTTCGGATATGCAGGGCAATGGTGGGGTCTGCCATTGGCCATGAAACATTGATCAGAACTGTAAATTCTGCTACCTCTGACACTTTCAGTTGAGAATTGTCTTGACTTATTAATCAGAGACTAGTTCTGCAGAGTTTGTTAATAGCATCTTTATGGAAGATGCTTGGCCCAGCAATCTTATTATCAGGATGAAGAATTCTGTGTTTGTTTCTATATTCTATATACTCTGGCAATGTTTGTTGGCTATAGCCAGATTAATGTCACGTTACTGCACAATGTAATTTTTAACCATTTAACAATTCATTACAACATTACAATCAGATAGTGGTCAGAGTTGTTGATAATAAAATTAAGTCTTGGATCACTGTAAGAAAATCTAGCCAAGCGTAAACCAAAATGAAACATTTTTAATATTTATTCTGAATAGTCACACAAACAGCCCATCTTCTACTGGTAGAAGAATTGTTTGGGTGGTAGTAGGGTGGTAGTAGCCTAGTGGGTAACACACTCGCCTATGAACCAGAAGACCCGGGTTCGAATCCCACTTACTACCTTTGTGTCCCTGAGCAAGACACTTAACCCTGAGTTGCTCCAGGGGGACTGTCCCTGTAACTACTGATTGTAAGTCGCTCCGGATAAGGGCATCAGAAAAATGCTGTAAATGTTTGTAGTGGTCTCAATACCGTTCATATTGTGTCTCTCCAGGGAGGGGCACTGGACCTTCACTTTATAAGCTCCATCAATGAAAGAGATTTGATGCTAGTGCAAAAAGCATGTCATTTTTCTGTTGTTCCTCTTTGGATAAAGTGAAAATAGTCTATTGTTCTTGTAAAAGAGTTATTTTGGGAATAAAAAGTAACCTGGACAACATACATATCCCACTTCCTGTCTGTATTTTCTTCTGGAAAAAGTATGAGGTGTCTTCTGGGAAGTGCACGTTCCTCCATGCCTGCCATGTCAGAGTTGAAATGCCGAGCGATGACAGATCTGAATTGTGTGGCTGTGTGTTTGTTTCTGCGCACAGGAAGTGAGCACGGTGTTGGTAAGGGCAGATGGGACGCTGAAGTCGCCACTCAGCAGACTCCTGCCAGACGTGTCCAGGCAGCAGCTGCTCCAGATGGTCGGCGCCGAACCTGGGGACCTGATTCTGCTCACTGCAGGGACAGAGGGCCGAGTGGTGAGGTGGCTGCATCCAGTGCTGACCTGCAAATTTGTCTGTCGTCTGCTCTCCATTCGTCCCATTCATCTGGCTGACACTAATGGGGTTGTTAATACAAATTTAGCGCCATTAGCGAAGTCGATGAGAGACTTATTAAACCAATCCATATGCTGGCCACACATGGAACAAGTTTTTCACCTTTTGTGACTTACCACCATGACTTGTGTTTAAGTTCCATTTTTTTCTCACCCAGAATTATGGTTATTGGCTACATAAGTCATACGTTGATATGTCTGTCTAATGAACATCTATGGAGGTTTTTGAAGGCAGTATTTAGTTATCACCTGCTACAGATGGTGTTCCTGGCACCAAATCCCTCAGCAGTTTCAGCTGAAAGGAAGGGTATTTGATACAGCACTGGATCGATAGTAGGCTTTTGTTGGGAGGATGTGGGAGGAATGGCGAATGAGCTGCAGAAATCGCGGGGAGGTGAACACGTCCTCACATCCTTAGGAGTTGCGCCTTCTGATGACAGCAAGGGGCTTTTCTCAGACGCCTGGGGGGCCACCGAACGCCACACCCCCTGTCTGGTCTATTTTAAGGATTTGTGAAGCAGTGCAGTATTGTTATAAATTGCTTTTGCTCGGTACAATGCAATGAAAGACTGCAGACAGTGTGGTAATCTGTATAGTCAGGGGGTTGGAGGCATAATAAAATTATTTAGTACTATTGAATGGGCTGCAGTATTGTTTAAAGGCATTATTTATATATAAATTTCTATTTGACAGTGAGGTATTTTAACAGTAGTGCTCGAGGAGTGCATGAAATATTGCCAATGCTTGTATATATATGGTTGTAGGCACCTGATCAAGGGCATTTATTACAACATTTTACTATTTACATGTTTATTGCAACGATAAAATTTTAAAAAGCCATTATTGAGAAAATATTAAATTCACAATCTGTGATTTAAATTCCTTTCTAGCACAGTTTTTGACATGATTTCATAAAACTATTTACATGCTACTTGACACACTGAGATTTCAACACTTACAAGCATGGACGTCATAGTAGGGGTTCAAAGAGGAATGATTACCCAAGGCCCAATTGTGTCGGTGGTCCTAGCAACTAAGGTCTTCATAACATCCAACTAAGGAAGCTGACTTGTTTCTGAAAGGTTGTTATTTTAAAATAAGTTGCCACTGAGGGCCCCTTCAGCAAGTTACTGTCCCCACTCACTGCTCCCTGGGGACGTTTCACTGACTGATTGGTTAACTGCAGAGGACACATTTCATTTTGTGCACCGTCACACTTTCACTTTGAAGCCTAAAACTTTGAGCTAAATGAATGCTATATAGAACACAGCTACTGTACACTCACAGCTGCTATTTATTCTTCTAAATACCATGTAGCGCCCCCTGCTGGGTAGACTGAGACTGCAATGTGCTGACCTGCTAGAGGGCCATAGTGTCAAGGTGCGTGACCCTTCAGCATTTCACTTCCTGTGGGTGGTGGACTTCCCACTGTTCCTCCCAAAAGAGGATAGCCCAGAGCAACTGGAATCGGCGCACCACCCATTCACTGCTCCCGTTCCGGAAGATGCTCATCTTTTGTACTCTCAACCTCATAAAGTAAGTAGTAAAAGCAGTGCTAAAGATTTCTTCTCATGATGCAAATTATTGAGTGATTCTGTTTTCGCCCACTATAATTATTCACTTCACATGACATGCGTTGGTGATTACAATACATTTTTTATTTAGTTGCAGCAAGGCAGCAAAACAATCTATTTTACCAAAGAATGTGTTCATATAAAACATGCCTGAATTGTAATACTGTAATAATTGTAATAGGCATTTTTACTGTGAGTAAAAGTGATAAAAATGAAGGCAAAACCATAATAACAAAATGAAAACTGACAAGCTCTGTGTGTGTGTGTGTGTGTGTGTGTGTGTGTATATATATATATATATATATATATATACACACAATCACATCACAGAAAGCAGATGAAATGTTGTGAAGACCTGAGGCATAAAAGCAGTAGACACAGTACAGTTATAAAATACCATTTGAAAAGGCAGGCTTCTGAAATGGCTTTGTGTGGCTTGTTTAGAAGAATCAGTGCAGCCGACCTTAGTAGCTCTCAGAAACCATGGCTCACAATACCTGCATTCTTAATGCAGAAGGCTGTTTTAATAAACTATTAAAAGTTTGAGAAGCAAACAAGAGCGCTTTGAAGTTGGTAACAGTTAGCCAGTCTAGATTTTTTTTTTAATTACATGCCCTGGACACAGAACACAGGAACTAAGGATTAAAAGCAGAGGACACATTTTGTTGTGTGCACCGTGTGCTGTTCTGCATTGTATCACAATGACAATCACTTCACTTTCACTTTCATGTTAAAAACTATATTTCATCAGTGGCACTACTCCATAAAACATGTACCAACATAGAAGGAATGAAAACCAAGTGCAGACAAACAGCTCTTAGTTATTATTCTGTTACTTCATGTTATTGTAGTAATGCAGTAAACATGCAGAAAGACATGGAATGGGTGTCGGGACCCAACTGCGATTAGGTTTCGATGATTAGAGCAGTCCATTTACGCACATTTCATTGCACTCCATTTTTATCCAACTGAAGGGCATTCTACATTGCTGTGCTACTAGTTACTTTTTATTTAGAAGGAGCAGTGGTGGCCTAGCGGTTAAGGAAGCTGCCCCGTAATCAGGAGGTTGCCAGTTCGAATCCCAATCCGCCGAGGTGCCACTGAGCAAAGCACTGCTCACTCAGGGTGATTGGTTAAATGCAGAGGACAAATTTCACTGTGTGCACCGTGTGCTGTGCTGCTGTGTGTCACATGTGACAATCGCTTCACTTTCACTTACTCAGTCGCTCAGTTACTCAGTCAGGATTTTGTGGGCTTTTTTGGGGATTGTTGTGACCTACAGTGCCTGATTTCTGGGCAATGGGCACTCTTTGCAATGTTTTTTTTTTTTTCCCATGTTTTTTAGCTGCATTGTGTGTGCCAGTGACTAGTGTCTTTGCCCTGATTAATTTTGATGTCAGATTTCATTTGAAAATATGAATCTATAAGATGTGAATGGTACAATGTAGAGGGGTTGATTTGGATTACCTTTAACTGGTGTAATCATCCTGGAGGGACTGTCTAATGATCAAAAACACTTTGGTGAAACCTACCACAGTATTGCAGGAGGTAAATTTACCCAGGCTTATAGAAAATCCCTGGAACACCTGAGCTTTATATGGCAGGAGGAGGTCTGTTACAGTCCGAGTGTTCGTTTTGGGCTGAGCAGGGAGCCTTGTCTTTCAATTCCGCAGAAAACTATTATAACAGTCAGCCCAAAATCCTATAAGCCCTTTCCCCAGCTCAGCCGTTGGTCCTGCCTTTGCATTCTAGGTGCGTGGCCAGCATTATGACCTGGTTCTTAATGGCTCTGAGATTGGAGGAGGCTCCATTCGCATTCACAGCGCCTCGGAGCAGCGGCATGTCCTGGACACAGTCCTCCAGGTAATTTACCCCTTTGAATATGTTCTGGTCTGCATGTCAAGATCAGGCGGCAGGTCCTGTGCCTTCATGGTGGGTGTCATTTCATCATGTGTTGCAGGAGGACCCTTCGCTCCTCTCTCATCTGCTTGAGGCCCTTGACTCTGGAGCTCCGCCCCATGGTGGTATTGCCTTAGGTGAGACATGTTTCCTCTGTGTACTTGCTCCTGATTTTTATTTTTTACCTCTGTAATACCTGAGGAACATTGACTCTTTATTATATATTATATTTTCACATCATATATCATATTTTACATTTAAATCCTAATTAACTTAATGAATATTAGAAGAAACAGACACAGTGTGGGTGGTTGAGCTTCCCAACAGGCCCTTTTTAATTAGAGATGGATTTTGAGGCCAAGAATTTTTGTCTTATTCTTAGACTGAATACAGACAAACAATATACTGTTATTTTCTATAAAGAAAATATAAATGTCTAAGTCACAGGTCAAAATAACACATGACAAAATTATAGGTTTAAATGTTTACGTGTGCCATTCTTTAAACAATTTCGCAGGTCTCTATATCACAATATAATAACACTCAGCAGTGTGTCTCCCTCAGTTCAGAGCACAACTGTGATGCCATTTTCTAAACGATTTGTTAGCACCTTTCATCATCTCTTGGTATGAAGCTTAAATTATGAAAATAAAATAACTTTTTACTACTTTCTTGGGGAAAAAAAAATTATTATAAAAATACATGAATGCAAATCAAAGCAAACACCGGCACTGTTCCTTGGAAGAAACTTTGATCTCTATAATTGTAAATTCTGTTCCCTTAGGCTATATTTTTTGGGTTTTATGCAGGCTTGGGACACGCACCAAGAAATACACATTCCCATATATGCATTCCCAGTGGCTGGTTGCCCAGACCTACTAGTGATGTTAAAGGTTTAATGCACATCTAAAGAATATATGTATATGATGATGAACCCAGTGTGCATTAATAGAACACTTCTGTCTCAAATGGCAGCAGAGTTAGACCATTAAGATCCAAAACGGTCAAAATCTCCCAAAGCTATTTCTTTCCGCATGGAAGGTGTGTTAATATTAGCATTAGCATAAAACATTAGAATCAATGTTTCATGAGCACGATCATTTCCACCTACAATGAGGTCTGCCACATTATGTTTTCCAACATTAAGGAGGAACCTTAACTTCCTTTTGTCTTTATTATTATTACCCCATCAAGGGCTCGACCGACTGCTGGCCATAATAGTGGGCGCCTCCAGCATCCGGGATGTGATTGCCTTCCCAAAATCATTCAGGGGTCATGACCTCATGAGCCATGCCCCTGACTTTGTGTCAGAGGAAGACCTGAGGCCATACCACATCAAAGTTACGTGGCCTGAAGGGCTGACACCCGGAGGAGAGGACCAGTAGACAACTCTGCGTTCCAGTGGAGTCTACGCTTTTCTAGAGTGTGTGTGTGTGTGTGTGGGGGGGGGGGGGGGGGGGGGGGAGAATATGTGAGGCAAAGTTGGACTCACACTAGTAGTAGTTCAGCCTTCTCTGTAAGGATTAATATGGGCCGCAGCAGGTATGTGGATCAGCACTCCTGCCAAGGGCTACAAAATATGGGTTAATTTCAGATCTGCTGACTCAATGTCATCAACACACTGCTCTCACTGTAATGTTTTTTACTGTAATAAATAAATATTCAATTGTCTGTCCTGTCCTATAATCCTCGAGTGAAGGGTGCTTCAGAGGATTACAGGTTCCAATAGGGGGTAGCGTTGTGCTGCCGAAGCGCTGCCTTCCTGCCCGTTTCTTTTTTTTTTCTGCTCTGCAGGCAGGTGGAAGAGCTTGTGAGCGTGCATGAAACTCAGACTGGTCCGGTCTCACGCTAACCTGAGCCATTTCAATCCAGCTTCATCCTTCCCAGTGGGTGCATTAGGAAAAGTGCCATTCTGTGGAAATAAAGTTTAGACTTTGAATTACTTTTTCAAAGTGCTGTCATTTTGTGTGGGGCTTGTTAAATATATTTAAATCAATACATTTTGGGGAAAACTATCTTGAAAAAGAGAAACTAACCTATTTTGTAGTGTTATTATTTCACTCACCCAATTATGTTATTTTATTATTATAATTTTTAAAAAAATAAACATGTATAACCTAAGTCACACAAACAAATATACTTGGGCATCTCATTACCTGTCATCCACAAGTAATGTCAAACACGACACGCCTCCTGCCGTTTCTGTTTACCTCCAGTTTCTGTCCTTGTAATTCATGACACCTTCAGCGGACATCACAGATCTCACTTTCAATCATTTTAACACCCAGTCTGCTATCATAAATTATACATTTCTGATTGTGAGCCAGTGAATCAGATGTTCCTGAACACATTTAAATGACTTGATAACACCTTGAAACTATAACCCATCTTCTCATAGATGTCAAGATCTGGGCATTCATGGCATTCAGCCGTCTTCTGTCTTTTCACCTGACTCACTGGTAAGAAGAAGACTATCAGTATCAGCCATTATTAAGCTTACAGCCTGGAAGGAAGGACAACATCAATGTCCAGAGATCCTGCCTCAGACCAATACATTGAAACCCATTTTCTGAATAATGTTTCATGTTTAGTTTGTTAATTCTTCACAGGTCCGTGCTTTGCACCGAATCTGCCTCCAGGACCTCATAAATGTGTATGCAGGGAATTAAATCTTAGTGTTACAGCATCTCTCCTATAAGCTATAAACTGTGCTTCTGTTCCTTTACCTTATGCATTTTATATGCATTAATGTGTTTTTTTCATTTTCATTTGGTGCCTTCTAGAGGAGTTAGAGTTACCGGCAGTTTGATTGAAAAGTCATAACTTTCTCACACTGCGCTATGCGCTAATCGCGGCATGGCATTGCTCGGCCTCCTGCGTGTGTTCATTCTGCAATGCTGAATGTCTGCAGGGCTTTCCAAATATTCCACAGATTCTTAATGTATTACATTCACCTGCTTGAGAAGGGCTGCTGCTATGGCCGCTGGCTCTCCGCATTAACAAGCTTTTACCACTGATGATGGACTCCTCCAAAAATCACGTTTTTTAACAGGCATTCATGAAGAAAAAAACTTCTTTTTCCAACTTTCTCACTTATTTCTGACACGTGCCACAGAAAGTGGAAGGACTCTTCCTCAGGAATATGTTTCCAAGGCTGTGGTTTTCCTGAGCACATCACTTTAGTGGGTCCCACAGAGAGACGAGATGCCCTGACCGATAAACAATCCAGTGCTAACAGATATTTTCCTAATAAGAAGAGTTGCAAAGATGGTGAAGTTATCTTTTTTTTTTTAATCTCTTAGAAAATCACCTTTAATACCTTACAGACATAACTGAAACATCAAAGACCTCCTGTTGAGAATCAGTCTATTTCTCGGAAACCACCTTTGAGAGTCTTAGGCAAGTCATCTCAACAGGGCACATATCATTTTCCCAGCTCGGTTTATAGTTAATGATTTGATATGTAGGACAAATAAAAAGGAATGTTAATTTAGTCTTTATTAAAATCCCCTGCGGGGTAATTTCTGTTGCAACCAGACAAAGAAAAATAGACAACTATCCCTGCATTACATTCACATTCATGAAATACAGAGTGACTGTTTAATCATGTAATTGCTCTAGGAATGAATTAATACCTTATAGTGTTTACTCCTAGTCTTTGGTAATCTCGAACCCAAACCTGAGAGAAGTACAATAAACAATGCTTGATCACTCAATTTGGGCTGGGTTTAGGACATTTCTGTCAAATCAGACTTCTGTTTAATACCTACAAACATCCCCACTTTTACTAGTGAAGCTATTTTAAAATTAAAGTATGTGCACTTAATGCACACATTCAAGTTCATGATAAAAAAAAAATGTCTCATTCACTTTCCATAAACACTCAAGGTTGTGGCTGCTGGAGCCACTTCTGGGACAATGCACAAGGACTCACCCAGGTCTGGGCATCAGTCCACTGCAGGGTGGACACACTCACAAACATTGCAAATTATTTTTTCCGGGAATAAATGTTTTTTCCACGTTGCTTTCCAGTCCAATACCAAAGGTGCCCTTGTAGCTTGACAGAATCAGATGGGTTTTGCTCTATAACACAGGGGGCTGCTGGTTTTTACTTATGTAAATGAGCTGTCTTATATGTGTACAGTGCAGTAGTAAAAAAAACAGCTATGGGAGAAAAGTAAAATGCAACCATGGAATCTCCTTTTGGCAGAGGACAGGATCAAGGGTGAGCAAACCTGAACATTTTTCATTTTCACAACACAAGATTGGTGCCGATGAGAGAGAGAGAGAAAAAACAAACTAACCGAATTCTGTTTTTTAGTATGGAATGGAAAATCAATGTCTGTATCAAGGCCCTGTCATGTGGCCAGATATCAGGTGTATCCATGAAAGAACGTAATAGTACACCTTAATTAGAACTGTGAGCGCCTTTTTCTGGTCCGTGACAAGTAGTAGGCAGACTGAAGTCTGGACCAATTTAGGGGGAAAATAAAGTCTACTACTCACCTTATTATAAAGTTTGTGTGTTGTGTAAGACACGTCTTCTGTAATGTACTTCCACTTTTAGGTAAGATGATTAAAAACACTGCAGGACCACATTGTTTACTGGGGCACCACACTTCCCATCTTGTGGGAATCCCTGTGGAATCTTGTGACCCCCAGTCCCCTTTGAGAGGATGTAATGCTGCCCCTGAAGACTGTATTCTGTGCATAATTTTGAAGGTGTTTATTTACAGTGAATGGAACTGTGCCAGTACCTTTTTTATCTGCTCAAAGTGTCTATGCTTTGCAGAAATTATATATATAATAATAATAATAATATATATCTTTAGCTTTCTTATGAAATGCTCCACTTTTGTCCAGTCGGTCTGGTCTGTTCACTTTGTGTGTGCGCCTAGGAAGAGAGAGGGAGTGTCAGAGACAAAAGAACCTCAAGAACCACTCAACACACTGTACTGTACACAGGATTAAGGTTTCCCCAGGATGGAAGAAAGGTGGTGCTCTGACCTTCTGTGCCTCTGCGACAGAGCTTTATTTGGGCCCAAGCCCCACCTGAGCCCGACAAGTACAGCTATTTTTAAAGCCCGAACCCGTTTACGGCCCGACATTACCGTGGTGGTGGAGCTGACTGTACCAGCATGCTTTTTATGATTGTTTTCCTCATTGTTCTGGTTAGGCACCGTCTCCATTGTGCGGTGCCATAGAATAAGATCAGCCTTATTCTCGCTAGTCAGTAAGCAAAAAGAGGGCGTGTTGTACTGTTGACTCCGCCTAACAGTTTGTACAAATAAAAGCAGCGAAATTTCGCCACATTATTCTTTTGCCTTATGTCAAGTATGAATTCTAATTAGATTTTGCTTTTGTTGCCGGTGCATCGTCAGAGGCTAGCCTCCTTTTCACCTTCTCAGCATCCACTATCGAATTTGATTTGTGATAATCGACTCGAGTCACCTGACTGCTCATTTACTGTGCAAGCTCAACTCTGTGTTCAACTCTTCTCTGTGATGCACAATCACTACAGAACACATCCAGAAGTACTGGATGGCGGCACGGTGAGGGTGAAACATCCGTTCTTTCTGCACTTAAAACAGCAACAGTGAAGTGCTGAGCAAAAAAACAAAAAAAAAAACTGAAACCAGTTCTATAAAACTTTGTGAAACTCTCATATTTGCCCCTGCACGAACCTGTAAACTTTATTTCCTCCTACTACGTCCTGGGCTGCATGTTCTCTCAGCGGGAGCAAGAGAACAGAGAGATTTGGCCCAAGTGAACTAGCGTGAGTCTGCTCGGTTCTGCAGTCACCTCGAACCAGTCTGAATGCAACACAATTAAAACCGATTCTTGCTGGGAAACAGCCCTTCTTTTGTTTTAGTAATTGGCCGCAGTGTAATTGTAGGCGTTTTGTAATCTCTCGGGATGGTGCTCTCCGTAAGAGCACAAATCCAGGCAGATTTTGTCTGCGGGGAGGATCCTCCGGCTGAGCCCTGGGATAATGAGCTTTCCCTCATTCTGTTGTCTCTAATGGTCTTTGTTTTTGTGGTTTGAAGGCAAAAAAGTTTGTATATAGATATATATATCTGTCTATCTATGTATATAGTGACATTCTATCTATATATAGTGACATAAATTTGCCACTTGTGGGACTAATGAAGGACTATCTTATCTAAATGTGTAATTATTTCTGTCACCCAGAAGATGATTAAGATGATTGATATTACATTAATGAACAACGACCACAGCATGTAATACTATGCTTTGTGCCAGTTTGAAAACAGTGCCCTAAGAAGCCAAACATACACCACGGTGCATAATCTGCCAAATTTAAAGGAGCGTCTACCTGATAAAAACCCTGCTATTGGTGCTGAATTTAGAGGGGTCAGGGTCTTTTGTTAGCGTGATAATCCAAAAGTCTTTTTCCATCATTTGGTGGGAAAGTTCAGAAAGGCATTTGGGAGAAATAATTTAAAGGTAAAGTGTCAGACCATGCAATCATTATTACAGCTCATTAGAAGAATCTAGCTTGCAGAATCCCTGGTGATTTTCAAAGCCCGGAGTCTTAATGATGTGTTGTGAATGTAAGGCTCATTTCTGGCTCATCTTCACAGATTCACCTTTTGGTGAAAATGCAATTTTGAATCAAAAATAGGTCATTTGTGTGGAATGAGTGAATTGTATGAAATCCAATGAGGGGGGTTATGGCTTCTGTCTTTGGTGACACTATTATATAGAATTTCAGCTCACACTGAAATAGGTATTTTTTATAATTCTTTTATAAGAAAAAACAATAATGCTACATAATTTAATAATGATTAAATACATTAAATATATATTACATATCTTAGTAAGAAACCTGGGTAGCACAGTGGCATGGCAGGTTGTGACTGTGAATCTTTGATCTTCTTCCCACCATCCACTGACTGGTTTGTACACTAGGTGAATTGGTGACTGAATGCTCCATAGGCGTGAGTGTGAGTGCCCAGTGAGGAGCGGGCATCCCTTCCTGGTCCATAGCTCAGTCATCACCTGCACCTGTCAGCCATGATCAGCCCCTGCAATATCCTGCATCTCCACATGTGGGGTTGTCCCCAAAACCTCTTCTTTTGCAGACGCCACATCATTGTGCCCCACTTCCAACCATTCCTTCAGTCTTTTGTGGGGTTGCCAGGTGCAGAGCTGGTTTCTGTACCTCATAGCTGGGCCCTCTCATTTTCCACCATCCTGTCTGTTCCTGTAGGACTACCAGGTCCAGTGCCAGATGATCTGCCTGTCTCTTTCTCTCTGCCTGTATCAGTCTCTCTGGCTGTCACTCACTCTGGGCCTCCGCCTGTATCTGTCTCTCTGCCTGTATCCGTCTCTGCCTGTCATTTACTCTGTGTGTCTCTTTCTGTCTCTCACTTTCCCTGTCCCGCTGCCTGTATCTGTCACTCTGGCTGACACTTACTAGTCTTGGCCTTGACCATATTTTATTTTCTGTGTTCTTGTTCTGTTCAAAAAAATGATTCTTCTAAAACATTTAACATTGAAAAACAAAAAACAGTTTTAAACCCTTCTGAGTCCAGTTTCTATATCATAGGTTTGTGTATGATTCCAGGCTCATTTTGGTTTATTGCTCTCTTTCATATCTGTTTGTTCTGTCTGGATTTGTCCAGTGTACCAAAAATGTCCCATCATCATTTCTATCCTTTGCACTTATCCACAACAGGCTATTTTTATTGACACTTCACACTGTTCTGGACAGGTGAATACAGATATTTTGCTGCAATAACTGAACAAAAAGATGGCACGCTCCGAAAAGCCAAGACTAGATAACCTTTTGAGGAAGGGGATTCCAGTTAAGACTGAGCAGCCTAGCAGGTGATTTGTAATGCCCCCCATTGTGCGCAATTCATTCTCAGTTCAAAGCCTTGCAGGAACAGGTATGGTTATACATGAATGGGATTCCCCAGCCTGCCTCCATTATGACGCTCGGAGGAAGGGTGGGCAAGCATCTGGATTCTGATTATGGGGTTCAGTTTTTAAAGAAGAACAGGCAGACAGTGTGAATGATCCTGATAGTTGTCTTAGCATGATTCTGAAAACACTCAACGATTCACACTCACACCAAGAGTGCAGTTTTGAAGAAGAATAATAAAAAAATCTTCACCACCTAGGTGCCATCTAATACAGCCATTTTTTGGGAGAGATGCAACACATTTTTCACACCCGGATTTGGGGATCATCTGCCATTCCATATTGCAGATCATCTCCAGTTGGATAGTAAAGATTGGATGGTAAAGGTTTGTGGACAGCCATTTTAGGTCTCTCCTGTCATGTTCAATTGGTCTTAAGCCAGGACTCAGGCTGGGCCACAACAATAGTCACAGAGTTGCTGTGAAGCCACTCCTTTGTTACTTTAGCTGTGTGCTTAGGGTCATTGTCTTTTTGGAAGGTAATCCTTTGGTCCAGTCTGAGGTCCTGAGCACACTGGAGAAGTTTTTAGTCCATGATATCCCTATACTTGGCTGCATTCATCTTTCACTCAATTACAACCAGTTGTCCTGTCCCTGCAGCTGCAAAACACCCCACAGCATGATGCTGCCACCACCATGCTTAACTGTTGGTGGGACTGTATTGGAGAGGTGATGAACAGTGCCTTGTTTTCTCCACACATACCGCTTAGAATTAAGGCCAAAAAGTTCTGTCGTGGTCTCATCAGGCGAGAGAATCTTATTTTACCATCTTGGTGTCCTTCATGCAGGCTTTCATGTGTCTTGCATTGAGGAGGGGCTTTTGTTGGGGCACTCTGCCATAAAACCCTGACTTGTGGAGGGCTGCAGTGATGTTTGACTTTCTACAATTTTCTCCCATCTCCAGACTGCATCTCTGGAGCCCAGCCACAGTGATCTTTGGGTTCTTCTTTACCTTACTCACCAAGGCTCTTCTTGTCCGAAGGCTTAGCTTGGCTGGACTGCCAGCTCTAGGCAGGGTTGTCCAAAAGGTCTTCCATTTAAGGATTAAGAAGGCAGATTTTTTTTGGTAAAACTTGTCCAGATCTGTGCCGTGCCACAATTCCGTCTCTGATCTCTTCAGGCAGTTGTCATGATTCTCATTTGCTCTGACCTGCATTGTGAGCTGTAAGGTCTTGTATAGATTAGGGGTGTGGTCATCCTAATCAAGTCCAATGTGATATTTCTGTTAATATGGGGTGCTGTGTGTACATAAATGAGAAAAAAAATTAACTTAAAATGATTTTAGCAAATGGACCAAGCTAGCAGTGTGGGAGGGTTGGACGGGGCATTTTTCAAAATAACAGCCCAGAGATTGTTAACTACTAAATAGCAAAGCATTTTCCACATTAGACAGTTTAGGGTGTGTGTGTATATAGATGGGAGTTTGTGGGTTGGTGTTGTGAGTGTGTGTGGGTATTTGGATTGCATTGGTTGTTGGTGTGTGTGTTGTAGTGTTGTAGTCAAGATCGCCTAAACCAAGACCAAGACATACTAAGGCAAGACCAAGACCAAGGCTGGTTGAGACCAAGACCAAGATCGAATACAGACTAACATCACATTACACATTGCTGTACAGAGTCATTACTCGTTAAATGTTATCTTTTCATGTATATTGTCTAAATGTCTCTCATTTAAAATCTCCCAGATTTGTCATAATTACGAGGTCTGATGAAAAATTATATTCTCAGCAATCCTCTCATATAGCGATTTTATCAGATCTCGTCAAGGGAAAGGGATGGAATGTACTAGAAAGATGTTCATATCACATTTGGGGCAGTGGTGGCCTAGTGGTTAAGGAAGCAGCCCCATAATCAGATGGTTGTGGGTTTGAATCCCAAGCCTCTGAGGTGCCACTGAGCAAAGCACCGTCCCCACACACTGCTCCCCGGGCGCCTGTCATGGCTGCTCACTAAGGGTGACGTTATGTTGTGTGCATTGTGTGCAACATTTTGTTGTGTGCACTGTGTGCTGTGCTGCAGTGTATCACAATGACAATCACTTCACTTTCACTTAAGCTTCTTATACAAGGGACAGTTTCCTCGGGTAAACGATGAATATGGCTATGTAATGATCCCTTGCTTTGAAGACAATTGGCATTTGGCTCTCAAATGTTCACTGACGCTCTTTACATTTTCTACTAGCAAATTCAACAAATTAACATTAACACTGCATTTATGAGGCGCCCTTATCCAGAGTGACTTACAAGGGACAGTCCCCCCCCTGGAGCAACTTAGGGTTAAGTGTCTTGCTCAGGGACACAATGGAAGTAAGTGGGATTTGAACCTGGGTCTTCTGGTTCATAGGCGAGTGAATTACCCTATAAGCTACTGCCACCCTACAGTGCTGGTTCACGGAGCTACAGTTTGTGACATAACAAAGGTGAGAGTACGGAGACCCTAAAGTACCATGAACTGGAAAACATTCTCCTGTGCCTACAAGTTATTTAAAACATTTTACTCTAAATTCTTTTACACACCTCATGATGGAGATGACTCATTTTGGAATGTCATACTATGAAATTATTGCTGCTCTTGCACATAGATATAGATTCTGTGCATACTGAAAGACAACAAGCTCACTTATCGGAAGAACCACACAGACTTTGGTTATGTTATTGAACTTATCCAGGAACAATTAAAAAGTCCAGGGAAAATGCATGGCTATAATAAAGAATCATCTTATCTTCTTTAGCATTTTATCGTATCTTCTCAGTGTAAATCCCAAAAAACTTTTTTTATGTATGGATTGTTGACCTTTTTCCCAATTATTCAGGTTCGTCCTGATTTTTGTGACACCTGTTAGTAGCACCAACATATTGAGGGTCCTGACTCTCGGGGTGCTAGTTTTGATGGCTACCCACATTGGCAGAAATCGGTGTTGCGCCTGTACAAGAGTAAATTTGAATGTAAGATTAAGAAATTCACCGAAAAACAACATTTACAAGAAACAAGTTCAACTACTCTAGACATTTTTTACATGTGTATTCACCATGTATATGGTCTGACCCTTCACTGGTCTCATGATTCAATTTAATTCTTTTTGATTGTGATTATCAATGCTTCAATCTACATTACTTCACATGATGTTTTGATTTGCTACAATTAGCAGAAAGACAGTCGGCGTCCATGTCAACAAATTCCAACTTTTACCACAATGCGCACACAAGGCTGCACTGTGCAGTGTGAAATTCCTACACAGAGCCATGCTGTTCTCATATCAAGCAGCCACAGTCTCTACTGGCACTTCTATTTAACAAGAGTTTTTTATGCCGCCGGCACAAAATCACCAAGCAATGCCATTATGACATAATCGATTATGTTCTGCACTGCATCGATGTTCACATTTGCATCGTGATGCTTCATTTAAAATGTTAATTTCAACACCCCTTGTGGTGAATATGTGTAACTACCTGAAGGTTAATTCAAATAGAAGAAATGTATCAGTGGTGTTGCCTGTCCAGACATTGCTGGAGGGTAAAGGAACCTTTTAAAATCCAATTCCAACTTCATTATGATCAGACCGTAATGACAAGTAAAGACAATGGCAGGCAAAAAGCAGTGTTGGTTGGAATTAAACATCCGCTGCAATAAAGGACCAAAAAAGGGGGAAATCTGTATGGACTGGTATTGGCAAATGAAAGGGATAAATCTGAAAAAAACATGATCTTACCATGAAAGCATTTCCAAAGGACCGCCATGAAATGTCCCACGGCATCAAAGTGGAGTGTTTCGAGTGTATGTCTGTGCTTTTATTTCATGGGCAAAACAAGAGTTCCCGTGCATGTAAGGCTGTGCTATCTCAGCTCAAGATCAGTTAAAAATCTTATTTCTTTAACTGAGACAGCTTTTCTTTGCACAGGCGGAATCTGACACCTAAAAGCTGTGTGTACAAGCACTTGTGATTGTCAAATATCACCCTCTCTACCAAGGATCTTTGATCCTTTTGAGCTGTCATTCTGCCTGCTATTTTTCCGAATATTCACAATTCCCTGAGCGAGTTACACGCTAAGCAATACGAATTAAATCATTCCCATGAATATTTGCCAACTGTTTGTTTGGATGCCAGCCTGGTGGAATTTTCCATTTTTCCATTCAAAGAAAATGCGGGAAAATGAAGCTCCTGAAGCCATACACCAGGTCCTAAATTAGTTACTGGGAGACAAACGCGACATAATTAAATTCCATCAATGCCAGTCATCCGTTCCAGCTCCAACTCCAGCTCCTAGCTCAAATCTCCCTGTTTTCCTCTGTAGCTCAGCTAACTACGCAAGGCTTATCAGATACAATGAGTGTGTCTCAGGGGACCATGATGCAGCTGTGGTATGCTGTTTCTGGAATGCATGTCACAGCACGGCTTTGCTACATTGATATTTATGAGGTTCTACCAGGCGGCACAAGGCTACCTTGAACCTGGCTATGCATGAGATGTTAGATTCTGTTTCCAGGGGTCTGCTTGGAGATAGACTCGAAAATTATCAAGAGGATGGCTCAAGTCTGTGGAGCAGAGGTAAAAGTACGTCTGCAGCTGATGGCTGGCCTGAGAAAACATTAAAGAAGATACACACACTTACCTTTGTTAGACAGCAGATGAAAATGTTTGCAGTCGTCTCAAGGAAGATATACGGATAATATATGGATACGGGCTGTTTCCGTAAGATAACCTTATGTTGCTCAGAGTTGAAGGCATGTGCAGCCACATAAAAATTGTGATGCAATTGCTTTTCAAGTCAAAGTCAAAGTGGACTTTTTATCACTTTATACAAGTACACAGAGAGGCGAGATTGTGCTTTTGTGTGGCACAGAACAAAATATTTTTTTTGTATACTGCCTTACACTTTTCTTCAAAGGTCAAGGGCTAAAGTTACTTGTAATACAGAGCAGCACAGCACACGGTGCACACAGTGAAATTTAGCGCTAGGCCACCACTGCCCCATTTCAGATGGGCTTCCTAATCAGGGATAATTAATCCCCTTTCATGGGAAGTCAAAGCAAACTAGGACTGAAAAGGTGCAGTACATTTCAGAATTAACTGTAACCTCAATATTTTGTGCAGATCTGACTTCTTTTCCATAAATCATTCCTTTTAATGTTTATGAGACTCCATGATCACAGATCAGTGTAAAGGACACTTTCCTCCAGCCCAGCAGCCCCACGAAATATATTAACAATAATACACATTTTGCATTAAATTGGTCTTGTGCAGACTAAGCAGGGTTTACATTTCATTACACATTTTTTTGGTTTTTATTAATGATGAAAAAAAACCTAAAGACAATTTGCACATATTTCTGACAGGATGGCATTGACACATTAGCAAGCCTCCATTTAGCAGCTCATTGGGCTGAACTGTTTGCAAATTAATGAGCTCTCCACTTGACCACGTTTCAAGGTTTTTTTGTGTGCCTTTGCTGACCTGTCATTGCTGAGATTCACAGAGCTCAAGAAGGTCCAGAGAAAGCAGACTGGCTTTGTGTTCAGAATGCTGATAATCAGAATGCTTATAATCCGAATGTTCAGTTTGATAGCGGCCATTGTCCCAAGACGGCGTTTTTATGTCCACTGTCACCCCTGTGTACATCATTATTATCAGTTATATTATTAGTTATTAGGAATTAGTTATAGTGTGACATGGACAGCATTCAGTCGCCTCCGTTTCTACCCAAATTCTATCTTAAGCCATATAAAGTGAGATCTGTGATTTGTAATACCCTTTAGAGGAGCATGAATTTAACATACTCCCCTAACCTCTGATGTGCCATTTTCTGACATAAATAGATACTTAAAGCTCCTTGGCGGAACGGCACATCACAGAAATTCATCACTGAACGTCCACAGGCACTCCTGACGTGTTACATTTCAGGCAGGCTTTGATCTTGAACAGGAGAAAATTCCTTCTGGAATGTTCTGTGCAGTGCCTGGAAAGGATGTGAGATCCGTTCCAGGGGTGTGTATATTAGTCTGGAGAGTCTGTGGATCGTTTGGCCTTTTTTTTTGCCCAGTCCCCTAGTCCTTCTACACCCACTTCCTCTTTGAGTGGATGTGGAACGTGGGCAGGTGTGCCGTTTTGACCTGATCAGCATGTGGTGAGGGTTCATCAGTGTGGGTCGTGTTGTGTCCATGTGTGGGTTTTATTATCATGAGTTGTCTTCATTGTCTCGGAAAGCAGCACGGTTCGAGTGGGGCAGCCACGCGTGTGAACATGGCCTGGAGAGAACGGCGGTGCCAGATAAATGTCAATGTGTTCCCATGCCGTGAAATTAGCCCTTGCATGGCCATTCGCTAATGAGGAAATGAATAGTCCCAAGGATGTGAAACTGAACCAGAGGAGCAAGACCCTCCACCCAGGCATTCTGATGACTGTTCATGCTGTGCTCCGAGGGGCAAGCGGCACACGGAAAGTTCAAGAATCTCCATACGACGTCTTTCGGAGGGAAATATCATCCCACGGCTGAGTGCCAGTGGTACTGGAGTATGTCTACACAGCGTAGCGCTGGGATCTGAAGGCATTTTGAATCCAATTGGTCATCAGGGGGAAGAGTTATCCTCTGGTTTTTGACCCGAGGATGGCCACAGTTGCCGTATGTATTGGCATGAATAAATCGTTGAATGGGTTTTCCGTACACTCTGCCTGTTTCTGTGCAAGAGAGGATGCAAAACCGTATCACTCGTGAATACCTTCTCTCCTGCAACCCTCACCTATTTCAGAGCAGGCATCATAGCCCGCGGCTATTTTTTTGTTTAGAGATTTATCAATACTTTAGCACAGTGACTGGGGTACAATGGAATAGTTAATATTTCTCCATCGCTGAGTGACACTGATTAACTAGAATTATTACAGGAGACTTTACGGCCATATGCAACTCATTCCGCCTCGACGGGTGATGGATGACAGGAACGTCTGGAGCCTGGGGATCAGCCCAGACACTGTAATGCAGAGGGCAGTAAAATCTCCTTTTGAAAAAAGGAATTTCTTTTCCTTAAGTGGCTGCTTTTCAGCGCACAGCAGCGTTCCAGGTCACGCTAATTTATTGAGATTTACGACGTCCTCACAATCAGTTGAAAAAATTCTAAAAAAATGGAGTAATAATCTGGTAGACATGGTTAAATTCAATTCACACCATAAATCTGCAGAGGGAGACCAGGCTGGCAGCTGATATTAAAACTCGAGCCGTCACGCTATATCTGGGTTAACCTTGAGCCTCTGCCACGTTTTCCTGCTCACCTATGAGACGCTGCTATCGCTTTAAAAAATGTATTTACAGAGACTGGGAGACTGACAAGCGAATATGTTGTGCTATTTCCCTTTAGTCTCTAACTACTGAACATTGTTTTGCCATGTTCAGGCCAATGCTAAAAATGAATTACATTTTTATATATCACTTACCTACAAAATACAGAGACGTCCCCCCCCAAGAAGATTTTTCCCACATGCCTCTCGTTGACCTGTGTAAGGATTACTCTGACCTCACGTATCGATTAATGTTGGTGTAGCATTTGCTACACCCCCCTCTTCCCTCATTTGTAATTACAAGACAGTCTAATCCCCATATCTAATCCTCCTGCCATTTCCATGGGAGAGCTGACCTCCATCAGCGATAAAGGGACCACCATCGTTTTTATTCTCAATTAATACTCAGGAGGTCTGCTAGATAAACTCTAGCCTTTATAGAGCCATTTGTTCAGCCATTTGACCTCTGACCTTTTGGATGCTCTATTTTGGCATGCGTGTTTACCTCAGCTCAAACGCTTTAATGCAGTGAGCAGTAAGATCTCCTTCTGAAAAAAGGGCATTTATTTTCCGTAGAGTTTTAATGCAAAGCAATTCATTGCATTTCATTTACTCGATTGGCATGCATCTTTACCTTGTGTTTTGCTAAATAAACAACGAAATAAATAACCTGAGGAGGTGCAGACTGAAACAATATAACATCTATAGAGGGCAGTGTTGACCTGCAGACAGTCTCATAGGAAGAGGGGGTTATCATGACTTTTTAACTATTCTCTTACAACCCGTTACAGTGAGTAAGGGTGGCGAGAGACGTACTTTGTCACATGGTCACGTCACATGGAAAACTTCCTAACTTCCCAAAGCTATATTAAGCATTTGACTCAAGGTCGCAAGTAATTTACTTCTGCAAGTGTTAGTGACAAATCTGGCAGTGTGTGTGACAAGCCTGCTCTGGCTTAAGGATGCAAGGTTGCGAGCCTGACCACACTAACGCAATCTTTGGACACAGCGGGGCAGAAATGAGCCAAAGCCTCTCCCCGGTCAGGGGTCCTTAACTCTATCTCTGTATGCACAGCTCTGCTGATGGGAGCATTTTGGACAAAACGAAGGCCTGCAAGAGGCACTTGTCTCATTTCGAGATGACGAGGCACAGAGGTTCTTAATTGAGACTTGTGGTTCGCTCAGGGACTCTTGGGGACATGTTTCTCCCCGTTAGGCAGACTGAGAGAGCTCTTTGCCTTCCCAAACAAGCCTCTGAATGAAGTGCCTAACAGTGCTGTCTACTACGACCGACACTCCTTCAGGGATGAGCAGCAATCATGCTTGGCACTTGTCACCCAACCGAAGTGGCAGATAAATACAGTTAAAGTGCTCAGGCACAGTGGCACCTACTTCTCGCATTTGTCTGATATGTTTGAGAGAGAGAATATGACGTGCCGTGGAATGAATCTGCACTGTTCATAATTTTTACCTCAGTGAAGCATAAAATACACAAAGACACAAAGGACTGTGTGTGAATGAAAGTGAGTTTGAGGATAGACAAAGATTAAGGGGGGCTTATCATCCACAAAAGCAAAAGCAGCATCAGGCTGAATCTGAGACACTCTTCCCCGCCCTGAAGTGCAATTTCACGTTTCTCTCAAAGACGGGCCCCCTACCGCATTGTTTCCTCACCTTCGCCTTCATGCTTCTTTAGTCCAGCCTGCCACAGGATCCCGGGGCCGGAGCTGTGCCGCGTCTCCTTCTGCTGGGTGGAGGACCCCCGGATAGCAGAGGGCAGCGTGAAAAAAACACGGACAGGCTAATGAGCCTTAACGGTCTTATATCTTACGGCTGAGATAATTGCCTGGCAGCGCAGACAGATCTCATTTAGGGACTTGTGCTAGGTTAATATTGGACATGTTAAATCAATGCTAAAAACAGTAAATAAATCTACAGTATCATGGAAGGTTAATTGCAATTACAAAGGTGAGATTTCTCATCTGGGGCAGGTCAGCCAGTGATCATGTTGTGCACAATTCACTTCATTGCATTACACTGTTGTCTGTAGACAGCTTCAGTGTCATTAAGTGAGGTGGCCAAACGTCGCCACATACAGGATGTAAAATTGTACAGAAACCTAAATAAATAATAATTCTTGACTTGCAGTAGCTGCTCTCTGTTATCCTGCTCTCTGTTATCCATGTTTCAGCTTGCTGTTGCTGATAATTAAAGATCTCTAGTAAATTACTTTTGAGAACCACACACCAAATGACTACTTTTCAAATTCAAATTTTATTTGTCACTTAAATAGTCATACACGGTATGATATGCAGTGAAATTGCTTTAGCGACTGCTACAGACCACAGTAGTGCAGATATTGCAAGTATACAATGAACCAATATGCAAATATTGCAAACATAATATTACACTTTAATGTCTTTAACATAAAACATAAAACGTGGAACAGGTAGGGTGTGCAAAAGAGTGAAGTCAAATAATAAAGTGAAAAGCAAGAGTAAAAAAAAAAGAGTAAAGAGTTTGTGCACAAATCCTTGGGGGATTGAGTCCAGAGAAATAAGTTTAAAAGACAAAAACAAACTAAACGGGGTCGGAGCAGTCGCGACAGTCGTGGCTGTAAATTAGTGTGGTTAAGGAAAGTATGTGAACGAGTGAGTATTAGTAGGAGTATTAGTATCTGGGCTACAGCATTAAGAGACCTTGGTGTGCAGAGAACAAATGCGGAATTATTTGTATTTTGAAGGATGCATCAAATTTTTCTTCATGGCCTTTAGTTACAAACTGTCCTGTGCAAACATATGGAGTTAGGACATAGAAGACATCATTTCTCCAGGTAGGGAATTGGTTGTGAAACGTAAATCATTTACTTCTATTCTCCCTCTGTCCTCGATCTGTTGGTGAGGTCATATCCTCACCTGGGTTCTCACTGCTGATGACATCCAACTTATCCTCTACTTGTCTGCATGTCTGGCAGATTTCTCATCACAGATTTCTCATCATCATCATCATCTGAAACTCAACCCCTGCAACACCAAACTGCTATTTATTCCAAAATTCATCTAACAACTTTCCCCTTAACAACTCTGCAATTAAAAAATCTCTCCTTCAGTCACTGCATGTAACTTTGGGGTAACCATGGACAGTCAATTGTCCTTCTTCTCTTATTGTTATTTTTTCTGTCACGTCTGTGAGCTGACGTGAGAAGGAAGCACAGAGGCGGGACATACTGCAAACAATGATTTATTAACAACACAACACAACACAAACCAAACCAGGCTCGATGGCCAAAAACAGGGGAAACAAAAGGGGAGGACATAAACAAACCCGCAGGCATGTGGTAGACCACATAAAATGTCACAGCTCTGAATGGCTGCTCAGAAGCGCCTTATAACCGCAATGCTGTCATGCAGATTGGTGCCAGGTGAGTCTCGCACCTTATCATGACCATTTCTCTAATTCCTTCTCTCGAACATTCGAAGAATAGCTCCATTTCTTTCCACACAGGCAACCCAAATACTTGTTCAGAGACTAGATCCAGCATCTCTCATGGCTGCCCACTGCTCACCAATCTGCTTACAGTCGAGGCTTAGATCATTGCTGGGTCTTCCAACAAGACAATGTCCCAAAGCACACATCAAAATTAGTCCAACAGTTCCTCAAAGAGACCAAAACTAAGATCCTGGTGTGACCTGCACAGAGCCCAGACCTCTATCCTATTGAGAATCTGTGGCAGGTGCTCAAAGTAAACGTCCATCCTTGGAAACCATGCAATCAGTAGCAGCAATGTATGAATGGAGACTGTGTTAACCTAGTAAAGAACTACTCTAAAATATTGATGTCAGTTGAGGCTCAGAAAGGGTCATTTTCATGGAGAAATCAAGAGTGCCGTCTAATTTCATAAAGGGAGGTAATCGTTTTGGCCTCAACTGTACATAAAAAATGTCTGCCAACAGAGCTTTAAACTAGGGGTGTTGAAAACAATCTCATAATCAATTGTCATGATCTGGTCTGGCAGGGGTTACTCCGGGTCCGGAGTTCGGACCAGAGTTTCATGTTCGTCTTGTGTTATTATGTTTCCTGATTGTTATCACCTGTGTATGAGTGTATAAAGCTGCCCTGTTTGTGACTGTGACTGTTTCCCTTTTCCTGTCTATTATGTATTAAACCCCTGTCTCGTGACATCATGCGTATGCGTCCTCCTTCCTTGCCATGACCAGGCAGCGTGACATCAATGCATCGCGATTCAGATGTGGAGGGGCAGCAGCGATGACACAGAGGTCAAAATGGGTCCAGGCGAATGGCAAATGCAGCCGAATGGGCAGATGCCACCAGCCTGGTGTTCACGGGGAGAGTGAGTTCAGAAATAAAAAAAAAACCTCTGGCTGCAGCCACAACGCATTACGTTGAGGTTCCTGTGTGATAGACAATCATCCTCAGTATGTGGACTTTGTAATAGCTGTATTATCCACGCCATTGTCTAAATTACACTTTGTTCTTGCTTTCTAGATGGTTTAAGGAATTTTTTCCTTGCCAGTGTTGTCTTAGGCTCGCTCAGCATAGAAATGCTGTATCTCATTTATTTCATGTATTTTACATATTGTTATTAAAGGAGAAAAAACAAGGCTTTTTATTATGCTTTTATTGTAGTCACATGTCTGATGCCTAAGCTTTCATTATTCCCATTGTTGCAACTAAATGACTAACAAGCTTAATACACTGGAGGTGCATTTTAATACTTTGGCCTAACCACTCATTCAAACTGACATATAACCTGCAAAGTGAGATTTTCAATCCCTTACAAGGGTTTCTTTGAACCAGTGACGCAAAGGCTCACTTTACAAATCAGACTCAACCCTATTCAAGAGGAGCACACAAAATCAATGGCACTTCAGGCCCCTGTGTCCAACACATATTGTCTCAATAACTCAAAAGAAAGCTTGCAAGGCGCAGGCTTTACTGGCATCTTGTTTGTTTATTTGTTTTTTTTTTTAACAAAAGAAAGTCCACTGCTCTTGTTAGCTTGGAAGATGGAAATGTGACCGTGACGTATTGATCCACCAGTCAGCTGCAGAGGCCTGTACTCAGCATGTGACAGAGTGTGACAGAGGCAGAACTTTAAACAATGTCATGGTGTTCCCATCGAATGTGAGAATTCTGGACCAAAAGGTGGTTTAAGTAGAAAAACAAGATCTTACAGTATTCTTAATACTACCCTTTGTTTTAATCATATAAATCATATGTAAATTATACATTAATAATAGGTTATAACATTGATATTAATTAGGGGTGTCAATCAATTCAACATCTAATTAATCACACATTTGCCTTTAATTAACTGTGATTAATCCAAATGAAATTCCTTATGATTTTAATCATGATTAATCACAGTTTTCAATTTCTTCTTGAGACAGTGTTTTTATATTTGGTGTTTAAAAACTTAATTAAAACAAAATGATCCCAAAAAATATATTTCACACACCAATATTTTGTAGGCTCTCTGAACCTAGAAGTACACACTTGCAGTTTGCATTTATTATCAATAAATTGTGCTGTGACACCCGAGTAATTTTCAGAATCTAGTTGTCTCCTGTAAGAGCGACATTCTGTGCTTGCTGAAGCATATTCGTCTTTCATATACTTCATATAATGTTTGTATTCGTGATGCTATAGTTCTTCTGGAGGGTAGGTAATAAGAGGTGTCTCCTGACCAAATTACGTTGTTAGTCCATCATCTTCTAAAACGTTCATGGGTCGGCAGTTTTTAGCTATTTCAGTAGCCAAAGCATACTTATTGGTTTAGGTATTGGCCCACAAGTACCACACTCCTCTAATGTAGACACATTGTTTCCATGAGGTGTTTTGTATTGAAGTGATATTTTAAAGACGTACTGCTTCGGTGATAATTGAATTTGGTTTTGCAAAAGGTGCATATTATTTTTTCCCTCAATGGTATCTAAGCGTTTCCCCTCCTTCTGCATCTTTGGCATCGGACTGCCTCTGGCTGTAATTTTTGTGACTTTTGTGTCAGAGGTCAGACCCAGTACAGAAAGTAAAAAGAAAACCACAGTGTTAATAACTTTTTTATGCATTATTGTTTTTTTCATTAATCACAACAATTAATGCGTGAATTTTGGCTGCACTATATAAGAATAAATGTAATTGTGCATAGAAGATGGGGTGTTAGATGACATCACATGACCAAATTTCATTTTCACATGATGTCAATGGCTTCAATTTTTAATTAGAAACTGCACATCACTAAAGCCTATAAAAATGGTTGCCTTTTTATTCAGCTAATTTGTCATGCTGCCAAGTGATTCCCTAATGACTCTTATCTTGACATTTATGTAAAAATTAGACTGACTTGTAGATTAATGTATGGGTGGACAGATATGCTTAGACACATGCTTTTGAAACCATCCATCTTTTGTTTGGAACATGAACCAATCAATGCGATATTGCAAGGCTGAAAGAGGGCTGAAAGGAAAGGCACTGCTATTCCTCCTGATGAAAGAGAGTTGTGATTCAGTGATGAAAATATGAGAAAGATCTCTATTATGTTCTCTTTTACATTCAGGGTACATGTGTTTCTCCTGCATTTTTGAGTGAAATTGGTGGCTTTTTGTTCTGCTTTCTATTTCAGATGAGGAGGAATCAGAGCCACCTACTGCACAGCAGTCAGAATTATAGTCTTGAGTAGATAAGGGATAAAATGATTCCTCCAGTTTCCAAATGGAAACGCACACTAAATCGTGCAATAGATATCCATGAACCAATCAAACACATACAGTACAGGCCAAAAGTTTGGAAACACCTTCTCATTCAATGTGTTTTTTTTATTTTCATGACCATTTACATAGATTAGATTAGGTAGATTCTCACTGAAGGCATCAAAACTATGAATGAATGAGTTATGTATTTAACAAAATGTGGAGACCTGGCCTCCAAAGTCTTTCTATGAAAGAGCTATCAATCTGTCAATCCTTTCCGTGTCCGGGCCAGGTGAGGTTTCCCATGGTGAGTCAAATTAAGACGGTGAAGAATATAAAACATGTTTTGAGTTTTTTTGTTAGGTACATAACTCCACATGTGTTCATTCATAGTTTTGATGCCTTCAGTGAGAACCTACCAACGTAAATGGTCATGAAAATAAAGAAAACATATTGAATGAGAAGGTGTGTCCAAACTTTTGGCCTGTACTTTGTACACATGACATTATTTGAAATTTAACAACAATATTGCAGACAATCTTTTAAGAATTTTTCTTTTCTTAACTGCAGAGCTGCTGTAATCTCCTCCATTATGGTATTATTATTTTTTTTTGCAGTCATCACTGGAGTTCACAAATGTAATATCTTCCCTTTTTTTACTACACACTTAATAAATCAGTATAAATCCTTCCACAATATTAATTTCTTTTCTCATATATTCCCTTTCTTTGGGATTATGCCGATAATGTTGCGTTTGCAAGTATTTGTAGAAACCAGATTACTTTATAGAGTTCAGATTACATTATATTATCCCTATCATGGAATTGCTCAATGTAAGCCCCCTTTCCTCCCATTTATCAAAAAACCCCCATCTATAAGCGATGGTGCAAAATCTGAATTATTTGCTATTTTTGTTGCCCACAATATTTGCATTTTTTTTTTGTCCAATTATTTTTAACTTCTTTCTGTTCATAACATTCATGAACGGTACTGACTCTAATTGGATATTTGTCATGTCCTTTATTTTTTTAATCCTCTCAGGCAGATATATTAGAAATGGCCTTTCACTCTTAATCTATCACACGGACAGGAGGTGATGACGACTGTCAGTGCTCAAGTCGACTGCAACAAAGCCATGTTCCACTTGGAGGGGAAATCAATGCTCAAGTTCATTTGCGAACCCCCCCCCCAAAAAAACAACAACCCTTTGTTCTTTTGTTTGCATGAATAAAAAAAAAAAAAGCTGTCCAACACTTTAACATTCATTAGTTTCCACTCAGCCCATAGCAGCTCCTCCTCCGCCCCCATCTAACATCAATCCCAAAAAGTGCCAGGGAGCCTTTTTAAGGCTCAAAGTTAAGCACAAAGTGAGGGCATCTTTAAACTCATTAGGAAGCCTCATCTGTTTGGGCAAAACTGACTTCAGAGCCCCAAATGGCGGCTCAACCCCTGGCGTTACCCTTCAGAAGGGACCGGGGTGGATGAGGCGTATCAAAGCGTCGCCCTGCCTTTTTCCTGGGCTGTTTTCACCGGCCAGATGGGAGTGGAATATTTACACGATGTGAACGGGCCCTTGGCTTATGATGGGGAATGGGTGGGGTGCCATGCGGTTAGGCTGGGATGGACTCGGCCTGAGAGGGGGGGGGTGGCGCTGCGTGAAAAAAAAAAACAAATACGCTCCCTGCTGTTGATGCGGGTTTTTTTTTTTTTTTTCTTCTTCCTCCGCTGCTTTCTGCATTTTTTTTCCTTTCCCCGACTCACATAAGATGCAGCCATCCATCACTGTTGTTCCCTCTTATTGAGGTTTGCAGACCGTTTGATGGAGCAAACAGAGGGGACTGTTTGGGAAAATTAGTCACGTAGTGTTTTCTGAAGAGACGGAAAAACAAAAAAGGAAGACTAGGCGAGACCCTTGCACTTTTCTCTCTCTCTCGCGCCCCTTGTTCTTTCCTTTTCTTTTCTCCGCTCTCAGGGGCAGGGACTGCTTAATTGTCTCCTGTACGCTGCCATGGGGCTGGAGTGCATAAATCATAGAATGGAGAAGATTGCGCATTTGAGCTGTAAGCAGAGTGGAGTGAGTGGCCCTGACAGATCTCCGCCGAAGCGGTAAACAGCCCCTTGGCACCCGCAGCCCCTTGATTTGCGAACCTTTTTAAAGTTTTCAGTTCCGTGTCTCCATCTCTCCTGCATACCAACGAACACCGGCACCTGCGGGAAGAATAGAAGGAGGACGGTCCCAAAAAGACCAGCTCGGTCATTTACCTTTATGGCTTTTATCAGACGCCCTTATCCAGAGCGACTTACAATCAGTAGTTACAGGGACACAGTGGTAGTAAGCGGGATTTGAACCTGGGTCTTCTGGTTCTGTTACCCACTATGCTACTGCCACCGGGGCTAATTTGTATGGAGCGTCCCTTTTTTTTTTTTTTTTTTTGTCCGGTGAGGAAAAAGCCAGACCGCAATCGCGGCGCCGAGTTGCACTTTCTCCTCTCACACCGAGTGAACACACTCTCCGAGCCTCCCCGCTCTAATCTGACACGGTGCTTGAACCTCGCCGCTTTCTGGGCCGACTCCGAAATCAGCGCTCCGAATCGACTCCTGCCATATTTCACTCCATGCCGGATTACTTGGGGCTCGTGCACTGAATTATTTTGCGTATTACGTCCGTGATTTAAGCCTTGTTTAGCCCCAAACTATTGATTTCCACTTAAGGGCTCTGAAAGTGCACCGGCGGAGAGCCGCTGGCGGAAAATTGCGAGTCAAATTTAATAAGCGTGTAGCAGGTAAAAACGACCTTTGTCCGAAGCACATCCATAATGCCGCGGTGCGCTAAAGAGCCCGTCTTTGGGCAGGGCCTCAACTGAATAAATGAGCGGAGCAATGTAATAAGTGACGGGGCTACATCGTTTATCGAACGGCGCCGCGACGTGAGCAGAACTGACACCGTCAACGATGGCGCTGATCTGGCCGCGCCCCGGACTTTAAATTAAAATGTCTGGCTGCCGCTGGTGAGATGTAGAACCGCAGGCCTCAACTGGCATACAGCTGGGAGACGCACCTCAATGACCTTCATTAGCACCTTCGCCGCGTATCATCGGGTGGGCCAGTCACAGAAGAATTCAAGTTGCAGGATATAAGATTTAGAAATCAGCACAAGGTGGAACTATCTTCAGGTGAAAGTGAGGTGATTACTACACTGCAGCCCACGGTGAATTTACCCATCACCCTTGGTGATAAAGTGAAGTGATTGTCATTGTGAAACACTGCAGCACAGCACACGGTGACACAACGAAATGCGTCCTCTGCTTTTAACCATCACCCTTGGTGAGCAGTGGGCAGCCAGTGTGTGAGGACGGTGCTTTGCTCAATGACACCTCAGTGTTACCTTGGTGGGTCGGGATTCAAATTGGCAACGCTTCATTAACCACTAAGCCACCACTGCCCAACCAGTCATGCTAGAGGATGTTGCAGGCAGCAGAATGTTCTCCACGGCATCTCCAGACTCGTCTGTCACACCTGTCACATGTGCTCAGTGTGAACCTGCTTTCATCTGTGAAGAGAACAGGGTGCCAGTGGTGAATTTGCCAATCTTGGTGTTCTCTGGCAAATGCCAAACACCGCTGCACAGTGTTGGGCTGTAAGCACAACCCTTATCTGTGGACATTGGGTCACATACACATTTCTGGCCTGCTGGAGGTCATTTTTACCATTTTCTGGTAGTGCTCCTCCCATTCCTCCTTGCACAAAGGCGGAGCTGCTGCTGGGTCCTGCTGCTGGGTTGTTGTTCTCCTACGGCCTCCTCCACGTCCCCTGATGGCCTGTCTCCTGGTAGCGCCTCCATGCTCTGGACACATGCTCTGGTCTTGTGTCCGTCTACCACTTGAGTGAATGCATTGCCAGAATTCAAACTGACCAAAACATCAGCCAGAAAGCATAGGAACTGAGAAGTGGTCTGTGGCCACAACTTGCCGAACCACAACTTTATTGGGGATATCTTGCTAATTGCCTATAATTTCCAACTGTTGTCTATTCCATTTGCACAACAGCATGTAAAATTGGTGGTCAGTCAGTGTTGCTTTTTTCAGTGTTGTTCTTATGCATTGGATTCCAGTGAAGTCTGTTTCTCAAGCCAAATTTAAGCCAGTTTAAGTGTACATTTATTCAGACAGTTGAAAAAAAATGATTTGATATGCAGTCAGTAGAAGACCTCCTGTGCATGTAAAATATGTGTGTTTGGAATCAAGCTGATGGGAAAAAATGAGTCCTTGCTTAAACCTTGCTTAAATAATTTTCTAGTGTTGGGGTTTAAACACTCTCTCCAGTATTGTGGCCTTCAGCACTGCAGTAGTGCTCAGATTGATCACACTCATACTGACTCAAGGCATGCCCTAAAACCAGCCTTAAAGCACAGATTGTTCCAGTGCCTTCTTTACTTTACTGTTTATACTGTTCTCATGGCTCTGTTTTGGGGCTATCCATCCCGAAGCCATCCAAATAGGAACTCTTAACCTGGGTGATTTAAGTTGTAGTTACAATTCTTACTCACACTTTCTGTAGATAATGTTATTTGTGTTTCTGGTAAACAGCATATAATATAATGACACATCATTTAAAAGGGAAGTGATTGTCATTGTGATACTGTAAAAAATAAGAATAGTATAACAACTCTCTCTACACAAAAGCACTGTATTAAAACCACTTCAACCTGATGTTACCTGGCAGGAAAAGGCATGGCACAATAGAGGTTAATTTATTAACACCAGTAGATTATTATTGTAGTTACATGTAAATATTGTATGCAACGTAACGTACCAACGTTTCAGAAAAAACCCAAATAAATGAAAGGTGAAATTGATTGAAAAAGAGAGAGAAAAAGCCAGGAGAAACAGAGAGATGGAAAGGAAAAAAGTGCCAATGTCCACAAGAGAAGACGACTCGCAGGAAGTTACTTTACTTTATTTAGCAGACACTTTTATCCAAAGCGACTTACAAGAGGAAGACACCAGCAATTCTCGTTCGATTTCTATAGAATATTGAGTTTACAAACTATGAGCCCTGATAAGGCTCAAGGAAGTTGTCATAGACCAATCAGAATTTGTTGTTTCTGTCCTGTTGCTCTCATCGTCATTTGCCCTTGTCGTCTCCTGCTTGGGGGTGTCGCTGCAGTGCAACAAAGACACAAGGGGAGGACCCTGAAAAAATGGTTGGCCTTTTGCTCAGGGGAAGGCCAACAAAGATATGGAGAATGGAGGTTATGATCCTCCATGCAAGACAAAGCTGCAGAAACATCATGGCCCTGCGATTTCCCATCTTAAATACACAGTAGCACAGCACACGGTGACACAACGAAATGTGTCCTCTGCTTTTAACCGTCACCCTTAGTGAGCAGTGGGCAGCCATGACAGGAGCCCGGTGAGCAGTGTGTGGGGACGGTGCTTTGCTCAGTGGCACCTCAGTTTCACCTTGGCAGTTTGGGATTCGAATCCACAACCTTCCGATTACGGGTCCGCTTTTTTTACCCACTAGGCCACCACATGCCCCATTATGTGTATGACAGAATTTTTTAGTGCATAAACCCATTTGAAACTCCTTAGGAATATTCAGTGAAAACAGATGATGGAGTTAACAGCCGACTTGAGAACTGGTATAGGAACGATCCTGTCCAGCATCCAGCAACGGAGTACAGGCCGTGCACCTTCCTGATTCCCTACAGCCAGCTTCCCTCGTTTAAGGAGTACCTGCACCAGTGTTCCGGGTTCAGCATTGTTGGTCTGTCCGTCACTAAGTGTACGTGGTACGAGAATGAGTTGTGTATGCGTGTCTTGTGCGTGTGGTCAGTGGGCTGGCCGGGCAGACCCCGAGCGGAGTCGATGTGAATCTGGAGGATCTTGCTCATGTGTATATGGTTTGGAGTGTTGTGCTTTTCAGGTGTTGTGCATGAGTGGAATGTTCCCTGTGTGAGTGAGCATTTGCTTTCCCTGTATCCTCACTCCTTTTCCCCAGGCAGATTCCTATATGCTTGTTCATCGTGTATGACAATAAACTATTTTTTGTTAAAGCACCTTTGCCTGGGGCCTCCCTTTCCTTGGTGTCGTGACAGGTACAAGCATGTATTTGGGGTAAATGTATTTGTAAGAACTATTTATACAATTTCCAGTCTATTAAAATTTTCCTGGTCACCTAAATGAACTCATAAATTCAGACATTTAAGAACTTTTCTCACCTCTTAGACTTTATGTTTAATATTACAACATTGCCCAGATATTGGTAATCGTAGTTTTACGACACCTGAGCAATGGAAATTGCTGGACCCTTGACAAGCCCCCCCCCCCCCCCCCCCCCCCCCAAATAAAAAAAAAAAGCACGAGGAAGCAAAGCGATGTGGTAACTCAAAAGCCTCCAAATGTCTCATTCTTTGTGATTTTTTTATTTTTTTTGTCTCTGCTTTTCTGTCTGATTGTCTAGTTTGATTGTCTGCAGACGGACATTATGAAACAACTTTGTTGAAGCTCCGGGACATTACTCTGCATTGCTTTCAAAGTCTCTTCTGACAGTCAAAAGTCAATTATTTGTTTTCCTTCACTGTAGCCCAATTTTGTAAAATATGCCCTCCAGAACTGACAAGGCAAGGCAACATTTCATGGTCTCTTTGTAGTCATGAATACTCCTTTCAACGATTTGATTCAAGAACAAAGACTATCAGAAGAGCTACAGAATATTTTAAACAGGAACTCTTGATCAATGGGATGACCCATTTTTTTTCGATTGCAAAGTGCGATATGCTACAAAGGGGTTCACAAATCCCACAATTTAAAAAAAAAATGAAAAACAGGATTCTGATCACTTAGAAATGTAATTGATCTCTCTCCTCAAAGCACATTTACTCTGTACACACATAAACATTCTGTTTCAAAGTCGTCCCCGCCAAGTTGCAGATGCAGTCTTCTTGCGCCGTTCAGGCTCGTTTGTAGGCTATCACTTTTGCCTCATTACCCCTGCCTCAATTTCAAGGCAGTGTTCATGTCTGACGTCTTTGAAGATTTCAGCCCTCGATTTCTGTTTCATGTGCCGCTTAAAAAAATGCTCCCGCCTGCCAAACAAACAAATCAAAAAGGATATGACAATATTCCTGATCCTGTACCTTTTTGGTCTTCTTGGGTTAGATGGTACACACATGGAATAGATGGTACTTAATGAATGTAATTTGTGTTCATTTTAATTAGACCGTGTTTAATGAACCTTGAATCCCCACACAATGAAGTCTTTAACAGCTTGTTTACCGTCCTTGCAGAGATATTCCTGTTAAAGTAATTCATTTTTTATGTTCTTATGTTGCATGATAGGTGATTATCAGCATTACATCACCAGGACATTTGAGGTTTTTCTTTTTTTCAGGAGTTCTTTTTAGTCTCTGATGCAGATGATTTGTGATCATCTCATAGCTGAATGTCTTGGTTCTCGAACTGTTGGTACTCCAGGTCTGACACTGTTGTAATACTCACAGCTACTGTATGTTTAATGTTTCATTTTTAATATTATTTTGTTTGCAAGTGAGGCTAAAATGAAATAAATAAACATGCACAAAAATTTCTCAGTGGCCTTTAATATTGCAATATCAGTCCAAATGTCAAGTCTGCAGCATTCTTTCCAAAATCTTTTTCATCAGTTTGAATGGACCTACTCTTTTTTTTTTTCTTCTTCACCCTATTCTGCTTTATCTCTGCCTTGTCAGGTCTCATAGTTAATGAAATCACCTTCATAATGGAAAAGTGGACAGAAAAAAAATATAAAAGTAAGTTTCTCAAAGTCTTTAGGTGTCTTTAATTGCTTTCTTCATATCTGATGTGATTCTCTAAGCAGAATGACTTTGCCTTTCTGAATTATATGAAGCGGCAGGGAGAATTTCTTCCATTTTTAATCCTTCAGCTTGCATTCACGACCAGCACCAGTCACAAATGAGAGCAATTTACTCCTATTATTTCTGATGCATTCAGAGACATCAGAATAGACTATGTCTATGAAGAAAAGTTTTGTTTGGCTGCATCCAATCATTAACATGATGATTGGAGGTATGAAAAAATGTATAATTTGTATGCCTTTACACAAAGTTCTCTATGAGTACAATATCAGCATTCATCAGGGTGTTGGACCTCAGGACTGAGCCAATTTGAGGGAAATGACCAGATGGTGAGCCTGGCAAAGAGCTCACCTGTCTTTGATGAAGTCCTGCAGCCATTGATCGTCCACGAACGTCCCTGTTCTGAATTACCTACCAGCGGGCCACCTTAAATCTGATCTGGGCTTGAGTTATTTAAGACTCTACTTTCTACTTTAGTTGGTGATCCAGGGCTGTACTGGGTTCCATATAGAGTGGAGCAGAGACTGCGGGCATGTCATTATTGAACAGAAAAATAAGATTATGCCTCTAATTCAATTTTTGTTCTGTATGGAAGAATGGCATGTTCTTGCACTGTATCTGTACACCTCATTTGAGCTACTGCTCATGTGGTTTGTCCAAAGAATGACAGTGCAGCTTCAGTTTGGTTGTCCTTCTCGAGTGCACACCCTACATGCACAGATTGGCAAATGAAGGTGCAAAGCCGACACAGCCTCCCTGCGTCAACACTGTGTGTTGACCTTTATCCTCACGTCAGCGCAGGAACAGCAAAATCATCGATCTTATCTGGAGCACAGGGGACCGTCTGCCTCGCATCAGTTACATATGACAAGTGATACCCAGTGACAGCGCTGCCACTTCGAGCGGAGGCCGTCTCGCAGGGGCCACTTGGGCAGCAGCTTTGAGGACTGGCAGACAGCTTAGGGGGGGGGGACCCCCGTCTCTGTGGCAGGCCAACTCTAAATTAATAAATGACTCTGTGACCCATAGCAAGTTATCCTGAGCAGTGAATGTAACATACGGAGAACATTTTGATTGTGGCACAGTGGTAGTCTCCCAGGTACGGACATTGTCAGCTTACAGCGCTTGCGTGAATGTTTTCACCCATTGTGTGCAGGGAAAAGAACGTGATTATCACCTAATCCATTAGAAGAAAGGCTTGCAATTTTTGCTCTGTAAATGTCAGCACTTAAAGTGACAAGGGAAGGTGAACAGGAAAGCATCGCAATGTCATGTCCACACCTACAGTCAGCAGAGACTGCCGAGCCGCTGTGTAGTTTTAGTTGTGTTTTTGTTTAATGTATAATAAAAAAAGTGCTCTTCATGTTTGTTGAAGCTCCTCTCCACTTTGTCACGTCTCTGTCCCTGGACCCAGGGACGTAACGCCAAGCCCCTGTAATAACCATGCAGGAATCAGGTTTTTGAGGATGAAAATGAACTCCCGCCAACTTCAGCTATCAAAAGCTTCTGTACTCATGTGCTTACATCCAAAAAAGGGACCTGCTGGCAGGTGAGTGCTTTTAACAGCGTCTTCTCACGTGCTACAACCGCTGGTTCAGCTGCAAGGATTAGGACACCCCTGTGCCACTCTAATGAACTGAGAAGATTTCAGTCTTGTCATCGCGCGAGTTCAGGGACGCACTCGCAGACAAGGTTGGGTGGAACCAGTCGTCGCGTGGGGAGTGGGCACTGGAATATCATTTGCCAAGGTGCTGGCCACCTGACTTTTATACTGGATGCTGACCCCCCTCACTTCCGCTTCTGATCTCGCCCCCTCTGGTGGGCTGGAGTTGGTACGTTGGCCGCGACCAGTCTTTTTTTCTAGCCTTCGGCAGTGTTGTAACTTCAAGACAGAATGCTATGCACAATTGCTATTCTTCAGTTGGTATTTAGTCTTAAACAGGCTGCCTGTAGCCTGTTTAAGGGGCAGTGGTGGCCTAGCGGTTAAGGAAGCGGCCCCGTAATCAGAAGGTTGCCGGTTCGAATCCCGATCCGCCAAGGTGCCACTGAGCAAAGCACTGTCCCCACACACAGAGGACAAATTTCACTGTGTGCACTGTGTGCTGTGCTGCTGTGTATCACATGTGACAATCACTTCACTTGACTTTCCGTATACTGCCAGTCACGATAGACATCCTTTGGTAGGCACTATTGTGACCAGATAATTAGCCAATTTTTAGAGACAATGTATGTGAATGGAAAAGATAAGATAAGATAAACATTTATTAGTCCCACAAGTGGGAAATTGCATTGTCACGGCAGAAAGTGGATAGAACAAAGGTAAGAGCAGCAAAAAATAAATAGGTATATGTATTTATCTACACCATGTACAATCGGTATCTACACATTTACAATGGGTGCACCTGTACAATGGGTAACTACCATGGTGTATTTGATGTGTGTGTTTGTGTGCCTGTGTGGGTTTGTTTGTCTGTGTGTGTGTGTGTGTGTGTGTGTGGCCAACTGTGAGGTCTTTGTTGTACAGTCTGACAGCGGTTGGAAGGAAAGACCTTCTGAATCTCTTCTTCCCACATCGTGGGTCCAGCAGCCAGCATCCAAAATATGGAACATAACCTGACACTCCAGGCCAGGATTTCCTGGTGTTATAAATATTCCAGTGTGTTTCTGGTCCATGTGCGTGCATTATTTCGGTAACCCGGTTCTGTTCTTGTACCCTGTGTTATGATCGTGTGGTAGTAGCCTAGTGTGGTCGTAGCCTCGCCTATGAACCAGAAGACCAAGGATCAAATCCCACTTACTACCATTGTGTCCCTGAGCAAGACACTTAACCCTGAGTGTCTCCAGGGGGACTGTCCCTGTAACTACTGATTGTAAGTCGCTCTGGATGAGCATCTGATAAATGCTGTAAAATGTAATGTAAAATGTTATAAAATCCCTATGTTTTTTCCCTGAGTCGAGCGTTTGCATCCTCCCTGCCCTGCCGCCACCGTGACAGCAAAATTTGCATGAAAATCTTGGTGGAAGGCATGACTGTGGAAAGATGGTGTGCCGGCAAAAGCAGTGTGATGCTCAGTAAATGTTCCTCAGTAAAACCACCTTCGTACCACCTTCCTAAACGTTGCTGCTGACCAGGAACACCCCTTCACCCCTCAGGTCAGTGGTCAGTGGTCTCTTTTAGGTGAGAGGAACATGATAAAGGTGTTGACTTTGCCTTGGAATTCTCTAGCACTGAATCTGACGGAGCGCTTTTGGAATTTTTTTGCAGAGAGAACAAAAAAAGTCAGACCCACAGAAGCCCTAACTCAAAACTTTCTGCACTTGGCACAATCATCTGTGGTCTGTGGGATCCACGACTCGACTCAAGCTGTGGTGTTAATATATTTTGAGGGACTGCCCTGTCTCTGTCCATTCTTATTTATCGTGGCACCGCTTGACTCTTTAAGCTCTTTTGACCTTGCTTTAGAAGCGAAATGTCAGTACTTTAAAATCTAGAGCATGCAGTCATGTTTCATACTCGTCTGCTTGCCCGCATCGGCCTGTTCTTTCACGATCCTTCTCTATTCCTGCCATCTGCCAGTGACTGCAGCAATAGAGAAAAAGGAATTAAAGTGACCTTTGTTGACTTTGTTTTGAGTTTTCGAGTGGAGTAGCGGGTGCCCTCTCTCCCAGCCATTTCACTTCCTCACTTGCGGATCTTGATCATGGTGGTTAGGTGATGAAAAGCTCTGAGATTACAGCCAAAATTCCTGGGACGCTGGCTTCACCTTTACACTCTTAGTGGTGGCCTCTTGGATCTCAGATGTCATTCTCGTTCAAATGCCATACATCCCTGTTCAACTGCAGACCTTCACACCTCCACAACCCTGCAACGATCAAGATGCATGAGCTTCTTCTCTTTACGGTAGACAACCCTGGACCCTCAGCACTCCCCTCTTAAACCAGCAACAGCAGGAACAAGCAGGGGAAAGGGAAGGTAAATTAGCCTTCAGCACTCATTAAGTTCAGAGACAGAGGCTATCGAGAGACTTGGCGAGAGGCTTTATCCTGAGCCTGTCAATACAGCACACAGTGGGACTCCCGAGCAGGTCTGATGTATGCACCTGTCAAACCAACACCTTGTCCCGCCACACCGGCCACCGCCAGGTACGTCTATGGGCTGCCCTCTCAACAGTCCACACAATATTTAAATTCCAAGGGAAGCTGAAATTAAAAACTCATCGCAAACTAAACAACTAAATTGTTCCTCAGATTATTTCATTTTAGTGCTTATGTTTAGTTTCTGATGAGTTTTATTTTAGCTTAAAAAATATACCATTCAATTGTTTTCTATGAAAAAAAAAAAAAAACACATTGTGAGTGTAAGTAGAAAATATTACGAAATTAATAATGAACAGTCAAGTTAGGAATACTGATGTAGTCAAACCCACATTTGCTGATGCACCCGATCTGAAGGTCAGTTTGCATGAGTGAACACAGCATCCATTGGAACCCAAGACTAATTGTTCCTTTCTACATTTATGCAGATATTACATCATTAACAGACATTTCCAGAGACCATATTCCTTAACAGCATTAACAATGCATGGAGTTTTAAATACAATCATACAATCAAAAATGAAACGGGGGTCTGTTTTAAAATGATCTTTTCTATTTTCAATTATCTAGATTTTCATTTTATTGTTTATAGTAATGTCTCTATACTGAGACAAAAGAAACATTTTCAACCTTTTTTGTATCTACTATATATTTTTTGTATACGAAGTTGTTTTCTTTATTGCTTAAATGACTGAAAGTAACCCGAAGGAGAACATAAAAGGATCAAGGGCTATCAATACATTACAAATATACTAATCCACACTGCAAGCTCAACTGAAGCTAAAGAAAGTTTCATGTAAATTCGTATACAAAGCAAAACTAGGACAGAACGACCAAGGCGGCCACTCATTAACACAGTTTAAAATGCCAGCATGTGCTTCTCTGTGCAAAACAGCCATTAGTGGGCGAATGAGAGAATATCATCCACGCTGCGGCCCTCGTCTCTTCCGACAGGAAGCCGACGCTGACTTGCTGCATGCCTGTTAGTTATCCAGCTCCATTAATGAACTTCTTGGTCTTCCTGCGTCCATCAGGCAAACCCAGTTTCCCATCTGCTCAAGAGGAAATTACATTTCCATTTCTTATTCATTTTCCACAGCACCCCATCTTTGGCTCGTGTTAAGTGCTTGTGCGATGCGCCACTGCTTGTTGCGTGATGCTCTGTGAAGTAATTTTCACCGTGAGCCCTGGCCGGCTTCAGTAATGAACGCGAGGTGAGCGCGAAGGTCAAAACGACGTGATGCTTCCTCACAAATTCATTGTTGAGACCTTAATGCGAGACAGAGGGCCCGTCGATTATCACCCAGCCGCTGTGATGAATACGGCTCTTTCAAGAGAGTGCAGGTGCTGTCATTTGCGGACGGGAAGGATTCATTAATTTCCCTGTGTGTGTGTGTGTGTGTGTGTGTGTGTTGTCTGTTCCTCTACACTCCATTCCACTCTTTGGTCTGACTTGTACTGCTTATCGATGCATTTTTGATTTTGTGATTTCCGGCTCCGAGGGGCTTCCTTTTAGCAGAGCTTTGGTCGAGGCTTCTCGTGTTAACACCAGTACTGACCGTACTGACCGTACTGCTCACACTGACGCATGCAGGTTTATTTTCAGCGGCACTGCGACTACCCTACCCAGTCAGTCAACGTGCCTAGTTAACGCTGGCTGTGGGGGTAAATGATCCACCACTTGTGTGTTGTTGGACCAGAGATGTAGCTTGTTTGTGCCACGCCCCGTTCATAGCAGCTTGATCCCACCCCTCGAGGTCACACAGGCCCTGCTTACCTCGCATTGTCTCAGTCTGCCCCTAAAAACACAGCTTTCTGTTATAAAATGTTGGAGTGTTAATTGGGTTTGTTTGGTTGCTATGGAGATTCTATTTTTGAAAACTCAGAGCTTTCCCCAGTTGGCAGAAGAGAATTGTACAGTATGAAAAGGATTCTGACAGACTGGGGAGTTGTGATTTCTTTGAACGCGTTGGCAGGAGACAAGGAGCACAAAAGCCACCACTAGCACTGTCTCAATTTGCCTCCGGTGGCACAAATATCCATCGCTGTGAAGACCAAGGCCATCTGAAGAACCATGGAAAGACGGCATGCATACCCCACACTTGTGGTAGATGTTCTGCGTGCAGAATTCAAAATGATGGACCCAAATGTCAGTCCTTGATGAATACATTTTAGTCTTAAGTTGGAAATAAGCAATAAACTTTGGTTGTAAACCTGCTGAACCCCACAGCGACATCCTTCAAACACTCCACCTATTCTGTCCCTGACACTCCAGCCTTAAGTGTCTCCAGGGACACTGACCCAGTAATTTGTTAAAGTAAGTCATTCTGGACAAGAACATCAATACACCTCTAACCTCTATGAACCTCTATGCCAACATTTGGTGGGTTTACAGAACCAATAAGAATTTCTTGAAGCAAAACCTCTAAGCAGAATAGTATAGCAACAAAAAACAACAAAATAACAATTATTGTCATACCTGTGCTTGGTTGGGGTTGCGTTGAACGTGTGTGTGCGTGTGCCATGGTTAGCTGCGACTCTTGCAGGGTGGAGCCAGCAGTGGGTGGGGCTGATTGCCCCTTCCATCGGAGATGTGTTAAGTATGGAGGGGCAGCTCCGTTGCCCGAAATGAGTTCTTATCATTTATTTTTATTACAGCACAAAATAAATTAATTATCCATCCATCCCTGTGTGGTCTTGCCTTTTTTATGATACAGAACCCTCAACCAGGTTTGTAACATAATAAGAAAAATCACACTTGAAATAGAACAATGACCCACTGCTGACCCCCTTTTCTTCAGCGCCTTCATGTTTATGCATGAACAGAAATTTGCATGGACACTAGAGGGCAGGCTCTCACCTTCTAACATTTCCAGCACGGCTTTCAAACACCTCCTCACGGAGCAGAAAATAAAAATAAAAAAAGCGATAATAAAAATACTGCCAGCTTTTAAGGCCCAGATAAAGCCCGCATGTAGGATGTCAGTCAATTATCCAGCCATATTCATTGAAATGTATTCCAAAGGGCCTTGCAGTAGCGTATAGACACTGACTTGAGATGGCGGACTTCACAACAGCTGGTTTATGCACGCAGAGTCTGACGAAAATTAGATTAGGCCCTTGAATTGGTGGAGAGGGGGGCGCATAATGGACTGAGCACCCAGGAAAAAGCTTTTCCACGTCCCTGTTTGTAGTTTGGATATTAGTCATACACACACACACACACACACACACACGCACACACGCAGCTGTTCTCCGCTCACCGCCAGCGTCGGCAATTTGAAAAAGGAGAAGCACTTTAGAGCTGCACCGCGGTCTGTGTGTTAAATAACGCAAAATAAATGGAAATGCTCATTAGCACTACCAAATTAAAATTAACATTCACAAATTGACGCAAACACACATACACGTATAGACCCTGCCGCTTTTTTAGCCCTCCTTATGAAAGAAAATGCTGATATGGGCAGCGCAAGCAGATGTTGCTTGTAAATTGGGATACCGAAGCTAACAAATGCACTCGCCTCAGAGGAAAAGCTGCTGTTATAACATCTTTACAATGTTTTGCGTGTTTTTTTTTTGTTTTTTTTTTTTTAATCGTTTAACAAACTGGCTTATGTAACTACTGTTAAATAGATTTATACGGGCACCGAAATGTGTGCAGCGGCCCTGTAAAACACGGAGCAGGTGGAGGCCCAGCGCTCAACACCATGAGCAGATTTCCCTTTCTCGCGAAAGGTCTCGGGTTATGTTTGCTAATAAAAGATTTGGCAGCGATGGGTCTGGGGAGGCAGAGGGAGGGTGGAATGGTTCAGGCTACCGTGCCAGGAAGGAAGGGAGAGGAATAATTGAGGATGACGACTTTGACTGACCGCTGGCCGCGTGCTGCTCGCCGGGCAGAGCACACAGCAATAACAATGGACACCGCGGAGAGCGCTTGTCAAGAACCGTTTGAGTAAGGCGTTAATTAAGTCTCGTGAATCCCGCACTCACGCTCTCCCCACCTTTAATTAGCAGAACATGCCTGATATTTAAGGAATGATATCCAGTGCGCATAGGTGCTTATTCATGACCGGGTGGATTTCGGAAACTGGGGAATGTGACATTAGAAACATTGGAAAAAAAGTCATGCCTTTATTTAAGAATGTATTAATTATCATTTCCATTTAATAAAAAATTCTACAGAAGGATTTTATATGAGTTTCCCCATTGTTAAAAAGCTGCATCACCATTTCCTACAGTGATACAGTGCAAGGATAATTTTTCTTTAGTTCTTTGTAGATGTCCTAATTTTCTACACTGATTAAAATGAACACTAGTTAAAAAATGGAACCTAATATTTTAGCATTGCCGTTATGTAAAAAAACTATTAAACGTGCAGTAACCTGTTTATTTTACATCAGTTCTAATATATTAGGCTTGACTGATATATACTTTTTTTTAAGTTTATAATTTTTTTTAAGTTTAGCCAGTATTCACTTTTTTCAGTCTAGTGTAGTACATTAGTATTGTTACAAAAAATTTTTTTTACAGAGTAATGGAATTTTGTGCCATCCCTCCCTTATGATTCCATTCATACAGAACAGTATCTGGTGTTCTCTCACAAGTCCCCACAACCATTAGCACGTTTTCACCGGGAGATCTGAATCTTACCCCAATTACTATGGTGGATTTCTGATACCCCATGGTCACCTAAGAGCATACATTTCGGCTCCTGTGCAGCTCCTGTGGTTTTGGGGATATTTGATGCTTGCTATGGTGTTCCTTTAGTCACTCTGGTATTTGTCTACATTTCTCCCTCGGCTATGCATACTGCTGCGAGGCAGGAAAATTGAAGATTTATCAAACATTAGCTGTCCCAACCTTTTTTAAATTATGTAAAGTACCAAAATGTTGTGCAAAATACACTCCCAGTGACACCAGAGAGAATATCTACATTTAGTGTCATGCAGTTGGCTGCAATCGAAAGGGTGCTAACGTCTTTGATTTAAGCTTCCGCATTTTACGTTTAAAACTGGCCACCTGCCACAGATTTAAAAACCTCATTGAAAAAAGTTCTGTAAGGAAACAAATACAAGGTAAACCTGTAATTGGTTTAATCTTGTTTTTAAAAGGTTTATAAAAAGCTTTATCAGTGTTGCTTGATGACAGCCGAGGCAGGCTTGCACAAATCATAATTATGTATTAACTACATTTTCTCCGTCTTGTTTATCTGAAATGTGGTGATGGTTGGGTTCCAGCAGTGAGACAGGTTACGTGGTTTAGGTAAATATTGTGCAGTTCATATTTGTGTCATCATATATATACAACATGTGTGTGTGTCATAATATATTTATATATATATTTTTTTCTGTAGTACTTGAAATGCAGTGATATGTATGGGTAAAGAAAGAACTGTGGAGGAAGGTGAACCAGCATGCTAAATCAAAACAAAATTCAGTGGTGGCCAAGCGGTTAAGGAAATGGCCCAGTAATCAGGAGGTTGAGGGTTCGAATCCCGATCCGCCAAGGTGCCACTGAGGTGCCACTGAGCAAAGCACCGTCCCCACACACTGCTCCCCGGGTGCCTTTCATGGCTGCCCACTGATTGTTGAAAGCAGAGGACACATTTTGTTGTGTCACTGTGTGCTGTGCTGCAGTGTTTCACCATGACAATCTCTGACAATTTGGTTGTGACTGCAGCTTTTTTTTGGTAAAAACAGTAAGAACTAGACATTTACTAAAATTATAGCTGGACGCACATTGTCTTGAAAACTGAAGGCCATGCTGCAGGCCAAACCTGAGTGCCAGCTATGGATATTGGAAATGTATTGATTCTGTTGCATTTTCATACTTAACTGTCACAGGGGGAATACGATGACGTAGTTGCAGACATACTTTCGGCGTGGGGATAAGCCGTCGTACCGGTAGAGGACGCTGGGCGAGCGGGGCAGGAGGACCGGGGGCGCCTGGCCGGCGAGGAATGAGGAAGTAATGGACGCGCTGCAACGCAGCGGGGAGTCAGTTCGGGATCTTTGGGAAGGACCGGGGCAGAGGAGAACCGGAAGACGGCGGGTTTCAGGATGGTTCGGGATCTTGGACAGGACGGGAGTAGGTCTTGGGCGGCAGAAAGGTAGGGGAGCATGGAATCCCGTCTTAACCGATGGGTCAGGTAGGTTCAAGGTCAGGGGCAGGAAGAGGTTGTAGTCAGGAAGTTCCGGTCGGGGTTCCTTTCGTGGTTTCCAGGGGATCAGGCAATTCTCGAAGTCGTGGGCAGGCGAAGGTCGTATTACGGGAATCTCAATTATCGTACGTCGTGGGTAAGAGAGCTAGCGTCTCTGGCGAGTAAACTCATACAACTCATTTAACTCATACAAAGAGCGGGCGTGTCTCCTTGGTGTTACCTCCCTTTTATACTTGCCACCGCCCGCTTCCATTTCCTCTTCCGGGTTGCCATCTCCCAGGCTGGTGAGGTGCCCTCTAGCGGGCTGGAGGCGCGTTGGCCATGACATTAACTTATCATTAACAATCAAGAAATAACACAATTCTTTGCAAATGAACAGCATTGTACTGTATTGTATGAGCTGGGTAGTCAATTTGCTAGAAATGTGGCTTATGGTTTTTACACATTAGCCACATTTGATTTATACATGGAAAAATGACATGCAATGGGCAGGGACTCACAAGCAGTGAAGCAAGTAGACATGTTCTCCTTGAACATCGCTGGCAAGCTTTCTTCCTGCGGCTGGGTTCAGCATTTTAGTTTTCTGAAGGCTGTCCCCGTCACCAGTAACGAAGTGGCCAAGTGTATTTTATATTCAGTATTCTAGAGAGAAAGGCCTGCACTCCACTCACCGAGCAGGCCAGTGCTCTTCACAAGGGTAGATATGCATAGAAAATCCCCACAAATGCGGCTTGTCATATGCAAGCCTGCACACAACAAACACCCACTTGGCCAGAAAAAGCCCTCAACCACCAGTGCCAGGTTTCTGCAATGAGAATTAAAAAAGCCAGAACATGTTGTTGTTAGCCTACACGAGCAGCACCCTGACACAGAAACACACAGAAAGCGTGCACACACACACACACACACACACACACATACACCGTCTATCCTGCCAGGGTCATTATGAGGGCCTGTGAGTATCTGCCTCCGCTTCTGCAGGATCAGTCAGCTGGCAGGTATGCCTCCACATCTCAGACAAAAAACTTTATTCAAAGCTTTTTATCATGCCGCTGCATCGATCTTTCCCAGGCCTGTGAGGACTCACGCAGTGCAGCCTCCACAGCAGGAAGGACAAGCCTGCTGCAGACCCGATCACTTCCCCTTCTAAATGCCACAGAGCAGGCCGGAGACCGAGGATGAACACTTACATTCCTGCAGGGCTCTCTCCAACCCTCCATCCGCATTTCACGGCCGGACTTCCTCTGTTAAGAGCTGGTGCTTACAATAAAACAGAGAAAAACTGAAAGGATGGGTGCATTGTTGAGGCTTGTTTGGCCGGCAAGACACTCTCTTGAGAAAAATGAACAAGTACAAAATTGTGTATTGCTGCTAATGCAAATTGTAATACAGATTTCAAAAGAAACAGACAGATCCCAAAGGGAAATTCAGGTAAAAATAAGGTAAATGCTGATCTTCTGATTTACACAAAGCAGCAATTCAATCATTTACATTTACATTTATGGCATTTATCAGACGCCCTTATCCAGAGCGACTTACAATCAGTAGTAACAGGGGACAGTCCCCCTGGAGCAATTTTAGGGTTAAGTGTCTTGCTCAGGGACACAATGGTAGTAAGCGGGATTTGAACCTTGGTCTTCTGGTTCATAGGCGAGTGTGTTACCCACTAGGCTACTACCACCCTGCCATTTATCTTCATCTGCCGTGCTGCAAAATCGCAGGTTGCCTCTGGGTAGCTATGATCCTCATGCCAACATAATCTCGGCCACTGAAGATCATAAGCAAATTGCAAGATTTATCACTAAAGCTCAAGGCAAATATAGCCCAAAAAATCTCTCTCCTACCCATTATACAGGACATTTTAATCTGCTGTATAAAAATTAAATCGCAAATATTTGGTCTGCAGCCTCTTAAAAACAAACTTCCCATATAAAGACCACTGTAGGCCAACAAAGTAAAGGCAGCAAAGCGTTTTTCTTCAGGAAAGTGACCATTTATTTATTTTAAATACATTATGTACATTATGGGTTCTATGTCGGATTCTTTAATAAAATGCTGATAATGTATCATAATGGTTTAGTAATGAACGTGTTGACTTTAACACGACTTTTACAACTGTGTCGTAAACAAGTTGTGCTGTTTTTTTTTCAGAATGTAAATTGAGTTAGAGCGATTTTGTACCCCGTATTTTGGGAAAATATGCTTGTTGAGAGCAGGTATTGAGGAACCCAATTTTCAGATTTGCAGAAGTAGTTGTGGCAGCTAAATACATATTGGATAGTTTCGGCGGTTTGTGTGTTTGGTAATCAAGCATCTGACAATGCCGCGTGCGAGCGGTATGCATTGGCTTGCACGAGCTTAAGTCATTGAGAACGAGGAAGTATTGGGCGTGAGAGCTGTCAGTCACTGTCATTGCCACTGGCTTCTCTCATTTTAAACTAATCAGTAACATCATTTTGTAAAATTGTGTTCTTCGTGACAAACCAGCACACCAGTAAGTGTTTCTTTCTCGTTTCTATCTCTTTATTTATGTAAAGGCAGACGATGCCTTTGACCTTACACCGGATGACCTGCCCTGTGCTGAGTGAAAAATATTCAATCTTGAGGCCGACACTCCAACCTGAAACGCTTTGCTTGAACCAAGAACCAATCTGTCTCTTCTGCGCAAATAAACATAATAAAATGTTTCTCTGGAAAAACAGAACTTTTGTTGTTTTGTTGAAAGAATTATTTTAAGTTTTACACTGTTATAGAGCAATTTTAGTAATCCTGTCAAGTCAGCATGCAGTACTTGTTTGGTCTGAAAACGACATTGTCCTAATTTCTTCTGAAACTCACCATGCACCAGAATTAAAAGATGAGGAATTATATAAGGCCACGTCAGGCCTGAAATGAGAAGAAACATTGGCTGCTTAATAGTTAAGCTTTCCACTCTAGCGGACTGACAGATGCACCACAGCCTCAAAGCCTCCGGCTTTGATTCAACTTATTCACATGCCTATAAGTAACCAAATTTGCAAAATGTGCTCATGCATCTTTAAATCGGAAAAAAAAATGTATTCTGCTGTGAAAATTAGAAAGTGAAGTGATTGTCATTTTTATACACAACACAGCACACAGTGACACAACGAAATGTGTCCTCTGCATTTACCCGTCACCCTTGGTGAGCAGTGGGCAGCCATGATAGCTGTCCGGGGAGCAGTGTGTGGGGATGTTGTTTTGCTCGATGTCACCTCAGTGGGATTTGAACCGGTGACCTTCTGATTACAAGGCTGCTTCCTTAACCGCTAGGCCACCACTGTCCCAATTTAGTTGTTATAAAGCCCAAATGTACTTAATATCACAGTCCAGATATGTCCTCAGTTAAGTGCACTATAACAAAACTGGCTGGAATGCAGTTCAAGGCATTCAGTGCATTTGCATTCACTTGTGCAAATAGTTCTGCAATTTTTCGAGGCATTAGAATCAAATTCTCCTTGAGTTGAAGGACCAAATAAAAGTTGTAAATACCCCACACATTAGGCATATTGCATGATCTGATGACTTCAAAAAGAACATAAATCCGTAAAATTAAAACATCTCTGTCATGACCTACAGTGGTATCAGTTCAGTGTCTCATTGGTTGTTATTCTGACAGGTCTTATGGGTAACAAAAATGCAACCCACCAGATGCAATAAAAAGATGACATTTTGAATGATGAAAGCTCATGATGCATCAGACAGTGTCTGTGTTGTGTACACTAATAGATCATGTGGATTATAATGTGGATGACTTTGATGTCAAATAAAAAAAAAAATTCACCTGTGAAGAAAAAAAAAGAAACTTTGAGGAGAAATTAATTAAGCTTATTAAGATGTAGTTGAAAGTAATTTCTTGTCATTCAGAGTTGGAGGGACCAGGCGAGCAGTACTGGAGGATCGGAGAATGCGAGGTGCAGTGCGAGGTTTAATAAGGCCAGTTGGGTCCCTCAGAGACAAGATTCCATTCAGAGAATACTCAGTGGAACAGGGGCATGCAGATATACATCAGCTATACATCAAAGTCATTGAAATTAATCTTGGTAACGAATCTAGCTTCACTTTGAGAAACACGTGGCACGTCATGCAGCATCATGCTCCCCATGTGAGCTAATATACACTGCTCAAAAAAACATAAAAGGAACACAAAGTAAGACATCCTAGATATTCTTACTTTGTTCTTAGTTGAATGTGCTGACAACAATCACACAAATTAACGATTGAAATCACATTTATCATCCCATGGAGGTCTGGATTTGGAGTCACACTCAAAATTAATCACTACAGGCAGATCCAACTTGGATGTAATGTCCTTAAAACCAAAATAAGGCTCAGTAGTGTGTGTGTGGCCTCCACGTGCCTGTATGACCTCCCTACAATTCCTGGGCATGCTCCTGATGTGGTGGCGAATGGACTAAAGGCTACTTCTGGCGAGCGCATGGAGGGCTGTGTGGCCCCCCTCAAAGAAATGCCACCTTGCACCATTACTGATACACTGCCAAACCGGTCATGCTGGATGATGTTGCAGGCAGTAGAACATTCTCCATGGTTTCTCCAGTCTCTGTCACATGTGCTCTGTGTGAACCTTCTTTCATCTGTGAAGAGCACAGAGCGCCAGTGGCAAATGCCAAACGTGCTACACGGTGCCCTCATACCACCCTCATGGAGTCTGTCTCTGACCATTTGAGCAGACACATGCACATTTGTGGCTTCCTGGATGTCATTTTCAGGGCTCTGGCAGTGCTCCTACTGTTTCTCCTCGCACAATGGTGGAGGTAGTGGTCCTGCTGCGGGGTAGTTGTCCTCCTACGGCCTCCTCCACGTCCCCGGATGTACTGGCCTGTCTCCTGGTAGCACCTCCATGCTCTGGACACTACACTGAGGGACACAGAAAACCTTCTTGATACAGCTGTTGTGCCATCCTGGATGAGCTGCACTACCTGAGCCACTTGTGTGGATTGTAGACTCCATCTCATGCTACCACTAGAGCGAAAGCACCGACAGCATTCAGTGTGTCCAAAACATAGGAACTGAGTAAAGGTCTTTAGTCACCACCTGCAGAACCACGCCTTTATTTTAATTGCCTATAATTTCCACCTGTTGTCTATTCCATTTGCACAACAGCATGTGAAGTTGATTGTCAATCAGTGTTGCTTCCTAAGTGGGAAGTTAGATTTCACAGAAGTGTGATTGACTTGCAGTTACATTGTGTTGTTGAAGTGTCCCCCCCTTTTTTAGCAGTGTAGTTTACCTTCTTCATTCAAGTTCAAGCTTACGTTTGAGTTAAATTCAAATTTGAAGGAATATTCTTGATCAACATGTGCTTACTTTATTTTGATTGACTGTCAACTCTCACTCTCACCTCTATCCCTGTGTAGGATAATCCATTCAATCAGAGTTAGAATGGCGATTATTAGTACTTATTTTTTGTAAATATAATTTATTCCTCCTGTTTCTCCTTCTGCATTGAGCATGTTGTTGACAAAAGAATTTCCCTCGGGATAAATAAAGTTATCTTATCTTATCTTATCTTAGTTATGTTCTAAAATATAGTCAAATAGTTAAAATCTGTCTATAATGGAGAAACAAAGGAAAACACAGGTATGGAAAACATGGGGAATAAAGCGGATGCATGATAAAATCTGAATGCGAATATCTGAATACTTTATCCTCATCAGAATACACCACCATCTTACCTCACTTTTTTTGTTATATGGAATTGTTAGAAGGGACTATGGAGACTAACTCAGAGGATTGAAATTCGCTTTGTCTTAGACCAGCAGTAACAAATTGAACAACAAATTGAATACACTGAAACAGGGTTTCAAAACACAAACTGTACAAACCAGGCGGTAGTAGTTTGCAGTGCTGGCTTGCTGTCATGGTTGGGGTTACAGTCTAGCCTGTTTCTGTTTGGGTATTAGGCTATGCTCAACACTGCAGCACTGATGGGTATTTCACTCAAATCGATGTAACTCTCAGGTAGTCAAGGGTGAACCAGTCAAATTTTTCAGAAACCATTGATATCCTGCGAGGCAAACTGTGCACAGCAACTGCAAGACTGTATTCTTCAGGGTATGGGCTTCTAATAAAAGGGTCTGGTGTGTGTCGGCACATCATTTTCATTTGCGGCATTTATCAGACGTCCCCTGCACATTGATAGTTTGCAGGTCAGAGTGGCTCATATTGAGTTCAAAACCACAAGAACATATTTGAACAGATTCACGTAACTCGCTGTACTCCCAAGTCCTGGGAAGAAACCAGTGTAGTCCTAATGTCCTAATGTCCTGCACTACTGGGCGGTCAACAGAAGTAAGCAGCAGACACTGCATTTCCCCGCATCACTCATGACAAACCCATGACTCGTTTGGCCAAAGTAGATTGACGCATGAATGACGGAATGTTGTTCAGATGAGGTTACTGAAGCTGAGGTGAGAACACGTTGCATTTACAGCATTCCTCACTTCTCTTCTGTTCTTCTCACGTCACACAACAAAGGAGGCTTATTTCACAGCACAGGAGAACATCGATATCCTCCAGACTGTATCTCTCCCATTTCGCACAATCAATATCCATTTTCTGAATCGTCCGCATGAACCCAACCTGGCACTGCAATAGACATAAGTATGTCATGTCGGTCCTATTAGCATGTTGGCCCCTTGCCTTGACACCTGCAACGGTGTTTGTATGTGGGTCAAAAACGGAAGGACAAGACTTCTTTTGCATTTATTTCCATAAACACACTCATTAAATATACAAAAGGAAGGTCATTTTGCTTTTTATTTCTAAAAATATATTCCACTATGTTTGGACAGAAATAAATTCTTCAGCCCATCCATAAGTCTTTCAGCTCATTTGTGACCAAAGATTACATGCAAATGCAATTGCAGGTTAACTAAAGCTTTTACTACTGCAGTATCAAACAATTCACTGTGTGAATTGTCTAAAAAAGGCAAGATACAAAACATGCAACAGGCCTAATAAGAGCACACATGAGATGAAATATTGCACAAAAACGTTGCTTTCCTTTTTTTCCCCACAGCCATTCTGGTGGCTAAGTGAACTATAACTTGAGTGCCACACCAGGCACATGGATGGCCATAACAGTAATAGACACTTAAACTGTGTTAAATATATGAGGGATTAAGACACACCATTGACATCTATACTTTTAATGTATGGAAAATAAAATAAAACTAGAACATAAAAGTGGACATTTGGAGCTTCCCCTAGACTTCTTAAGGAACACTTGTCCAATTCAGGGGTGCAGAGCTTCCCGTTGCTCCCCATTAATTTGAACAGTGTTTTTTTGACCCAGTTTCTGCTGCTCTTTGTAGGTTGTGCTGATCATCATTAAAGTGAACTGATGGCATTTGTGTTCATTAGTTGGTGTGTTGTTAGTGGACCAACCACAGAAATGGCCACACCCATTCACTATCTAGATTGCTATCTCATGTTAATATGCCCTGTTTATTTGGAAGCTTTTCTTCCCAAGGCTTTCCACCCAAGCCTATTTACTGGTTTAAAAGCAGATTTTGAAGAATATCTTTTCTTTCTGCCAGCCCCTGCCACTAAGCCATCAAAACACTTTTCTGAGCATACAGAATAAAGGAGAGATTAAGCTTATTAGAAGGAGAAGGTGTTGAATAGCCGGCTTATATAAACCCTAATGCCACAAGCAGATCAGAACCATGCCTTAGGCATGGGCTAGAAATGCCAGTTATGGATTTGCTCTCGTATCATTATTTTACACACTGTTCCTTTGCCAGATTATTCATACTTGGAACATCAAATCATCTGAGGTCCACTCCTCTCTGGGTGATGATGCTTTACAGTTTGCAAACAAACAAAATTAGATCTTGTGTAGATCTTCAGTTTTTTTTTGTCTCTGAAAGAAAGTTGGTATCTTTTTGGGGAAAGTGGAGGATGCAGAACATTGACGTTGCCTGACAGTTCCATTCCCTCATGCAAATTCCTCCCAGCGTTCGCCAGACCCGGGGTGATCCTTGGCCATGTAATTATAGCCGCGATTTTCACCGAGGCCCTCATTAATGGCAAGGTGTTCAGGCTCGCTCTGCAGGCGAAGGGAGCGGACTTCGACTTTCATATCATTAGCACTGAAAACCTTCCATTGGCTTTCGACAAGTGGTTGTTTGAAGAAAGCTATAGTCCCGCCACTCCTCTGAAAAACGTATATTATCAGTGACATGCAGAGCGCAGTTGCACATCACAGTCTTCTTGCCACGGCGAGTTCATCCCCCCCCCCATCAAAGCTAAAAATAGACTCCAAGCATCTTTCCCCCCTCCGCTAGGACAGATGGTTTATCTTTTAATTAGTGTATTCTCAGAAGACACCCAGAGGTGGACAGAGACACTAGTCTTTATTATCTGCCTATTCAACTGACACAAATACGGACTTTTTTTTTGTTTGGTGTGTGTTACAAGGAATGTTTAGAACAAACATCACATATTCCATTGCATCTCAATAAAATATATGTTTACCCTTGCTTAGTGGCTCCCCTCCCTTTGGTTACAGACAAATCATATTTCATTAAACCAGCAGCAGATGCTACTTACTGATGTTGAACACAAAGTGCTGAGCTCATTAAAAGATGATGTTTTTTGCAGCCCATAATTTATAATATTTGTCCCATTCATCTCCCCATTCTCATCATCTAACGGCAGCTCCAGTAATTATGTTTCATAAAGTCAGTTAAAGGCAGCTTTGTTGACTGTGGCATTCTAGCGAGAAGCCTTGAAGCCTCTGACACGTTTGGATGTGAGTTCTCGGCTTCTTATAATTGGCTTTTTTTAACAGCTGAAAACCAAACAAAACCCATTCTCAGACTCCCAGCCTTGTTGCATATTTGATTCTCGTCTCAGAAACAAAGCAGCCATCTACCTGGCAGGCACAGGTTTCGGAAAAGGATGTGTGATCTTGACATGGTTCACACGGTGTGGTGTCGGGTTCTTGGGCGTTGCTGTGAAACCTGGGGGATGTGTGTTTCTGGAGCCGCTCGCTTTTTTACCTCCCAATGTGTGGATGACGGCATGTCAGACAATATTAAAGCAAAACACTTTATCAGGCTGAACTTGTAACCTCCTAAAGCCCCAAAACTATAACAAATCATTATCTCACAAATATATAACATGTCAAGAAATACAGCAAACCGTTCAATTCATCACGCTTCTGCTGCGGTTTGCATGTCGGTCTGTCCTTGCATGCAGGGTGATCCTAAAGCTACCTGGACAAATACAGCATAGACTAAGGAAGAAGCCATTGCACCTTAGAGCAAAACACTGACATGGGAAGATGTGATATTTTTGCCGTAGCATAAGTAAAAAAGTTTTTGAGATGCATCAAACTGTATATATCAAACCGTACCACAACCTTCACAATTTAAAACAAATATTGTGGCGCTTCTACGAATCCGAATCCTGTGTGTGAATGTTGTTGTGAATTTAGACAGGTGGTCGGTGATCAATGAAGGTCAAACAGTGCAAATAATTTCCCATGAATATTTGATTTAGTCAGTGGAGAGAGGGACTCAGGGAAAGAGAAGTCAATAACAGAGAACAGCGAGAGGTCCCGCTCCACATTCCCACTTAAAACTATAATACACTATTAATACTTTAAATCAGAGACAGCTGGTAAACTTTACATTATGCATATTGTTGTAAAATCATGTACAAATTATTCTCCCAATTGAGGCGGGGACAAAAAGCAGTTATCACAAATAAAGGGTCACACTCACAGAGTGTGAAATGTCCAAAATGTGGAATTAATTTTATGGTGCAAATTTACAAGGTGCTAATTGAAATAAAATTCTTTTCAGAAGATCCTATTCTTGAACCGTAATGTGTCTAGCAGCTCTCTGTCCCTATGGTCTTCATTTGAGCAATTTCATTTGAATTAAAATCTTGGTTATATGTGTTAATTTTTACTTAGTCTGATGTAATGGTTTATCACATTCATAGTCCTGTCTAATTCCTATGGGTAACAAGCAACAGGTATGGCAAACAATAGATGTCAAAGCATTATTTCAAAAATGCTTATTGCTAATTGGCATAAGCATCATTGTGGCCCTAAAGCTGAGAAGCTCCCTGTTCTCTTGTTCAGTTTTTTTTTTTTTATATATATAAAAACACTGGCAACACTGGAAGGCTCCTCAGTCACAGCGCCTTTCTTTTTGGTGGCATATTTGCTGAAATAATTTCTTCCCATTTAGCAAATCTTTCATTTAACGCATCTTGCAAGCGAAAACTGCTGCCTGGGTTTCCTCCTGTTAGACATGTGTACATTACGCTGGGGCTCTCATGGGATCGCCGCTCTACAGTGTCGCGTCCATATTAAATAGCATCAGAATGGGGGTGTGCAAATGAACGCACTCTCTCACACCACTGGCCCTCCGAGAGCGCAGAACAAACATCAATCAGCATCGCCGCGACAAACTTGAGCAGGGGAATTTAAAAAAATAATAAAAAGGGGAAAAAAAACGTACCAGCAGATGAAAGCAGATGCAAATGAATAAAATCGGAACAAACAATCTCCGCACCAGTCACTACACGCCTTCCAAAGGAGGACAGGAGAGGCGGCAGATGGTTTCTCAAATACAGCGGCGCGGCGACTGAATTAAAGGGGCCGGGGGACACACCTGCTATTCGGCGCGCCTAGGTGCAGGTCAGCCAGGCTGAAAAAGAAGAAAGAAAATAAATCCCATTCGTGCATATTCTCATTTCCACACAGAGCCCCAGGCCCTTTTTAGATCACATGCGACGTGATCTTCTCGTTAACGCTGCCGCCTCCAGGTAAGACGCTTTAAATTGAAGCAGATCAGAACCACTCGTGTGAGGTCATTTGCCATTAAAATTTGGTCTCTTCAAAGAAGAAGGAGCATCTTCTTTCGGTGGCGCGATGACCTCGAGTTAAGGTGAGCTGCCTTCTACCTCTGTTATTCCTCCGCAGTCTTGCAGCTGAAACTCAAAACTTGCATAAGCTCTTCTGCATTCATCCAACTTCAGATTTATTTCGTTTTGGAATTTGACGCCCTGTTCCAACACTATTTCTGTCGTTCCCTGAGTGGGTAGAAGTTACCCAAAGGGTGTGGTGTTTTTCCTCTAATCCCAAAAGCTCCTTTGTTTTTAAAGGTGGCCATCAACCAGCGGCTTATAACCTCATTCGGAGGAGATGGGGGCGTAAATCTGGACTGTTTGGCAGACAGGACATGTTTAGCTGGGGGTTGGTATTAGCTGCTGAAGGAAGGCAGTGGGATGTTAACTGCAATGAAATTCCCAGTAATATAATTCTGACAGACAGATAGAAAAAGACTGAAGTAAATGGACAGATGAATAGATTCATAATACAATGACAGGTTAAGATACATGAAGGGATACACGAAGGGTGGTAGTAGCCTAGTGGGTAAGACGCTCGCCTATGAACCAGAAGACCCGGGTTCAAATCCAACTTACTACCATTGTGTCCCTGAGCAAGACACTTAACCCTGAGTTGCTCCAGAGGGGGACTGTCCCTGTAACTACTGATTGTAAGGGCGACTGACAAATGCTGTAAATATAAATGTAAGGTTTAAACAGAAGCATTTGCATGTAAAGTATATGTGATCCACTAACTATTAACTTACTCTCAGACCCAGAGCCTCATCGTTCTGACCACTAGCCACACCCCAGGCTCTGTTTTGGTGATCTGGAGCACAGTGGAAAGTGCAAAATGGACTCCGCCCCACCAGAAAAAGGTTGTGTTTTGGGTTTAATATAAATTAAAACAAATTAGCATGGCTCACCACCTCAGTAGCATGATGATGGTGACCGTACCTGTAAAAGCATAACAAAACATGAATACAATTGTGTATGTAATTGAGTCAGGTATCTGTTAATTGTTTTTTGTAACAAAAATTTAGAATAAAATTGATAACTAAGAACAAGAAAAGGATCCTGAGCCTGGAAGCAGAATCCCTTCCACCACTGAGTGCGCCTGCCGCATCCCCTGAAATAACATTTAATAACGTGCCACCGACTACTTTTCTTTCATTTGTTTAGCCACCTTCAAACACAGACACAATACGCCTGTCCCCACCTCATGCAAAAACTCCTACCATTGCGCATTTGTGGGAAGATGGGGCCAGAAATGGGCAGCAGGAAGTGAGGTCCATACTCGCAGAACGTAGCCACACTGCCTAACCTTGCGACTGCTGGGTTGGATTTGCACGCGTCCTTTTTCGCATAGCTAACAAAATGTTGTCCGTCTAGCGCAAGAGTCCTCTGCTGCCCTTTCCGTGGAACATGTTAATCCAAGACCTACTTGGGGCCTGAAATTCTAATCTATTTTTGAGACATACCCCTGCTACAGCGCTAACAGTGCTAATATGTGCAATGGTGCTCAATAACCAGGACAGCGCAGTTACATTGTACCCTTTAATAAAAGGCTGTTTGCTTAGCAAGCCCTGACCTACGCTCAAAACCTCTCCTCGCAATAAAACAGGCTCCAGTTCCTGGCCCGATACGTCACATTTCATAAGCCGACTCGGGTTCCAAGGTTAAATTACTGCGGTTATTTGCCGGGCGTGGACTCCGTGGGTAGAACCGTTCCACCTGTGCCAATCTGCCTGCTCTCCACTTTGTCTGGAGTAACCTCGCCACGCATCGGAACGGTGGTCGCATTGATTCCACCGTTTCCAATAAGGCGCCATGTGCTGATAACCATCATCCGCCGGGTAACAAGCCATTCTCTATTTGGAGAGGCGCGTCTCTGTGGAAATCTGCGCTTACCGCTGTCACGCCTCGGCTCAGGATGCTATCGCCCAGCTTCGCACACACGGACTGCTGTCCTAATAATAATGTGATTGAGACACCGAAGAAATTTGGAAAGATTAAGCCATGTTGCGTCTTAAACCGGGATTTAGCTTTACAATGGTCGGGAAAAAACGCTCCCAAAATGAATCAATAGCTTTGATCAGAATAGATTCGTTTGTTGTCCCTGCTTATCAATAACAAAAGAGCATGAGTTATGAAAGAAATATATAATCGGTCGCGGGGTGTTGGGAGCTCAGATGTCCTTAAGCTGCGCTTCCCCGCTTAATTAACAAAATGGGCTCCTCCAGATTGAACCGGTATTATTGATTATCGTGCGGCTGATCTAATTAACCACACAGCGGGACGAAAATCCAGTAACCTCCGCCAGAGTCGAAGCCACGGGTGACGTGCATTTAGACCAGGATACCCTTTCAAATCTTTTTTTTTTTTTTTTTAGTTAGACCTATTAGAATATTAATCCATCAAAACAAAACTACCTTTTAATTACATTTTGCACCGACTAGGACATGATTGCCTGCTTGCAATGCGCAATGTTGAATTGGAAAATGTCTCTTTATTAGCTGGATGTTAATGAAGCGAAAAAATACAGGCATTTCATTATGATTGGTTCTGCAATTATTCACAATATTTGTTCTAATAAAACTATATCACTATCACTATCACTATCCATTACTACATTTCAGGACACAGGGCAGGGACTGGCCCAAGGTGCACACATCATTCTCAGACAGACACACACAGCTAATTTACAGTCACCAGTCCATCTAAACTGGTCCGGAGCACCCCCCAGAGTAAAAAAAAAAAAGCGATATAAAACATAATAATCATATGAATAAAAATGCACCTTAGAAATGGGTGCACCTTAGAAGGTTGTTGCATGTTTGTTTGGCCGCTTGATGTAGAAGAGTACTCTCCTTGAAGAAGACAAACAACTTGATCCGTAATGAAAGTCAGAGCATTACAAAGCTTAAGCACTCTTCTGATTGCAGGGCAGTTTTGTATTTTTTCGCAAGTGAATGAAGGCTTTTTGCTTGCTCTCTCCAATAAATATGTTTTGCTCTCGCCCGAGTCCTTAGCGCCGTCACAGTTTCAGAGGCGTGAGCATTGAGGGGGTTTGTTGCACGTCAGGCGGAACTGGAATATTTAAAAGAACTCCGCTTCGCTCAGTTCACCCGACCGCTGGGATCGTGGCCTTCTCTGAAGTCTGGAATGCATTCTGTCCCACACCGGAATTGCGACGAGGCACGAAGTGAGTTAAGTTGACACACTTAAATATATTCATTTGATAACATGTCAAAGCAGTCAGAATATGCAAAAAATAAGAAAAAAATTCCTGGGAGGATCTCAGGAAGGGTGCAGTAGGTCAATCTCATGCATGATAGCTGTTGGGTCTCGCCCAAAATGGATTCGCCTTGTCAGTTCTTCTCACTTTTGTTTAATTCTCTGAGGAGTTCCGGTGCTCCCGGCGCATGTGTTCTGTAATTCAGTTCTGTAAGTTATATTTCAGCAACTTTTGAAAGCTCTCCTCCCCTGCCCCACAACTGCATAATGTTGCGTTTTTTTTTTTTCCTCACTGTAAATACAACCTAGGCCTTCCTCATCCCCATTTTAAATGGTACCATGGTAACAACAGAACTTTTCCCTCTTTCCTCATTTCATGCATTTACTTTCTCAGAAATCACATATTGGATTACATTTTTTTCGCTAGCTGGAGAGAAGAGAATTAACTTTAACAATTACTCTGCAAGGCTAATTTACCGAATCATGTAAAGTGCAGTAGTAATCCTGCAGCTCATTAATTTAACATTTGGTGGTGGATTATGCAGTTATTGCTGTAGTGTAAATAACATAACGCAGTGGAATTTGACCAAACTTGCGGAAAAGAGGAAGAGGAAGCTGTGCTTTCAGACCGTGCTTTGATGAGGGGTTGATCACTCAACCTTTGATGCAGCATTGATGGCGTGGGGGACTGAAAAATCAGACAAGGTGGGTCTGGCAGGATCTGAGGGATCAAAGGGCAAATGATGTCACAACTGGGTGTGTGAACATGACAGCCTCTCAGAGCTGAGAGCAGATCTGATGGAAGTAAGCAGCTGGTGGGGGCAAAGTGACATTTTGGGTACCACCAGCATGCCTCTGAGAAGAAGTGTCACACAGGACATGCAGGCCAAAGTCATATTTAGCAGCACATGCCTAAATTGCAGGGATTTAATTTTGGAACATATTTTGTATAAACTGATTTAACATTCAATGATATTGGTATTATTATTATTATTATTACATTTACAATCCATGAATCAGCATGAACAATGACTGTATTATTATTATTATCCTATCCCACCTCTTACCTACTCTTTTAAACCTTTTTACATATTCTAATGTTAACCTTTTGGTACTCTGTTGGTAGGAGGGGATCAAAGGCCATATAGAAGAAAAAGCAAAAGGCAGTGTTTGAGAAAGACTGGAATATGAATTATTTACATCTATCCTAATAAGCTTTAGGAATCTTATTTCATCCCATCTTCATTCATTTTGTAGGATCTGAAAGTTATTTTGTGAAAAAGAAATATTATCGAATATTAAATGAGGTGATTATAAATTCAAATACATTTCAAAACAAACTTCACTCCATAAACTCACATGCTTAATTAACCAGGCATGTTTTTATTTAATTACAGCAATTCAGCAAATATATTTATCACTAAATTACTTCCAAGGTAGAAAATGTCATTTTGTCACAAGAGGGTGGCGGGGGCGCACGTGCAGACATTGTTGGGGAATTGGGCAGTCTTGGGGGACAGGGCGTGGACAGAGGGGACCTCACTTCCTGTCTGGAGCATTTTTTGCAGCATTTATCAGATGCCCTTATACAGAGAGACTTACTACCAGTAGTTACAGAAACTGTCCCCCTGGAGATACTCAAGGACACAATGGTAGTAAGTGGGAATTGAACCTGGGTCTTCTGGTTCATAGGCGAGTGTGTTACCCACTAGGCTATTACCTCCCTAGCAGGAGAGGGCAGGAGGCAAGGAGACGGCAGTCCCCAGTGGTCAAATAGTGAGGGTTGTTTTTCGCACCGCGAAAAGTCAGTGGAAAACCATACTGTGGTCGTGGGGCGTTGCATCGGGTCGTCACAGTCCGGCGCAATCAGAAACAGGTCGGTACCAACGAGATCAATCAGTCCAGAGGAGAAGGCAGGACAGGAGAGTCCAGGGCCAAGCGGTTCCTTGGTATCATCAGGGTCAAACAGGAACGGTAAGGGGGAGCCAGGGAGCAGTGCATGGGGACTTTGCTCAGTGGATTTGAACTGGCAACCTTCTGATTACGGGTCCGTTTTCTTACCCTCTAGGCCACCTCTGCCTCAGTGTTCATCAACATTGTGTTGCAATAAAAAAAATCATCAACTTGGTGAGGTTTTGGTATGTCCTGGAGAAGACTTTACTTTCCATGTAGAGTTCTGCATGGTCAGGCCCCAGCATATATTGCAGATTTCATTTGCAGCCACATACACTACGTCATACAACCTCCTCTGTGTCACACATACCAGTGCCAGTTAAAGCGTTTGCTCCAGATTTTCTAGAATGCTTTACTCCCAATATTAGGTTTGCGGTTTATGTGGGTTCCAAGGGCTCACTTCTTTAGACAAGCTTTAGATATATTGTGATTATTTTATATGTGCATTTCATTTTTCATACTTGTGTGTAATAGGTGTCCTTGTCTATTTTCATGTCTCTGTTTTGTAAAGCACTTTGTGACCATTGTCTGTGAAAGGTGCTTATAAATACATTGACTTGCTTCTTACTTATTTAAAACTTTAACAAAAAGTTTTGGTTAACATGGAATACAATGCTGGACTGAAAGTAAATTTGTCATCAAAGAACAACAACCAAATGACTTTGTGCTAACTTGACATACTGCATATGAAGTACTGAGACTATAAGCGTTTAACATTTTTTTTCCCATTTTAAAAGACTCACCAGCAGAATATAGTGTACACTGTAGGACCGGGGTTCCAAATCCCAATTGCAAACAATACATCCTGGCATTAAACATTAGCAGTAAAGCTGTATGAGTGCGGTGAGGAATGGGCCCACCACGGACCACCTCTGTGAATTATTGACTGAAGGTGAATGCAGTCTTTGGTGCAGCCTGCACTACTGACCAACGCAATATTCTTCACTTTTTCAGAAATCAATAGCGTTGAAGTTGCATCTTATGCCCAACAAAAGAAGACAATAAAAGGAAAGGCCGCATGTTTTGGTGGGTCATCGTGGACGGGACTGTTGTCGAGTGCAATGAAACCTTCATAAATCTGCAGCGGAGATCTGGATACGACTCAGCTGGGCTCGAAGGGGAAAGTGGAGAGTCTAGGGGTCAAGTGGAGACAATGGCGCGAGTTTATCCACTTCCTCTCAAGCCTTTGATTTAGGGTGGGCCACACTAGCCTTCAACGGGGACAGCAGCTAATGAATAAAGCCTTGTGGAGCGATGGAAAGTAAATTCTTTTTTTTTTTTTAAGAATGTAATTAATTCAGGCTTGTTGCAGCATGGAGAAACCGACAAAAGCCCAATGGCCCATACAAAACACGAAAAAACAAAATACAAGTGCACCTGATGTCTTCTATTTACAAGGAGGAGCCATTACTTTGTGCACTTCACAGTCTGCACAAGAGGGATGTTTCAGCACTCTGAATCAAGAGATTGAGCTGAAGTGTGGCAGCACCTTTGGGCCATTACCGCAGTGACTGGCGAGATGGGGGAGTAATTGCAAGTCCCTCAAGGTGCAGAACGTTCATTTGCTTTCATTATTGTGTTCATACAGTTCAATTTAGAAAAAGAAAAAGTGTTTGTATATGAAGGTGAAGACGTGCTATAATTCGGAGCAGGTCTCTCGGGGCATCGGGGGACAACGATGTAAGGTGAGGGGATGCCACGCGGTTCTCAGAGCGGAAGTGTGCGTATTCTTGATGAAACGAGCTCCTGTAATTAATTGCAAAGCCAGAGGAAAAATGACTTCCCTTGAAATGTAGATGATTGAGAACTGAGAGCCTTAGGGTGGTCTTTTTTATCACACACTACTCAGTTCCACCGTCAACTGTCTGCTGCCATTTACTTTCGACACTGTAACACTTCTGAAACCTTCCATGTTCCCCTCAATCACTTTTTTCTTTAAAGAGGCGGTTGCAATTGAAGCTCGGCCTAGGCGACCATTTTCCCAAACCTCTACTTCAGTCAAGAGGAGGGAAAAAAAAAGAAACGGCATAAGCTGCAGGACTTGATGCGATGTCTTGCTGCGGCCGTGGCCTCGTTAGTCAAGGCCGAACCTCTGAGCTGGCAGCGCTGTCTCTCAACGGCCCTATTCTGATAAGAGCCCTGCAGAGACGGTCGTACAGGATCTATGGCGGGCTGGAATCGCACCGCACAAGTCAATGTTTATTAATCCCCGCAGTCCGGGGGAGCAGCACACGTCTGATTGCACACACAGCAAGACGTGATGAACAGTTAAAAAAAAAAAAAGGTCTGCAGGAAATCGACAGACGGCACTTCGCCACCTTCCCATTTCCTCATGCCCTTCGAAAAAGGCAGGGAAATGTAAATAAATCTCTCCTATATACAAGTCCCTTTTTACAGAGGCTTTGGCGTTGACTTTTCAATCAATGTCTCAGCTCACAGCCTGGGGGAAGCTCAAGATTAAAAGAATGCAATGCCACCCCCAAGACTCAAATAGATCTAAAGACTCCTGTCAATCATCAGTTCAATTTTGCTACCAATTGGAGCCCCGCCAATAATGACAGTGTATTTAAAGGGAAACACAGAATTGTGATAGGGGATCTTTGGGATCCCTATGGGTTTGAAATTCCATTTAGAAACAGAACTGTGTTCTGGCTTTTGGACAAAGGCCATTTAAAGCCTGCCTTTCTAAGAAATGCTTCGGTTATTGTACTGATAAATAGCATAGAGTGCTGAGAGGTTAAGGGCAGCTGGAAAAATGCATGTACGAACATATATAATCATCTGAATGACCTGATGCTATAAATGCTCATGTTCATTTCTGCACTTGTCGGCAAAAACACGCCACTAAGCTCCTGCAAATCAACCAATGCTAGTAAGTACACTTCCGGAATATACAGTACAGGCCAACAGTTTGGACACACCTTCTCATTCAATGTGTTTTCTTTATTTTTATGACCATTTACATTGGTAGATTCTCACTGAAGGCATCAAAACTAGGAATGAACACATGTGGCCTGTACTGTATGTCAAAAATAAAAATTTTACAAAAAAGTAAATGCATGGAATTGATTGAGACACCTTAACACCTAAGTTGTAAGCTATTATCCAGGTGTGGCTTAGAAGGTAACAAACAGGACTATTAAGTCACAATTTGTGTGTTTAAAGTAGTTTTGTACATAGATGACCACTGCATTTGTTGGTAATATAATGAGGGGTTCTGTTTGGGCAAGGTAGAAACATCAAAGGACAATCTGAGGGGTCTCTGTCAACCTTTTTTAAAAAAAAAAAAAAAAAAAAGTGAAGTGATTGTCACATGTGATACACAGCAGCACAGCACACAGTGCACACAGTGAAATTTGTCCTCTGCATTTAACCCATCACCCTGAGTGAGCAGTGGGCAGCCATGACAGGCGCCCGGGGAGCAGTGTGTGGGGACGGTGCTTTGCTCAGTTGCACCTCAGTGGTACCTTGGCAGATCGGGATTCGAACCAGCAACCTTCTGATTAGGGGGCCGCTTCCTTAACCACTAGGCCACCACTGCCCCCTTTTTGGGAGGCCAATGTCCAGTATATATATTTCTGCTTCTCTCGGTCACATGATCTCACATGCTCTCTCTCTGGTGTTTGCTCCTTGCCCTTTCTCCATTTCCCCTTGAATTTATCTTTGCTCTCATTTTGGTCTTTCTGTAACATTGATACAATTTTACACACAATGTTTCCTTGTAATTGCAATTGTAATCTGAATGTATAAAAAAATGAGAAACTATTTATTCCTGTAACTTATGCCTCTGTGTGTCAGAAAAGCTAAAATACTGCAAACTATTAATGGCGTCAGATTAACAAAGTCAACACAATCTCTGATGTCCACCCTTTGTTGCTCAGTGGGATTCCATTGTTGGGCTTTTTACAGAAGTCACTCTTGTTCAGCTAAGTGAATAAAAGTAAAATTTACATGCTGTGCCACTGAGTTCACTAACCTTGTCAAAGGGACTCAATGCTGCTGAAATCAGTTAACACCAGTGGGTGGGCCCTGCATGATGTTGTCAAGGTAACGTGTTATAGGTAGCCATAGCAGAAAAAGCTCAGAAAGGAAACACTAAAATCCAGACATGAAGTCAATACAGCTCTGGATGAAACAACCCCCAGAGGTCACCCTGTAGTAACCTTATAGTAACCTTACCCTATAGTAGACATGAAGTCAATACAGCTATCACCAACAAATACCTTGTGTGTGTTCACTCACATATTTGGGCAATAAATGCTTAATTCATAAACCAGTACTGACCAAACAAAGGCCAGTTGTTTTAAGGACATTTGACATCTCACCTTAAATGTTTGTCACAGTTCAAGGCTTTGTGGTGCTCATCATGATCAAACCAATGACGTATTTGTGTGCTGTCAAGGCAACCCTGAACTGCCTAGCCAGGTGCTGCCAGCCACACGCACACAAGTGTTCTAATCACCTTGCCACTGTGGTGCCACTGAGCAGAGTAGCGTCCCCACACACTGCTCCCCGGGCACCTTTCATGGCTGCCCACTGCTCACCGAAGGGTGATGGGTTAAAAGCAGAGGACACATTTTGTTGTGTCATCGTGTGCTGTGCTGCAGTGTTTCCTAATGACATTCACTAGAACGGTCATAAGCAGTTTTTGACAGTTTAATCCGATCTCTCTTGCCTTGGTGTCAGCAGAGACACCCTATTGTGTCAGACAAAAATACAATAGACCCCTTAACTGCAGACTTATTACACTTTTTTTTTAACTGAATCTAAAGTGGGAGATGACAATAATATTCTCTTTCTCTCTCACTCCATCTCTCTCTGAAACAGGTGGTTCATTGATGCTAATGTATTTTTCTGGGGACACTGGGCATTGGAATCATGAGTAACCGCTATGGAATTCCATCAGTTTGGGATCAATAATGGAATACTCAAGAGTGCATCATTTTTCTTTTCCTTTTTAAAAAAAAGTCTTCCTCCTATTTTCAGAAGCGTTCTTTATCTGTGTGCTCTGTGATGAATAAGACTTTGCTGCCACACATACTTTTTTTATTTCACGCTTGAGGCTAAGATTAATTTAAGCAGAGAGAGTGGCTAATGGATTTCAGATAGGAAATTATGCTTGAATCCGCATACACTGAGATTCTGATATTTACTGCTTTGTGCAGCCAGCTTCAGCCTCAGAAATTGGCTGCCCTCAAGCATGAGAGTTTGTGAGTAAGGAGGATTGTGTGTAATACAGAGGGAGTAAAGGGGGGGGGGGGGGGGGGGGGGGGGGGGGGGGTCAAGGGAGTCCGATAACAACAGAAAACCTGAAATTAATGCAAGCGAAAAGTAATGAGAGTGACAATCAAATCAACCTCATATTAACCTTCACATTCCAAACATTTTTAAAAATATAACATTGTTTTTACACCAGTATAGAGTGAAACAAATTAACTTTTTTCCTCTATATTCTTCTCTGTATTTGCCCTATGCACTACTTCTCGTTTGACAAGGCATCACATATTTGTTACTCATTTTTTTTATATTTCATTATCATCTGCTCTACTTTCTTCTGTTCTATATTATAGTTTCATACCATTTTTAACATCCCACCATTACCAGTTTTATGTATATTTAATTAGTGGTGGGCTGTTATCGGCGTTAACGTGAGACTCTTATCGGGCGATAAAAAAAATTTCGCCGTTAATCTATTCACAAAGTTGGGTTGGGAGCTGGGTCTATACTACGCTACTGTGCCGGAGTTAAATGGTTACATTAGATTTATAAGTATATTTCTTCTTTCTTGTGTCTTGTATTTTCTTATTTTCTAAAGACTTTTATTTTGTTTTTGAGACCTGGTTTAGTTCTCTTGGACACATGGCGTGAGCTGTGAGAGGTGCGTGGGGTTTGTGTGCAAAAAGTTATTTCTTTCATTTTAATTTATGTACATATTAGGAATATTTTGCATGTGTGTTACTTTGTGAATATTTTTTTTATGTTCTTTTAATACTGTATATTGTAGAGAGAAGTACAGGAATGCAGTATTGTAAATTGTGAATGCTTTATGTTAATGTTCAGTTCTCTTGGACACATGGCGTGAGTTGAGAGAGAGAGAGAGGTGCAGAAAGATGCGATGTGTGACGCGATGTTCTGACGCGACCTTGCTTTTTGTACAGAATACACTTTGCACAGAAAATCTCTTGGGTGTCAGCTCATCATTTGTGGTTCAAGAAACGAAATCAAAAAATTACACAATGCAGACTTTCACACTATGATGACTTTCACCTTGATATTTTAGCGCGGATGTATACCTAGCCGAATTGCACTGTAGGGGGCGAGAACGAGTCTTTGAACTGTGAAATTACCACATCATGACGTGGTAACATGGATGGAGCTATTTTACTGAATAAACAGTTGGTAAACACAAGTACATCTTATTGAACATAATTTATTTTCATCACCAATTATCATAGTAGAACAGATTTCTCAAGCAGTTTGTGATGCATTTTGGAAACAGGAGATGAGCCCCTGGTCTAATACGCCACCTGGCTTGAGAAGCCCGTTCTCAAAGACTTTCTTTTAGTCATTATTTGGGTAGCACACATATTCTGAATGCCTTCGTCAGAATCCAAATGAGCCATTTTAATCTAGATTAATCTAGATTAATCTAGATTAATTCCAAGATTACACTGAGATTAATCTAGATTTTTTTTAATATTTATCTTATTTTATCTTTACTCCTGTAGTACCTCACCTTTAACCATTTCCTTTACATTTACAGCATTTAACCAATTTAAAACAATGTTTTATTAATTGTTCTGATCAAACACTACTGCTAAAAGCTAATACTGAAATGATTGTTTATTATCCAGGTAAGATTTATTGTTATTCTATTCTATTCTATTCTATTCTATTCTATTCTATTCTATTCTATTCTATTCTAATTGCTGTTAGATGTTTAATCACCCCTCTATGTTGTAGCCACGAGTTTGTGAATTTATCCATGTAACCATAGCAACCTGCTGAAATAGCATCAGTTCTGGGTCTGGAATGTCATGTTTTATTTGATCAAAGTGAACAAAGTGAAAATGCAAGAAAAAATTGAACTGCCCGTTTTCATTTTTTTTTTGTGGCAAACTCATTGTATTGTCCTTTAAAATACACCGCATCTCATTATTAACAAAACTAAAGTGAAAAATTCAGCTTGACTACTTGAGCTGTATCATCTCCAAAGGTTTGTGGAAAACCTAATGATCTGTTAATTTGTTAAATTGTAAATTTGACTGGCAGGCTGCCACAGCCTCAGGCACAACCACTGTAACACACCTTAAAAAAAACAATAAAGTGATTGTCACTTGTGATACACACAGTGCACACACTAAAATTTGTCCTCTGCATTTAACCCATCACCCTGAGTGAGCAGTGGGCAGCCATGACAGGTGCCCGTGGAGCAGTGTGTGGGGACGGTACTTTGCTCAGTGGCACCTCGAGCCAGCAACCTTCTGATTACGGGGCCGCTTCCTTAACCTCTAGGCCACCACTGCCCCAATGCCCCTTGGATTACCAGTGAAGGTCCGACAAATTCCCTGAACTTTTCTGTCTATGGGTTGTTGAAGAAAACCACATAGACCCAGAGAGATTGTACTCAGGAATGCCTGTGAATCCTTTCCAGGTCCCAGTGTGGCTTTTCCTCTATGTTTATGTTTCAAATGGTAAGCAGTTGCAGCTCTAATTCCAATTTACATGAGTCGGCCTCATCTGCAAAACCACAGTTTCAAGCACATGACCTAAAATCCCCCAGATCTCACCGCTGCAAGATGCCAATCAGAGCTGATATAAAAGTGCACATGATGATGTGGGGAATACTGCCTTCCAGATTCCTGCTGGGGCCCTCAGGCCCTGGCCAGGTCTCTATGCAGGGTGTTTTGAGTAAATGTTTGCCGCCATTGTTTTGCTATTTATACACGACTCGTGTGGAAGAATGGCGTCACCGCGCCTACGCGTTATCGTCTCCCACTGACTGCCAGCTGGCCCCCCCGCGAGATCCTCTTCTCCCGCCAGTCCCTTGAGCCAGCCGGGCCTGCCTGCGCTCCGAGGGATCTTCTCACCCGGGGCACTTTTTCCATCGCGCCTTGGCCACAGAGTTTCATTTCCAGCACAGCCCACAGCCCATAATGCTGCCAATTGCTGCCGGGTATTATTCCTTTAATCTCGAACATCTGTCAACAAAATCATTATTGATTAAAGAGCCTAATTCCAATAAACCCAAAGATCCCATGCCATTGTTTGGAAAATTTCACTATAGGCTTTATCATTCACTTTGATGCTTTTATTGTAAGGAAGAGAAGACAAGCACAAGAGCATGTAGTTGTGTAAAACAAAATAATGGCTTTCTAAGAACTTAAAAGTGTGTAAGGTACTGTTTTAACCAGCAAAACCAACATACATTTATCCATTCAACATATTTCATTATCATATTTATTTGGATTATTTATTACTTAAGACATTTGGGGGGATATGTAGTATTTCTATTTTAAATGTTACTGGTAATTCAGCAGTAAAAGGTTTAAATGTATGAAGCCATGACAGTTTGGATGCTATTGGATGCTGTCATTTCCTGTAGTCTATGTTAAATGAAAGTGGCACCGTTTTGAAACAGTGGAGAAGAAACAAGTTAATGTATAGGATACAGCTACAGTGAGTCTGAGCTTGTTTTGGATAATGTACCCTTGTGAGGGACATATCACAGCGTCACGTCCGCGAACTGACGGGGGAAGGAAGCGCAGAGGCGGGACATAATGCAAACATGGATTTATCAAACAGAAACAAGACCAGGCACGATGGCCGAAAACAGGGGAAATAAAGGGGAGAACCAAAACTAACCCGCAGGCGTGAGGCGATTGCCAGACCTCAAAACCCAACAAAACAGTTGCAGGGTTCACAAAGAATGTCGCAGCTGCTGATGGGCGGCCGCACAGCGCCTTTTAAACCTCAGTCCTGATTGGGCACAGGTGAGTCCCCGGGTGCCGTCAATCCGGACACACAGCATCTTAAAGGAAAGCCTACACAGTATAACAATGTTTTGCATGTTACGTTGCAAAGGTTTCCATAAAAAAAGAGTGAAAAAAGAGTGAAAAAAATAGGCAAACAGGACTTTTTTTTTTTTAGTTGTGAACGAACGTGCTATGCACTCGGCCTTGCAATAACGTGTTCATGCACAAATGAACTGCAGGCTTTGCTCACAGTTGCAGAGTTCTGTTGGTCAAACGTACATGTGTGCACTAATGGCCACTGAACAATATTTAAACACATCTGACTGTGCACATTTAGAAGTGCTGGGATTGACCTGACTGTCAGGCTTGAAGTAATTTACAGCTTAATTCATTGCTTAAGGGAAGCTCAGCAGCTAATTGACACCCAGGGCTTCCTCAATGTGCTGAGCTTCAGCATATACGGCCACCAGCGTGGACAAAAGGGAGAATGGATGTTTTCCCTGGCGACGTTCCATTCCGGGCTTCCTGATCGCTAATTACCCTAAAGAGGACTCATTCGTCTCCAACGCCCCATGGTTTTGCATTTTGCCCCATTTAGAGGTCCATGAAGATAACGGGATGAAGAGTAAATTCTCTGAGCAGCAGCAGTTCTCCGCTACGTTGTGCGAGGGGAGGGTTGTTGATGTGCCGCATCTTGTATTGCAAGTGGTTAAAAGTAAATGTTTAATATGCTGAATATGCAAAGCAATGGCTTCAAGCCAACATCAGGGGAGGTATTTAGGGTGAAATCTCTTTGAAAATGAAAGCGAGCAATTTGGGCGGCTGCTTGTTTTTGTGCAACTTTTGAAAACCAACACAAGTCTGTATTTTCATTTATTCACTTCCTAATATATATATATATTTTATTTGCTGAAGAGGCAAAAAGTTATGTTCCAGCCGGCTGTTCCATAAATAGTATTAAACATAAAAACTACCATGTGTACATGGTATTATATTTTGGTAACATATTGGCAATCTTTTGCTAACATCGGAATAATGGACAAATTGCTTATTATTGTCGGGAAAAATTACTTTTCCACTGTGGCCATAACCTCGAATGCAATGCGGTGTATTTTTGTGCCTCTAGGTTTGCTTTGGCCTACATACCCCCTGTGGAGGTAATAGGAGGGTGTAATTACAGTGCTTTTGCTCGCATGCCATGCACACCACATCTTTACGGAAGATGACTCTCTGGAATGTTATTATCCTTTTAAGGAAATTCCACTGAAAAAAGAAAATCTATATATTTTTAAAAGAGCCAACATTTGTTTCAGAATAAGGTGAACGGGATCACGTTTGAAAGCTTATTCGGGTTTGACCCCTTGAGTGTAAACTGCAGCGATTAATCACAGGGTAATGAGCTGCAGCAGCACACGGTAAAAGCTGAAGGTAAGGGCGCAGAGCTGTATCGTCCTGGTGGCAAGCCACCAGACTTTTACCATTAGATGAGGTAGGCTCACTCATCGTTGAGCTGATGTGAATCTGCCTAAATTTAAATTCATGTTTTATTTATGTGTGAATGTATGTATATGGTAATGTGCACCCCGAAAATGAAGGTGGCCCACCCTGATTCCCAGCAGCATCAGGGCTGCTCATCCCTGTTGCAGATTATGATAGGAATATAATTAGATATGACCTTGAGGGTTTGATGTCGACCTGAGCATCTGGCATGCTGGCCTGCTGGATTCAGGTGAAGCAATAAGGACAGCGTAGAAGTTACGTACATTTTCATGTATATTTGTTTATTCCTGCACAGTCTGTTATTTACTCAGACTTTTTATAATTTATACATTTTAAATCAATATAACTTCTGTAACATTTCTGTAAATAATCCAAATTGACAATCTTTCAATTTCTGCACTGTAAGTATCCTATGTGGACTTTTGTTATAATTGCATCATCTTAACTCAAAGCAATTGGTATTAAAAGTCAAGCGACAGTGCCATTAAAGTGCAGCCCATGCATGCCTTAAATGAAATATGGCAAGTGATATCAAATTTTAAAAGTATGAGGGCACATTTCGAGCCAAGCACTCCTAATTTTATACTGGTGAGTAGATGTTCATCCCAAACTCAGCACTGTGGCAGTTGGAGATGCTCGGGGTCACGTCTGCCCATTCACGCTCTCCTGGAGGGAACTCAGACTCTACCCACAGATCATCCTCCCTGAATGTTCCAGAATGTTACAGCTCATTTCAGCTCATTTTCGCCCAGACGGTTCCAACTGATTTTTTTGCCACAGTATTTTTCAGTGCAAATTCTGAAGAAATTAGCTCAACTCTGATGTAATTGATTGGCTAACATTGTCGTGCTTCTGTCTAATCAGGGGTTGTGTCCCCAAGGCAGAAATCCCACTCTCTAAAAGAAAAAACTGCTGAAAACTGCTGGCATACGACCGGGTAACTGTGCCATCAAAATATCTTTGAAAAAACCCAAGAAGTACAGTGTGCAGCAGAAAGTCGAATATAAGGAAAGGGGGATGGGGGTGGCGGATGTTGAGTGTGCCAAAGAGAGAGAGAGTCTGGAGATGGAGTGATTTCCATGTGCTCTGTTTAAAATTTAATGACTGCTGTGCAGACTGACTCCATATCTGGAAGCTAGCTGGATAACGTTCTCGTTTCATAAAACTCATCCATGTGGGAATTTGAAGGTTTAGCTTTCTTCCACATGACATATATGTTCAGACATGAATATATGTCTTGGGGAGATTGGAATCAGGGAGTGGTTTAGGTGATGTTAAATGATGAAAGAATATTCTCCCGGGGATATTCTACCCTACTTTCATATTTTGGACTTACCAATTTATGCCCCTGAGTGTCTGAGGATATCAGTCTAAAAGTTCATTTGAAATTACTATGACCTTTTTAAGTCACCTATTTACTAAAATTAGAAAATACATACTTATACATACTTATGCATGCATTCATACATTGAGGTTGTCCTCTGAAGCCTTGACTCTTGTCTTTTGCAATTGTAACACTCTTTTACGCTCAAGGCAAGTATTGTACTTGAAAACAATTTCATTACCACCAGACAACTAGCCAAAAACAGGATACATTTACCTTGTAGATGCCCTACAAGGTAAATGTATCCTGTTTCTGGCTAGTTGCCTGGTGGTAATGAAATTGTTTTCACTTTATATGAATGCAGCACTCATACATGCATATAATTCCCATTATAATTTATTCTATATATTTATGACTTCCCTTACCTGCAGGCATAGCAGTTAATAAACAATATAATTTATTCACTAACTGGCTAATGATGAAACAAAGGTGTGAAAAACTGAAATAGCATGTTGTATCGGTCCAATTATATTGTGAAAAGTATTTTAAAGAAAAAAATTATTCATGCATTACAAAAATACAGCCAATTACATATAATTGTTTACTTACTGCAGTGATTAATGTGTCATTAATTTAATACTAACTGATGCAGAATAAACTTTCTTATTTCTTGCGCAAGCATGTAACAAGAGACAGTCAAGGGTCCTTATCAGACACAGGGTCAAATATATTAGTCTGCTTTAAGCAAGCAAAACTGAGGACATCACAGAAATCACAAAAACAAAAATGTCTAAAGCAAAAGTGAAACCTGAAAGTGAAGTGCACATGGTGCACACAAAAAAATGTATCCTCTGCTTTTAAGCCATCACCCTTAGTGAGCAGTGGGCAGCCATGAAATGCTCCCAGGGAGTAGTGAATGGGGTATGGTGCTTCAACGCCACGTTTGCAGTTTGGGATTTGAACCGTTTCCTTACCCGCTATGCCACCACTGCCCCCTCAAAGTTTTCAGGAGAACCCACATCTCAGGCTGAAAAGATAAGGTGGTAATACAGGGAAGACACTTAACTAGACTCTTCTCTGTCTTGGCCCCTAGGTAGTGGAATCAACTTCCCCTGGAGGTCAGAACATCAGAGTCGCTGCGGGTTTTGAAGTGACATCTTAAGACCTTTCACATTAGACAATTCTTAGACCAACTTGTAACTTTCATATAGTCTCACTATAGACAGTGTGAATAAAAATATTTTTGGGGTTTTAGTGAACCAGAACTTCGCTGATGGTACCATGAAATCACAATGTGAGTTGCCAAATGCTGTATACTTAAATGTAAAACAGAGGCCAATGGTAAAAAAAAGACTTCAGGTTGCTAGGAAGCCAGATTGACTCAGGATCAATAGAAAAAGGTGACCTGGTGAGTCCAGATTGCCCCTGTTCCAGAGTGATGGGTGCATGAAGCAGTGCACAGACCATGCATTGTGCCTAGTGTACAAGCCTGTGGAGGCAGTGTTTTGATCTGGGGGTTGCTTCAGTTGGTCTGGTCTGGGTTCAACAACCCATACGAACATATTATTGGATTTTTGGTTTCCTGATATGCACATATTTCAAGAAACCAGGATTCACTGGGATAATTTTATAACAATTGCAATGCATGGAAAAAAGTAGCGTACACAAGCTGATTCCAACATCAGTGAATGTAAACACGAACATGCATCAAGCCTTGTGACCGATCCAGTGCTGAAGAGGACAATAAACCCTGAAGCTACTCATGTGCAACTATTTTTTTTATGGTGGGTAACATACTTGCCTACGAACCAGATGACCCAAATCCCACTTTCTACCATTGCGTACCTGAGCAAGACACTTAACCCTAAGTTGCTCCAGGGTGACTGTCCTTGTAACTAATGATTGGAAGTCGCTCTGGATAAATGCTGTAAATGTAAATGCTGTAAATGTAAATAAAGCATCTACTGCATTCATTGGAATTAAGCCCAATGGATACTTGCACAAGAGCTGGAAGATTTAGATAAAATGAATATATTAATTTCTAGTGTAACTCTAGTGTAAGTTTACATTTGAGATATTTATCAGACACCCTGATCCAGAGCGATTTGTTGAGCCAGTTCGGAAATGACATACATCTGGCATATAATTCTGTAGCATTGCAGTTTATATAGTGGGTGACTGATGGTGACTGATTGCAGTTGTGCAACATGCAAGGCTACTACTATGCAGATAATGCTATGCAATGAATGACTGAATGTGTGAAGATTGGCCTGTTAATTTTGCCTTAACTCTGTAACTTTTTTTTTTTACATTACATTTACAACATTTTTCTAAGTGACTTACAATCAGTAGTTACAGGGACAGTCCCCCTGGAGCAACTCTGGGTTAAGTGTATTGCTCAGGGACACAATGGTAGTAAGTGGGGTCTGAACCTGTCACTTTGTGGACTGTGGTTGTGTTACACACTTGGCTACTATCACCCACAGGGGTATATTTTATTGTTTTAATTAGGTTCGCACCTTCATATCAGTGTCTATTCAGAGTGCACCGCATGTTAACGAATCAAACTGCTTAAGCTTCTAGGAGAAAAAATTGTTACAGACAATGATATCAGGGAGTTTTGCAAGACCAAACCATGAGGTGCTTTGGCTAATTACTGTGCCCACCAGAACAAAGACATCTTGGATGGGTCACTAACTCGGAAACTGTGGATGCTTTCCAATTGCCCTGCATCTTCGTCGTCTCTGGAGCTCCATGACATTACCTTCTCCATTGGTTCACTGAGTTTTTGGCTGACCCCATGCTACTTCGCCTGGCTGGTTCGAGGGGATTCGCAGCAGCCCTCTGCAGAGATCCTGATATGGATTTGCAACACTTTCATCATAGTTGTATTAGTGTGCAGCGATGGCGCGGTTAGACCTTTTAAACTGCTTGAGAATTGCAAATGAGTGCGTGTGCGATGTCATTTGTAATTCAGTCTTTTCTTAAAATGTCAGAAGTGATTTCATTTTCGAGCTTGTAATTTGGAATGCAATTTGAACTGTTATTTAGACTTGAGGTCTGGAAAAGTGGCCTCTGTTGTCAGCCGAGATTTCCATGCCCCCATTCAAACAGCATAATTAAACTATGAATAGAAAAGCATGAACACATACACACACACACACACACACACACACACACCTTGTAAAGTGCAGGAAGGGGAAACAGACACTGTAAAGTGCAGTAAGGGGAAACCAAAGCCAGAGGCATATCTAATAGCATAGAATCGATGAATAAGTGGGAGGAAGACAAAGTCATGCAGCAAGTGGTATTGAACCAGACCTATAATAACAGTTTAGGTTCTGGTAACTGGGGATTTTGGTGTATTACTAAGCATGTTGCAGGTTGAACAAGAAATATCCAAATAATGGGACTCAGCAAGACTAGCTGTGATCCAGTAATAGGCTTACATCAGACGAGGTGAGCGAGTAGCGCAGGCCGAGGGAGGAAGGACTGTGTACCGGCCCATTCCCACTCACCCTCCCTTTTTATATCATTTTAGGACCATCAATCCTCCCCGTGGGAGGCCTGGTCAATTTCTTGCAGGCCTCATAATTGCTTTGCTCGATGTAGTATTATTGGCTCATGCAGTGTTATCTGTGGCCTAGGCTTTAACGATGAGTGAGATTACTTTATTGATTCTCATCGTTCTCCTCCGTGCCTGTCTATATCTGTGGACGGGCTTCATATGTAGCGGTTGCCATACATCAGATTATTTCTTATACTGGGCTTGTGTAAACAGTGGTAAGAACTATTGATGTCCATTGAAACATATCCTCACTACAAATATAAAGCTCCATAAAGTATATAGGACTTTTTCTGTGTGTTTGAAATGAGGCGTCAAATTGGATTTATACCTCTTATTTTTTTATTCAATTAATCCTTTTTTATAGTTTGAACGGCAATGTACGGATAGTACAAATGGCTTCTGGATTTTTTTCATTTTCATACGCTTGCCCTGGCAGCATTGCCTCAACAATTGGTCCTCTGCAGGGCTTTGAGAGATTTGCGCAAGATCCAATTAAAGTGTGTATCTTTACCCGCTGCATGGCAAACCATCTCATGGGCCATTGATAATTACTCAGGGGAGCTTTGAAATTCCCCTCAATCCTTGCCAGGCAGGCTGCATCAGCTTCCCTTCAGCTACTTCCTGTCGATTGGCGCCTGCAGGGTCGAAGGTCAGATGTACAATCTGAAACCGCGGTGATGAAAGTGACTACTGATGGATGCAGACAACACTGGCTCCGATGGGGGAGATCATCATACAGGGCATCCCGCATTGCTGCATTGTTTGTAGTCTCCACGTCCGCTCTGTTTTTCATGCACCGCAAGGAACAGAAGTATTTGCATCGGGGTCCATTTGTCTGAAATGACTGTACAGCATTATGAATGAAAAACAAATTTTCCTCCAAATAAAACTCTCGACTGTTATATCGTGAGCATTCTTATTTCTGAAAGACTCTATTTCCATATCATTTGAATACGTAATTTATAGATATCTGCGGTCAGAATGTCTGATTTAATATTTATTGTGTGCAGGAGTTTGTGGAAGGGTTGAAGAAAGATAAGCTTTTCGAACCAAAGCTCCCATAATATTGCACAATATTTTTTTCTCCTCCTCTTCCTCATTCTTTAGGGACAAATGTTTTGTCTGCTGCGGTAAACTTTGTGTTTTTAAGGTGATGTTATAGACCCAGTAAATGATGAAGCTTGTATTTCAGGTCGGAAAACAACTGACTTGGGCTAAAGGAATTGAATTACACTAAAAACAAAATATCAAGTACGATTTACTTTTTAAGTGTGCCTGCATTGTGTTCACTATATTTTCCTGCGCTGCCAAGATTGGCGAAGGTTACTGTTGCTTTTATTTCCTCATATCGATGGTTCACTGGCCCACAGTGGCAGTGGTGGCCTAGCGGTTAAGGAAGCGGTCTTGTAAACAAGGTTGCCGGTTCGAATCCCAAGCCGGCAAGGTGCCACTGAGGTGCCACTGAGAAAAGCACCGTCCCCACACACTGCTCCCCGGGCGCCTGTCATGGCTGCCCACTGCTCACTCAGGGTGATGGTCAAATGCAGAGGACACATTTCACTGTCTGCACCGTGTGCTGTGCTGCTGTGTATCACAATGACAATCACTTCACTTAATCACTTTATTTCCGCAAAGTAACAAGAAGCTATTGCCATCTTAGCAGACATCTGGACCTTTCTGAGTCAGTCAGCAATTAAAAACAAGACTTTTATTCACAAGCAAGCTAATTAAAATCAACATTACAACTCACCAGCCTCCTAGTACAAATCTTAGACACATAGCTAGAGAGAGCAAAAACATTTATAATCATTAGCTTATACTGTTTAAAAACTCCTAGATATTGATTCCTTGATTGTTTTCGTACAGCAGCATATTTATAAAAAAAAATGATTTTTGACTATTGTGAATTCACAGAGTTAGATAATCAGCTTTTGTCTTCCTGCTGTTGGTGAAAGCTGCTTTCATCTGTTCCCTCCGTCAGTCTCCCGGTGCTCCCAGTGTATCCGGAGTGTGGGTTTTATCGCTCCAAATGTTTCCTTTCGCTCATCCGCAACTCCAACAGACAGGAGGGCTGCTGCCTGCTGTGAATTGTGCAGTGCCGGGTCAGACTAATAAAAGAGTTCATTTTAATGAGCTGTTTATTTCATTTACATGGGCTTTAAAAGGCCCTGCCTGTGCTTGTCCAGTTGAACTGGCTTATTGATTGCCGGTGGGTGTTAAATGAGGGCTGTATGCATTTATAGCTGTTGGGGGCAAGAGGGAGTGACAAATGGTTCAATGTAAAAGATTTTAGGGGATGAACTCCCAACTCCCCTTACTTTTGCAGGGCATTTAGACAAAGAACCTGCCAAGAAAAAAAGTACAGTGAATGTGACATATTATATACTGAATTAATATAATTAGACTTTTTTCCAGTTATTTTTGCATGGACTAAATTGGTAGACATGTCTGTCGACTCAATTAAATTGTTAAGCAAGTTTTTTCAAACGAATCAGACTTTTATACAGTGCTCTTTGAAATTTGATCACATAATTGATCTCCATAACCACTTAATCCTGTTATATACCATTTATATCTGTGTGTTACAGGAATGATAGTAACACTCCGACTCCTCACAACTTCGGGGTAACTATTTATTTAACCATGAACAGTATCTTGGCAAGCTGTCAACCTTATACCCACAATCCTTGTGTCCATACCTCCCCTTCGAGTTCCCTGCTCACCCAAAATACACCCCACTCAGAGTCATGGCTGCTGGAGCCTCCCACCATCCAAAGGCATTCAGGTGTATTGGTTTCTCTGTTGAATTGTCTGTGTGAGGGAAACTGCACCAAGACGAGCACGCAAGCTCTACACTCAAAGTCTGAGCCGGGATTAAAACTCACACCCTTGGAGGTGTGAGCCTACTTCGCTAACTGCCATTTTTAATATATCTTACACTTTTTAAAAATATATCTAGTACTGCTGTGGCCATGCTGTGAAAATGTAAAAATACTGAGTGCTATAAGTGTGTGAGATGCAACACAGATCCAGCTTGATTCTGCACTCTTTTTTGAACTGTTTAAAGCACATTGGATTTGTTTTTTTCTGAAATGTTCAATGCTTTTTTCACTGCCAGTACTCTTTATTTTAGTTGCTCACTGTTGCATTCTTGATTTCAATTGGTTCCACTCCAGTCTGGTGAAGATGTGCCACACAGGCTTGGAAATGTATGCCGTTTGAACACATTTACTGAAACACACATTCAATTCGCAGTGTTGCATTGGAACCTCGCACATGACAGAGTTTTTCAGCGACTCTTGCAGAATTTCTCAAATCATGAGTGATCATTTTTTTACAGACTTGATGCAAATGAGCATGAGGAATCTACTTCAAATAAACCCAATGCAAAAAATAAATATGTTGTTATTGTTCATGTCTCTTGTTAATGCACATATTAAATACTTCACATCAAAATTCTGAATGTCAAAATTTTTAGAACAAGATATATAGAACAAGCCCGTTGTGTGACCTAGTTGTGTTCTCTGTTGGAGATCGTTATGCGACTCACATGAGATTTTCGTGGCATCGCTTGCTCAGGAGCACCAGGAGACCCGTTGTTGTCTGGGAGAAATCGGATGCTAAGGAGACCGCCCTTCCCCACTTCCTGTGGGATCCCGCGGGCTGGAGGACCTTGAAGTGACTCATGACTAAGGCAGGAAAAGAGAAACCCCTCTCCCCGTAAATGAAATGCTGTGTGGGCTGTGTACACCCTATTCAATTCCCAGCAGCCCAGCGTATGTTTCTCTGAGCAGGTGTAGAGCGAAGCAGATCAATACTCGCCCCCACCTCTTGGTGAGAGCGTGGGCCATTGTGCTTGCTAATGTTTACGCGCTCAGAGGTACAACTTCCGCCGCGCTATTAATGAAGCCGGGGATCGTCAACAGCGAAAACCCACCCAACCCCGCCACCATGGGCGCCGCTCTGTTCTCTCCGGTCCATACTCAGGCCCCCCATGGTGGCGGTGAGCAGCTGGCACTGTAGAGCTTTTTTGGAAGCTGCTTTTTAATCCAATCCCCGTTGTGGGACAGAGGGGAAACGAGAATTTGAGAGAGTTTGAGATTTCTCAGGAGCTCAGAGGAAACCTGTTTTTATTCTGTTATTTTGGAAGGGAGCTGGAGATAAGGAACAATGCGCCGAAGCCTGATTTGGCCTCGGAAAATGGTAGAAAGAGAGCTGTAAATGATTTTCATTTACATGAACTCTAGTTATAATGCTCTCCCTTTCCTGGGTATCAGCCCACTAAATATTAATTACCCATACCCTGGGCGTACATACATCACGGAAGTGCTAGGAAATGGCTTCATAATGCATTCGGCACTGGTGTTGCTTATAAATTTCCCAAATGGCGACGACATCATTCTTTCATTTTAAAAATTAACACAAAGGAGGGGGGAGCCTTTTAAGACAGCATGCTTCACTGTCCCTTTAAAAACTATTTTAACGTCAAACTTTTTACATTTCTTTCCTGGAGTCAATTTTTGAGTATCAACAAATCCGTCAGCTTTTCGTTGGGTCATATATAAAATATTAACCCGATTAATCATTCTGCAATGAATTTTTCAGACAACGTGGCCTACATATTTTAGACAACTTATGATATGAAGACTCGGAATCAGTGGCAAAGTAGAGAATGAGTTTCAGAGCCCAATTTATGCCCCACTATCCACCCTGTCGATCTCATAGATTTCCAGCACACTTGGCTGCTGGAAAGGTTTGGGTGTCTTTGCCGTTGGTCGCAGACTTCAGTAAGATCAAAAGTGTTCGGGTCGGCGAGTGAAAGATCACGAACGCTGAACGCGCCGGCGGCAAATCAAATGGTTGCGTGTCTCAGCGGCTATTCTAACGCGCATGCAAATAAGAGTACAATTACTGAGCGTATTACAGGACACAAAACCTTGCACAGTCAAAGCATGATTAAGACGCAACTTCTGAGTTGAAGGGAACAAATGTGGGGGTGTTTTCTTTTTTTTTTTGGGGGGGGGGGGGGGGGGATCAATGGGCGGAAGTATTAACAAGGGAGAGACTGTCAACCACGGGGCATAGGAGAAGCATTAACAGCTCTGACTAACGGAGGAGAGAGAATAGTGCGAATAATCCATGCTTCCCCGCAGAGCGGCTCAGCTCCATTCTCCGTGGTGTCCGTCGCCGTGGGCAGAGTTTACTCACTTCTCCACGTCTCCAGGTCCACCTTGTAGTCCTCCCACATGCTGCATCTCCTCGCAAATTCCTTTATAGACCCAAACATCAGCCAGACTCATGTTTTTTCATAACTCCTTCTGCTTTCATGCTCAGCAGCCTACACACCCCGGCCAAGCAGACCTTGAACCTCAGCTTGTTCTTCAATGGACTTGATGAATGATGGCCTTCATGCAAGAACGCGAGTCTGCACACGTACGTTTTTCCCACCACTGATTATGATGCGGTTCACTTGCGCATATCTCACATACCCATCACCGTCAGGTTAGAGATGATTCACCCACACATTAACATGCTCACAATTGGATGATTCCTTTTTTTTTGAAGTACTCAATTGCCCAATTCCCCAACATAGCTTAAATGGCCATAATGGGTTCATATCTTCTCACTCGTTCACTCACCTTCCAGAACCATTTATTATCAGCAAGGTTGCAGCCGCCCGAGCCCATTCTGGGACACTGGTGCAGGGTGGGGACTCGTGAACTGGATTAAAGCAGAAAAGATGTATACACAATTTAAACACAATTTTTTTGTATACACAATTTTTTTTTTTTTTAAAGCGTTGCTGGACAACTGCAGGCCACATTCTGCCAGAATTACTAGCTGCGCAAAGACTGTGGGTAATTTGCTTAAAACACAGTAAGTAAGTTAACACATTTATTTATCTTTGCACATTATTTAGAAACTTGTTGAAATTATGATTAACTTATAGTCTATTGTTGTTTTTTATGAAGATTGTATATATGGTGTGCATACTTTTTTGGCTCCATAATATTAGCTGGGCTTACTTCTACACCCTGTTGTGACAGCCGTGTTGAATTCCTGAAATTCAGTGTGACAGTGCCCAGTGTTATGAAGAGATTTTTGAGGATAGATCCATACCGAGGACTCATCTCCTAGGAGCCAGCGATGATATGCCACAGAATTCGAGAGCATGTCTGCACTGTCTGGCTCAAGGCTAGTACTGGAATGGTCATCAAATGGTGGTCAGAGGTGGAAAGGGAATTTTGAGTCCTCTGGGGTGAGGACAGACTTGCATCACTGCCCCTACACCGAGAGGGTAAACATCATTTTCATCAGTATGGTGGAATCACTTCACACACTCCAAATGAGGATGTGGAGCCTTCTCCGAATGCAGCCTCAACTTCAACTGTGGTGCTTGACCTCTCTCCAAGACCACCAGACCCTGGTGAATGACCTCAGCAGACACCGAAGACTTGTTCATGTCTTATTCATGACCTTTGAGATGTTGCCCTCGGGCCACAGCCTGTGCTGTCCCTGGCCTGTGCCATGCAAGTGCAAAATAATCCAGTTGTTGCAGTGCAGCGAATGTAAAAACAGACTTCAAAGGACTGCTACCAAATGAGCTCTGAAAAAAAAGTCGCACTGCAATGTATGCTTTAAAAATACAGCCCATACGCAATATGCAGTGATGTTTATCAAATTTGGCTCGCCACGCACAGAGGATTTGCATGTTTTCCTGTGTTGAGTTGGAGGGCGCAGGGGAATATTTCATTAGAACCTGAGGTGCACAGAAGTTGTCATTATGGAAATGCTCTCCCTAGCTGTAAAGTCAGATAGCTCACGTTGTTTGAAATTAGCGGACGGCGCGTCAGCTGTTCTCTGAAGATACGCAAATCTTCCTAAACGTTTGCCCGGTTGTTGATGAAATGAAACACCACCAGCTGCTTTTGTTTGAACTGCCAGTGACATCCTATTAACCGCATTGCTTCCCCCTAATGCTAACGAGTGGATTTACTGATTAATTACATTCCCTGCTTTCCTGCTAAATAGCCGAACACGAGTACATTTAGTTGACTGCAAGAAATTTGTCCCAGTAATTCTATTCAGGTCAAAGTCAACATCGATCAAACATAGTGTGACCTCCTCAAGTCAGTGGATTTGAGACTATTTAAAGTGGATTCTTGTCATCTGTCATTGCCACAGTATTAATTAATATAATATCTTGAGCAAATCTTGAATGGATAATATATGTATTGTAAAAACAGGTAGAGAGAACAGAGTGTAAAAAAAAACTCTCTCTCTACACACACAAAAGCACTGTATTCAAACCACTCCAACTTGATGTTACCTGGCAGAAAGAGGCATGGAACAATAAAGGTTAAAAGGATGAACAGCTTCTAATTTATTAACACCGACAAATTATTATTACGGTTACATGTGAATATTGTATGTAAAAAGGTACCAATGTTACAGAGAAAACAAAAATGAGAAGAAGGAGTTAAAGGAGACAGAGAGAGAGAGAGGGAAGCCATGAGAAAAAATGGAAAGCCAGCTGGGAAAGAAAGTCCCCTTCCCCACATGTGAAGAGATCTTTATACCCCTGGCCTACAGGAAGTTGTCACAGACTAATCAGAACCTGTTGTTTCTGACGTCACACCCCCGGTTCCTCCCGTCTGGGGAAGACAAAGAGAGTGGGCGGTCCCGACGGCCGACACCTCACACGTTTGGCTCGGGGGCCTCCTGTCTGGGGAAGACAAAGAGAGTAGGCGGTTCCGATGGCCGGCACCTCACACGTTTGGCTCGGGGGATGTTGCAATGCAGCTTGACAAAGGGATACAAAAACGTAGGTGTTGAATCTTCATGCACAACAAAGGCACAGGAATGTCACATCTCTTCTTACAGACGGCCGCTATGCAAAACAAAAGCGTAGAAAGGCCATGGTCATGCGACGCCCCATCTTACAGTATTCTTGTGACTAGGAAACAATGCCATGCCTGAACAACGATTTCATTTTAAAGGTAAAAAAATAATAATATATATATATATATATACACACACACACATGCACGCACGCACACACACACACACACACACACACACACACACACAAATAAATAAATAAATATACACACACACTATGTATGCATACTTCATTTTAAATCTACATATTATGCATGACGTGTTTCATTAGTTATGCATATTACACATACTATGCACAAACATAGATGCATAAGTCTTATAAAGTTTTTTTTTTTTTTTTTAGATCTACTCATGATCCTAGGTAATTAGTGATACAGGCAATATATAGACTCGCCTTTTGAACCAGAACACCAAAAAGTTCAAACTCCGCTCTGGATCCGCCAAGGTACCAAAGCACCGTCCCCCACACACTGCTCCCTGGGCACCTGTCATGGCTGCCCACTGCTCTCTAAGAGCGATGGGTTAAAAGCAGAGGACTTTTTTTCACCGTGTACTGTGCTACAGTGTTTCGCAATGACAATAACTTCTCTTTCACTTTCACTTTCAAATGCCATTAATGCAAATGCAACAGAGATGTGTTCCATTCCTGCATTCTAAACATGTTTTACTTACTGATATTTTATCATACTTTTTTATATAGTTTAACACAATTTTTACACACAATGCTCAACTCTTGCCGTTAAGATAGATAAAACTCAAGTCTATTGCACCATATTGGTTTCATATTTACCTCCATTTTACATTATTTACAGTGTACTATGTCCTGTAGCACCTAAGAGGAGATCATCAATTGTTCTCCAGCTTGACAGCCTGCAACCATACACAACATCAGACTTCTGAAGGCTTCTATAAGGTCACTCTTCCCACAGAATAAAAAAACAACTGAGGCAACTTTCAGTTAGAGTAATCCCAACTTTTACAGACACTGGTAAAACCAGAGTGAATGCACTCAGTAGTGTCTTCTCAAATAAAACAGAAGGTTCATATCTACATTTAGCAGATATTCTTATTCACACATACATACACAAATCTTGGGGGCAGCACACTTGCAACAATTCTGGGTTAAGTGTCAGGTTCAGGGTAAGAAGTGAGGTTTGAAAATGTGACTTTGTGCCTCATTTGATTCACAATACCGTCTGGACTGCTACCACCCACAGACATGTTATCCATCTTTTCAAGTATTACTGTTATTGCTGTGGTAAGAAGCGGAAGTAGAAAGAAACGCAAGGTCAGAGGTTCAAACTGCACTTGGTACCCCTGTACAAGATCCTTAACTCTGACATACAAAGGCCATGTCCCTGTAATTGGTTAATGTAATGTAATGTAATGTAGAAGCTGTAATAGTAAATGTTGGCTTTTAGTGGCTCAAGAGTGCACTGCTCTCTAACTCTTGAATGATGGCTTTTTCTCCCATTTCAGACAATGAAATTCAACATTTGATTCACTATAAATCTGACTGATTGGATTCAACATCCTAGGAAAGAGAACATAACCTTGGTCCTCTGTCTGTGATTGGTAAGGCTGATGACAAATCAAAGTCTGCACTTTTATATACTGTCTCATTCAGCTTATTCAGATGCTAATCATACATTTTAATCAAACTGAATCAAATACGACATCTATACTTAATTCAGATATGAATGAATAACTTCAGCGAGGGAACAACCGTCGACCCTGCTGCATTGCACGCCTAATGTCATGCCCATTCAAGCTCAAATATTTAATTCTACTGTGGTGCAGTAATGATGCATTTCTACACTGTCCCTGTCATCCCAAATTTGTCTCCTGCCAAAGCTTCTTGGTGTCTTGTGAGTCAAGCTTGGGGCTAGGAATACTCCACAGGGCTTTGCGAAGTTTGTGTTCTTCTGCCGCTGTCTGGGACTGTAAGACAGCGTGGCTGGCTGGCTGCTGATAAAGCCAACCGGGCCCCAGCCAATGTTTTTTTCTCCTGGTGTCTTTAACCCAGACTTAACTCATCTTCTGAGATGCGTTGAAACTGAAACGAGTTTGACCTTTGTTTTGGCCCCTTTCCCCCCTTTTTTCATGTGTGTATTACGTAAAGATCCACATGCGCTTGAGAACTTGTAATGAAAGGGCAGGGAGACAAGTGCAAGCATAACAGATCCTTCCAGACTCCTTTTGGGTTTCTTTCAGTGTTTGATGCTTGGTATTTTGATGTTGGGATTACAGAACTCTGTAGGACAATGACTGTAGGACAGTAGGTTGTAAACCTCCAGCACCATCAGCTGTCCCTTTTAAAAGTGAAAGTGAAGTGATTTTGATTCACAGCAGCACAGCACACGGTGCACACAATGAAATGTGTCCTCTGCATTTAACCCATCACCCTTGGTGAGCAGGGGGCAGCCATGACAGGCGGCCGGGGAGCAGTGTGTGGGGACGGTGCTTTGCTCAGTGGCACCTCAGTGGCACCTTGGCGGATCGGGATTCGAACCGGCAACCTTCAGATTACGGGGCCACTTCCTTAACCGCTAGGCCACCACTGCCCCCAGAGAAAAGTCAGTGCAAATGCTAGTGACAGTGATTTAAGATGGTAAAACATCCAAAACATCTTGCTGATTAATTACCTTCAATCCAGGGACAACTATTAATTATATGGGCAAATGAGAATGTGCCTAGTGGCTCAACACCCCCTGCACAAAAAGTTTCCTTTCAATGTGTGATGTGCGCTGTGCTGGGGACAAAAAAATATCTACTCAATACCACAGTTCCAGTTCCAACCTGGCATTTTGATTAGATGAAGGGAATCCTGGGTGAGACAATATCTCGCAACGTTATCACGCTTACTGCATCCCTGGAATATCTTTCCCCTTATTATGCTGTTTTTATGGCTGCAACAGAATGATGTTGCTTAGCAACAAGACCAACATCCATAGCATATAAGTGGCACTATTTAATCTGAATAAATTAAAATGTCTAAATATCCATAAATAATTAATAAGGATATTGCCACGTCCTTAGCCCGTCTGCCCTCTTCGCTGTCACCTGACTCAGCTCCAATTCATCACCTTGCAACACCCTGCACCTGCACTTGTATAGAAAGACTTGTCTGTGATCAATTAATCTGTTATCTTGTCGACTAATAAACTGTCAACTTAATGTATACTTTGCATTTTATTCTGAATGTTCCCCATTCCTGATGTTCTGTCAGGATTGGATACGAGAGGACACCAATGATGACAGAAATGTCCGCAACATGAGGGAACCCAAAGGTATCGCATTTTCAATCTGTGAATGTAAATCTGCTTATACTGCAACGGCCATCTGCGTTGTTGGTGAAGTTGTTGGTTGCGATTGAATGGGAGACACAAGAAACAGAACTACTGCATAATAATGACGTGATAAAGTGAAAGGAAATAACGTCACGTTTCCGTCAACAAAAATAGACATTTTAGTATAGTTATGATTTTTGGCAAACACATTCAGTATCATTTTATTATTCAAAGATAATACATGACATATTTCGTTGTAGTTATCCTCACGTAACCAGTATTTAAGCCTCGTCTCCTTTTTGTCTCGACATCAAAGTTGGATTTGTTGATGAAAACAGCACTTTCTGTCTAGAGTTGATAGCCCAGACCAATGAAACTAGTAAAAGACTAGCGACCATGGTCAGAGTGGCCTTTTGTGGAGTCATCCAGCTGGAGACGAATGGAGGGAAGGTGTTACATGTCCAGTCGAGTGATCCATGTGGTCTTTACCCCTCACTCCTGAACACACTCTCTCCCTGAGAGACTGTAATATGCAATTGATTTACCACTTGAGCAGAATGTGGCCAAACAAGCTGACAGCAGCCCTTTTACAAGTGCAGAGCCTCGCCCTGCTCTACTTTCTACACTGGTATGTCCCTGATGTTCCACTGGTGAGGACAGTGTCTCTGAAACTGTTTCTGCTCTGATGGGTTATTTGGGAGTGGGAAAGCTTTGAGGAGCTTTGGATGCATCCACAGTAGATTAGTCTATAGACTTGGCTCTGGCCTGTCCGTAAAACACATTCCCCACATTCAAAATCACAGAACAAGCAAAATACAAATTGATTTGAGCGGAAATGCTGTCTTTCGTGAGGCAAAAGAAAATGCATTTAAACAACATTTTGGATGGATGATACAGTTGATGACACAGCGGAGGCCTACAGTGATTTGTTTATGTAAAATATTTCCACCTTTCATCATAATTCACTTGCCATATCTGCCCCTCATTATTGCCATGTTTGGTATTGATTTCCTAAATGAATGTGTGTCCCTGCAATCCCTGACTGCTGAATAACAGAGGATGGGACTGAAGTCCAAGCTTTTAAGATATTAATGATCACAAAATTGAAAACTGAGGAGAAGTTGGGAGAGAAAGATCCTGATGTTCCAGTCAGACTAGGAATCCTTTGTGATTGCAACAGCTTGTTAAAAAGTCTGCCTGCAGCAGGCCAGCTCTCAGAAGCCCGTGTCTCACATATCTCTCCCCGTACGATCTCATGCTGGTTGGCTTCAACACCACTGGGCTTCTGTCATCTCTATCTGCAGACCCCCCTACTCCTTCCCATCTAGGGAACATCAGTAACAGGCGTGTGGGGCTCCAGAGGCTGAGCAGCTCTCGTTGCTGGTTGTCCCTGGTCCTCTGGGTGACACACTGGATTGGGTGCACCTTCTGCTGTCACCACTTCAGTCGAGAGCAGCCCGGCTCTGACACCGTGTTGACACCTGCTCAAGGTTACTGTTCTTCAAGGCCCCTTTTTCTTTTTCCCCTTCTCATTGGTGATTTCTTTATGAGATTTTCAGTCCATATTGTGCAGCGGTGATACCAGGTTATTCATGGTCTGAAATTAAGATTGCAATAAAGACGACAATGATGTTACAAAACTTGTGACTACAGCTTTTTAGTTTCTTCATTTCTGTTGCGAATGAAGTCCTTCTGTTTCACACAATTTTCAATCACTGCCCAAATACGTCCAAATGGGATATAGTTACACATCCACTAGAACATGACGTTTCTGAAGAGCAATTCAAAGCAATTACCTGTAAAGTACGATTAGTACGATTACGTCTTTAGCAAGTAGCAATTTGTTGTTGTGCATACATGAGCTTAATATCATGAAATATCAGGCTGGTAGTAGCCTAGTGGGTAACACACTCGCCTATGAACCAGAAGTCCCAGGTTCAAATCCCACTTACTACCATTGTGTCCCTGAGCAAGAAACTTAACCCTAAATTGCTGCGGGGGGGACTGTCCCCCTGACTGATTGTAAGTCACTCTGGATAAGGGCATCTGATAAATGCTGTAAATGTTACAAACATGATATAGAGGGTTCTGACCTGGTCACACCCAAATGTGTACTGGTCTAATATCTGTATGCTAGATGCAAAGTTGACCTCGAATGAGCTTTGGGTGGACCCTAGATACATCTCACCCCCATCCCTTACATGTTCTTTTTGTGTGGCTAATATGGACCCAATAGGTTTGTGACCATTTGAGATTCTGTGTGTGTGCCTGTAAATAAGACAGGATTCAGGGCTTTTTGCATTTCCTGGATTCTTCAGAAGATCTGCGTTGTAGTAATTAATTCTAAAAACACCAAATTTCGAAAACATAATTATTTTACATCCTTTTTTTTTGAGTGGACCACTGAATTAATTAAGAAGCTTTGCACCATCTAGAAACATTGGGAAAAGGAAAAAAAAATCAAGGCCACATGCACAGAGGGAATTCTCCTCGGCGTCTCTTTTGTTGCCAACCAGCGCCGCTTCAAATGAACCTCAGCCATTAAGCAGCCCTTTTTTCCTCTCCTCCTTCTCATGGTTCTCATAGCCCACAGCTTTAAAAAGGAGAGATCAAGCAAGGCTCTTCTTTTATTTCATTCTTTTTTGGATGGCCTCCACGCGCTTCCTTTGTTCCCTCGCCTGCAGACGCCTCTCGTCTTCCATCTTTCCCACCATTCCCTACTGCACCTTCACTCGTGGATCCTGATTTTCATACCAAACAAAAAGAAGACGAGGAGGTCTACGGATCCTTTTTTTAAAACAGATTGCCACTAAGGATTCAATCTTCAATCTCAAGTAAAATGAGGGCTCTCGGTGCACATTTACCATTCGTGTTATTCTTGATGATCGCGGTCGAGTTTACGTAATCTGCCTCTACACCAAGGAGTGTTATAATGAAAACAAAAACAAAAAAAAAACCGTTGGCATAATGCACATCCACACTTCCAAAACTCTTAATTATCCCCACAAACATTCCCAGTGAGTGAGTGCACGCAGTCTAAAGTGATTTCAGTGAGAGCCACGAGTCCTTTCTTATTTTCTCGGCGCCCCAAGCTGATTTGTCAGGAGGAGTGAGTTTTCCCTCTCGCCTCTCTCTCCGATGCGGCAAACTTCCTTTAGGGGAGGGGGGCAGAAAAAATAATTACTATTCATTAAAGCAGCCTGTCAGGTTCCCGCACCTCTTCCTCCTCCTGAGATGTCCTTCAGTCCTCCCGAGCAGCTGTCAGCCTGTCAGACCTCAGTCAGCCTATCGATTCGCACATCTCTGCTGGAACGCAGACTGCTGGCGCGCCACTTTCTCGCCAAACCCTTCCCTGCCTTGACCTTTCGTTTCTTTAAGAGGGGCTTGTTTGGGGAAATAATCAGCAAGCCGTTATGCTTTCATCACCGCCCGCAAACTTAAACACGCCGCGTTACGCCGCCTTCCTGCTGCTCTTTGAAACGCGCTCGTGCTCGGCTGCCAGATCAGAGGTGCATCTCACCATCTATCTGCACCGCAAGCAATCAAATGCGGGATGTTTACACACCTCGCTTCGTTCCGTCCCGTTTCGGTCAGAGCGCAGCCGCAGCAATGCGCTTACTGATGGGCCATTTCCAAACGCCAATGAACAGCCATCGCAAAGCGAAGGTCAGCATTCAGACAAGGCCTCATCCCTCCGACTGGCTAATGAGTGAAATATGCCGCTGATAATCCAGAATATCACACACTACTGTGTATATGTACACACAAACACATACACACACATAGACTAACAAAATGAAAAAAAAAAAAAATTCCTATTGAGGAATGTCATCCCATTTTTAGAAGATCCCAGACTGGTACTCACTGCTGAGAGCATCTCAGACCAAACATGCCACACAGACAGAGAGAGCCTTAAGAACTGTCCCATAATTCCATCTGCCAGCATGTTGTGAAAAAAAAAGTACTGATGGCTAAATACTGAAAACGTCTCCACTAACATATTCCATTACAGAAGAATCTTTTGAGTAAAACATAATTTTTTAAAATGCATGTGTAAAACAGCATTATTCGCTTATCTTTCTCTTTTTCTTAAGAGAATGTACTGAGGAGGACAGACTCGTTTAGCCTGGTTGCTACACTACAGTTGCAAATCAGCATCAACTCAAAGAAACATTTAACTATTAACGAATACATTTAAGTGACCATCATCTACATCAGCATTTTACTGTGTTTCAGATTAAAAACAAGACAATATTTTCACAGTACTGTGCAGATTTTTTGGCAGCGGTGAAAAAAATGCTACAAAATAATGCTTGCAAAAACGTAATAATTGCTTATTTTTAACCATTTACAAAATGCAAAGGTAGCAAACAAAAGGAAAATCTAAATTATTTAATGTTACTACCCTGCTTGCCTTCAAACCAGCATAATTTCTAATAGGTACACTTACACAAAGGCAGGGAAAAGCAGGGATAATGATCATCATTTTCACATATAAGCTGACACTGAAAAAGCTGTGTAGGAGGCTTAATACTTGGTGAGGATGTGAGGAGACCGCTTTTTTTTCACACAGATAATCTACTATTGGAAGGATGAACACGGCAAAACGCCACCAGGTAGTTATACTGCATTATCAAGGTCTTTTCAAATTTCTAAGTAGGCTGGGATTGTGCTCTTTTGAAGAAACACAAATAAAGGGCCGATGTTGAGGACTGTAGATGCAATGGTTGCCTCAGAACTGACAAAAACTGTCTGGTTAGAAGAAGTCTTTGTGAAAGAGATTGAAATGAAATGAAATGCCATGTCTCTGACAAGGAAACACTGACAAGTGACTCAACTATGCATGAAACCATAAGAAGCGGGCTCCAGAAAAATGGCAGCACATGCTCTGGTCTGATGAGAAAAAAATATTTGAAATATTTGGCTGTGGAAGAAGGCCATTTGTTCACCAAATGCAGGGGGAGCAGCACAATAATTAGTGTCTGCAGCCAACAGTGAGTAGAGGTGTCCAACAATGGAAGATGTTCCTTGCGAGGTTGGAACAGCATTGTATAAAGGTTGGCTCTTGTTTAAAAAAAATAATAAAAATTATACCTGTATTGTTAACACAGCCTTATAAAATGTAACACGGATTGACTACAGTATGTCTTTTTTCTGCATTGTGTCCCAACCCTGCCTTTTATCTACTGTTATCTACTAGAAAGAAAACACCAAACATTTCTTATATTAATAGATTTAATATAAGAACATATACATCCCGTTAAAACATCGAGAGAAACATATTTTGGAATCAAACATGGAGAGTATAAAGTTTCATTACATGGCCAGTCATTTAGCATGTAGGCATGTCTGTGGGTAGCATCATGAGCACAGTTACAAATAAGTACGTTGGGTTCGTATCAGCCAATAGAACTCCTCGGTTTGAATTGCATGCCGATAACTTCATGCCCGTCACAGAGCTGTACTGTCTCTATTAGAAATGAATGAGAACAACCCCAGGATTATTTACATTCAGCACTTTGGTTCTGAACATTGAAACCTTGGATAGGTTCTGACCACACGCAGATGTTGAAGGCATTTGTAAACAATAGCAACATCTTAAAAGAAATTACAAATGAGAAAAAATAAAACCACATATAAAGTGTACTTGCTAAAAGCGTATAGATGTTGGACGGTTGATTGGCACTGTATTTGCAGATACTAAACACACGTTCAAACACCGAAGTTTTAGAACAACTTCAGCAATGCCAATGACTCCGATACTCTTCTGTTTTGATATTTAAATAAAACGTTTATTTATCGACTCATGCAAAAATAATAAGTACGCATTGCTGTTTGAGTTTGTGTGGACACCAAGAGGGGGAGAGTCCTTTTCTTTTTCTACTTGCACAGCTTCAATCAGGTCAGGGTGCCCTGAGACACCCCACTTCCATCCCCACCAGGATAATGACTTCCTCTCACAGCACAATGACTCACCTCACGACAATGGAGAGCAAGACGGTTGAAAGCAGGAGAGGCTCCAGCAAGTACAGTCACGTGCCACTCCCCGCTGAGTTAAAGGAAATCTCCTGGGTGACATGATACATGCTATTTCCCAACAAACCTCACATTACCAAAAGATCACATTTGGGGGAAATGGGAATTGAATCAGAAAAAGTTTTTTTTGGTTACTGGCCTGTTATTCAAGGTTATTCATGTAAGGTTAAGATATTGATGATATGATTACATGATGTGAAATAATAGGATTATGTAGGTACATTTAAAATATGTAATGGCTATTATTTTGGCACAAAATGGTCTAGGCTGCAATACATTTTTTACTTTATAATGTACAGTGTCAAGAAAATTGTGAACTGAAACCAGAATGTGGACCTCATCTTGCATCTCATAACCCCTCTACATTAAACTCATTAAATCATGCCGTTTGCCATCAAAACATCATAAATCATTGGAACGGTGAAATATTCAAGCCTCTCCAGCCTTTTCTCAGGAGGAAGGAGAATGTTACCAAGACCCTGAATGATTGAGCTGGTGTCCTTCACTGCGTAGAAGAGAAGTTGGAGGGCGAGAGCCAATTTGAAAATGACGCTCAGATGAACAATGTGTATTTACAACCTACTTATGATTCCCATTTAATTAGTTTGGTGAGAATTTATTTCTGCAAGTGGTTGCAGCAGTTTTGAATCTGTGAAATCTGCCACAAATGCTCAAACATAACAGGTATACATAATCCAGACAATATGAGAGAAAGAACTGATGCATTCATGTTACAGGAGAAAGTAATTAATTTGATGCATGTTCCAAAGCGATATGCCAAGGAACCGCATAACATCTTCAAATATCAGTCTTGGCGCATGATAAACTGCTCAGGATGGATGCAAAAATACTTTACTGTTAAGAGACAGACATGATATTGGATGAGGGAAAATAAAAAAAGTTTTTTTTCTTGGTTAGTTAAAATGATTAATTATGTGGCCTGATATGGCAAAGTTGGGACTAAAAGTAGATCAAAAACTGGGCAATTTAGTGAAGTTACAAATGAAATTACTTCTGCAGAATAACAAAGAAGGCATTTCATTTGAAGAATGGGAAGTTGATTAATGTTGATATATCCTTAACGGATTAAGGGACTATGGCTTCATGTAAGCAATGTTGAATTAATTTAATAATTTTTCCCTATTTTTTTTTCTGAACAAGGCTAAATTTACTCTTTCACAGGTGATACAGGACCAGAAAACCAGAGCAATGAATCACGTTTAGTACAATATTTTGGAGCATATGGCACCTCAATTTACAAATTCATACTTATGTGGCAATGCTGAATCATGGTGTGGGGAAAAATAAATAAAAATGTCACAATGCATTTTTAATGCAAAATACAGTCCAGAAGAAAACAGGTCAGGAATTACATGTATGTGTGCTTTGACATCTGAACATATACTCCACATTATAAGGCATTAGATACAGATCTCAGCTTGTAATAAATGTTTTTCTTCATTTTTTGGCCTTTGCACTTTCAAAAAGTACAAATTCATCAGTTATCCAAATAGCGAGACAATAGGCTTCACGTTTTGAAATGAGATAAAGCAATATTTACAAAGCTGTCCACAAGCCTCTTCAAATCAATGTCAAAGGACATTTTTTTTACATTGCCATTTCAAAAGAGATTTCATTGAACATTACAAAAGAAAACAGACATTTGTCATAGAGTTCACCTTTTGGTATAGGTATACGTCTGAACAATTCATGTATGGGCGTCTCAATCCGAATTTAAGTACAGATGTACATCTCACAATACTGGATTCTGTGACTCCAGCAAAAAAGAAGAAAGAAATGCGTGGATTTAATTCTTGCATTTGATTTTATCATGGCTTGGTCGTTCTCCATGGGTTTCTATCAGCACAGAATCTCTGCCGCTTATTTCCTTTCCCAAATAGAATGATGATAAAATAAAATCCTATCACAAAAGAATACCTACAGCATTACATCTGTGTTACGAAAGACTAGGCAAGTGCTGGTCACCCTGCTCATATAACAAACAGGGTGCGATCCTGTCTAAATAAAGCTCCTTTTTCAGAAGGACTGTATTCTTATCTGTCTAAAACGAATGGGGAACCCATGGATTCAATGTGCTGTTATTTTATACAAGAAAAATGTCTCTTTTTTTTTTTCTTGAGCAGAACCATGAAGAAACATAAATGCTTTGCCCAGATAGCCCAGAATTATCCATGGAGCCTTGTATTCAACTCACAACACTTGTTTGCTTGCTTGTTCAGTTCCAGAGCTCCAGTTCTTGGGGTTTGGCCGGATACACACACAAACCCACACACACACTCACATGACACACACTGATCCACTCGACCAGGCAGAGCATCATGAGAGCACATCAAAGCTAGCTGCACAACTGACCGAGCTCTGGCTCAGAACTGTTGGGCAGCTTGGAGCTGAAGCTCTGGAGGGAGTCCCGGATCCGCATCACTTCACTAGTGGAGAGCTTGAGCCGGTGCCTGAGAAGACATGAGAAAAGGTCCAGAGGCTGGGCTCCCGGTGGCGAGAGGCGGTTGATCCGGTCCCTCATCTCCAGGAGCATCAGGAAGGCCGTGTCCTGTGAGCCCTGGGTGTATGGGTAGTCTAGCTGAAGGATCAGGTCTTTGATCCCTTCCGGTTCAAAGTGCATGCTGTAGCCAAAAACCTTCAGGCTGTTGATCTTCATGAAGCCCAAGTTGGCGGAGCGGTCGTCCAGGTCCAGCGGCTCGTAGAAGAGTGTTTCGTTGACGGTGGGGTCATCTGTGACGATGCGACTGCGCAGGTAAATGTGAACTGTCTCAAAGAAGGACTTCCACTTGCTGCCAAGCATCAGCGTCCAGTTGTAGCACTGCACTGTGCCGTCCAGTTTAGTTCTTTCCCAGTCTGGGAAGTCCTGCTGGTTTACTGGCATGAACCAGCTCTCAGAGTGGCTTCCTCCAAAAGGGTTGACATAGATAGCGGGCACGGGTTCCAGAGTGCTGTTTTTGGTTGAGCAGATCTGGAATGAGATGCCCATGAGCATGTGGATGAGATTGGACTTGTTCTTGTTGCTCTTGAGGGTGAGCAGCATACGTTTCCTCCAGGACGGGTTGAACCAGCTGCCCAGGCGGACATCATTGCTGATGTAGATGGCGTGAACCTCCATGCGGCTGTCTAGCCGCTGAAGGAGGTACCGCATCTCTGTGTCGGGCATGTCAAAGTCAAAGTTGATGTACTGGTCCAAGGAGTTGGCAATGCTGGGCCGGCAAAGACCCATGTGCAGGGCGCTGCCAGGGTAGCATGCCCCGCAGCGGGTGATGTTGTCCTGGGCACAGGAGATGCAGGAGGTCCCTTCTCCTACCAGACACGGCACTGTCCCTTGGCAGGACGTCACGAGGTCAGAAGCGCATGTGCAGCTCTGCAGCTCTTCTGTAAAGGTGCCCAGGATGCCGTGCTCGTTGCAGTAGAGGAGGGACTGGGCGCGGTTCAACCAAAACCTCTGAGTCCTGGATGGCAGATGACAATCAGAACAGGCAGAGTTAGTAAGTGCAGGGTGTTCAGGCACAATAAGAAACACTGAAAACGGGAAAAAGACTTTCATCGTAGGTGAAGTGTTCAAACTGATGGGAAGAATTTGGATTGTTCAAGGACGGCTTCTCTAGTGACAAAAGCCCACAGTGCTTTTGTTGAACCAGCTGCCCAAATGCATTTTCAGTATAATTTTTCTAACTACAAACATTTCAAACAAGTCTTAACACACCAGACTCGGCCATGTGCATTTTTCCCCAGAGCTTGTGTGTTTTCCACAGGTCCTTTACGTCCTCATTAGTCTAAATGCCATGCTTAAAAAGTGCATGCGGCACAGCATCTTATGGGTTCCTACAGCGTGAATTATGGTGTAATTATCTTAAACATTTTCATGTTGTTTTATAATGAGATAGCAGATGAGGTGCGGTGAGCAACAGCCTAGCCAAGTTCATAGCACACTTATGAGTTGAAGGCTTTTGACTTTTTTTTTTACAGCTCTGGAAAAACTTAATTGACTCCACAATATCGATAAAAGCATTTTTACATTCCATTACTTTAAATTATTAATATAAAATTATTGGTAAAATAACTGTATACCAAATTATTTTATTTATTTTACCATTGTAACTTTTTTACAGGAAATTAAATTTCTGGCTAACAGTATTTTGATTCAAATGTAGATTTATCATTAGGTATTTTTAACAGGCACATAGACATACAATGAGAAATTGTAGGGTGGTTAAAATGTGCAAGCAAGCTGCACAAGTTGTAGACAGCTGCATTTGGATATAGGGTGATGTCTGCTGTCAAACGCTGTGTACAAAGTGTATTACAAGCTTAGAGACTGATGGCGCATGGAGGAGGAAGTATGGAATGAGTACGTAGGTTCCTTCAATCTGAAACTTAAACATTATTAAAGTCCATCTTCTGGCTGTGATGAATAAAGAAACACTGGGTGAGTAGTGGTTCATCTCCAAGGTGCACTTAACTGTCCTTTGTTGTTAAGGTTGGTTTATTTCTGTAAAGTCTTAAGATGTTCTTAATGTGACATTACCAAACACTACGTCTTCCAAGGCACTTCACGTGACTATTTGTTCTTCTGAAAAGGCCATCAAATTCTTACACCATGACCAAACCAGCAGACAAGGGCTTTACAATTTCTTTCTCTTTTGAAGCGATAATAATCTAATCTAGGTGTGTGGAGCACCTGCAGTAGCAGGAACTGTGTTAAAAAGCAGGGCCAGGCCGAGCCTGTCAGAGCAGAGTGGGAGTTTTCAGAGGCACGCCATTAACTACAGCCTGCCACTCACTCGGAGCACTTAATTACAGTGTGGCAACACTGACCAAGGGCCGCAAAGGGCCGTTCAATCTCAGTCCCTATTTTCCCCTCTCAGTCCTGTTTACCATGTTTCTCGGTCAGCTCACCGTCTCATAGAATCAAATTACCAATTGGCTTTAAATGACAAACAGTTGAACCATGTAAAAAAAAAAAAAAGCCTTTCAGGGCTGCCCTGAATAAGCTGTAGAACATGGCACGTATTGACTATTGACACCGAGAGGCGAGTTAATGCGGGGGGCCACCAGGCTTGATGGGAAAATGTGCAAATGGGTTTACAGCCTGCGTCGGTGCCGCTAACGCTAAATTGCATTGATTATTTGAACTTTCGCCACTCTCGCTGGGTGAATATTAACGAGCTGACGCTCTTTGCTGGGATAATGTGTGTAAAAAAAGACGGCATATTTCCTACGTCAATTATAAAGCGAGTGATCCTTTGGTGCTTGTTTCAACCCCGTTGCCTGTGACCTTTGAGCATTGAAGTGCATGTTTAATCCAAAGCTATTATTATGCATGAATTTTAAAAACAGAATATAACATACTATAAAATGACAGAATCAAACTTTTTCTTTGTAAGACTACACCTCACTGATCACCCCGATGGCAAATTGTGACTATTTGTGACAGCGTGATGAGATCCTCCGGTAGATGTACCTTTCTCGCGGCAGGCTGATCTTCGGCTGTTTGGGGCAGCGCTTGCTCAGGGCGAACAGCTTTCGCACGATCTTTTCCGCTTTGCCCAGCAAGGTCTTACTGCTGGCCTCCAACTGCCCGTAGCGTCTCTGCAGAACCCCGTCGGACATCCAGAACTTCAGGATGGTGGAGGTGTTGAGGAAGTGGTCGGTGGGCAATTTCTTCAGGAAGGCCTTGAACTCATCTGGGGTGGAGCAGACGGAGAGAACAGAGATAAATGAAGTGGCATGTCGGCCGAAAGAAATGGACGGTGTAAAGAGCGCATCAACGGACGATAACTCAGATAAAAGACCGACAATGTTATGATTATTGCGGCAGAGGTTATGCTCTGCGCCGTTAAAGGTTTTGGAGGAGTGGGTGAATTAAAATGCTGGTAATTACCTGGCTGTACATTAAAAAAGATTTAGGACCGAAGTTGACCCCAAAATTGGCAGAGCTATCAAACTCGTGATTAATAACAGCTGATGGATAAATACGTTGTATTACGCTCCCATTAGCTGCTGGTAATTGCATTGTCCCGGTCACAACATTCATTTTCTCAACAAATTAGCAATTATGCTTTCTAAATAAGTCCTCAAAACCAATTTTAATAAACTTACTCGAAAAAAAAGCCATCTTGCTGAACTCATCAATTATGCTGCCAAATAACCTTGATAAAGACACCTTGGGTAGTGATAGATGGTGTTTTTTTTCCTCGTCTGGCAGCCAGCGAGAGGGTCTGTATTTTTTGGTTGAGCCTCCCTGCACCCCCCCACTTCAGGCCATTACCGCGCCCATTGGTCCTGCAACCGCGCGGCTCACAGCTTCCCATGGCCGACAGTAAATTACGGGAATAACATTAATGCTGGCTCCGAGCGTGAGTTAAGCCCATTTCGCTTGCCGGCCGGCTCTTATCTGTCCCTCAGCCATCTATCTGCTACTCTGGACGCCGCCACCCTCTCCCCACAGATCCTTCTCTCTGTTCTTTTTTATGGTGTGTGTGAAACAAGGTTAGAGTCTGGCGTGTTGGAGAGCGAAAGCAGGTCCAGCCTCATGATATAAGTGATTAGAGGGTCAGGACTCCAGGTATGCTAATTACATTAGATTTCGCTGGAGTTAATTATATCAGATAATTATATTTGCACTGGTACTCAAATAGCTTTGCTTCTAATGTGTACAGGGTGAAGTTCATAAACTGAGAGCACTGAAAAGCTGTAAACCTGAAAGAAAAAAAACGGGTAAAATAATGTGTGTCCTTCAAATTCAAATGTATTCATTATATATATATATATATATATACACACACACACACACACACGGCGTGTCCCGAGAACATTAGGGGGACAATGTGAGAAGCATCGAGGTGTCCAAGGTCAACCAGGACCCAGTCCAAAAAGGGTCCTGCACCCGTCCACTTACACCAGTCCTCATCCAGAAAACCCCTCTGATCACATGGCTGCCCCATGCCTCGAGGTATGGGGCAACAGGTAAGCAGGCATATGGGACCCCACCAGGAATTGTGAAAGTCATGGCGACATTGCAATGTTGATCCAGGGGAGGGAACTCTCCAAGCTAAATTTGCGATCACAAGCCAACTTCCCTCAGATTGACCTGTGTCCTGTGGACACAGAATGAAACATATCTACCTTAAATAAAGAAGTCCAGTTGCCATGACTCAACTTTCAGACAATTTCACCTGGTTGACCGAGAATCTTCACAGAAATATCTCCAAGATTGAGCTATTGTCAATGGGGCTGAGTCGGCTGTGTCTAGTTGGTGATTCTGTCATTCTGTCAGGGACGTGAGTGAAAACTGTTAGCTCACATTTATGAAGTATAAGGAATATTTTTTTTGTCTCACCACAGAACATGTGCACAGCGCACAGCGGAAGACCCAAAGAAAACGCGCCTCGGCAGTTATGTATTCCAGGCATCAATCAGCAAATGCACGCTGGGGCCGCAGTATGGAAATGTAACCTCATAAAAAAAACACAATCTCTCGCGGTGTACCTTATCACTGCAAATCAGAAAGCTCTGACCTGTTTATCTGGAGCCCCAACAGAGCAAAGCCCACAACAGCACGGCGCCGCCTGAACATTACCGGCTGGCTCCGTGCCTCCATATCTCTCTTTGTGCGTCTCCCTCGCGCTGTGTCTCCTCGATCACTCTTTCACTGCTGATCTCATTCCGCATTTCATTGGTCAATTTTCCCCTCGTACTCATCTTTCCTGTCCCTTTCTGTTCATCAGTCTTCTGCAGTCCTGTCCCCTCGCCCTGTCTGCATATTAGTATTCAATGCACTCAGAGGGAATACTCTCCTCTTTTCTGGCATTTATGACTTTATGCACAAATTCATGGACAATTTAGCTCTTTCAGGAAGTGTCAGAGAGAAGGATGAGGTTATTTTCCATAATGGACCCTGCAGACTTTCAGTCTTCGAAGTAAATTAGGATTGCACATGATCACAAACAGGAGGAGACAGAGAAGTGACGGCCGTCGACTCGTGTTCATCTGTCCTCGAAATGAGGGTGGAGAATTTCCTGCGTTCGCAGTGAATGAGCAGAAGGACATCTGCAAAGAACAGCGCAGACAGAGGCGACGGACGTCCACGTTTCGACGTGAGACAGCTGGCAACAGATAACATTCTGCATTTAAATCACAGCGCAGTCCTTCATTTTACATATCCTGAGCTGGGTTTTTTTTACCCGTTCACTGAGTGCCTTTAAAAAAAGATATTCAAACACTGAACATTTATGTAAATTAAGGCCATGCAGCGTTAATAGTGCTACTTGGCGGTGTGTTTGGGCAAGGATCTCACAATACGATACGTATCACGATACCACTATATTACAATATATTGTGATACTGTACATACTGTGATACTCTACAGTTCATTCAAAATGTAAAAACAGAGCTGAAATACAAGACGCTGCCTCACTCTTTTTACTAATGCCAGGCCTTAATTCAAGTAAGTACCCAGCTGTACAGCGCCATCTACAGGAGTGGAGGTTGTAGTCACACACTGATTCCCATCTCCACTGACCTCACTAAAACGCTCGACTCCACCACCTGGTGGACTACATGTGCATGCAAAAATATCGAAATTTGATGTCCCTGTATCGATACAATATCGGCACATAAAATATCGCGATATATTGCTGTATCAATATTTTCTAACACCCCTAGTGCTATCACTACTAATATTAAAATTGATAATGCAGTCATTTAGTATGGGCTTAATTTTCATGGTGAAATAATAAATGTACCGCTTGGGAGATGTTTGCTAATGTCAGAGCAAGAATGTCTGAAGAGGAGGAATGTACTCCTCTGTATGATACACACAAGTGTAACCTAGTGTCCTTGATGAAACTATCATGGGACCACTTTCACATCATCTTCACAACACTTACATTCAAGAATTCAGATTGACACGCAATTAAATAAATACAATTTCAAACACTATCCAAGCACTATGTAACAAAGTGCTTTCAAAAAATCCCTCGTCAATACTATCACTTTTCAACATTGATGCTTAGTCATAAGCAAAAAGATAATTTCATAGTAATAAATTACTATTTCGATTCCAAGCTAGGAGGTGGGAGGCCACGTTACTCTCTCCTAGTAGTGATGTGGGTTCCTGCCATCCAAAGGCATGTGCACTAGGTGAGCTGGTGACTCTAAATTGTCCATGTGAATGTGTGATTGAATGGTGTGTTTGTGTATGTGCCCCGTGGTGCACCCATTCTTTTGAGATCGACTCAGGCGAAAGTGACCCTGAGTAACAGGACAATGAGATTATGGAAAGTGACTGAGTGAGTAAGTATTTGAATTACTCAAAAATATAAGGGAATGTGAAAGTGTGAGTTGGATCCTCTTAATTGTATTAGAAGCCTCTTCTCTGCCATTCAAGTAACCATTCTAGAGGCTGCTGTTTGATCCAGAGATATTGTGATTGATTAATGCTGATAAAAAAAATCATGTTTCTTGTAGCACACAATGCTTTTCATTCCCCCTGTGGTCTCATCATATTTACTCCTACTCAGTTCTGATGACCAGAGACAATCATGATTTACTTCCTCAAGGCAAAATAGATCTATATAGAAGCTTGACTTATTACTGAACACTGATATCAAGCTCAAGTGCATATCAGAGTAAAGGCAGTCCTCATAAACTGCTTTAATATTTCCTCTAATTTTCAGTCATTTGATGCAAATAAGCACATTCATTACACTTGTAATGAACTGCTTTGCATGTGAATAAAGCAGTAGGAGGGCAATTATAATCTACAGGTTCAGCCTGCGGCGTGATGCACAAAGCAGGAGATATGCAAGGTCGAGAGCGCTTCCTTTCATCAGGCCTGAACCTTTCAGATTAACATTTATTCTATCCACAGTAAAACAAATGCAAAAGGCAGACCACAAAGCAACTGTAGGATGTGAGACAAGAGACCCCTGTACTTCAACAACCGCCATGTTTTCTCCTATAAAAAGAGGCTGCCCATGTAAATCATGTAAATAGGCGTGTTTGTCAGCAGGAGACGTCAGCTTGGAATAATATAGGCATCTGATGCTAAATACAATGTGGAGTGCTGTTTGCTGGAACTGGGAGAAGTGGGAGGAGCCTAAATAAATCACTGCAACATGAAAGCCTTTCTCATGAAACGAGCTGTGACCTGGCTGTAGAGGACTTCATTCGGCAGGAACATGATTCAAAATGTTCTGTAGGGTCGATTGAGGGGGTCTCTCACTAATGTGGATCAGTCAAATAGATCCGCACTGAAATCTGCTCGCCTGTGATTGCCTGTTCTCATGCATACAAAGTGAAGCACTGTGCAGCTATTTTCTCAGACAGAAGGTGCAAATCCGAAATATGCTGAAGCGCTTCTGGGGTGGGGAATGGAGAATCTCTCAGACACATCCATCTGCACAGCGTCTGCAGGATCTGACATCCTTGTGCCGCTGTTCATCTCAGCAGGAGAATAAAATAAATAAAAAATCTGCCCAAACCACTAACAAAACTCATGTTTCTCCAGGAGAAAATGCAACATCTGATCATCTGAGCATCTTTCTCATTCTACACCTGTAGACTGAACTCAAAATACATCAACAGATCATGCTGGCACCTGACCGACCTTCAAAAAAGTTTAAGAATGAACATAATAATTAAAATATCAATAAAGTAGACAGATGCCTTCAACAATGTAAAATCTTTGTATGTCTATATATCTGGACATTATGATTTATCCATTAATAAATAGTGAAATGATAGCAGGGATGCTATCATTGCTATGCTTGTTATCATGCTTTAGATTTTTTTGATTGGTGGAAGATCTGCTGCTCGAGATTTAATTAAGATCTTAAGTGTCTTTCTTTTTCACCCTTCACAGTGAGAACAATGGAAGTTGTAGCCAAACTTGTAGTAATGCTGCGCTTGTATCTGAGATGATCTGCAGGGTTTAATACGCACAGTAAAACATGGTTTACTAAGACATAATTCATGATCTGCACCTTGAAACATTTCTAGAGTTAGTCCTGTTTCCAACAGTTGTCATATGTATTTTAACATTTTATGTCAGACCTATTGCTCCGTTCAAGCTACATATTTTTCAGCAAAATGCCATCAGAAATATGAATTACTCCGAATCGTCATGGACCACGCTCAGCAGGCATGTCATGTTTGCAAACACATCATCCAGCAGAAAAGCTGCCTCCTCAGCTTCATGCACCATTGAGCCACTCCCATAGGAATCCCCTCATCTGCCAGGAATAAACAGGCTATAGATCTATTATAGTTCAATGGTGCCATCAGATTTTTTTCTCAATTGCACTCTTGTGGGTGCTTTTACGAGGGAAAAGCATCTGAATGTTGGAAAAAAAAGGTTGCGTTTTCAAGGTTGCGTCCGAGGTTAACTCTACACATCTTAACTCCTGATCTGGCCTGTATGGATATGTTTTATACATGGAAGCCACGTGGTATGTTAAGGCCTTATAAAATCATCACAGATCAAAAAGCATTTGATTCTGTAGATGTGTATTTGTTGTGTGCCAAGAACATTTGTTTAATTATCTGGTATCAAATTTCATAAACTGAAATATTAATGCTGGTTTCAGATATCAAGCCTTACATTTTCCTTAATAGCTTGTTATTGAATACAAAATTTGATTGCTATACTGCAAGCCTTTCAGAAACACCAGCATTAAGCCTGCACAGAAAAAGAGTGCTTTTAAAACACAGAGGCAGTGCACTGACCTTAAAATTCAATTGTATTTACACTGATGGATGTTTTTTGCAAGCTGAAATGGTGTACTCTATATTTAAGTGTGTAAACTACATGATATGACTGCAATCATCAATGATCCTTTAAAATAAAAATTGTCACATTTTCACTAAGACCAGCATTTTATTGGCCTATGAGGCTTGTAAGGCACTATTTATCTGGAAAACTTCCTGGCCTACTATACTGTATCTATGATTTAGACATGCCTTATTACATACTGTTATATTTAAGGTATAGTCATTATAGACATGGTTCTAACAGTCATTAAAAAATGGAAAAGTCGTGGATTTTGAAAAGAGAATTGTCCAGGTCTTGTAAAGTTTTGGAATACAAAATAAACATAAAAAGTTATGGAAGAGTCATTGAAATCTGACTGAGTACATAGTTCCTTTAAGACTGTTTTTACAACTACAATGTTTAACAATGTTCCACAGGTCTATAGTAGCTTTGCTGGCTTTACGTAGTGAACCATGTGACGTGGTGCTGCGTGTGTTGCTTCACATTCCAGCACCTCCGCAGCATCTTGTGTCCAATTAAAAGTCATGTAAATTACAGAAGATGATTTAATCCCGAACCTGATTGGGACGTTTTACTCGAGCTCGGGCTGTGCGAACTTTGAGAAACAATGTCATTAAAGTTAAACTTTTCTGGATTGTCATAAAGTTAGTTTAACAGTATTTTGGTAAATATAATTTTTTTTTGCACATAACATAAAATTCTTTGGAAAAATTGTGTACAAACCCTGAATAGAAATTTGCCAAAGATTTGTCTGCCCCCATTGGTGAGGTGATGACACATTGTGATTTGATGATTAGAGAGAGAAAGTGAAGTGATTGTCATTGTGATACACAGAAAAGCACAGCCTCTGCTTTTAACCATCACCCTTGGTGAGCAGTGGGCAGCCATGACAGGCGTCCGGGGAGCAGTGTGTGGGGACGGTGCTTTGCTTAGTTGCACCTCAGTGGTACCTTGGCGGATCGGGATTCGAACCAGCAACCGTCCGATTATGGGGCCTGCTAGGCCACCACTGCCCCTAATAGATTAGATTCTATATCGAAAACCTCAGAATTGGGTTAGTGTCTCACTGCTTTGCCCAAAAACAAAGTCTGATTTCTGCACTGTCAAAAGAACATTAGTGCTATTTTCGCTTTCTATTTCATGCTATTAATTTTAGATAGCTGAAATAGGGTCCTATATATCTAGAATCTTTCTGACCCTCTCAGACTCCAGCCCATGATTTAGGATTTTGGCAGGGAGCTGGGGGTGAAATTACACTATACTATACTAGAGTATACTATACTATAAAATAATTATTGTAAAGAGTTCTTTATTGTAAACCAGTCAGACTTTCATGAAACAATGATGCTATTGACGCAGACGGTGTTTTTCTATGACTGGACTGCATGATCCCCAGTCTGATCCCCATAGATGGCAATGAAATTTCCTGTGTGTCCACAGCCTGTCTTCTTAACGTTTCAATTCAATCAAAAAAAACTTGGCAATAAAATAGAGTTATTAAATATACACTTTGGGTTTAATTTCTGTGCTGTGGAATACATTAAGGTCAGAAACAGCAGAAACCAAGATGAAAATTTGACAGGCAACTTAATGCATTAAACACATTCAGTAGGCTCCCTTTCATCACTCTGAGTGACAGATCAAAGTATTGAATAACCAGACCTGGTAAAAAGAAGATCATTTTCGGTGTTGTCACCAGTGACCTGACGCTGTTACAGTGACTGTCTAGAGGAACCCCATTCTTGCTTTCACGCCCCGACCACACACTTGACGTTTTTCTGCTTGTTATTAATAACTCCTGAATAATCTATTCTCCCTGCTTACGTGCTCACATGATTCAGATGTTAAACTAGAGAACATTTTAGACCTCTCACAGTGGCTCCTCAATTAGGCTCAAAAGTTAATACATACATGGCGTTAAAATATATTAATTATTGAATATAGTTAATATATATGGTGAGACTTGGGACACCCTTCGTCTGTACAGCACTGCAGAGATATCTCCGCTGAAAATAAATACACTGTTGTAAGGTCAGTCAAATCTGCATGTGAATGAAGTAGGCAGAAATAGAAAACAGGCATGGTGGCCAAAACCGAACATCCGACAGACTGTCAGTAAAGTGAAGCTCAAATACACATGCTCGGCACATGTTAAGAGAAAGGATGCCCGAATATTGTCCGCTCACATCTGTGGTGACAGCAAAGACCTGTGAGCATAACCTAGACCTAAAGAAAAAGTTACAGGTGTCAGGCACTGCTTCAGCGCTCTGCAAAAGATTTGAGTCAGTACCATGCAGTGGTTCAGGGGGGAAATAACATCTTAGGACTGCTTTACAGATGTCAGGGCTTATCCAGGCCAGTCTTTCTAAAGCAGAAGTTCTGGACAGAATATCCTAGGTGGCTCCCAGCACTGTGAAGTTGCAGGACCACCCGGCGAGGGCGCTGAGATTTGAATTAGATTATGCGTTTACTGCACGGGAGGAGTACCGCTGGATTGGGTCCAATTGCTTTTCACAGACGAGCTCTCTGGCCTTGAGAAAAATGAGTCACACTTTGAGCGATGCATTGAGGGAGATATCATCGAACAAATACATAATTTTAACTTTAATAGACATCACCAGCTGTCAGCCGGCTTTCCGGCGAAGGCCAGCTGCTCAGAGGAGTCTTCGGGACTTTTTTCGCTCAAGGGGAAGGGTGGCTGGTTGGTGCCTTCCATCTCACCTGGCAAGCTTTGCACTTGTACATCATACGTCTGTGTCAGATCGTACAATGGCACGGCATTCGCAGAAAGTCGATGCCCCAAGGCAGCCGTTGGATCGTATGTAATGCCTTGCCTGGGAGTTTGCCGCACTTGCTTAATTAGACTTTTGATGGCAGGGGTGGTCTCAGATGTGATGGGAGGGAAAGCAGTTTTGTGACCCTGATAGAGCACCGTAAAAAGAATCCACGCATTCTAGTGAAGCCAGTTTGCTGGTGGCTTCAGATGCCAGCATTGCCATACTTTGGTTTCTGCCTCTCAAAATGAAAGCGAAATCGCTGAAAAGGCTGTTGAGACGTGGCAGATCAGTCATGACGCTCACAAGTTAATATGCTGCAGGCAACAGTTAGTCACCAAAAGAGTTTCCTAAACATTAATTACATTATCTGCTGTTCTGGTGCGGACGAATTAGCTAGAGACATTTCACGGTTGCGCGAGTGTGTAGCAGGTGTCCCAGGTGGCTTGTTTGTTGGAAGAAGGTGTGAACTTTCAGGCTTTTTTTTTTAATCCACTCAAGGTAAGCAGCACACAGAGATAGCTCCTAAAGATCAGAGTGTAAACAGCACCACGGAGGAATCCAAAATACATTTTCCTCTTATTTGTTTAGCACAATGGATTTCAAATATGACTGGAGCCTGAACCTCCCCAGTTGAAAGCCTGAGGCAACGGCATCACAGAGGAGCTCCCTGTAAGAGTGGGTAACCAGCTACATAACCTTCCTCTTATGGGAGCCCATCATCTTCTGGCCAGGAGAGGAAAAAAAGAAAAATGTCCTTTCTACTAAATGGCCTGGTGCCATTCTGACACTTCATTAACATGAACCCACTCCCTGAGTGTTCGTTTATTAATGTGAAAATTACGATTGACAGTATTCAATGATTACCCTTTATTTAAGATGCTAATTGACAAACCTTACACATCATATAATTGTGGTGGTGGTAGCCAAGTGAGTAACACACTCGCCTATGACCCAGAAGACCCAGGTTCAAATCCCACTTACTACCATTGTGTCCCTGAGCAAGACACTTAACCCTAAGTTGCTCCAGGGGGGGACTGTCCCTGTAACTACTGATTGTAAGTCATTCTGAATAAGGGCTTCTGATAAACGCTGTAAATGTAAATGTAATTGTTTTAATAACAATTGTAGTTGAGACATACACACTAAAAAATTACAGTAGATGATAACACTTCATGCTCACTGTTCTTGTAAATATGAAGCATCATATGGATTGATGATTATGATTGCATACTAATAAACAGTAAACTTTACAGTTACAGGCTATGGAGTAAAATAAACCTTTTACTGCATTAAACTGAAATAATGAACTGGAAAAACAATAAAAAAAAACATACAAATAACACAAACACAGACAAACAGAACAAAACTGATTGGTAAAAATTGTGATCAGTTTCAGTCTATGGATTAAAAGACTCCACACTATTAATTTCAATTAGACAACAATGATTTAGACAATATAACAATATAATATATTTTGGAAAATGATTTGGACAATATAACCTTTCTGAAAAAAAAAAAAAAAACACTGGCTGGTTAACTATTAGAACTGATTAGCCAGGATTCCTCTGCTGAAGACCTATACCAGTTAAAATGAAAAATTACAAATGCAAGTTTAGCACGTTTGCATGTAACATGTGAACACCATAAATTGTGTCTGGGTGTTACTGAACATTACCAAAAAATCTGAACAAACACCAGAATGAGAGTAAACTTGACCAAACGTTGCTGATTTGCTTAAAGTATGGTTTTGGTCACCATTGCATGCTAGTTTCCACAGTTTTTTTCAGTGTGATTTTAATAAAAAAAAAAACAGGGAACTCTTAGATTATGTGACATTAGCGAGAACGCCCACGGCGCTGAGCCTTGTCTGACCATCAAAACACCATCAAGACTGAAACTGCATATAAAATTCCAATTGGTCTGTTAAGACTGTTTGAAAAACATATGAAATCCAGGGCCACAGCACATCCACTGAAACTCTAAATCGGCCATGATGGCATATCAGCGGGAAGTGCATCTTGTCGAGATCACCGCGGCGTCGGCCATCATTGGCTGCACCGACGTCTAATTCACCCTCGTCCCTCTCAAACCTGTCAATGATAGCATTTAATTGAATGGCAGCGGTCGCCAGGGACGGAGACAGGGGTCTTTTGAAAGGGATCAGGATGTCGCGGGCGGAGATTACTTCCAGCACGGGGCGATAACTCAAGCCAGACAGACCACTCGCTGTCTTTATGTGGTCTTAAAGGAGCACTGTCAGCCGACCTTGATTTTCTCACTCGGTATGAGGCCCTGCTGCTGCGTGAATGCTAATTCTGGTCTTTATCTATCGATCACAGGGCATATATTATTCAGCAGGACAGCGGGGTAGTGGAGGATACCTCCTATGCTGTGTCCTGTGGCGATGCACTAGCAATTATATGTAATACTTCACAGAAAGGAAAGCGCTGGTAGCAGATCATAAATCCTTGCACTCGCCATCGGGGGAAGGGGCGCGAAGACGCGCCTCGCTTCTGCGATGAAGACAGCGTTCGTGGCTCTGGGCGCGAGCAGTGGTGGTTGGCAAGGCGGATTTTTCAGCAGGAAAACTTCTGTTAAAGCACAGGAGTTTTTTTTTTTTTTTTTAAACTTAGCGATGAGAAATGATGGCAACAGCATTGTCAGGATTCTGACTACTTCCTTTACATCTGGGAAAACATCAGTATTGGTTTCAAACATTTCAAAAGACTACGTTTATAACATTTTGAAAAGAACATTAATGGAAGAAAACTGTAAACTATAGAGAGCAAAATCCTAGGAAGCATCATTCTGGTTTGACAATTTTAGAAGAATTCAAAATGTCAAAATGTGCCTGTGTGCCCACAGAATATGTTCAGTAGGTAAATGCACAATGGAAGTCGTAACTGAATGATTATAATTTAATTCAATCCATGGTGCAAGGGGTTAAATCCAGACATGTATGTACTGCGCCATTGCATGCCGCCTTTTTATTGCCCCAATGTGTAGGCACATTAAATGAACGTGTGGCATTACAACACACCAGTTGCATTTGTTTTCTGAATCTGAATTCTTAGTCTTCATGTCGCAGATTGCGAGTATTCTGTTGTATGTAGTTCGATATGATGGGCTTTTCATATACGTGTTTTTTTTTGTGTTAGATTTCAAGAATATGATATTACCGTAGAATCTTGCCTCTACTGTGGAACCCTCTAGTGGTAGTGGACTGGGTTCTCCGCAATAATTATCAGTTTCACAACTGCTGCTTTTTAATATCCTCAATACAATGGGGGTACAGTGGTGACCTAGCAGGTAAGGAAGCGGACTCGTGACCAAAAGGTTGCAGGCTCAAATTCCAAACCGCCAAGGCCACTGAGGTACCGTCCCTACACACTAGACACGTTTTGTTCTCTATGCTTGCTGTGTACCACGATGACAACTCAACCACTTTCTCTTCACTTCAGTACTGTTAATGTTTCCATTCACTGTGTTTTTGGTCATAATGGACAGTATTGCTGGTCATAATGGGCAAATATATTTGGAGGTAGTGCTCATGCTCAAAGATGTAAAAACCACTCTTGTAGACAATATGTATATCACACATCTCCAGACCGTTTCTCAGTACTGTGGACTCCTTTAATGGCTAAATTTTCCCTACAGCCTCTGTGATGGAGAACTGCCATTTGCTGCCAGGGATTCCTCTGTATCAGAACAGAACATCTCAATGCTGTTAGTGGATAGCGCTCTCTTCTCAATCTCTCTTTGCGGCTCTGATCGCAGATGGAGGAAAAAAAAAAAAAAACTCATAAAAATAAAACATTACCGCAGGACTTTTCAGCTGCAACAAGAAAGTAATACTGTATCCTTCCTCAGTGCTCTGGGAGCCAATGAAATGGCACCTAAATAAAGACGGAACGACCAATGCAGGCAGAGAAAAAAAGAAGCATGAAATATGTCATCTTTGCTTTGACAAGAACACAACAAGGAGTGGGAGTGTAGCTTTAGCTGCCTGTGACCTTCCTGTGACTGCAGGCCTTGCTATGATAACACTTGTGTGATGGGCTGCTGTGGGCAGGCACCACTGGCGGTAAAAAAATATTTACGGTCTCATAAATGCTGCCATGGGCGTCAGACGGCCCAGCCCTTCGCGGGGCTTGTGACTCGCTCACAAACAAACAAACAACCAAACAACCACAAAAAAAGCATTTCGTTGTCATGGTCACCACAAATCAAATCTAGCCCTGTGGCCTGGTGTCTGACATTTCATGGTGTGAGCACTTTGCACCGGTGGAGAGGCAGTGGAATAGCAAACATGTAATGACAAAGTGGCACAGTCCAAAAAATGACTTTCATGACCTTGTGACACGACCAAGTTGCATATATATATATATATATATATATATATATATATATATATATATATATATATACACACACACACACACACACACACACACACACACACACACACACACACACACACACACACACACACACACACACACACACACACACACATATATATATATTTAGGAGGTGTCCATGGCGACGTTAATTGAATGAAAGTGAAGGGAAGTGCTCTACGTACCATATCCTCTGCAGGTGCACATTGCCTCACGAGATGCAACAGCTTGGTGCGTCTATTTGTGTCATTATCGGTTCTGCTGCAGTCTGCTGCACTGGATTTATGTGCTCAGTGTGTGGGTGTGTGGACGTGTTATATGTGTTCAATATGTGCCTGTCTGGGCGCATTATAATTATTTTATTCCCCTGGCAAAGTAAAGTAAATAAATAAGTAATGCTAAATAAATTTACTTCAACTATCCTGTACTCTACACGAACTCTAAACATACTAAATTATCCCATTTTTACCCTGCTGTGCCTGATCCCCAGCCCTAAATGTTGCTCCTGGGGGGCTGAGCTTGTAATTAGTGAATGTAGGATGCACTCGATGCACTGTGCCACTCATTAATGTAAATGTAAACCAATAGCTACAACTAAACTTGGTGACAAGTTTAGATAAGATGAAATATTTTATGTAACTGCAAATGTTCTTTTATCTTTTATCCATGAATTGTTCAAATCATTTCATGTAGTATTAGACTACGTAATGGATTCCCAACTGTTTTGAATTTAAGGAATATTAAAATGTGCACGGATATCCAATCATCAAATGTAGATTATGGTTTATATTATAGTAGTTCTAATGAATGGATAACTATATTTGTTGGTTAAATAAGTATTATTGCTTCATTGGTTCCAATGAAAACCCTCATGTTTAGTTTCTGAATGGCTTCATGCCACTTCTAGCTACTTTACACACTCAGGTCTTATACAGAAGGTGTGTTTTGTTTTAGAGATTTGATGAGACAGATGAATGGCGGCTGGGCTGTTTCAGATGGTGAAGAGCACAGTAAGAGTTTTTGCAAATGGCACAACATCTGCCCTTCCATAGTGTCTAGGGGGTGTTAGGCATGCTAATAACAAATAATCACGCAATGTATTCTCAAGTGGGGTTCATTATTCAGCACTCCAGAATAAGAGCATATTCGGTTGGTTAAGAACACTTGCGTGGTGTAGCTGGGAAAATTGAAATTGAAAAGAATGCTGTTGTTGGGGCAGTGGTGGCCTAGGGGTTAAGGAAGCGGCCCCATAACCAGTCATGACTGCCCACTGCCTACTAAGGGTAATGGGTTTAAAGGAGAGGACACATTTCATTGTGTGCACCGTGTGCTGTGCTGTGTTTCACAATGACAATCGCTTATAATTTTCACCTCAATTTGTTGCATGAGGCCCTCAGATCACCCAGTATCTGACGGCTTCCTATCTGAACAGGCGCACAGGCATCCAAAAGATGAAGCGCCGCTGTCTTTCACATCTGTCAGCAGAAGTAGGGGCGGCTTGACTATTTATAGGCCTGTGTGGTAGGCAGCCTGAAACGGACAGGCCTAATACTGTTGTTGGTGACAGTGCCCCCCCCACAGAAGACATTTATTTCTGAACACGCCTCAACGAACTCACATCCATCTGTGCTACTTATCCCAAGAGCCCCTGGTCAAGTTTAATGATGCTGTTTTTGTGCCAAAAATAAATGGGCCCGGGAGGCTCATTTTTGTATATTTTGTAGAACTTATATATATAAGTTCTACAAAATATACAAAAATGAGCCTCCCGGGCCCATTTATTTATATATATTATTTTGAAGGTGGCATCTCTGGTCCATTTTTGCTTGTATGTTCGTTTGCTGGCTGGTTGATTTATGTCCATTGCAAATTTTGACCCAAGTCTTTTGAATTGCTAATATACATTCTTCGTTCCAATGCGGACCTGTCCCTGTAAATTTCAGATTTTTTTCCCCATCGCTTGTGCACACACATTCGTCTCTAGACCAGTCCACCCAACAATTTAGATTGACAAGATGCAAAAATAAATGATGCTCCTGTGATGATAACAAAAACTAAATCATGTAGGGGTGTTTTTCTTTGTAAGGTCAGCAGAGGTAAGAGTCAGCGTGCGACTACAATCTCCAGTCCTGTAGGTGGAGCTGTACAGCCTGGTATTTCTGGCAGAGTGAAATCAAAAAACATGACAGAATGAGTGAAACATAATTTGCAAGCTGTGTAAGGCTTGAGGTTCATCCAGACACTGTACAGCTTTGGTACAGCAAGCAACCAAAGCCTATCAACACAAAACGACAAAGTACGCTGAATACCGCAAACAAACTCCCATCCACCTCGTCTCACGCTCAAAAAAGGACTGAATCACTAGTGCATTTTATTTGTCAGGGTTTGTGTTGCTATCGCGAAATTGAAAACACCGGGTTCAGGTACAATAACACATCACCAATGCGACTATAGTAAGCACAGTTGACAGCAGCTAGTTCAGCCGTAGTTATAGTGTGGGACCACGAGGCAGTGTTGAAACCAATTGCTTACTGCTCAAGAACACTATCTGATGCAGAGTATCATTACGCACAGATAGAAAAAAAATGTCTCACAGCTGTGTGGGCGTTCTCACATTCTCAAAAATTCCTGTATGGTTGAGAAAGTTTCACACTTCAGACCGATCACTGGTCCCACTGATCGACACCAAAGACCTGGACTCAGTCCCTTTAAGGTGTCAAAGATTACTCATGTGAATGATGCGCCACAACCCAACTGCAGTATATGTCCCTGGCAAAGACCTTATAGTGGCAGACGCACTTTCCAGACACCCTCAACCAGTTGTCACTGAAGATGTCTGTGAACTGATCCAAAAGGTGGAGGCATACGAAGAAGCAGTCAACAGTGCTTAGCCTATCTCCTGCACACAACTAGAACAAGAATGCCTGGAGACAGAGAAAGACAGGGATATGGAGAAGGTGAAACATTACATCAGAATTGGATGGCCAAGGTATGCACCAACGATCCACATGATATTACACCATGTTACAGTGTGAGGCAGCGCCTGTCCACTTCACAAGGTTTAATCCTACATGGGGACAGAATCATCATTTCACGGAGCATGCGTGCTGATGTCCTCACCAGGATCCACAGTGGACACCAAGGAATTGTGAAATGCTGAGAAAGAGCCCGAATGATTGTATGGTGGCCTGCTATAGGTTCAGCAACTACTCAGCAGCTGTAGACACAGTCAGGAAACAAGACCAATGCAGAAGAGAGAACCGCTGTTGACTAAAATGTTCAGACTTTGAAACTTGACTAGACTAAAATGAGTATGGACGTGACTAAAAACTAAAATGACAGCTTGATGCAAGGACTAAAATGAAAATTAAGACTGGCCGCCAAAAGCTACTACGTTTGATGTTCAGACCAAGATCAGCCAACAGCATGATTCTGACTAGCTTGTTTGAGTACCTCAAGGAATGCTTTTTGTCATGATATTCAGCGAAGACCAAAGAAGCTACTCACGCACAGCTGCTTTCTACAACAGAGATGTGTTCTATTAGCATATGGGGAAAATTTGGATCCATCTGTTACTTGGTTTATAGGTGGTGTGTGGTTGTACATCACTGTGAGATTGTGTTTGTGAGTGTGTTGCTTATGCAACAAACAGAGACATTACAGAAAAAAATTGTAGCTGCAATGGCATCACTAATTAATTTAAGATTTTGAAATCTTTTCAAAGTTATACTCATACAAGGCACCTTGAGGAGGATGGCGTTCCACTCATTCCGTGATCTTTCATTTAGTCCAATATAGGTCCACTCTTTCCGTGCAATTTAATTTAGTCCAGTTTGACCAAGCTGACCAAGGTGATGAGTTAAATGCAGAAGACACATTTCAGTCTGTGCACCATGTGCTGTGCTGCAGTGACAGCCTCTTCACTATTTTTTCTTATTTTAAATAGAGAGTGAAATTGACTGATGTGTGTTCACTGTCACAATGGTGATTTGCTGTTGTATCAGAGCAGCAACTTGGTGCCACGTTGAGTGGTTAATTGGACTACCAAGTTTGGTGAACAAAAAAATGTTGATGTTTAATGCGGTCTCAAGGAAATTGTGTGTAAGAAGACCCAAGATCAAACCTCACTTACTACCACTGTGCCTCTGAGCAAGCAACTTAATGCTTGAGTTGCTCAACTGGGGCCGTCCCTGTAAGTCGCTCTGGATAAGGGCATCAACTAAATGCCATAAATGTAAATGGGTGAAATATATGACCTTTTAAAAGTCCCAGTTTTTTGTCCATTTGTTTGCTTATGTCAGCCTCTGTGTGTGTGTGTGTGTGTGTGTGTGTGTTTAAATGTGCCTAAGATCTGAGGCATCGTCTTGTCCTACACCTTTGGTGGAGGTTGGAGGTAATCTGCAGAGGACCTTGACAAAGTGAGCTGTCCCCAGCTCAGGACAAACCAGCAGTCTCTGTGCCCCCTGGGGAACCAGGGGAGTTTCAGGGGTCACCGCTCACAAGGACATCAGCCAAGTCCCTGAACAGTGGGGTAGGGGGATTGGAAGAGATGACAAGACTTCAGGCTTTTTAAGGAACTCTGTCTGTGCCTGTCTGGCTGTGCTAATCCTACCTGTCTCTCTCGCTCTGTTTTCTCCCTCTCCGTTTTGAAGCATAGCCAGTGATCACCGTGCTGTGTTTTTTTTGTTTTGTTTTGTTTTGTTACAATTTTTCAAATCTCAAGAAAATTTTTACAAATTTTCTGCCTTTCCCCCCAAAAATTTTTTTCTTTATCTTTGAATGTCTGTTTCTTGGCTTAAAGCGAGAGGAAGGGATTTGTGTGTATGTGATTGTGTTTGTGCGCTTGCCAGAGTGACGTTTCAAACTGAGCTCACGTACCCCTCAACATTGACGGGAGCTGTCTGCACTGAATACGGAATCAGAAGCATCGAAGTATCCCAGCAAGCTTTTCTCCCGCAGGCGGAATATTCATAATAAAAAGCCCTCCCTTCTGGCCCATCGCTGCTGCATTGTACAACCTGAGAAAACAACAGCCGCATTCTACCTCAGCGCTGTCCTTGGCGTGAAAGTATGCAACCGAGGGTGTGAAATGTGCAGAATGAGTTGCCATGACTCCCTTAATATTCTGTTGGATACTGATGTAGTTTTTTTTTTTTTTTTTTTTTTTTTGAGCCCTAGCAAATATAACACATCTTGAGCCAAAGACTTACATCAGTGTCTAAGTCACAGAAGTGGCTCTTGCGGAGCGTGTAATCTCTGTTACAACCATTTCTGAAAGCGTGACAAATGAACAGGTTTTAATGTGACATTTCACAAAGAAAAAAAAACTGCGTCTTGGCTGTTTGTTCCATTATTTCTGCTCTTTCGTACTGGCAGCCAGTTTCTGCAAACAAATTCTGAGGAAACTGTGAAAAGGACGAAGGGCAGTGTTTTCACTTCAACGCCCACATTTACAACTACAAAAACAAAATCCATTTGGTCAAAGTAAATGAGAAGTCCTAATGTTAATTAATTAACTGTACTCTTCATCTGTCTGAATATGAAATTGACCCTTTTTCAGTTGTTGCCTGAAACAATGTGCTAAACAGAATGTTGCAAGAGGATGATCATGCAGTTCATCTTCAAAAATACTGTAAAAGCCACTACATAGATTAAATTAACTGAAACCTCCTAGCCAGATATTATAGATAATTATCAGGTTACTATTCAGGTTATGAATCAGACTATTAATGTATTGCTAGCCTAATCTCTAAATTAGAGATGGCAAAATCAAAATTAAATTCATACGAATCAGATCCAATCTCCACATGAAGAGGGTGACGGACACTGAATGATTTCCAGACCTGACTTTGATGACACACATTTGGCGTGACACACATGGGAGCACACATGGAAGGGTGTCTGCAGGGTGTTTTATTATTTTTTTTATTGGCCAGATCATCTCATGTCTGTCTGAACCTCTTTCCCACCATCTCAGCCTTAGTAAAAAAAATGGATCACAGCAAGGATCACCATCCTCATTGGCACCTTGGCAGTTCGGGATCTGAACCCGCAACCTACTGATTATGAAACCATTTTCTAACCTGCTAGACCACCACTGCCCGTGTTCAGTTTGGGTCGGCTCAGGGAATTGCACAGCATGGCTTAAGTGCTGTTCCAATTTGAAAAAGAAGTAGGATGCCTGGTGACAGCTTGATGTGGCCAAAACTGCCAGAGACGTTATGACTTGTTTAGCCCAATAAATTCAACAAATTTTTGCATTTCTATTGCAAATACACATTGTCCAGTTTACTGTACTAGAGGGATGGACAAAATGTTTTACTACATATAATTTTGCAATCATTTTTCAGGGTCATTGTTTGCAAGATTCCAAAAAGATTATTTCTGAGATGATTTCCCCTTTTCTCTTGGTGCAAGTTTACACAGTAAACTGTAAAAGTTAAGACTAAAACATTTATATCTCTCTACCATTTCCATGAAACTTTTTATGTTAGATGTGATAGATGTCTGGATCTGACAGATGGGAAAAAAACTATAGTGACAGTATTACACCAACAATTTAAGATGATGGGAGCATGCTACACCCAAAGCAAGACAGTGACAATTTGTCTAGTATTTTTGAAAAATGTTTCAGAGGATGTGGCAGAGGATGTGACTCAAAATCTAAAAATGCTGACTTCAATGAGGAATACTGCTGTGGATGGAAAAATCACCCCAAAAGACACCACTCCAATTCTGATGAAATGCTAATCATAAAGTTGTTGGCTCAATTATTCAATTTGTTTTCAATCTTTCATCTGTACAAGTGACAACAATTGAAGTATGAGTGGACTGTTGGCACTGCACACTTTGGAATGCTCTTATTGCAATAGCTATGAAAACTGAACAATCCCTCAGTTGCCTAATCCTGCCTCCAGCACCCCCCCCCCCAGTCACATTTCTCTGTTTGGCTTTGGCTTGACTGCTGCAGTGCAGGATTTGAATACAGCAGTCAGAGTTGGACAGACAGGAATGTGTCAATTGTTCAGTTCAGTCCAGAATAAAAAAAAAATCATTTACACTGGGTTAGGGTCAGTTGCATAATGGGAAGCATACAACAAAGAGATGCAATTCCGGAAATATGTGGAAGCATGTGGAAGCTCACCCCATATCCATTGGCAATCTTTTTGTTAAAAAATGTGTAAAAAAAACAATAAAAAAGAATATTATCTTATAGGCATATAGACAGCAGTTTTAATGAGCACTAATGGTTATTTTGCCAAAAACATTTCAGAAGTGTTGCAAAGGAACAAGAGAGTTGCACTTGCAAAGGGAATATTGTATTTTTTGGACATGAAGGGGTTCCTCTGACATTTTTGAAGAGTAAAAAACCCTCAGAGTTTAAAAATATGCACTAGTTATCGAACCAACAAAATCAATTTATGGAAAAACCTTTCTTTGTTGTTCATACCCATCTGGCACTATCGAACTGTGAGAGATCCACACCCCAGCTCCCTTTTCTGCATGCTTTATGGGGTAATACAACACAAATGGGCAAGACATCAGTGAAAATTTCAAATTGGCAGGCCTTGATTTGGGGGAAATGGTGCCAGACTATTTGTTGGTGGTACCATGTATCAAACTGCTCGGTTACTTCAAGGCATGTTCCTCAATTAACATAATAGAATGATTGAGACAATTAAACACTCGGCACTGTGTCGGGGGAGTGAAGATGAATACAATAATCTTGATGCCGGAGGAATGCTTGACTTCCCGGGCCTGAGTTTACAGCAGTGAATGCAATCAATAATGACAGTTTAAAAAGAAGTGCTGACATAACGCTCGCACCCAATTCAGTGCAGTAAACCTCTTGAGGTGCTCAACGACCTGGTAACATGCCTCATTTAAACTCAATGCTACAGTTTTTACTGTGGTGATAAACACTTGCTTGCAAATGGAACACGGTGCACACAAACAAACATGTCCTCTGCATTTCTACCATCACCTTTAGTGAGCAGTGGGCAGCCATGTAAGGCGCCCCGGGGAGCAGTTTGTGGGGACGGTACTTTATTCAGTGGCACCTTGGCGGTTTGGAATTTGAACCTGCAAACCTTCAGCCTTCAGTTATGAGTCTGCTCATACCCGAAGGGGGGGTCATTTAAAGACTTCAAAGACATGCACCATTGTCATGCCCACAACTTTACTCAGCCAATCAAAATGCAAGGCTAGAACTGAGATATTATCATGCAGGCAATTTACAGGAGCCTCCAGTGCCAGCATTCAATGATTATACCACACTGTAGCAATTCATATTCATGTATGAAAAACTTTTGGATTTAGTTTTGAAATAGTTCCATCCATGATCCAGCTGTGGGTGTTGTTGCTAAGCAACATAATTTGGGCAGCAGCTTAGAGCCGTAAACAATGTAATAAGGTTATTTAAATAGTTCCACCAGAGAGCCATTATTGTCATACCTAGGATTTCTGTCATCCAATCGAAATGCCTGGGTAGAACTAATTGTGTTGTTGAGTATCATGAAAATTGGGAATTACATCATTTTCACAATTATTTTCTAGTGAAATGACGAAGCAGAAGCAATGTCCAACGCATTAACCAACATTCAGTCAATCAGTGGGGCTGCTCTATGGCCAGCAGGTGGTTTTTGTGGTTTGCTGGACGACTTGACCATATCAGTTACAGATCATGGCAAGGTTGGAGTCCACAACCAGTGTCCTATCCTTGCATTCTGGCCTACGACAGTGAAAATTGGGTTTGTATGATTACTTGTGACTAAAGTAGCAGCACTACTTCTGTGGTTGCAGGACTTCCACCCAGAGCCACACCTCACCTGCTCAGAGGAGATATGCATTCAGATGAGGGCTACGCTACAGTTAACAGGATTTGGCCTATTTTCATTAATACCCACCACAGGCCAAGATGGGCTTTCCAGGCACACGGCAACCTTATCTCTCTGACTGGATCACTTCCTGGGAGAAGGAGGACTAGGAAAGAGGAAAACATGATGCACCAGCAAATCTCTTTTGCCTTTCTTTCTTTCTTTCTTTCTTTCTTTCTTTCTTTCTTTCTTTCTTTCTTTCTTTCATTCTCTCTTTCTTTCTTTCTTTTTCTTTCTTTCTTTCTTTCTTTCTACCTTTTCTTCTATTTAAATTCCAACTTTATCCTTTCTGTTCAGGTCGTCCTTCTTTCGCTACCTACCTCCATCTGTCTCTTTCATTCACTTTCAATTTCTGCTGTCAGCCACAGTTATCTGACAGAAATTCTGTGACTTATCTCTGCATGACCGTGCTGGACCGTGTTTGCTTTGGTAATGCATTCCTGTTCCGGAAGAATACACTGAAATAAAACGCCATGCTTTTATGCCGATGATTGAACTAATGTGGGTATCTGCTTGTTTCTCTGAGTATTGTGAAAAAAAACCTTTTAGCCAAGTACATATGCATTTGAGTGTAGGAGGAATTGTCGGGGAACCCGAGGCGGGACAAAAAGAAACAGCTACAAACGGGAGAGAAACACATAGCATGGAAGAGAACTTTTAAACCAGCTTTAATGTCTAATATCTTCTGGAATAGCCACTCCTCGGACAGCAAGATGGGGGTGTTGTGAAAAGCTGATGCAAAAATGGCTCAATGACTATATCCCTTTCCCTTAATATGGTAATATAACCATAAATATCATATGATGTGTACATTACTTAATCATTGCTCTAAAAACATTTAAACAAAGCAGTTGTCACAGGTTCTCAAACTGTGGTGTGCATTATACTCCAGGTCTCAGATTACTGGTCAAAACTGCTGTCTAAATGCAGTGTACCTATTATACTGGAGCTAATATCCTGAACTGTAATGTGTTTGCCTTTTGACAGTGAATGACCAATAATAAACATATTTCAAATTAGGAATAAAGATGTAAATTAAATTAATAGACACACTGCTGATTTTAAAGTCAATCATGATGATAGTACTCGGAGAGCTAAATATTTTCAGACAGTACTCACTGTGATAAGTCTGAGAATCACTGCAGTATGCTACGACCAGGACAAAATGGCAATGACATCACCTGACGTGACCTTTGTAGTTCAGGTCAGGATGTCCTGAAGGTCTACATGTATAATGGGTTTTTGTTATTTTTCAAGGAAAGCGATAAAGATAAACAGATAAAGTGAAGTGATTGTTATTGTGATATACAGCAGCACAACACACGGTGCACACAGTGAAATGTATCCTCTGCATTTAACCCATCACCCTTGGTGAGCAGTGGGCAGCCATGACAGGCGCCCGGGGAGCAGTGTGTGGGGACGGTGCTTTGCTCAGCAGCACCTCAGTGGCACCTTGGCGGATCGTGATTCGAACCAGAAACCTTCTGATTATAGGGCCACTTCCTTACCCGCTAGGCCACCACTGCCTAATGACAATATTATTAATACTCCACTATCTTGGAGCAGCATGAGATGTCAAGTGAGAAAGAAACCATGCCTTGCTTTCCGAAAATACTGCAGAATGTTATGTTTAGCGATGCGGTTGCAGATTGCAACCATATTACCCCACGAGTATTAAAGTCTACAGTGGACATCAAGTGCCAGATGGCTCTTCCAAAAGGATAAACACATTTTAATAGAGGAGGGTACTTAAGATAGACATTTAGAAATAATATATCAGAAAAAAAACATGTAAGAAAATAAGTGATGTACTGCACACGATTTTGATTTCATAATTAGCAGTAAGCTTAAATAAAAGCTTTCCATTGGGAACAGTGTCTAGATTAGCTGTTGGCTGACATCAGCTCCAAAGATTTTGCTTTGGCAACCATTATCAGCAACTGTGGGTTGAATTCCACCGGGAATTTTGGCTTCAGACAACAAAAATTAGAAATTACAATGTGACCTCAGCATTGAAGTTACTTCTGAGGTTTAAATCTGCCCATGGCTCACAAACAAAAGAGTACAAAACCAAAAAAGTAAATACTTTTCTGTTAATAGGCCTTCCTAAATTCTACATAATGCATCCTTAACCCGATGCTACTCGGCCAGACACACAGTCTGGTGTTCCACACGGTTTTATCACAAATAAAATGTTAGACAGATTAGCAGTTTTAGATTAAAAAATTAGGAGAGCCATTTGCCTCCAATTGTTGATTGTGGTTAATGACCACTGGCAATCTCAGATTTTTACATGTGTGTCCTAACACTGCAAAAAAAGGTGGCCACACTAGGCATATTTCTGCTATCCAATTGTGCCCGCTAGTGAAAGGGCAGATATGGCGGCAGAATAGAAGATGAATTAGCACAAGAAGGATGATTTTTTTTTTTTAAAGCCTAGACCCTCTTGGTCCTGTTACTATAAAATAATTGTAGTTGTGGACATTGTCTCCAAAATATCACGGTGCAGAACATCCTTTTACATCTCCTGGCCTTTGCAATGCATCTTCTGCCAGACTGTGGTGACCAGTGCTGTATTATTTGGCATGGTGCACTGGGGGCAGGGTGCCCACACAGCAGACAGGAACAAAATAAGAAAACTGATCAAGACGGCGAGTTCCATCACAGGAACAGAATGTGTCTCGATTCACCAGGTGGCAGAGCTGAAAATCCTCTCAAACTAAATAATGAACACACCCACCTCATGCTCTGGAGGTGGTCCAGCAGAGCACCTTCTGCCACAGCCTGATGCAAAGTGTACGAGAAGGAAGTCTCCAATTAGCTGCCTTCAGGCTATTAAATGTGCATCAGAACCTATGTGATATGGTTGTATTTATCAGGGTATGTTTCATTTCTAATGCAAAAGGGCTCATATATTCATAGATTTTTGTAGAAGAACTGAAAATATGAATTTAATGTTGTGAATTTTGCAGATCCATAGAAAGCTTCTTTCCCCAAACTGTCAAGCAATGACTCCATGTACAAGAGAGTTTTAGCAGAAAAAGCACAAAATACTTTTGACATTTGCTTGGAAATTGCAGCCCAAAACTGTTAAAACTTTAGGTCTGACATAAATGGAGCTTTTCTGTTTCTGTTTTTTCACCCCCAGATAATGGATGAAAAAAAATGCAACGACAACACTTTGCTGTTAATAGGCTGCTTCACATCCTGTTACGTTTGACTGTGCTTTTCGTGATTAAATGTCTAACAGTTTTTGGAGCTTTGTCTCTTTATTGTGAGTAGGTGTCAGGTTGGGTCGCAGACTGCACTGACTGATATTTTCAGGTCACCGCTGAAAAAGTTTTGAACTCCTGCATTTCACCAACAAAGTCTAAAGAACACTTTTTTTTTTTTGCTTCTAAGGGGAATTTTAATCAGGTTGGAGACAGCAAAATACAGCTGAGATCACCTCAACTAAAAACGGATTCAAACTGATTAATGCATCCCAGAAACTGGGACCTTGTCATTATGTGGATTTATGAAGATTTATTCCCACTGAACCACTTCAGTATAAGTTACCGGCAGAAAAAAAAAAAAAAAAAAAAAAAAAACACCGAAAAATAAATGAAAGAGCAAAGATGCAGAGTTCAGACCTACCCGACTCCATGAACTCCTCGTTACAGTTGGTCCAGGTCTCCTTGCTCTTTCGAAGACTCTCCTCCATGGCTTTGATGTCAGCAAAGGGGCAGTTGCAGTCAGGGAACTTGGAGGAGCAGCGGCACCAGCAGTCGTTGTTCCGGCACAAGAGCTCGCCCTCCGAGTTACATGCCACATAACTGAGGGCCGCCTCCACAAAGCGGTTCCGCAGGAACTCTGGAAGCACATCCTGCAAGCCTACGCATGGGAGAGAGATAGAGAGCGAGACAGATGGAAATCACAACACCTTTACTCGCAATTTAGAAGGATGCCACCATCGTATTGCTCCCCAGTGGTTCTATACCTTTAAATTGGTTCTGTTGTGAGACCACTAATGGATTCTTGCTATTCCACAGATGATTTTAACTCTTATTTAAATGCCAGTTATTGCAGAGTAGTGTAATCCGAATCGTCCTGTTAGCTGGGCTGAATTCAATCTCACAAATTAACAGGCAACTTTTATTTTCCACCAGCGTTTTCATTCGGGGACAATTTCTACTTGTTATGGACTTGTAAAGATTAAGACCCCACTTCAAAAGAGAATACTTAAGCAGGGCAGACACCAAAGTAATCCATGATTGTCTGCATTATTCTGAAGAACAATGGGCTGTGAGCCCATTTTGAAGAACTGAAGGAATTCACATTGTTTCATTGGCGTGTTAATGTTGTGGCCTAGGCTGCCCCTGTCTGTGTGTGTGTGTGTGCGTGTGTGTGTATGTGTTTTTCTGCAGTCGAAAAGCATGTATGTTAAACCTGTGACACCTGTGTGTGCAATAGAACTGCAGCATTCTTTCTGATAAATATTCCTGCCACGTGCCCATAAATGGCTGGTATACAGCTGATTTGTATAGAGCATGGATGAAAGGATGGTTGGTTAGATCAATGAATAAAAGGCCTGGAAATATGAAAATGTTTTTTCATGCATCCAAAAAAACCCTATATTATCTTATATTATAAAAAATTTATTCTCCTACAAGATCAGCCTTTAAATGCAACCCATGTTGCTTACTGACAGCTAGAAACAAGTGAAAGTAAATGAATTCCTGCTGGGTACCCTGTGTTCTCAATAGAGGGAAAAATGAACAGACATCCCTCCACCACATCCTGTCTAGCACTTCAGCAGCAGAGAAGCACCGGCCGACAACACATAGCATCCAAAATGGGTCAAAGCTGAGAGAGAGCTAGTGAGCTCTGTCCATAAAGCGACTGGTGCTCTGGGACTTATATTTGGGACACAGGAGAGAGCTGGTTTGCAAGCACTCTAATTGGGCAATGGCACGTTTTGCAAACCCAACACACTCAGTGACAAAGCTGTACACTGTTGTCGTGTTCGAAAAGCCCTCACTCAACCCAGCACTGAGCCACAAATCAGAGCCTAGCTGTGTCTCTTGTCAAACTGTTTCAATATGGTGCTGCTTGTACAACCAACAACACTTTTGGCATGCTCTAATTAGTAGCGGACATCTTGCAATTTACAATCTTAATAAAGCCCAGTGCCACCTGAAGCTATATTTTAATCAAGCACTCATGAAAAGGTCTTCAGCACCATGGGCAGCATAGCAGATAATGACTGTCCATTGAGTGAACATTGAGGCTGTTTTACAAGATGTTTACCACATGGTGTGTGGTATATTGGGTCTACACTTCCCAAACCTGATTTCAAACCAGATTTAGCAGGACACCATCATGTGGCAGGAGTGTTGTAGCCTAGAGGGTAACACACTTACCCATGGTGTCCCCCTGCTCTCTGTCCAGGACCTGTTCCTCTCAAGAGCCCAGGAAAGGGCAGGGAAGATCATCACAGATCCCTCATACCATGGACACTTTTTGATCGGCCGATCAGACGATATAGAAGCCAGCAAAGGCTGAATAACTGAACGGTTACCATATTGCAATGGAACATTATGTACACCTGTATTATCTCAGCAATCTTTTGTTTTAGTATTTTGTGTGTATTATTATATGCTTTTAATTCTTTTAGGTCATTTAGATATTCTATAGGCCCCTTAGCCCTTTGTGGCCTGTGCCTGTTCTGATCCTTTCAGGCCTAAGACTTCCCAAAGGCTGAACAAATACAACTAAATGGGAAGATAAGATAAGAGTATGGGAAGTTTGGAATGTTGGGAGTTTGGATTGCTTGGCAGGTCCAGGCCCTCCTGGCTCTGTTGGATCCCCAGCAGGGGGTGGGGGTCCTTGGATCTCTGGGCCCATTACAGGTGGCGGAGGCTGCGGGCCTTCTGCCACGGCCCCCTGGGGCTGCTATATTGTGGCTACTGGGTGACCCTTCCTCCCTCCGGGGCTCTACTCTGGAAATTGTTCCTGCGGTGGCCCTCTTAGGACTCCCGTGCCCTGTGGGGGTCGCTGGATGTCTATTGCCTGGGTCTCCTACATATTGGCTTCATGTTATGGGGCTCTGGCTCCCAACAAACACTATTAACCACTTAAATGGAGAAACTAAGTAGGCATGGTCGCATCCACGCAGATGTGCACTACACAAAAGGGCTCACAAAGGCGCACAAACAGTACTCACAGACACATTGTCTGGAGCAGCTGAACATGTCTTCTATTATTAATTCTGTGTGCTGTTAAATATCATTTAATATTCATTATTTGCTGTGATTTACATGGATGCTGCTTGTTGCTGTGTTTTTTCTGCAGTTTTTTTTTGTCTATTTAAACAGGTACAGAAGCAGGTTAAAAGATTGGTGGTCAGCCTAAAAGAGGATGGACTGATGATTTGGGACAAATCAATTGTTCAAAGTATTTGAGAATGACCCCTTAAAGGATGTATCTGTGCTAATTAATGTTTTTAAGGTCCATGCTGGGCCCATCTTTAAATAACCGATTTTTTATTTAGACTTAGGCTCACACTCAAAATTCTCCACAACAATATAAGATTTTATTATATTGAATATGGTCTTTGTTTTATACTTTTGTGCTTGAGACACACCATTGACCCGAATCAAATTCCTTATATGTGTTCACCCACGTACTTGGCCAATAATTGCAATTCTGATTCTGATTAAATGGAAGACCAAGGTTCAAACCCCACTTACTACCATTGTGTCCTGAGTGGTTCCAGGTCTCTCTGATCAATGCCATAAATGTAAATCATCTTTCCTCATGTTAACTAATTAATGGAGTCTCAATTGTCAGAATATGCATTAGAATTTTATTATTGACTGGTTTCTTAGACTTCTTATAACTTGATGTCTGCAGCTAATAGAAAAAACCCCCCACAAAACATTGTCACCAGCAGCATTAAATAAATAAACACAACAGTATGACTTCAGCACTGGAGTATGTTGCAGTCCATGGATGCAACACAGACCCACACGGTACTCTTCTAATTAAACACTGTAAAAAGTCCCGTCCCCCACACCCATTACATAATGTTGAAGTACATTCTTTTATAAACATGACACTTCCATTACTATTCCCTGCCCTCTACCTCCTGGATCTGAAGCCAGAAAAGAGCTGTGGGCTCTGACAGGTGTTGATAAATCCATCAGAAGTCCTGTTCCGTGAATCCATGCGGATGTGACATATTTCGACAAGAGAACAGATTCTCATTTGCCTTATTTATGCTAATGATTTTTTTCAGAAAATAAATGTATATTTATTATTTGTTCTTCAGTATTTACATGTTGAATCATGAAAAAAGGGGACATAATTAGACTCAGCCTTTCATTGGGGGGGGGGGACTTTGCCAGCAGAGAGTGAGTCACACAAAAGCACACTGGATGCCTCTCATTCCGGATGGCTCCGGAGACAGCTAAATAACAGCCCCTGTCGGCCCACCTCCTCAATCTCAGCCTCTTCAGCGAGAGGATGGGAGGAACTTGTGCTTCTTATTGAGGATTACAGCAGCCTCCAATGATACCCAGAAGCCGTATTAGAAGCTAGTATTGTGTTTGAATGTGCTTTGTGCACATGCATGTGTGTGTGTGTGTGTGTGTGTGTGTGTGTGTAAATGCTTGAAATGTGTTGTCTGTGAGCCAGGAAGTCATTGTTGTCACATGAAATTTAGCAATAAACAAAAAACTGAAGCAGCTTGCAGACGTCCTTTCTCTCTTCATGTCCCAGTCTCTTTCTCTCTCTCTCTCACACACACACACACACACAAATAAAAAAAAACATAAACACACACTCTTATACACATCCAGAGCAACCACACAGACATGCAAACAGAGGTTTAGCCTTGATATGCTAAAACATCTCATGTTCTTCCATGACAAATACAATAAGTCAAAAAAATCAGATCGCTGATTCAGGACACACACAGACAGGCACACACACACAAAGACTGTTTGTATCTTTTGTTTGTCTCAATGATAATTTTAGGCAAAGATATAATTTTTGTGAGGATGTCCTTCTGTCTGTCTCTTGAACTACAGGATAAACAAATTCTATTTTGGTGGACACAGGTCAAAGGTCAAATTCACTGAATGCTGGGGGTGGTAAGTTGCTGTGAGGCATTATACAAAAAATGGTTATGCTGAGCTTGACCTGAAGCTTTGCTAAATAATAATTTTTGATTGTAGTGACCAGCAAAACGACTACATTTTCCATGGTTTCAGACTCTCTCATATTTCCTATTCAGGGGCATGTGGTCCCCACAGAAGACAGGCTCCTTGAGTCTGTATGTAGGACACTGTACAAACACTCACTGGCAGATTAAGAACAAACACACACACACACAGGCACGCACACGCGCACACACACACACACACACACACACACACACACACACACACACACACCTTTGTGCACAGCTTTATAGAGAACTCATTAAAGTAGTTACAGGACCCTGAGCTGCGGGGGGCTTCCTTCAGGAGATGGGAGTATTAAGTGGGCTGACGATTTAAATGTCAAGCCTGAAAACGTTGGTGGAAATTGGCGCAAGCCGAGTACATAATTAGCAAATGCTAGAAGGAGGGAAACCTTGGGGCTCATTTCTCGTTTCCTCGGTGTGAGTGTGTGTGTGTGTGTGTACACTGTCTTCACCTCTTGGTTGTGGTGACATTCCTGTCATGGGCATCTGAAGAGAGTTAATGTTAGTTCACAGGCCAGACATCACACAGCAGCGCTCACGGCTTTAAAGTGAGAACCAAAGAGCAGGAACCAGACATTTCATTAGAAACTCCTAATTATATTTTTCCCAACCCTGTACACCACCACACGGTTATATAGCCGCGGATAAGAATAGGCACTATATGAAGACTGACCAGCTTAGTATTATCTTATTAGAGAAATGCTCCAAGAGTACATTACCATGTGATTCATCCAAACAAGATTTCACGAGAGCCCAGAGTTAATGGCCCATTTCAGAGGTAATAATTGAAGTTGAGGTGTTCATCGGGACCGTTTCCAGTTAGACCCATGGCCATTTGTTCAGCAGATTGAATGGATTAGCACACAGTTGTTGGTTGTATAGCTTCACGTCTCCAAATGCTTGAAGGTCAGTTCATGCCTGATGAATAGTGAACCTGGCCACGCCTGTGTCTTTACCTGTGCCTTATTTCACCCTCATGGATTACCGTTTTCACCTCACATTTGTTTGCAAGATGTGCATCTTGAAGTGGTAAGAGTGCATCTGTCATTTGTGTTTAGTGTTTACAGTTGGTTTAAGCTAATTTGGTTTGCCGCTTGTGCCCCATGTTTCTCCTTAACATTCACCCAAGGCAGCAAAAATCCACAGAATTCACAGTTTCATTTACTACAGCACACTCGTGCTCCTAGATAAGCTCAGCTTCGATCAGAGCCATAATCAGAATAGTCACCAAACAACAACCTGATGGTGAACAGGAGCAAACAGGGCAGCTGTATACAGGCAGACACAGGTGAAAACAATCAGGAAACCTAATAGCACAGGACGAATACGAGACTCTGGTCTGGGCCCCGGATACGGAATAGCCCCTTCCGGACCCTATCCTGACAGTACCCTGTCCCTTAGGCATGATTCACAGCGTGCCACCCAAAACAGTCCATGAAGGGGGTGAGGAAGTCAAAAGCACGGCCCATCCATGGGGGACCGGCATCCTGTCCGCCGTCCACAGGCGCCTGCCGCTCCAGTCAGTCTCTGACACTGAAAGGCGACCTCGACCGCACGCGAAACACATCGGGTTCATCGGGACCCTGCAAAAAATGAAGCCAACACTGGCCAGGGACAAGGAGGCTGGTGGCATCCTCCCAGCAAACCACAACTCCATGGATCTCAACGGGGTGGCGTCAACTGCGTCTAAATCTGGTCGGGCCATTCTGTCACAGTGGCTGGACATCAGCCACCAAACAAGGACCCAACAGCGACCCAACAGAAATGACCAGGGCATCTTCATACAGGCAGACACAAGTGAAAACAACAAGGAAACCTAATAACGCAGGACAAACACGAAACTCCGGATCTGGAGAAGCCCTTTCAGGACCAGATCCTGACAGAAGTAGAATGTTGTAACCAAGATCAAATGACCCGAGGTAAATGTGCACCAGAAGATATAATGTAATGAAGATATAAAGAAGATATCAACACTGGAAGCAGATGTCAGTGTCGGCTTCACAAAAGAAAAATTCTATTACATTTTTACATTACACTTTTACCGTAGCTTTTATCTAAAATGACTTACAGACAAGGACTAACATTCAAGCTGCTCAATCCTGCTTAAATGTGTCTCGAGTTAAACAGGATGAGCAAGCAAGCTACATGTGTGAAGTTCAAAATGTTCTGGAATACAAAAAAAAAAAAAAAAATCTCTCATAGTTCATCTTGGTGTTTATATTCCAACACTCAAACCATTCTTCAATTGTTCTGACCAATGGATAAAACCTTAGAAGTTATCATTTTTGTCTGGGATTATGGTGGCCAATCGGAGTTAAGGATGAACCAATGAAATGTTGAGGCTTTTCTGTGTGTGCGTATGTGTGTGCATGTTTGGGGGAGTTGATGTTGATGTCCGTTGTACAAGTGGAGCTATGGTTTCTAGAATAAACCTCCTGTGCAGCGTTTTTTTGGGGGGCAGCTTGGACACCTGCTGTGTTTGATTCAGTAAAAATGCCTTTGGCGTCTCTGCATCTTGCCCTTTTCTTTTCTTTCCGAATCACCTGAAGGTTTAAAAGCATGAGGACTGCTCGGTTTGAGGACTGGGTCAAAATACGATTGTGGAGAGGAAAGGAAGAACAACAAAGAGAACAGACTGTGTTTTCACAGAGAAACGGATGGCATGACGGATGCTGAACGTACCTTTCAGAAGGATTTTATTCTCAGGGCTGTGCACCAGGACAGAGCTCACTGAATCCAGGCTGTCGTAGTTGCTGCAACCTAGAGGCCCAGTTCGGGTCTCTGTTACCTAGGAAACAAGGGGATATTTTAATGCCTTATTACTGGCGAAATCACGCACCTGTTTGTTCCTCTTCAGCAGCGACTCTGAGCTAAGCACACTCCTGGTGTCTGGAGTAAAGCAGAACGTCCCAGTAATCAGTGGCTGCAAACACCGAAATGTCACAGTGACAAATGTCACCCATGAAGTTCCATTTGTCTGTGGCATGCCTGTTCACTGAAAAAAGTGAGCTGCAGAACATGCAGCTACTTCATCAGCTGGAGGTGGAGTGGGTTGGGGGGACTAGTAAACTAAATAATCTTGATCAACAGTGAGTGTTTTGTGTCCAACACAGACAGCAACTGAGGTCCAGGTGTGGATGGTGTCAAAAAAGCTGTTTATTATATAAAAGGGAAAACCAACCAGGGCACAGGGAACTGGTTCCAAACAACCCAAAAACAAGTACTTACAACACTAACTCTAACAGAAGTACTTCAGGACAAGGATTCTGGGAGATAGGGAGTGGGAAAGGTAGAAGCACACCCACTCTGAAACAAAGGGGTTAAGGGGACATGGAAGACAAGGGTTGAGAGATGGAAGCATGAAAGGAAAGAGGATGGAATGGAGGAAGTGCAAGGAAAAGCAGACTGGTGAAGACCATGAGTAGCAGATCTGATGTGAGGAGATGACATGAGTGGGCGATAGAGTGAGTACAGACCTGAAATAGGATGTGGACTACAGCAAGGCATAGACTAGGTAAAGAAAACTGTGCGCTGTACAGCAGCAGGGACAGAACAGGGTCAAGAATAGACAAAGACCAGTGAGAGGGGAACCCTAATCATAAACGGAAGAAATGTATTTTTCAGGTGGAGATATTAATATATATAAACCCAGACGCCTTGGACTGTTAGTGTACAGTGTCATACAAGGAAGCACCAGTAGATAAACCTATAAAATTGTCTGTGAAGTGAAAACAAGTTGAATTATGATCATGTATTTTTTCTTAAAACTTCTCTGTCCTTGCATTCGTGTGAACTGGTCAAACGCTTTTCAGTCAGGGATCAAGTATTGTTCTATTACAAAGTTCACATTTAGTCCGGTACAGATGGAATAATGTGTCATGTGGTGGCCTGTATCCCAGAATGCATTTCATGCTAATATTTCCTTATAAAAGGTGACTTGTAGGGACATTAATGGTTGACTGTTTGTGACTGATACGTGAAGTAAATGAAATAAAAGCTGAGGGGAAAGTGGAACCAATAAAACTTTATTTTAACATAAAGAATAAAAGTTGGTGCTATTTTAAAATTCTCAACAAAATTCTCTGCCCAAGGCCTGGAGAAAAGAATAATTTATTTAAGCACTTCTCTCGCTGATATGAAGTAATATTCATAATCACAATCCAGTCTCCGTACATCAACACGCACTAATTTTCAATTAATTTGCACTTCTCTAGCTGTATTTGTTCTTTAATATATTACAGTACATAAAATACGCACTGCAGCCCATAACACAATGGATGGAATACACAAATATTCCATAGTTTAGGGCATGATTGTCTACTTTAATGTATCATAAAAAACAGACATAATTTAGCATAACGCTATGTTAAAAACATCTAAAATGGTACTGAAATGGATGTGAGACTGTTAATTAAAAACCCATGATAAAACTTCTCATTTAAACCTGTTTCTTTTGCCCTTTTGTGGCTCACATTGAAATGTGAACTCTCTGATGTTGTGTGGGCACTTTATCAGGGATGTGTTTTCCTGAAGAAAAAAAAAAGCTTCTAAAAGCTCTAAAAACATTTAAAATTAGGCCTTGCTGATAACAATGAAAAAAAAGATTTCTTAAATTCTCAACAATCACACAAAAAATGTGGCTCTGACAGAGTTGGTGAATAAGGTCATGTGAGGAGAGAGTGAGTAACACATCTCAGGTCCTCATGTAAGTGCAAAAAAAAAAAAAAAAAAAAAAAAAAAAAAAAAAAAAAAAAAAAACTATTAATTTGTTCCCATTTTCTCCCAAAAATGTTTCTGAAACTTTTTCGGTTTCAGGCCAAGGTTCTGTAGTCGCTGCTGCAGCTCTCTTGTTTTCCCGTAGACGAGCAATTTCCCAGCAGAAGAGTGGGGCTATTGAACGCGTGCATCCAATATAATGAGACCAAAGCAGACTCAATGAAGCCATTTGTACAGAATGAGCAATACCATGCCATCATTGCTTTTCATGGTCTTCCATAAAATACAGTTGAGCATCTCATCCACTGCACAAAATCTCATTTTGGTTTTCGTGCTGTCCTACGGAATATACGCCCGAGATGAACAGCCGCAGACTTCTTTTTTTCTTTAAGTTTATAGGCACTCAATGAGCCTTAAGGCATAATCTCAGACTCGCCATGCATATCTTGCTTTCTCATGGGTGATTAGTCGAGCTGGAGTGGGTTCAGTCGCAGGTGGAGTGCTTGGTCAGGACATTCATTTATCACACATGCCGTAGACTCTCAGATATAGTTCTGGCTCAGCACAGAGTTCCTGTTCAGGTCTTCTCTTTGTCAACAGCAGTTCACGGACCATTCTGTCACCATGCCGTTTGTCAGCAGAGGAGAAGGTCTCCTCAGGTCACTGCTGTTAAGTGAAAGTGAAAGTGAAAAGTGAAAGGCAGCTTAACCTAGTGCTTTAGGAAGCGGCCCCGTAATCAGAAGGTTGCCAGATCCTGATCTGCCATGGTGCCACTGAGGTGCGACTGAGCAAAGCACACCCGGGTGCATGTCATGGCTGCCCACCAAAAGTGATGGTTAAAAGCAGAGAACACACTTCGTTGTGTCACCGTGTGCTGTGCTGCAGTGTTTCACTATGACAATCACTTTACTTTCACTTTCTTCTGAGTTCAACTTTTTAAGAGTTAGATTTCTGAATGACATATGACTATCACAGAGTGACCCATCATGAGTTACTATCACAAAGTCCATCATAACAGCGAGGTCACAATTGTCCTCTCTAGGGCAAGACGTCACATGCTTGGCTCAAGTCATGGCTATAGTCACTTGTGGTACTCAAACAGTCCGGAGTGCATTGATTTCAGGTGTGCAAGGTTGTGGTTATTTATCAGAGACATTCTGGTGTTGAATGTGGGACTGTGGAGGAGGAGAATGAGGACGGTAGGACTATTTTGCTGCTGCTGTCAGGAGTTGCCACAGAGGACCAGACAGTCTGGTTGTACAAACAAATTGACTGAGCAAAGGTTTTAATGGTGAAATAGGTGAAATGTCTTTCACCACAAAAGTGAAACAAAATTAGTGGACATGGACAAACAAGATACGTGTGCGTCTACATCTGTCTTCTTTTCTGCAGCACGGTAAAAAAAATGCCTTTCTGCACCCCTTTTTTCTAAATGCTATAAATAGAGACTTCAAAGAAACCTTTGATATATCAAACTCTGGATACCGGCAAACTGATAATTTATCTCTAGAGGAACAATCGGACACTTTGTATTATTGTGCCACCCCTAGTACAGACAGTACAGCAGCATCAAAAAACGAGACTGGAAAATTGCCATGAAGCTAATTTGGACAATAGAGCGGGCCTGCATTTATGTGACCATCCCCGAAGTCATCTTCAGTGTGCACTGTTGTCACTGTCCTAGGCATAATTGTTGGAACAAGAATCCTCTTTACGTGTTGGTCTGAATGAGACAAGCTGTTTGAATTCATCCTGTATTCAGGTCAATTACAGGCCCTCCATGCATGCTAACTAACTCTCCGCATGTCTGCATTATGACTCGTCCCTGTCTCCTGACCCGTTAACAGGTCCTTGTCCCGTGCTCAAGTGATTGTTAATACTGTGCCATCAGGACAAGGCACAGAAAGGCCTATTGATGGACGAATATGGAGAACAGAGGACTATTAAGGTTGAAGAGGTTGTATTTTGACAATCGTTTACTAGACAAGACAACAGTTCCTTATAGATGACAGATGCAAGGAACCGATATGACTGTAGAAAGGATATTGCTGAGGTTTCCTCCTGACATCAGGATCGTAATTCAAGCAATCCCCTGACGGAGACACACATGGTGTGTTTTAACAGCGAAATTGAAGCTGCGACGGGATGTTTTAACGGTGAAATTGGAGCCGGGGTCTACACACTCTCAGATAGAGTGGAAATGGAAGACAAATGCTGACAGCCTTTCGTTCTGAGGCAGCCTACATAATTTATCGCTTAATTCCCAGACACATGTTCATGTGAAAACCGACTGCAGGAGACAGATGTGTGCGTCAAATGTTACACAAACCGCAGCCCGGGAACTGAGTCAGAATCCACTGTGTAATTACATTTGACTTAAACTTAGGAGAACTGGCCCGACTGTTGAGATCATTGGCTATACTTTTTTGAGAAAGTCTGAAGAAGAACATCTCCTCAGGGCTGCTCCTCAGTAATTAATTCTGTTCCCATTTAAGTGCAATTGATCGCTTAGGACAGCACTATCGTAAAGCCTGTTATGAAAGTGTAGTCAACTTCGGGTATAATTCATCAGCGCGATTTTACACGCGAACACACGCAGCTGGTGGAATGAGCCGTGTTTGAAAGGCCTCATCAGCTCCCACCAGAATGACACACCTGGCAGGTGCATCCTGACTCGGAAGTTGCTGAAACGGTGTCCAAAAACCTCACCGTGAAGTACTGTCATGGTGCCACCCAAGCGTAATGACTCCTGCCTGTCAAATCCCCCTCCCTGCCACTCCGCGTTCGGCTCTACTCCACAAGCGCTAATCTCACCCACCGATTTGTTCAGTTTTGCATGGCTATAAATAAATGGATTGAAATCGCTAGGTCTCACAAATGACATGATGGTGGACTGCGTGCCTGTCTCTTGCTTCCTCCTTGTCTGCTGTTTGACAGACATTAGAAAAGACGGCATCTGTGTTTGTGTGTGTATAAAATGTCTGAAACGAATTCAGTGTAATGCGTTCTGTTTAACACTGCATGATAATCTTTGAATTATTAATCTAATCTATTAATTTTAATTGTATAATTGTATTTTAGAGACCACAAGAGGATTATATAAAATATAAAGACACGGTATAGTGGGAAAGTTTGCACATTTGACATTAGATAGTCCTCATATGACAATCAATACAGCCTTCTCACATGAAAGGTCTAAATTTTTGTCCAGGATATAAAAGAGGTGAATGGTTGTCTTACTACTATCAGGGCAGTGGTGGCCTAAGGAAGCGGTCAGAAGGTTACCACTAAGGTGCCACTGAACAAAGCACCATCACCACACATTTCATGGCTGCCCACCGCTCACCAATAATGATGGGTTAAAAGCAGAGAACACTTTTTGTTGTCTGCACCATGTGCTGTGTTTCACAATGACAATCACCTCACTTTCATGTGGATTACTGTCTTTGTCTTGAATAGTTTCTGGATTAGTTTCTGGATTTCTGGATCAAGGAAAGATGTAATAAAATATTTCCAAAAATTTAAGGGGTGATCTTGTAGATCCAGAACAATACTTTTTACACACGTGTTAAGAGAAAATATATATATTCCTTGTTCTGCAGACTCTGAAGTCAAAGTTTGCCATTGCAATCAGTGAAAGAAAGCAATGCACATTTCCCCACTCAACACCTGTAATTGTGGAGGAGCAGCACTTGATGGCTAGATAATGATAATGTGGCCTTGTGGAGATTGGGGGGTCTTGAGAACAGACAGCACTCCAAGCAGCTAAAGCAACCAGATTTTACACACACACTGTCTTGATTTAGATACATCACTGGAGCATAGTTTCCTTGCCACCTGAGTCCCTTATGACATTCAGTGGAAAAAATGAGGCTGCTTTCAAACTGATAAACGAAAAACAATTGCAATACAAGCAACACAAAAAGACAGAGATGATAAAGGATAAAAACAAAAGATTGGTTCAGCATTGTCATAAAATTGACATCACAAACTTTTATATGAACATCATCAATTGAATCCTTTATAATAAATTAAACTAAGTTGGTAGAAGATTTTGCCCTCCTCATTAGAACACCCCAAAAAATGTATCTGTTCTTATTTTTTTGTTAGATCAAATGGATCAAAGTAAACTTGATGAACTAAATCATTTTTTTTATGGCAAATTTGGTGAGAACACAATGACAGTATGTGAGAACCCAATATAGAACCCAAGACACTGCAATTACCTTTATAGCAGAGGTGGCAATCTGGAGATGATGAAGCCTTCTCAAGGTGCTCTCACGGTCAGTAAAGTAAGAGGCAGCCAGCTGGTGCAGAACCTCCAGCGAAACGGCCGAACTGTTCCCACCGCTCCCCTCCTGCTTCTTGCTCAGCTTCTGCTTGTCCAGGAAGATGGTGAGAGATTCCTCGCCTGTGGGAAAATTACCATTACCCTTCATTCTCAGTACTACCCGGAGGACAAGTTCCCTGCTCTTGGGTTGTCTAACATCTTCATTTTGATGAATCATACCCCATTGTCAGTGAAAGTGTCTTAAATGACCAGCCCCTAACATATAACATATGAACATTCACTTCTCATGGGATTGGTGTGATGTGACCTTTCCCTGCTGGAGCATGTGTTTGCCTGAGCTTCCTGCCATCGACTCCATGTCCTCACCATCACTCAGGCAAACAGCATTGTTATTTGCTTTTTGATCTGATTAGTATGCAGTAAACAGCCTTGTCTCTGTTCTCTTCACTCCCATTTGTGCCGTTAAATACTGAGCTCTCACAATAGCTTTGCGATTGCATTAATCTCCCTTGTCACTTAGATTCTACAACTTCAGTGTGCACATTCACAGAGAAGTGACATCATAATTAGCATCTAGCTTTCCAAGACTGCAGCTTCTGTTCAGACAATGAAAGTAGGACAGTTTGTCCAATTGATTATTTAGATAGCATGGGGCTGGTCTGTGGACAATGGGTGAAATAACCACAGAGAAAGAGAGAGAGAGAGAGACAGAGAGAGGGAGATCTCAGTCTGAATCTGTTAAATGCCATCCAGTAATTTGCAAATTAGCATCTTATCATCTGAAATGGAAATAGCTCGGACAAAGGGGAAAGAGCAAGATGTGAACTAAAAATGATCTCCTTAAAGGACCTGAAGGAAACCCACACCAACACAGGGAGAGCATGCAAACTGCGATGACACACATCCCATTTCCATAACCACTGAACCCAAATCTGAGTCACAGCTTCTGGAGACCTTACATTGGACACATGGCACAAGCCCACCGTAGAACGCGCACACACACACACACACACACACACACACACACACCTATGGCTACTTTAAAGAGTCCTGTATAGCTAGAGTGCATGTCTTTGGCAATTCACTGACATCTGGCAGTGAAATGTCTTTGCACACTAGCTGAAGAAGAACCCAGAGGAAACCCGTGCCAGCATGGGGACAGCACGCAGACTCCACAGCCACAATAAGCAGACCTTGGAAATTGGTCCAAATTATTGCCCTTTTTGAGATAAGAACAAAAATTGTTGTTTTGAGAAACCAGCTTTTGTTTTCTCAAGATTTTTCTTGATCACAACTTTCCCCTATGGACTTTCACAGAGAGTCCCAAGCACAGGATGTTTACCTGAAATTTGACTTCATGCAATGTGACACAAGCATTAAATTGTTCAAAATTAGATTTTCAAGGAATTCAAGAAGAGCTGTAAAGCCTCTTACCACCAAGTGTAGCTGATATAAGGAAGTGAGTTCCATATTTCTTGATCAGATTTTCGTGGATCTGCTGCAGTGTCGGCCTTCGTCCCAGAAGCCTGAGGTTGCGGAGGAACTCGGGTGCCAAGGGCAGTGGGGCCTTGAAGAAGTCTCTTTTCTCCGTGGCCAAACTGTTCACTTTCCAGTGGCTGAATTCCCTGAAAGAACAACAATGCAGAACAACAGAGCTCAGTTGGAAGTCAACCATGGCCTCTCTTCAATCACTGTCTTTCGCTGCCAAATGCCGTTTGGCCAAGAAGGGAAAGACTTTTTCAACTGACATGTGGAATCATGTGGAGCTGCAGAATCAAATGTTTTGACAAGCATGTGTTGGTGGAAAATAATCTGTGCATGTATTTTCATGTGCATAAATGTAAAACAATGTAAATATCTGCTTGTAAGGTGATTAGATGTGAATTAGACATGCATAGGTCATAAAATCATATTGATGTGTTTGGTTAAAAATGACCTTGTCTGCATGGTGCATATCTTTAATAATAAATAAATTGTAAAATTACACTGTTTCTTTAGAGCTTCTACTCTTTGACGAATGAATGTAATGCAATGCAATAAAAAGCAATTAGGAAGAAAAACTGATTAACAAGCATTATACCAACAGTGTTGAAATTGCGTTTGAATGAATGTTCAGTGTGGTATTGTGTTTATCACTTGATGTGTGGATTTCCTAATATTTGCATGCAAAAAAAGAAAAAGTGTACATTGGTAATCGCCTCATAGTGGATGTGGTCCAACACGATGGTGCCAGTCCACATTGCATGCCATCTCTTCCTGTGTTTATGCCCCGGTAGAGTTATGCACTCTCATACCCAACAGCATCATACTCTAGAAGATGCAGCTGGAGGTGATAATATCCACAATTTATCTATGTATTTCTAATGGATATTTTGAACATCCCGGTACTGTGACCGGTCTTCAATAATGCCATGCAATTTTGTAGGTCAGTCAGGCAGGTTGAGCTTCTGCCAGTATGTCTACCAATGAGAAATGAATTCAATCACATCAGGAATTACACTTATTCTAAAAAAAACAACAAAAAAAAAAACAGGGCCACTGAATTCCCTTCCGTCCTTCAGGGCAGTGCTTAATTTGTGGCGCAGCGTGCTCCAGGACCTCCCAGATTGAGACTGCATTCACACAGTCAGTCACACAAAGCCTGAAGCGCAGGGGAATTTTGGGCGTCATCATGTGATCCTCCATTAATGTTACAGCAAATTAGCGTAAACTGCATCAGCAAAGAGAAAAAAATGTCGTTCTGATCTGTTAGTCAGCTGAACCTTTAGCAAATTGTGAACTGTGAACTCCTGCATGTCGGAATTTTGATGTGACACCCTTGCATGTGAGCACGTAGTCAACATTTGCTGTTTGTCTCCCTTCTCTGACCTATAGATTCAGGTCACTAATACATAGGTGGTGTATAAATTGCACTGCACTGCATGAATTATTTGATGCATTCTGTTACTACGTTTCTTTCCCCTGACCTGCCGGAGAACTCCTGATTCACTGTACTTTAAAATAGAATTATTAATTTCACATTTATCTCATATATAGCCCACATAGTATGTCTCGATGGGCTTTATGTCACAAGATGGTAAAATAAAAAAAGAAAAATGTAAAAAAAAGGAAAGTACGTAATGTTTCTGTGGGTTTCCAGCTCAGAACAGCATTAGTTTCTGTTAATGTCTGTTATTTAAAAAAAAAAAAAAAAACGACCCGCGGGGCTTACAGCCGTCTGTGTTGAGCTTCTAAGAGTTAATTAGCTAAAGCGTTGGCTGTCCGTGTGTTCACTAATGATGATAGATGGACTTAATTAAAGGCCTTTAACACAAGCTGATTGCACCTGCAGCTTGGTGGGGTTGGAGGGCATCGTCACCCACAATGCACCAGTTCCTTTCTCCTGTACTCTCATCTGGACAGCATGAGTCATTCCATGCAAGCAGCGCTTCGCTCATTTATAGTTAACACTGTGCTGATGTGCACAGTTATTAAAAAAACGCGCCGCTTGCGCTGAGGCATCACTCTCGCTGTCAAATTTCTTAACTAGAGGGAGAGAATCGAGGCCAAATTTATAGGCATGGAAAGATGGGAATTTTTCAATTGAGACTGAATATTCACCTCCACCTTGCAGTAAATATGGAAACGAAAGGCACACCTAAACCTGGCACACTTCGTGCATTAGAAAACAGGTCAAAGGGCACCCTGCATCCTCGCTGATGGGCAAGTGGGAAAATCGCGAGTTCCGCTCCTCTCTTTAGTGCTGGGTGGATCCCCGGGCTGCGGCGGGAAGCCAGATCTAAATATAAAGCTACAAAGAGCCCCTCGGAGTTCATGCCGCCGCTCCGTGCATCCGCCTGCTGCCTGAGTGACGGGGGGTGGGGGGGTGGGGGGCAGGAGAGAGAGAGAAGAAATGCTGATGTGCCGCTATTCGCTCGGAGAAACCCGGGCCTTTCAGATCTCCTAACGCATGCACGTCAGTCAGCAGCGGTTCTGAGCGGGGCGGTGACCGAAACAAGGCCTAACCGCATCCCACAATTCCCCGGCAGGAATACCAAAAAAATAAAAACTACAATTCTTAATACGCAGGAGAAAGAAATCATGCTATTGCGCACCTCTCCGTGTCCTAGGTATCAAACGACTCGGTCATTATTAATACAGGAGCGCGTTGTACACAGAGGCTCATTTTAATGCGAAGCGTGGTTTGTAGAGTCGGGGGGACGGCGAGAACGAGAGAAAGAGGCAATTAGCGGCTACCGCTTCTCCCTGGTGCATGTTGTGCTGGCAGTGCACTCTACCGCGTTGCTTTGGCTCAGCAAAATGCGTCGAGCATTGCCACATTTTTCCCCTAATTTGAGACACTTATGCATATTCTCCAGGAGATCGGGAGAAAAATTTAAATTGCTCTTCAGAATAAAAAAAAAGTACGTTTGTCAAAAAAATGGTAAAGCTCTAAGATTAATTTCTTAAGCATTCCCTTCTCCTGTAATTGGAACATTTCCTCCAAATGGGATAATGTATTATGGTGTGCACCAATGGCTTAGGGCACCCCCCCTTTCCCTTTCTTCAAAAAACGAGCTGAATGGCAAAGACACTGATTCTTCTCTGGAATTAAACTGAATCTTGTTAATTGCACACAGGGAGTCGCAGCGATGAGCGATATAATTAGATTTTCCACTTTAGCACCCAAGGGCTCGGAAAGATGGGCAAACACAGACACATCTCAGACGATATGTGAATGTTTAGATCACTCTCTTCATTCTGAAAAAAATATATATAAATAAGAGAATGGATTAAATGAATCATGGCAAAAAAGGCAAAAAAAAATCTAAATTCAAACAAATACTACAAATACAAATATATATTATACTGGTCCTTTGAATTCAGAGTTAAACACAATTGAGCACATATCGCTCAATTTTTAATCAGCTGCTCTGTTGGCCGTGTTTTTGCAATTTTCATTTATCGTGTGGCATCTCCGTCTGATTCGAGATTAGAATTGTCAATTGAATCTTGCGTTGTGAAGCCTCATGAACAAACTTTTCTCTCTGGTTATGAGAGTGTTTGCTCTTCTAGATTATTCATAAAATCAGAAGCACTGTATGGATTTTCTCTTTCCTTCTTTATTTTTTTAAAGTAAGCATGTTGAATTTGTGATCCATGGGTATTATTGGATTTATGAAATGCGGCAAGTTTCGAATCTTTAGCTCAATGAAGTTCTAACACATGAAAACCTCTGTGCTACGTCTAAGGTGCATCTGACCACACAGGGTTTCAGCACTTCTGCTCAGTATAACCTGAGGTTCTAGTTCAAGCAGATAATCTCGAAGGAATCTCTGAACTCAGTCCTTTGGAGAGAACTCCTGTTATCATTGGAGTGCCAATGCAGTTTGAAACTAAGGAAAGCAGCAGTTCTTCCAATTCCCCCATCAGCACATGAGATTCAGAGGTTCACGTACAATGGTGTGGGTGTATGTGTGTTGGGTATGAGTCTGAGTCATAATCCAAAAAAGCAGAAAAATAAAAGGAATTGAATGAACCCTTGAGAAAACAGTCTATTAAATTAAAAAGCACATCAAAAGTCTTGCAGGGTCAATCGCAATGGCTGCTTGATGCTCTTTTTCAGATTATCTGAAGCATCTCTCAAGATGAAATATAGTTGATTCCTTGCTTGCCAAATTCTCAAATTGCTGATGCAAAATTGAAACACAATGTTTCATAGGCAAAAGAGCCTCTCAAAAAGTGGACATAATACAGACAACACAGTGACCACCTCACTTAAAGAATGTTTAAAAAGATCAGAAAGCATTACTGGAACATTCAAGCATTAACCGGAATTGGACCCTTACCCTGAGGAGAAACAATGGAGCAGATCTTTTAGTTGATTGGATTATGTATGAACTATTACATGACTTCATTCTAATCATCAATCTGCTTCAGAAAAAAAAGTAGAGCATTCAAACCAAACGAGAAAGAAGTCAACTGATCTTCAAAATCCTAATGTCCCTATCTGTTTTGTCAAATGCAATGTTTCCTTTGTATGTGTCAATTGCAGAATGCCACGGCTGCAGGGTGACACCAGTGGCACCGCTTTTGATTGGCGGCATTCTGCTAAAAGTTCTGGACTGTTAGTGGACCACAGAATCAAGCTTCTGTCGTGACCAGTGACCTGAGCTTGATAGAAAACCTGAGTGGAGGGGGAGGATGAGCAAGAACCCTGCATGTAAACAGGAATGCTCTCAGGGTTTAGAAACATACAATATCATACAACACAGTGAGACAATAGCTCAGAGAAAAAAAACAATACACCCTTCCATTTCCATCAGAGCAGCCTGACATGGCCAAGGTGGATGGATAGGAAAAGCTGGAGATTTTTCCTGACTGTATTGATCTGTTTTAGGAGGAGGTATCTTAGAGAGAAGCTTGGCAGCTCCTTCCTCCTGGGTGGTATTGTAATCCTGGTGGGTTAGCCATGAATTTTTTAAAAGACATATTATCACACAACTCTGTTTCTTTTAACTAAATAAGAAATGACAAAACCGTTCTCTTTTTGTAAAAAGGAAGGAAAATTGCATCGCGCAAATACAGCAAAAAAAAGTCTACTCAGCAAAACTGAACTTGAGGCAAATATCAATACAGGCATGATGGGAAATTTGATTGTGTGTGCGGCATCAGTGCACTGTGCTCTCTGCAATGTCCCAAAAGCATCCCGTGGCAAACGCTTAAAGGGGGCTAAATTACATCATGTCACTGAAACACAAAAGTCAACCACTTCAGATTTCAGATCAGGGCCTGGAAGCCGAGGTTGCCAGATATTTCCCTCATTACTCTACCAGCGTGGCGTGGCATCTTGCATGAAAGCAAATAGGACACCGTTCATCCGCAAAAATGTCATTATCCCAGCGGCCATCCATTTGCAAAAATCCCATTTACCTTCCGAGCCAGTCAATCACAGATGGCCTTGGCCTCATCCAGCTATTTTTATTTTTTTTTTGCTGATGTGTTTTCTTTCCTTGTTTCCAAAGGGAAAAAAAAAAAAAAAACGGCATTACCTGGTTACACAACCCCTGGGGCTGGGAACCTAATCCACTACCTCCCTGCAGCACCACCGTTGCCTATTCACCTGCTTCCAAGGGCACAAAGAGCCTCAGGTACTGTTACGGTGGGGACAGAGTCGCAAATTGCATCATGAGCGTGCTTCCATGAGCCTGATGTAAACATCCAGCTCCCGCACAAGTGGCCTGTAATGGGAACAATTACTTCCACGTGTTAAGTTTCTCAGATGCATGACCTTTCAGATTGGAAGGAAAAGTTTTCTATTTGTCTTCTTTATTTTATCTGTATGACATTCCGCCGGAGAAGCAGAAAATGTCATTACTCTCCATTAGCGCCATGTGTGCTTGGTAAACAGACAATAAGGAGAAGCACAGCATCTGTCACACACTCGGAGAAGTGCCGGTAAATAGACCTGCCACAATTTAATCATTTCACGCACTTTCCAGGAGGAAAAACCCCCGCGCGCGACTGATTTCAATTTAAAAATCAAAACATTATCAGCGCCCGTCTTCGGCTCAGCTCGCAAAAACAAGCGGGCCCAGCACATCTCGCCCTTCATTCAGCCGACACAAATCCCCACCGGTGCTGGCAGTATGACTAAGGACCATTGAATTTCCTCTGGCGGGAATCCTTCAGCTTGGCGCAGCCCCCCCAGAGGGAGGCTGTGACCACGGAAATGGCGGAAAAGCGCACGCGCTCGGGGCGGGCCCAGCTGGTGTTCCCAGCTCACGTTGCGCGGACCCGGACACCCCACCAAGCTCGGCTCAAAGCTGCAGTTTCACCCTGGATGTTTGGCATAGAAAGATCAGTTTACAAATCAAAATGGCCTTTTGCAGTGAACGTGTTGGGGAGCCATCCCGATCAAAAAAGATTTTCTAATTCATTCGATTCAAACACAACATATGTTGAGACACACACTACAGGAAGCACAAGTACTTATTCTATCCTTTTTTATTATACCAACAGCAGCACTACAATGGCACAATCAAATATTGTCAAAACATTTATGCATTTTATGTATTAAATATGGGCATGATGATTATTGGTTCACAATATGTATGTATTTTTTGTTAGATATCATGTATGTAAGAATGCATTCTTTGCACATTCCCAATTATGCACCTCTATCTAGTGGTGCTTCCTTATATGACACAGAACACTGATAAACCTTGGAGACTGTGTGTTAGGCCTCATATCTTTGTGCATTTCTATTTATCTGAAAATGTTTTGAGAAATCAATGAAATTGTCTTAAACAAAATTTGTTGATAATGAAAAATGCGTTTGCATTTGTATTCTCAAAAATTTTCAAACGTATTCACAGTATTGCACCAAATAAAGACAGCTTTTTAAAACATTAAAAAACTTAAATATGATATTATATTATGCACCATCTATTGGTATTATGTTTTTAGTGTCGGAAGCTTATATTAAGGCCAGTGTGATATATTTTATGTATAAATGCCATGTAAACCCAATGAAGGTTCTGCTAATAAGATCTTCAAAGTAACTGGAACAACAAAAGTAATTGGAATTCCTTTTTCTGTGTATTAAATTATTTATACTTCACTTGTGGTAGCAGTTGCCACTGGTCACTAAGGTCCCTGCAGCGGTCAAATTCTGGTCACTATGGCGGGGCATTAAAAACGTGTGCTCTGTAATATTGGACCTTGAGGGCAGCCTTTAAGGCAATTCTGGGGAAACTCATGCAGCCCTACACCAAGCCTGTGGCTGTTCTGCAGGCCCTTTCCTGCCCGGCTATATTGCTCAAAGTCGGTGTCGGGAATTGGCAGTGGGAAGCGGCCCACTGCAGCTAAACGATGAGGAGGTACAGGAAGTGGGTAGAAAGGGCAAACCGATGGGGTCTGTGTATGTGTGTGTGTGTGTGTGTGTGTGTGGGGGGGGGGGGTCAGACAAAGACTGCAGTAATTAAGCTCATTGATTTCTGCCTCTGAAGGACAAGTCTGGGACTCTCCAAGATGTATTTCTAGGCAGATAGTTTGGAGGCAAATTGTCTTGGTGCATGACTCACAGCAACTATGGCAAGTGTGTCGATCTCTCCTCTTCGTTATTTCAAAACGCGTCACGAATCGTGAGTGGGAAGCTCTCTGACTTCTGTCCCATTTATGTCACACACCTGTCGGCTCATGTGAACGTATCCTCATGAAGATTTCATGCGAGCGTATCTTTCAAGGATTCTAGGCGGACCCCCTCCCCCTCATTATGTTATTAACAAGGTATTTGCCAATCAAACATGAATATTTTCCCCAGTCACTTATACCAAATGAATGCACTGCAACTTTTGTGACACATTTCATAATCCGGCCCACTGGATGCTCATCACCGCAGCATATTACTCAAAGTTTGCATAAGATGCTGGAGGGAGTGACGTAAAAATATCATTATAAAGACGCACCATTAGCTGTTCCTTCTGTTCAAAAGGATCATAAGTTTTCATTGCAGGACTCCCACCCTGCGCTGAGTGACAGACAAAACAAAGACCTCTAACCTGTAGATCTTGTAGCGTGTGGAGTAGCCTTGCTGGAATCGCTCCTTGAACTCGGTGTACTCCGGGCACCGGTGAAACGGCCCCTTATCGGACAGGAGCCAGTCCAGCTGGCCGCTGCTCCTCCCGGAGATGGAGGTGAACGGAGCCGGGCTTTGCTCGCCCAAGGCCAGCACCAAGCTCAGGGGGCCCAGAGATGCCCACGGCCATAGGAGCATGGAGAGGAACCATCTAACGAGCGCAGTTCTCTGCCAACTCAGCGCCATCCTGCTCCTGGGCACCCGGAACCAGCATTCTTCTGTTAATCCCTGTGGACCTGGGAGAAGAAGGAGGGGAGGGGGGGGATTTAGGAAGGATTCATCATAATTGCACTGAGCAATGGTCTTGCAGCAGCGCTGCCGCATTTGTTTTTTTCATGTTCATTCTTAATGTGCTGTGGCAAATTAACCTGAAATATAATGCCATAAGCAAAGTGATTAAGAGGGGTGTGCAAGAACTACACCAAGAACTACACCAGCAAGTTTTTCATTACGTTCAGCACGTTCCTGCTCTAGTTGTTACATTATTCTCAAGGTTCTATGTGCAAGGTGAGTTTATAATCCATCAAAAGCTAAGGAAGAAACATTCCATTTTGGCGTTAACGCGAAAAAAAAGAAGACCAAATCAGAAATAAGAAATGACAGTGAACATTCACAGAGGTGCCCTGAAATAACAGTCTACTTTTTATGCATACTATTTTAAAACTTAAAAAAAAAAAAAAAAAAAACGCAGAGTAAAATATCCATGTAGCTTTTTAAAGTAGTCAATAATCCGGTTAGACCTACAGTGATTCACTGAGCACAAAACGTCATGCGACGAACATCAGATACATAGTGCAATAGAAAAAAACAAAGAGACTGAAGAGGAGGGAAGTGGAATAAAAACCTGAGGTGATGTGATAGATGATTAGTTTATCAGTGGCATAGCTGGTGTTAGCTAAATTTAATGTTTAATTTAAAGGCAGTTACTTTGTGAATAATTTTTTTTCACCAATCTTAAAGGATTACCACCTAACTCTAAAGCATTCCAGTTAATCCATCACCATGACCACAACCTGAGATGAAGAAGTTCTGTTGCTGCTTTAAGCAGATGCTGACTCCAGCTTTGTTAAGGAAAAGTGTGCATGTTGGGCCGCAGCTCTACACCTTTTCACTGCAGCTGCCGGTGCAGCCTTCCTCTAATGACTAGGAGAGTTCTTGTGAAGCAGGACCCCTGCTAATTTTTTAAAGCTGTAATGGAGAAAAATAAGCCCCTAAAATAATGTTTGATGTATTCATCAGAATGGGAGGGGCCGCGAGGGACCTCATATTAATGAGCCTCTGGTAGATCCTGCAAAGTGCAATCACACATGGAGTACTGATGCGTATACAGAGGCACACATTATACTAAAGAACTGGGACCATCAATATTCCCCGACATTGTTTTCTAATCTTCTCCAAATTCCCAGCGAGAATTAATTTCTGGGGAAGCAGCTGCATGTTTGGATTCTCAATGATGCATGGACCCACCTTGCTTTCAATTTATAATTAGCATAGGAACAAACTAATGTTGGTTCATTTATTTATTTATTTAACCCCTTGGTGCTGCATGTTTCAACAAGTCACTTAAATTTGTTTGAAATATTTGTTGAAATAAATGTTTGAAAAAGCACTCTATCAAAAGGAAGGTCCTAAACATCTTGCCTGTAATGACATAACTACACAGGATTGCATGAACTTGTTTAGTGAGTGTGTGTGTATGTGTGTATGTAAGAGAGGTAGAAAAGAGAATAGAGGACACACTACCAGGGTCATCTCCAAAAAACTGTTTGCCTTTGTGTTTAACTGTTTTCTTAACAGTGGTCTACCTGACACAATAAAAGTGAACATAGCACTATAAAAAGTGACCAAAAATTCAGAATATTGCACACTCTGGAAATCCAGACACCAATCCTGTGTCTTTATTCCATGTAGTTACTGCATTAATAAACTGTAGTTCCTGCTGCACTGAAGCTTCCTACAGTAGGCCACGTGTTCACACCCACACAGCATCACTGACATCAGGTCAGCCCAGGTTAGCTCTTCTGGGTGCCGTGAGAGCTTATTATTTTCCTGTTTGCATTACGAGGTCTAAGGAAAAAAAAGCAATTACAGTTGATTCCTTCAATGTTTTGCCCCTCTTGATACATTTGTATTTGTGAGACTCTCCTCCCCACGTATATTTTCATCTCATTTCCTTTTGCCGCATTTTCTCCTCCCACCCTCACAGTGCTCCAACTTTCCTCCTCCTTTGACTTTGTCTTATTATTTCTTCAGAAATAAAAGATTTCAGCTCGGCCCGATCTTCTGCTTTTTTTTTTTTTTACTACCATGGTGCCAGATGAGGGAGGATCATTCAGTCAATGCCGTTTTCTGCCAAGTGGTCTTCACTGATTACATAAGATCACTAAAATACATACCGTACCACTTTACAGCCTATGTGTCTGGCACCCTCGAGGTTCATTACATCACCGGTGAAAAGAAGACGAATGCACCATCTGATATGCACCATCTGCCATTCATCCGGGAATGACAATGAATTTACTGTTATTGTTAACTACAAGACTCACTGATGTTCCTTCCAGGATGGACAGCAACAAGTCAGGAACAAGACAAGAACAACAAACCCAACCAATAACCACACTACCACATTCTATACAAAGAGAGCAAGCTGGCCCTGAACATGGATCTCCATTGCACCAAACAAGCAACTGGACCACAAGACTGAAGGGCCAGGCCTGTTTTTAATGCACATCACACATCCACAGATATCCCTCATGCATTTGTTGACCACAGAAAAATATCAAGTGTCAGGATCCGGTCAGAAATGGGGGTTACTCCGGTCCGGGATCCGGACCGGAGTTTAATTGTTGCCCTGTGTAATGTTCCCTAATCGTTTTCACCTGTGTTAATTGTATAAAGCTGCCCTGTTCGTTTCTGTTTGCTGTCAGGTCTTTGAAGTTATGTTCCGTGTTCACCAGTATCTACGTCTTGGATGTCTCCCCTGTCTTGTGATTCACAATTAAACCCCGGTTTCGTGATGTCAGGTGAAAGCGTCCTTCATTCCACGTCTTCTCGTCACTCTTCGTCCTCCTCTCCGTTCACCCGCCGCGTCATGCCCGCATGGACGTGACATCAAGTAGTACTTTCATCCATATAGGTGCATTAAAATTTTACCTTTTAAGTACAATTTCACTTGTAGTCAATGCAGTAGATGAATTAGTATTTTTAACATATAAAACACAATTGCAACACAAGTACATCAGTACATTGATAATGGACGTCCCTGTGTTGATAATGTAAAGTTGGTGGAAAGATCACTATGCAGTATTTTTAAATTAGAACATCCTAAGCAAAGCATCCTCTGCTTTTTTGCTCTTTTAAGGTCAGAGGCACCCTCAGAATTTACATAAATAAAAAGATATTTATCTATTTTTATATAAAACAAGACCGGAACACAATGTTTAATGATAAAAATCACCCAGAATGTTGGAGAAGAGTATGTGACAGCTGTCAATCATCAGGCTCCTCCCATTTTCAAATCATATAAAATCATCTTCCATTAGTGTAGACTAATTAAATTCCGCAGGGATCAGCACCATGACAGCTCATTCGAATTATTAAGTCATTTTATTAATGTAGTAAACAACTGGGAGGCTGGGCCCACCTAAAGGTGCTTGAAACCCCCAACACACCCAACGTTCCAGTTTCCAAGATTGAAGAGTCCAGCTGTAAGAGCTGGATTGAAGAAAGGAAGGGGGAAAAAAAAGGAAGGTTACCGCATTACAATGATTTGACCAAATTCATCATCACGTGCAACACCAGCGTACCCCTTTATTCATGTGCAGATAGGGCTAAATATCACGCCATCCGTCAAACGATGACCGTGCAAAGGGCAGCCCGCTTCCCATTTCTCCGGCCAAAACAGCTTTTAGCCATTTGTAATAGAGGACAACAAACGCAAAATGTACGTGTCCCCAGTGACGTTGACAAATGCTGCGCATGGCTACTGTGCCGTACACCCACAGCCTTTATCGACTCCCCCCACCCTGTCCTCACCTTGCTCTTCCCTGGCTTTCCCCTTCTATTGTGGGATTAGCATTCGTTCCACCGGAAGGAAAAGCGAATTAGTCAGAAGTCGAGGGGCTTGTCGATGACTTCCAAACAGCCGGTGCTGATCTCGGATGGCCTGTCCCCAGACCCTCACCTTGTCCCACTCCCGGTGCCCCTGTGTCAGCACTATTGGTGCCAGCAGTGGGGCAACAGGACATGGTAAAAAGAAGATAAGTCTTTTTTATGCTAATCCCATGACATGCTAATTGGGGCACGGACGAAGCCGCGTGACCTTCACGAGTCACAATGGCAAAGTATATTTAATGCCATAGTTGATGTGCCCAATTTTCTATTACTGAGTGAGAGAAAGAGTGTGATGTAGAAGAATAAAAAAAAAAAAAAGAGAATCGTCTCAGCTGATAAAATTTGCCTTTCAAATGAGCCCAACTTCTCGAAAGCACCTCGGACGGAGGTACCTGCACACCCAGCCTTATTGCACCTCCACGCATCCCGAGGATCCGGCTAATTACGAAATGCATAAAACATCAAAATGCCAGAGAGACAACGGAAGAAATACCGAGTTTTAGCATTCTGACATTTAACGTTCGCCTTGCATAATTCAAGCGCCTTTTCTTCCCACCTCCCTCACCCAAGGGAAGAGGCTCTGGCCTCCAGGAAGTGGAGTAATTGGAGCACGAAGGTGCGTGGCAGAGCATCCCTCATCTCACCTTTAGCGTGCCGGTGTGCGTGTGTGAAGAGTAACCAAAACCATCACGATGATTCCGGTCGGGGATAAGGGCTGACTGAGATATCATTACGATCCGAAAGGCTTCGGAGGCCCGTGTAGCCGCGAGGCTAACACAGGCTCCCCGAAGGGCCCGGATCGGCTCGCCCCCGGACTTTGAGCAGGTGCGCCGCTCCGAAACTTTAGTAGTTTGTATTTCGTTTTGTCCGCTACGTGATAAAGCAAGTGCGCCATCTGGCCAGGCTGCAATTTGGCACCGGAGGAGGAGGCATTAGCGCCTTGTAATATGCCGCGCCGAGCTTAAAGCCTGTTAGGTATACACAAGTCATCTGTCTCACACATATCAGCCAGCGCCTTTTCTTTTTTTTTTTTTGCACCCCCGTGGTGCGCTGTAATTCTGATCAAACAGAGACCTTGAGAAACGGCATTGACTAAAAAAAAAAAATGCAAGTAATAATCGTTTCCGGCCATCTGAGGTGTAAAATGACAGCATGTCCAGTCTTATCGAACTGCGTGCAGCATGGGGGACAATATGCTCAAGTGGTTCACTGTTGAAAAACACATAAAAACTGCAGCACGAGAGAGGAATTACAGTGTTCGTGTTCAACCTGAAAAGCATTTACGGCATTAACGCAAAATAAATTTCCGTGCTCGGGTCGCTCTGGAATGCATATTGGTCGATCATTCTTATTCGATGGGATTGAAGAGCTTTATCTTGCGGAGGTGAAAATGTGGGCGCGTGTGATATACTGTCCAACTGCTCCAGGAAGAGATTAGGGAGACGTGGCGGCGCTGAAGGACACTTGGCCGAACGCAGACGCACTGCAGTTGAACTAATGAGCAGGTGCAGTGGTGCATTCTCACGTTCTAGAGCAGTTAGTTCAGTCCATTTTATTCAGTGTGACCATGGCTTCCTCATTGAGGTCACATAGGGTTGTTCTACTTTTTAAAAAGAAATTGCATCACTATTTGTAATTTCTACACAAATAAATCATTTTTAGTTTTTAAATGCAGTTGTTACTTTGGTTTATCAAATTTCTTTTTTGATGTGAAAGTGAAAGTGAAGTGATTGTCACTTGTGATACACAGCAGCACACAGTGAAATTTGTCCTCTGCATTTAACCCATCACCCTGAGTGAGCAGTGGGCAGCCATGGCAAGCGCCCGGGGAGCAGTGTGTGGGGACGGTGCTTTGCTCAGTGGCACCTTGGCGGATCGGGAATCGAACCGGCAACCTTCTGATTATGGGGCCACTTCCTTAACCGCTAGGCCACCATGATGGTACGATGACAGAGCGCTTGGCTTCAAACCTCGAAGGTCTTGTATGTGGGGAGATTGCATGTTATCCTCGTGTGTTGATGCAGGTTTCCTTCAGATTCTCCGGTTTCCCCCTTCTGTCCAAATTGCACACCAGGCAAATTGCTGACTCTATTGAGTGTGAATGAGTGTGAATGAGTGTGTGTGGAGGTGCATTGATGTCCCTGCCCTGCTCCCAATGTCCCAGGATGGACTCCGGCAGGAATAAGGGAATGCGTGAGTGAGCGTTTTAATATAGTTGCTTTAGTTTTAATACTTTAGTCCTGAAATCTGTGTACTTCACTTGACTAAATGTGACTCATGGCATAATTTGACATTTTCAGATTATATAACTAACTAGTGCAGAACTGTATCTGGAAAAAAAAAACTTGTTTTGGAGTGTGACGTCCTGTGGCAGACTATGGGTGTGTTCTGTTTGTGTGAGTGTGTGTGTGTGTCTCTCTCTCTTTCTGTCTCTCTCTCTCTGTAATGTTGCAGGGCGGCTCCTCATCAGCCCATGATTGGACTCCTCCCACTACCTGCCATGATTGGTAGGCTGTAATAGGGAAGAGGACTCAAAATGGCGGCTGCTTTGGGACAAGGGAAGAATGTTGGTGTGAGAGTAGAATGTTGTTGGTGAAGAGAGGATGTGGTGTGAGGAGAGAATGTTGTTGGTGAAGAGAAGGATTGTGACCAGAAGACAAGAGTAACTTAGACTGCCCAGACCTGTTTTGTGTGTGTTTTGTTGTTTCAATGTCCTTGTTTGCAATAAACTATTATCCTTACGTGTTGTCGCGTCGTTTTGGAGTTTATGCTCCTATGTCCCATTTGTGATGTCCCTGACCCTAGACCAGGGACATAACATGGAGGTGTCACATACTATATTTCATATCACATACCACACGCATGCACACCACACTATGTGAGGAAATATAATCCCATGGAGGATCCTGCCCATGTTGCCCAGCAGCAGTCCCAACCCATAAACCACCATGCTACCTTACAGTATTAAGGTGGCATGGGGCAGTGGGGCAGTGGTGGCCTTGCGTTTATGAAGAGGCTCCATAATCAGAAGGTGGCCGGTTCGAATCCCGATCTGCCAAGGTGCACTGAGTAAAGCACCGTCCCCACCACACTACTCCCCAGGTGCCTGTCATGGCTGCCCACTGCTCACCAAGGGTGATGGTTAAAAGCAGAGGACACATTTCGCTGTGTGCACCGTGTGCTGTGCTGTTTATCACAATCACTTCCCTTTCACTTTACTGCAGGTCAGTCTTTCTGTAGTTTTATGCAGCTGCTTGTCAAGAATGCTACAGTACACCCATCCCAGAGCTAAACACTAAAACCCCAAAACATTCAAACATTGTTAGCACACGCCGCTGCACCGTCCGCTCCATCACTGCTACAAGGCAGATGTGCGTTATTATCTGCAATGATTACGGCCGTAATCCGCCTGGTGTTTTCCTGCGCGGAGTCCATTATCCCAAGCCAGCTGTGGGCTGTTATTGACTCTGGCTGTCTCCCCGAGTGCAGGTGCGCGCCCCTCGCCATAAGGCCAGCTGTCCTTTTGAACTCGGGTGCCACGGCATCCAGCTTCCTGCAACTCAGCAGCTCGGCCAGATGTCTCGCCGCAGTCAGGAGGACAGGGGTTTTCATTCTCCATTTCCAAGTTCAGCTCCCGCAGAAGTCCAACTTTTTTCCACCCCCCCCTCCTGTCAGCAATTAGTTGGAATGTGATTTGACAAAAGGACAAGAGCGATTATGATTCCGCCTCCCACGCAACTGGCAGTCGAACAGCTGTCGTGTATATCTCGTTCAAGTGGATATCTGCCCCCCCCCAGGTTCAGCTTTTGGAACAATCCCGCCGCATCCGCATAGATGCCTGTCGATCTCGGCATGCAGCATCTGCGGGCCCACTCATTAGAAACACATGACCGAGAGAAAATGGGCCCGAGTGGGCGAGTGAACCAACCAGACTGCCCTCAAATATGGCAGAAACAAACTCGAAACAAACTTTTAACACGTTCAGCCCTGCACACGCCTTAGATTTGAAATTTGCTTCAGGAGTAATTTCATACCAGTCGTGAAATTGGCTAACTGACTCACTTGCGAGAGTGATTTGCATCCACGTCCAGCTTTACACATGTTAATGATGCGCGCTGGAGTGTGTGTATCTGTGTGTGTGTGTGTGTGTGTCGGAGTGTAGCCGGGGCGACAGTCCAAGTGCGACGCACGGCAGGTGCACCTGCACAGTTCTGCACGTTCGTAAACTGCAGCGTCAGCAGGACCAGCTTTTTTTTTCCCCCCGGAGTCCGAGTTTGACGGGATGCCGCAAGTGGTGCCGACTTGGGACGGCGGAAAAAAGATACACAGGCCATTACGACTAATCAATAGCATCTTTATATTCCAGCTTCTTGCTAATGGGAACGTAACTTTCCCAATCTGGAGATGTCAGAAGCTCCAGATGTGTGTTTTTTTACACGACGGAAAGAAAACCAAGCATCCTGGGATCAATGCTATGTTATTGCTCAACTGTCCAGCTGTTGTATCTCCGCAAACACATTGCGTCTGTCCACAGGGTGCAATCGCTTACACACCACTCCTCCCGAAAAATAAGGCCCCCCCCCAGATAATTACCCAAGCTGCTCATTAGATTAACGTTGCAGCGTAAAATAAAAACACAGCTCGACTGCATATTGCCGCAGTTCTGCTTGGAGCGGGGGCGCCTCGTCCCCACATGAGAGCTCCAGGACGCTTTGCCAGCCGTCTCCAACTTTGAAGTGGTTGTTGCCAGCGTCTGAGCAAACTCATTTGGTAATTGAGGAGAACGCCTGGTCCCTGTGCAAATGAAGCCTAATACACGCGGCATGAAATATTCACAGTGTCGGCCCTGGTAATTCTGCACTGATCTTTCGTTTTCATGGTCACGGAGCAAATCGTTTCTGCCATTTTTGCCACATGCAACAGAAATGCTAAAAAGGAAACCACGCTTTTGTTTATGTGGTGAAATGGTCCTTGCTATACCAGTTCTAATCTTTTAAAAGGCCTGTTCTGTTAAAATGCTGTTTGGCCAATCTCGAAAAATTCAGCAAAGCAACAAAACAAATGGACGCGACCGCATTCCTAAATAATCTCCTGTAATTATGGTAATTAAACTACAAATCATGTTCAACAGCGATATTCCAGATGTACAAAAATGTAAACAAGCATAATGAGTCAAGTTGAACCTGTTGCTTTTTAATGACCAATTAAATACACCGTAAAAAGCTCTACTCCCACCGTCCACTTGTCTAACACAACGAAAATCCATCATGATTAGGACAAATTAGTACAGGAAATTGTAGGCGACTCGGCATGTGAGTGGCCAAGAGTGTGTTTGTTGGTGGTCTGTCCCAAGCCTGGGAAAATGGGTAGGGTTGTGGCGAGAATAAATCTTCCGGCATAAAACGTTACATTACGGCATTTATCATACGCTTTTATCCAGAGCGACTGGTGCAGCTCCTGCTCATGGACACAGTGGTAGCAAGTGGGGTCTTATCCACTAGGCTACTACCACAAAAACCCCTACAAACACCACAAGTCATAAAAAGGACTAGAAATTCTGTAAAAGGCAATTCAATAACTCAATTATAATGTAACTCAAAAGAATTCTGCACAAATAATTATTCCAATCAATTTTTTTAGATTACAACCTTTTATTTTTGAGCTATTTATAGAGCTGTTGAATTAGTTTACAGCGAAGATGACATTAGTAATGTATTTGAGACATTACTGAACCCAAGCATAACATTGATCTTGCAAATAGGGTGGTAGTAGCCTAGTGGGTAACACACTCGCATATGAACCAGAAGACCCAGGTTCAAATGCCACTTACTACCATTGTGTCCCTGAGCAAGACACTTAACCCTAAATTGCTCCAGGGGGGGACTGTCCCTGTAACTACTGATTGCAAGTCGCTCTGGATAAGGGCGTCTGATAAATGCTATAAATGTAAATGCAAATATCAGATTTTGTTCAGTGTCAAAGTAAAACAAACAAATGCAAGCTATTAAGGTGTTTCCTAGATGTGTAGGGGTTTGGATTTTTGCACAAAATCTGGGCACATTATCTTTCATCCGTGGATTATCGTTGCATCTCTGCCACCTGAACCATAAATTACAACACCTCCTCGATAGGAATGCACACATAGATTTTAGGCAAGTGCAAATTGAGAGCCAACGTGGTACAAACCACAAAGTAATGCTCAGCACCTGTTTAGTCTCTTAAGGTGAGCCTTAATGAATAGTGTAATTGATGCAGCTCATCTGAGGCAGGCCCGGTGCTGCTGTATTAACACAAAGCAATTCAGCTCATTAAATTGCATTTACGATTGTATCTCATGCGCTGCTTCGGCTTCTACCTTGCGGCTCCTCATCCTGCAGCTGCATTCGTAAGTCTGTGTGAAGGATCTGCTGTCACCTTGGAGACTTCCTTAAGAACATCCTCCCTATCTGCAACTTCGGTTTCCAATTCCATCTGTAATTACGTTTAAATCGACCCTAATTAGGAGTCCTCTTTCAATTGAGGAATACTAATTTGTATTAAGTCAGCCGGAAAGTTCTAATTGTTAATTAATTGTCACACACCTCATTCATGCATCATGTCTATAAGCATGTTTTGTTTATGTTTGTTCCATAATAATCCAGAGGGATGAATATGGCATTTAATGGTGGTCCAAGGCACCCGAGACTGCAGAAATATAAGGCGTTATCTGTATTCAAACTTGGACTGAACAGATTCTGTTCTTTTAAAAAGTCCTTAAACTCCCTGTAGCTGAAATTTCTCTCTTTTTTTGAGAACAACTCAATTTAGAGAGCTGGTCTTTGTTCCAGCTCTGTCAGCTTATGAATTCAGGAGAGCGAGAGAAGGCGTGGACGCTATGGAACCGCAGCTCCAGTTTATGGTTTTCAAAATGTTTTTTTCATTTTCAGGTAGGGCAGACCTCCAGCCTGCCCCTGTTTACTATGCAGCTAACTGAAGATCTATTCTGTACCTGTGTGTGTGTGTGCCTTACGCATGCGCTTGTGATTCAACTGTCACTACGGAGCTAGGAAGGCTTTTATTCCTTTTTATGTTCTGTATATTTCCATGGCTTGTGGGAGCGCCTGCGATGGAGAAATGGTACAAGCGTTGTTTTTAATAGGAGCTGGCAGACCAGAAAATGCCTGATTTTTTGGCCCCATATTTCTATGTAGTGTCCATCTAAAACTGAGGAGGCAGCGTGCACATTAGCCTCACCATTGTCTCTAGGCACCTTACCAAGCACATCCTTTCATGATTATCCCAGGAAGAGTTTGATCGGCGACCCCTCATCCATTTGAATCATCCGGATTTACACTGGAATATTGAGATGTGGTGGACCTGCAAGGCATTTTAGAGTATCATTCTAATAATTACAAAGAGTGGCATTTATACAGTGCAGATCAATGACAAATCTCATGTAATTACTTTTTTTATTATTCCATTTTATGCATTTTGAACCTCTAGCCACTCCTTTTAAGGTTTGGGATATTTTTATATTTAAATTTAAATATTGAGGCTAGCACCACATTAAAATTGCAAGGCTGAAAGAGTGAGAATATGCCTAAAACTAGCCTGGCACCAGCATCATATACGTTAACTACGATTATGATAATGGTCCCTTTGGCAACAATAAAAAAAAAAAAAAAAAAGACTTTTAATGACTGTACACAGTGCTACACTGATGATGACGATGAAAGTGTGTCTCAGCGGACATGGAATGGAGTGAATGGAACCCCTGATTGTCTCTGGATGCAGAGCAGGTGAGACGAATATTAAATTCTGGTGTCTCCAGTGATGTTGATTACAGGTGAATCTCGTTTTTTTCTCCCTCCCTCAATGATGAGATTATATGGGCCTGTCTTCGCTGAGTGATGGTAATTGGGGCCATTGGCTCACTCCTTTGATAGGTACGGATAAGTGAAATGAAATGAATATCCATTGCCAGAGTACACCCAACGAGAAGGTCTGTAAAAAAAAAAATAAAATCAATAAAATTACTTTCTGACAGATACTGAACAGGGGTTCCTGAACTGAGATACTATTACATTGGTTTAGACTGCTGTTGCTATATTGTCTTAAAAAACATTGAGAATGAATTCAACTGAACCCTGTATACAATAACCTAATCGTGTGCTGTGTTGCTGTGTATCACATGTGACAATCACTTCACTTTAAAACCTTTTCTAAACCCATATTTCTACCAAAAAAGTATATACTGATTTAACACAATACATGCTATGGTAGCAAACTAGCAAAACTGAGTGTTTCAGTGGGGCAGTGGTGGCCTAGCGGTTAAGGAAGCGGCCCCGTAATCATAGGGTTGCCGGTTCGAATCCCGATCCACCAAGGTGCCACTGAGCAAAGCACCATCCCCACACACTGCTCAGCGGCGCCTGTCATGGCTGCCCACTGCTCACTCAGGGTGATGGGTTAAATGCAGAGGGCAAATTTCACTGTGTGCACCGTGTGCTGTGCTGCTGTTTATCACATGTGACAATCACTTCACTTTAACTTTTAACTTCAAAGTCTGACACTTTCATTCTTTTGGAATCTACAGTATTTCGAAGTCAGTATTTTGAGTCAGAGAATTGCCTTTTAAATTATTATGACATTCATACTATTTATTAAAATGACAAACCAAAAACATTGTATTAAAGTAATTCATTTAAAAGCCATAAGATCAATTGGAGAAGTCAAAAAGGTCCTTGCAAGTCTAAACCGATGCAGGAATAAGTGCAGGAAAAGAAAATCTGGCTTATTCTCATCGAGGAGGTTGAGCTGTAGCCCAGGCCTTGTAGTGAAAAAAGTCGACATGCCGGCTCAGCAGAGGACAGTTTGAAACCTTTTAACAGGTTGCTCTTTAGCATGTCACACTAGTTATTTTTCTTTTTTCAGCCTCACTACTTTGGTCACTCTGGAGCTGCCCAAGGCTGCTGCCAACGTAATGGTATTTACTGTCATCAGCAATTGTGTCCCTCAGCGCGAACTGCACTTCTGTTTGGGCAAACCAGGATGAGGCTGATGACTCCCAGAATTCGGGCAGGTTGAGAGAGACTGCATTCGTGGTCACAGTTGTTTGGTATTGTCTCGGGAAACATCCAGCAGCCGAACATCAGGGTCACCAGTGTTGGTGTTGCACAAAATGACAGACTCGAAAACGTGCTTGACCTTCGTTTACTTCAGAAGTTACAAGAAAAAAAAAAAGAACTTTTTTCACTCCTCCCCAAACATGGATGCAAAAAAACATATAAGAGCTTGTCTCAAAGGGGCCATGCAGAGCATATGCAAACCTTGGCCCCAAACTACAACCACAGAACATTATTAAAGACTTGTTGGATGAAAAGCTGAAAAGCTGTAGCCATAGGCTTCAATTCAGTTGAGCCGCTCAATAGTACAGGTATCTTACTTCTGATTTCTGATACAGCTTGTTGAATGTCGTTCAGCAGCAGCTGGTCACATGACATTGTGACTATGAACAAAATAATAATCAAAAGTAATGTTAAATAGGGATGATTAAATTAGCATTTATCATGTGACATAGTGCCTTGCAAAAGTATTTTCAGCCAACCACAATGGGAGGAGGTTGCAAAAACAGACAGCACTCCCTCTTGTGAGATTAGTTGGCATTACAACTAACTCAAGGCTCGTTGGGCGAAACGAGCATTCCTGGTCTTACATGCAGTCATCTGCGCCGACGATGACTTTCCCCGACTGGTTTGTCTGTTGAGGTTAGTAACTGCTCCTGATTCACCTATGCTAATTCACCTCTTGGTGTCTTGTGTTTGAAGGTTCTCAGCTGGTGACTCAGCTGATTTGCTTTGGTTTGGCTTGCTCACCACTGTCTGAGTGTGAGCTCACTTTGGAGGTGTTTCGGGGACTAAAATAACACTTATTTCCAAAGGCTCTGAATTATTTCAGTGTAACTTTTTGCCAATAACCTCATATACAGAATATCATTTGTGGGACAAAATGTAATGCACGCCAATGCTTTAGGCCAATGTTGGGATTCCTGGATGACTCGAGTGCCACTCTTTGTTAGAATTGTATAATATTAATCAAATAATCAAATTATCAAATTTGGCAAATGTCAAACGCGATGCATGGTGTTAGGCGTCCACCTGTGGACGTCGGGCTCTCTTACCACCCCTCATGAAGTAATTTGCTGGAGGTCATTTTGCAGGCCTCTGGCAGTGCTCCTCCTTTTCCTCCTCGCACATAGGTGGAGGTCCTGCTGCTGGATTGTTGCCCTCTTATGGCCTTCTCCAAGTCTCCTGATGTACTGGTCTGTCTCCTAGTATGCCTCTATGTTCTGGAGACTACGCTGACCAAAGCAGCAAACCTTCTTGCCACAGCTTGCATTGATGTGCCATCCTGGATGAGCTGTACTACCTGAGCCACTTGTGTGGGTTGTAGACTCCATCTCATGCTACCACTAGAGTAAAAGCTCCACCAGCATTCAGAGTGACCAAAACTTCAGCCAGAAAGCTTAGGAACTGAGAAGTGGTCTGTGGACACCACTTCTTTTATTGATGTCTTGCTAATTGCCTATAATTTCCAACTATTGTCTAATTCATTTGCATAACAGCATGTGAAATTGATTGTCAATCAGTGTTGCTTCCTTAGTGGACAGTTTGATTTCACAGAAGTGTAACTGACTTTGAGTTGTTTAAGTGTTGCATTTATAGTTCCCTTTATTTTTTGAGCTGTGTACTTTTGTGAAGTGTCCCCATGAGATCTTTAAACTATTAAAAGTTACAAAAGCTCAGTGAAAATTCTCATATGTGTGTCACACACACTAATGGCCGGAAAGGCAGAGAGAAAGCTCAAACAAACAGACAGACAGGATTCAAACTTTGATCATCATGTGATCACGGATGATTCCTCATTGATGCAAGCTACAAAGTGAAAGCCAAAGCCTCCTGTAGGACCCTAGAAAACAAAACCAAAAAACTTCAAAAATCCAGTCCACTTCCTCCAGGGCCTGCTGCCACTGGTCTTTATGATAGTTAGGTTAGGCTTTTATATTGAATTCCTCACAGGCACATTGAGGGGAAAAAAACAGACTTGTAGAAGGAAAGGAGGGCATCTTAACCTCGCCAATGCTGTACAAGCTTGGCAGTGATATAATGGCGGGGAACAGGGGAAAGGCTATGTTTAGGCTCGAGTGAGACTCAGTGGTCATGGCCACCCTGCCATTCTACATGAGGCTCCATCAGAAAGCAAAATGCAGCTGGTTAGCGAGTAGCCATAAAAAAAAAAATTGCATCCTGCAGAATGTCAGAATGTGATGATCCTCCGCCATGCTGGGATCATATAGGGTGGTAGTGGCCTAGTGGTTAACACACTCGCCTATGAACCAGAAGACCCAGGTTCAAATCCCACTTACTACCATTGTGTCCCTGAGCAAGACACTTAAGCCTAAGTTGCTCCAGGGGGACTGTCCCTGTAATTACTGATTGTAAGTCGCTCTGGATAAGGGCGTCTGATAAATGCTGTAAATGTAAATGTAAATCTAGTGATCAGAAGCTGAACAAACAGCACTCTACAGCAACTACCCCGCCAATGTCACCAGTCTGACAAGGGCCACGCCTCAGTTGCAACCACAGACATAAGACATATTGGCCAACAACAAAGTGACAATAAAATAATTCTGTATCCACTCTGTTTATACTTGATGCTGAATAATTGCTGGAATTGAGTGTGTGTGTGTGCATGGATAGAAGAGACTCTAATTTCCTTCCCTTCCACCTTACCCCTCTCTCCTCCTCTATATCCATCATTCCCCGGCTCAGGCACCTTTTAAAACCTGCATTATGCCTCAGAGATCAATATGGACGGGCCCATCCAGAGCAGGATCCATGGGGACTACAACCAGAGCTCTTCACCGAGGGAGGCCGGAGGCGGCGCTGCCATGCCAACTCCACTCACAAGCCTCTCAGTGTACCGCCCTTGTCCCCTGATGCTGCAGCAAACAGCAACCAGCACCAATCCACTTCCATGTGAGAGCGTGGGGCTGAGTGGGTGGTTGTGTGTGTGTGTGTGTGTGTGTGTGTGTGTGTGAGTGTGTTTTATGCCAGTCATTTTCCTCTCACAGTTCAGTGATCAGCCAGAGAAAAGTCCAACCTCGGCCCGGCAATTTAGCCAACAGTCGGGCGCTCGCTCCCTCCCTGTCCATCCGAAGCCCACAAACATTCTGGCAGCCAGTGAAATCAACACTTTACTCACTGCGCTTTAGCGCTTTTTCCGACCTGCTCAGGCATTGTGTGTGGAAGGGGCTATTTAGATAAACACGTCTGCTTTTTAAAACCCATAATGTTCTCACGGGCGCAGTGAGGGCTCATGGGCCATTTCCTGCTCGGCTGTGGCAACTTTTGCGGGAGGCCAGATAGCTACGTCCGTCTCGTTTTAGGGATGTTGGCAGGCTTCATCCAATCGCCTGTAGATGGTGCGCTTCCTCATCCCCTCCAGGCAGCCGAGCATTTGAAAATTTGAAATTATATTTAAAAATATAACACTCTCTCCATGATAAGGGAAATGGGCTGCGCTCCCGCATATAAAGTCAAGCAGCCGTGTCCACGGGCAGTTTTTGACCTCCTTTCGGCTTTGCAGATTTCAGTTCAGCTTGGGCTTTCATTCACAAAACTTCTTGTCATGTTGACGCCCTGGCATGTGCACGTAATGCACCATCGTGTCTAATAATGGCACACCGAGCGAGCCGCGCGTGTGTGCTGTGATTCACTGGCCTAGTTCACTTTACCGCCTCTCAAAACCAATTTCCTGTTTAATCTTCACCTTTACAACTCAGACATAAAAATATATATATTTCAGATCTGGATATGATTCAGCAAAATACAAAGTGAGTATTGTCTCACATTTCATAAAAAAGAACGAGAAGTGCTTGGTAGTTCTACGATCTTGATCGAAGATCGTGATAAAAATTCGACTCAATCTCGGGGATCAGCTTTGGCCATTTTTTTGTCAATGACGATAATAATTAGCATATTTTTTACATTTAAATGGAGAAGCAGCACCTGCCAGACAAAAGAAAGAAAAGTGAAGTGATTGTCACATGTGATATACAGCAGCACAGCACATGATGCACACAGTGAAATTTGCCCTCTGCATTTAACCCATCACCCTGAGTGAGCAGTGGGCAGCCATGACAGGCGCCCGGGGAGCAGTGTGTTTTGCTCAGTGGCACCTCAGTGGCAACCTTCTGATTACAGGGCCGCTTCCTTAACCGCTAGGCCACCACTGCCCCATCGTGTATGGAACCATCGTGTAAGTTTCATGTAGCTTGTGCTAGATAGAGCATCCAGATAGATTTACTTAGCAAAATAAGACGAATTTCAGTGCGGGCTTTTCAACTTGATTTTTGAAAACTGATAACTGTTCAATTGAGAATCGTGGTAGAGGGAGATTGCACAATATAAAATGCAATTCACACCAGACTACAGTGTTTGCAAGATTTTTGCAGATTAGGATGTCTGGGCTAGTTCACCTCATAAAACTGCCAAAGAGCCAAATGGCTGAAAATGGGGTCGAGGAGGGCTGCAATAGCAATTGTTCTATATACTGACAAACTGTTTATTTTCTCTGTTGTCTCTTGTATCAGTCTAACAAAATACAAAAAAAATAATCAAAAAATCTAATTGTTGGATACGGGAAAGTATATTGTGATTATTTTTTTGCTGGTCTGTTTCATGATTTGTTTAGTGTTTTCATTTTTAATAATTCTTCTGGGTGGTGAATTGGTCATTTTGCATGTTATCATCAGATGAATTAAATATGAGCGCGAATATTATTTTATCATTGACAACCACTTTTATGCACATTTCAGTGTGCAAAACTTGTCAGTAGTCATATCACCTTCATGCTTTGCCGCTTTTATGACTAAATAAATGTAAATACTTTTATTTTTATTTATTTTTCATTATGCCCTAATGTAGGCTGCTATAAATATGAAGAAAAATAATTACAATATATTCAGTGAATAATGTAATCAAGACATTTCATTTTTCAGTCATGATTGGGGCGTGTAAGAACACATGCACATTCACAAAACAAAAATAGCTTATTATGTACTATATTGCGTGGTATGGTAAGTCTGTATGGAGATTGAATGCAAGAGGAGACAACTTTTTTGTCATCACATAACATCTCCAAGTCTGCATTTGTCTGTAATTTGAACACAGTACCACACAAAGATTCCACATGGATGCCAAATCATTTTGTTGGGGCCTCAAAGCTCAATTTTCCTGTGATAATGTCTGTAGATCTCATGGCAACGAACACTGTTTCAAGCATCAATGGGGCATTCTTCTTGTGCTATGCACATGCAGATGGTATATTCATATACTCCAATTACAAAAAAGCCATACTGCCTTCATTGCTGTGTAAAACCTGAATCGATTGCCTGTCTGATTCATGCTGTTTGAGGACCTGAGGGATACTGGAGGGAAAGAAATGATGGGTGTGAGTGTGCTTCTCCTATGATGGCCTGGCATCTGAGATAAAACTGAACATCGAAAAGTAGGAATAGAAAATGATGAATAGTTGGAAGGATTGGAGACTAATGTCATGATTGACAAAAATGAAATGATAACGAGGTAAAGGAATGAATAAAAAGTGTGAATGCATGGCCTTTTATGTGAAAGATTTTGGTGAGGCTTGGCTCAGAATTTTTTATGCAATGACAATATAAAAAATGTTGCATTCCACGCTGCAAACAGTGACTTTTAAACTGGAGATAATCAGCGCTCTGCGTTTCCCCGAAACAGAAATCCCATTTGCTGTTATCAGACCCTGTGTTATTGTTCCATTTGCATTTGTCTCGGTGTGTACAGTACAGAGCGGGGAAATGGAAAATATAAGATGTATAACAGGTGCGTCGATGCACAGATCTCATTACAGAGATAATTAAGCAGGTAGCATCTTGTCACACTTTGGGTACTGTAGAACAATCCGAATCCGAGGCAGAGACTTGAGTGACTTTGAGAGGCGACTGTTTTAATGAGCGTTTTTTTTTTTTTTTTTTTTTTGGTCCCACTGCTTTTCCAAGTCGTTACATTTTTCTTTTCATTACTTTTTTTCTACAAAGGAAGTGCTGTACTACCCACCAATGTGAAGAAAGATATAGGCTAGGCAAGGAACCCTGATTTTTAAACACATTTTGTTTTAACGGGACCCCGTTAAAATATTACAAACCCTCCATTTATTTTACTCTAAAGCACTTGCTCAACCAAACCCAATTATTTGCTCAGCTTGCAGTAAAAAAAACAGCACTACCTCTGGATGGAAATAACTAATTTCTTCCATTTCGTGCTAAGAACTACCATGTTGACGATTCTGTTTCTAGTTTGGAAAGTGGATTGCCTTTAGGAGACCAAAGCTTCTTGATCTCCAGATGTTAAGGTTGAGGCTCCCTAACCACCACATTTGTTCCTTCCTGCCTAGAGGAGACTGCTGTTTAGATATGGCACTGGTCTTTTAATTAAAAAAAGGGTTATATGTTGAGATCAAGGGCCCACTTCATTACCTGCTAGGCAACCACTGCCCCATGTACCATTGACACCAGATTTTAGTGTCACTGCCTGATTGTTACATATAGTATGTATGAAAAATGTATAAAATATTTTTTTTAAAGCATCTCACTGTCACTGAGAGATGCTGAACTCTGACAGGATCATCTGTCACCGGCAGATATGTTCACTGTTTTGGCATTCTGGCTTAAGATCTTAGACACATTTTAGCTGGTGTCAAATGAGAAGAGTAACACATGAAAAAGGCAACACTAATTACAGAATGGATTTTTTCATTCATTCATAAAAATTAAGTAATTTACTACAATACTGAAATGATAGCTAAAATGAATAACACTGATTATCAGATGACAGTGGAAACAGTCACATTTAAGAACATTACATTTATGTTTATATGGAGCTGCATACTATTACTAGTTACAAGGAGAGTCCCTCTTGCACACTGGTGGGGTTTGAACCTGTGCCTCTGTGCTGTTCTTGCACTAGGCTACTCTCATATTCTGTTTAAATCTGTTACTTCAAATTTGGTGCAATAAAAACCAAAAAATGTGCTATACAAGCAGATTCTTTTTACCTTTGAAATAACAGCATTCAATTTCTGAAGACCTCAGTATGATGATGCATCTCCAAAACTACTGGCCCCGTTGGGCATTCCTGGTGTGTAGAAGCACATCCAAAAGTGGTCCAAAGAAACAAATGGTGACAGGGGCTCTAAAGCTGATACAAATCAAAGCGTTGCAGTTTAACCCATCTGGTATGAAGTCTGATGCACCTGATGCGCTAATGAAATGGGTGAACCTTACAGCTTAAAGGACTTCCTGCTTCCATATTGGGGACTCCATGCCTGAGAGGATATGCTTTGGATATGCATTATGGGCAGTGGTGGCCTAGCGGGCAGTGTTGGCCTAGCGGTTAAGGAATCGGCCCCGTAATCCGGAAGGTTGCCGGTTCGAATCCCGATCGGCCAAGATGCCACTGAGGTGCCACTGTGCAAAGTACCATCCCCACACACCCGGGCGCCTGTCATGAATGTTGGGTCAAAAGCATGTTTTGTTGTGTGCACCGTGTGCTGTGCTGGGTTGTGTTGTGTTTCACAGTGACAATCATTTCACTTTCATCATTAAACTTGGGCTTTTAATGTTGTAGCAGCTTATCTCCATATAACCTAATAAAAAGTGACAGAAGCTATGAAGAAATGGAATGACAGCATGATAGTGATTGTAGCTTGGAACAGAAAGTAAACTGAAGCCAATTAAAAGATTGGTGCAGTTTGTGTACAATGTCCCCCGCTGAAAAATAAATCAAAAGTGGAGTGCAAAGAATCCATTTATTTAAGTTATACTGCCTTTTTTACAGTAGGAATATGCAGACCCTGGCAAGTTTTTTGAAGGAACATAGGAAAATGAATTCTGAAACTCTTCTGAAGTGTGAAAAAATGAAGAAAAAACATGATTACAGCACTCTTTGGAAATAAAATAAACCAAGGCATTGAGAAGCATTACAGGCGCTGACGCTTTGGCTCTGTAGCTTTGTGGATTCATAACAAGATGGACATCAATTTTGATTAAATCCAGCAAACAGACAAAAACAGAAATATATAATTAATCCTGGAAAAAGATTATTGCCCATGCTCTTTATTGTTTGACTATAGTGCTTTATGTTAGTGGGAAAATGACTTTCACAGCCTGGCACATCTTCAGTGCATTCGCGTCCACATTTGGTGGACTTCCTCCCAGACGTACTGTTCAGTGTTCCTGCCCAGTCTGCCATGGGGGTAGCGAACAGACTCCCCGACATTTTCCATGCCAAGGTAGCAGCTATGCCAAGCACAGAAGATGCTAACTGGCTTCATGGAGGTCATAATTCAAAATTATAAAATCATAAAGGGAGACAGAACCGCGTTTGCTCTCGCACGTTTCCTTTTCTTGATGAACACCCCTGTCCCAACTGCTTGAAAGCAGCCCCTGGCTAATTAATGCTTATGAGTTTTGATTTGTTTCATAAAGGAAGTCCACAACGTGAGTCCACGGGGAATACCAATAGAATTTCTCCCCCCTGTAAACGGCGGGCCGAGGAGAGCGAGCTTAATTATCCTGCACCAACGTACGAGCTCGGCAGTCAGCAGGCCAGGTCGGATTGACGGCCGAGGAGGAGGGAAGAGAAAGGACCGCTGCTGACAGTGTATCCTTGAAGGATGGAGGACTCCAGACCTCGGTAATGATCGGCCGCATCCATCTCTTTTGTAATCTCCAGCATCAGCCTGTGGAGTTCACTTCCAAACCTCCGACTGTGTGACGCTGAGTTCCAGCAACTAGCAAAAAAAAAACTTCACTTCAGAAAGATTGCCTTGCTGTTATTTTTTTCAGTTTTGAGAGGATATGGAACAAAATTCATGTGGACCACATACAGTTTCTACTTCATGTAAAGGGTTTTCAGATAGACCACCTATTGTTGTTTCTGCCAATTATGTTTTACTGGCGTAGAAACTACGAAAAAAAAAAAAATACAATAAAATGCATAAATAAGTGAAAAAAAAAAACAGCAGCAAGACTATAAAGATTTTTTTCCCCAGTAAAAGTGGAATTTTTGTGCTTGGAAAATAACTGTCCTGGATCAATTGAGAGTGCAATAATACCTCAGTACGCAATGCGTAAAGGAAATGAAAATCAATATACTACATAAATACAGTGGGCAGGGATGCTCTTATTTCTTAATTCTGTAATGTCTTTACCAATTGGAACTTCAAACTTCTTCTGGAAGACTTTGTGACCACTTTGAAGGCACGTCTTTGACATTTTTTAATATAATACAATATGCAAATAAAACTCATAACTTCTAGAAACTTTGGCACTGTTGTTCACTGTCGGGAACAGAAGTGCCTTGAAATAAATAGCAGCTAATGAGCTCGAGAAACAACACTGTCATAATCCGGCCCGGCAGGGGTTACTCCTGGTCCGGAGTTTCATGTTGGTCAAGTGTAATGTTCTCTGGTTGTGTTCACCTCTTGTATAATTATATAATTTTATAAAGCTGCCCTGTTGTGTCTGTTTGCCATTGGATCATTGTCTGGTGGTGTTCCCTTGTCCTGTCTATTATGTATTAAAGTTCTGTCTCGTGACGTCGTGATATGCATCCTCCTTCCTTGCCATGTCCATCGTGACAAAAACCTATTCTGAAATGCTTAAATAATCCTAATTAAAATCTAGTTAGAGATTATTAGAATCAATTAGAATCTATTGCATTTCATACTGATCATCCATGATCATAAATGTATAGTTTCTTGACCAATTTTGTGGTGTTTATGGCACATTTTGTGACACGCTTGGGGCTGCGGCATGCAGCTGTTTATGCTCAGATATGGGAAAAATTTGCAAACACAGAAAGAACACCATATGCTTTTGGAGAAAAAATCTGCTTTGCACCGTCGTTTTCCCATCTTTTCTAACCAATCTACACCTCTGAACAAACGTGTCACCTGTGCCTGGAAAAAAGTGCCATCGAAGCCACTCATCAGAATCAAAGAAGCTTTTCTGATTATTAACCTCCGCTGCCTCAAATGCAAAATATCACCCCACTAACCCCAGCTCCCCCAAGACAAAAAAATAAAATAGTAATCCCTTTTATCTCTTTCCAAACAGAATGCGAAGAAAAGATTCTGCTGTTACCTGCATGAATATGAGAAACAAGGCTCCATTGTACAGAAGCTTATCTATGAAAAAGTGTGATCCTGGTGACCTTTTCCTCTTGGCTAATTTCACAGAATGGCATGACCTTTCAGTAGCCCCTGTTTAAAATTTCAAAACAGTATTGTTGTTCGTCATCTCTGCCTACAGTTATCAAATGATGGGAGCATTAATTATTCCAAAAAAAAATCAATTTTGTTGCCGTTTCTTTTACTTGATCGAGAAAGCATGAAAATTCCCTTCCAGCGATGCATTTTTAATTGACACCCCAACAATGAGACACGCGTTCGCTTTCATCTTATCACCTCCTGGTGACTGGGCTCAGACCACAGCTCCAGCCTTTTAAATAATGTAAATGTTTAGCCACTTTGCACTTGGTTTCCCTCTCCCTTTTTTCCCCCCAACTTTAGCATGTTGATGAGGACATAAAGTGTTTCAATTTGAAAAGGTTTTTTCCATATTAAACATTTCATACACACACTTCCTTAACCCACCCACCCCCCACACACACCAAGACCAAACCTAATAAAGCAGCTGTCAGTCTCTAATCCTTTGCACTTGTTATAAATGGTGCAAGGGAATGAGGAATAAAAAAAGACACAACCAGAGGGGGGGGTTGGGTGGGACATGTGAATTCTATTAAGATGTATGGGAAGACAGTTGCCAAAGCCATTTAATCTTGCTCACGTTGGGCTTAATCCCGAGGAGGCTGATTTATGCCTGTAGGTATTGCGAAGCAGGAGCCATGAGCCATTTAGCGAGGTACCTGAGGAAGGGTCTGAGATGAAGAGACAGCGCGCATTCATTTCGACCCTCGAGTGGAAATAAAATGAGAAGGCAAATGGGAAAAAAAAAGCCCCGCCACTATAACATGAGTCAATTCTCACTTTGAATGCTACGCTTTGGCAGTCGCTGTGAAATGTGGGCCACGATTGGGAAGTGGTGGTGGGGGAGGGCTCCTATATTTAGACGTTGAAGCGCTTTGGCGTCCCTGCTCTTCGTTGCAGGTGCATTTTTCTTATCTTTTGTCACCTGCTATCATAGCCAATCACGGCTGTGTATAAAGGTTAGGCGGAAACCAAATATAGATCTTCAGAAGAATGAACACCCTGGACCGCTTCGACATCGCCGCATGTATCACAAGTGGGCGTCCTATAAATTACAGGCAAACAGGTAGCAGACAACGTTCTCATGTAGATTTATCAGCGGTTTCTCCCAACCTTTGGCAGCAGATGCGATGAATCATGTGCCATCGATGAATCATTTCGCCTTCAGAAAAGAGGAAATGTCCAGATAAGAATGACGATGACGCCGACAGAGCCCTTAACCACAGCGAGCTCAGATGCTTTGGTACTGATGACAGTAAAGAATTGATTTGATGCTTGGGAGCCTGGCAGATCCTCCTGCCTCAAGAGAATCTAATCCGTCAGGAATTTGCATACCTCTTCCAACCCCTGATTCTGCAAACATCACAGAACTTTTATTTAGGATGGTGTGGCTTGAAATGTTGATGCCATCACTCTCAGTCAGTCTGTGAAGAGAAATAAAGGATGCTTTTGCTGACTCTAGGTTCTTCTTAGCAGTGATTGTAGAAAAGCACAGACACTTCTTTGTTGCCATAGATCTATAGAATGACATTATTTACAATACTTGCCATTTTGTCTTCTGACTTGATAATGCCCCTTTTGCAGGATTTTTTTTTTAATTGGCCTCAGACCACCTAGGTCATGAGTACAGACTTTGGCTTTGTGCGTGGTGTTTTGCATGCTCTCCTTGTGTTGGTGTGGGTTACCTTGCGGTTCTATGGTTTCTTCCCTGTGCCCAATGGCATGGTGCATCCACTGAATGGATTGCTGGCTGTAATTGGGCCATATGTGTGAGGGTGTGTGGGACCCTAGGCAAGTCCCCTACCCTGCACCAAATGCCATGGGATGGGCTCTGAAAGCCGCGAGCCAGTTCATAGATTCAGTGAGTAAATGAGTAAGAGAGTTTTAAATTTGGCCCATGGCATCAGTTCCCTTTTTCAAGCATTTAATGCCCAACAAGTGTATTTTAAATTCTGCTCATGTACCTGCCCTTTCTTCAACTTTCCATGTCATCACAGCAACTATTACAGTTAAGGCTGCAATTCCAGTGTCCAATGATCTCTAACCTGCTTTTATTGCTGATAGACAGGTAATAATAAATTAATTGAATGTATAGTAAAGTGGAAAAGCAAAATTAAAGCTATAGGGCACGAAGTAGGCTCCAGGGATTCTCATTGAAGGTAAGGCTATTTTGTTACCCAATGACACAGATCTTTAAAAAATATAGATCCAGCATTGGACTTTGTTCCACTTGCATAATCTTTCTAGTCCACAGAGTTCTTGAGAAGCCCAGCTACATGACCTTCGGTAATAAGGTCACTGACACAGGATGGCAATTGGGTAACATAATGCTATGACACACATTTGTGATAATAGATATAGTGTATATAGTGTTTATAAGTGTATATAGTATACTGTTGTATGTACGCTTGCATGCCATTGGTCTCCCGTTACAGGAATTTTGTATTTATTATATCCATTCATTTTATTTGAATTCTCCGAATAGGTAATATTAAAAAAAAAATAGTTGTACTGCACACCATGCAGTAAAATGCTATCATAACATCTAAAATTCAGAAGTAATTTTTTAAATAAAACATTAAATAACAATTATAAAACAGAACATTTTAACATATAAATGCATTCTGCTGCCTGTCAAAAAAATGAAAACATGGGGTGAACAGATGGCAGAATTGTTTCTGGCACACACAGCTCGCTGTCACCTCCTGCAACATAGATTAGTCACAAGTCTGCTGGAGTAAGGTGTTAAAAAAAAGGACACAGGAAATAAAATCTTTACATTTGATCTTAGTGTTTTGCTGCCTGCGAGAGTCTTACAAGTAACCATGAAAAAGGAAACAGAGGAGCGTGCTGTACTCTCATGTGTCCACAAAGAGAAAATACCTTGAAAGCAATGGAAACATTAATTAACATTTCCAGAACGGCTTTGCATCAAAATCTACCGAAAGTAAAAGAAAAACAGGAATCTTACCCTGTTTTCATTTTTTTTTCCTTTCTTGTTTTAACCAGGTTTTGACTGATGTAAATCGATGTGAAGAAACTGTTTTGAAAAAAATTGAGTTTGACAGTCACTAATGAGATCTTGGCTCATGACACCCCGCCTCGTGATTCTTGTGCTGCAGACGTCAAAGAGATTTACTGCACCTTCATGAAAGTTAGAGTGGGTGCTGTAGAGTTGCAGTGCCTTGATACCTCATGCATGTCAGTAGTGACACAAGTCAGGGAAACTGTGTCCTCTCACATCATACAGTGACGTGTACGTTGAGGAGTAAACCTGTTAAACAGCCTCCACTGGCTTTGAGCTTGTGAAGGGAAAGGTCCGAGCATGGGAAATGCATGGGATTAAACTGTCACTCGGAGCAACGGGCCGTGATTCTGAAATCCAATTAAACTGGTGTCAGAACGGCCCCAAATAATTCCCGCCAAATTACGCCCTGTCCGGGTTTTCGGTCTCTAAAAATCCTGCATCCACTGTTTGATCCTCCCTCCACACCCGTATGTGTGGTGAGACCTCCCTGTCTCACCCAAAGAGCCCATCTAGTTCTCCTTCGCGGTGAGTAAAACACGTCGTTGCTTTCTTTTCATTGCAAAAATGCGCACCTTAGAGAGAACTTCTTGTAGTTGCTTTATAGCTGCTGCAGAACACTGTTGTATGTATGATGCATTTGGGGTTATAGGTCAGTTCGGAAGCTGGGCTAATACACAAGGCTGCCAACTCTCACACAAGGAGCGTGAGATGCATGCAACTGTCTTTATCCGGCTGATCTAAGCTCTCCATACATTTTATAAGCGCTTTATTTAACGAAAAGCAGGAGCAGGCATATTAAGCTTTGTGTATTAGCCGGTTGTCGAGGTTGTGCGCTTGATCCAATATGTTGGAAGACTGACGACGTGGCTGCCGTGGGTGTGGCTTCGCTGACAGTTCCCTGGGGGAATGGGGGAAGGAAGCCCCGAACTCGGAACAAAGCCTACTTGAATGAGTCCGGGCAACGAATCACCCTTGAAATTCTCTAGCTTTTTGTGGACGTACTATTCAAATGATGTTCTAATGCAGTTTCTCGATTCAGAACATCTGCTTGTTGTTTAAGCACAGCATTTGTTCATTGCTCTAAATGTTCTGCTAACTTCTGTTCTGTGGTGTGAAAATGCCTTGGATGACGAATGGATGTCCGAAGAATGGTCGAACTTGTCATTTTTGACAAATTAATGCAGTTATTGAAAACGTCAAACAAGGAGGGCAGCATGCCATAGGCACATAGGCAGTCATGTATAGAGAAATGTCTAGTGTACCCCCATCACCCAAGACTGCACCTGTACCGTCGCCGCTCACTGTTCCCAACATTGGCCATATTCCTTTCCACATGAATATGCAGAGAAGAGAAATTCACTCTGGAACCCATTGAAAAAAATAACGGCGCTTCAGTGTGGACACAAGGCCAAATGGGATAGAAGTTTTCCCATTTTAGAGAAAAATGTTGTCATGTGGACGTGGCCTTAGGGTCATCGTGTAGACACGAGCCCAAGTCCTCTGCTGTACCCACGGCTTGAAGCATTTCAAAACAATGGGCATTGTGCACTGACTCAAACCCGGCCCTACCTCACCCCAGCAGCTCATTTATTTCTCACTTTGAAACGCTCTGATGGGAGGGAAGTCATACGCCAACAGCCCCCCGCCCCACCCCAGCCCGACAGAAAGACACTGGTCGCAACATGATTGATGGCTTGTAATCGTCACTGTGCCTGGTGGAAAGGTCAGCAGGGCCTGGGTGAAATGCCAGAAGGCTTGCTAACCGCAACCATCCATCTTACACCAGCAAGACTCGGGGGCTTATGGGAAAAGTGAGGAGGGCTTTGTTTGGAATAGCAGCCTCCCCGGTATGGAGAGCCTGAGCCGTGTAGCCATTGTTGCATGCGGTTTGTTAGCATTTTTATGAAAGACACCCAGCTCCCTCAGGAGAGCGCTGCGGGTTTAAGCCTGCGGGTTTAAGATCACCTGCCTTTTTTTTTTCTGATTTAGTACAATATGAGTCTTGACATTTCTGCAAATAAGGACAATTTGTGAGTGTGCTACAAAGGAATAGAACTTGCTCTCTTTTTAAGCTTCTCAAATCAGCTTCTGCTAATCTGTCATTGCGCGTGATGATAGGATTTGTGGTTTTATTTTTCAAGCAGAGTGATTGCAACATGGCAATTAGATTTTGGCAAAAAGCTCCCTAATGGGAGAAACTCCTTTAGTCAGTTTTCCAAATACTCTTTCAGGACTGGTTAACATTGCTAACTATGCACAAACACAATTAAAGCAGGTTTGGAAGAGCCTATTTTCATGTGCGCAAATGTAGTAAAATGAAACACACAGAAAATACCCACACTCTTCATTGCAGAAGGCAACTCTTTGTAGGTTGTACAACTTTGTAGACGTTTTCAAACTATCAGGCTGTCAGCCATATTTCCAATCATTATTCAAATCCGAACAGAAACCTTTAACAAAGTCATTTCATTTTTGTGAAATCTGTTCTCATTAGCATGCTGTTTTGTTCATTATAATTTGTTTTTCATCTGCAGATTGTTACTCAAGAAAAAGCAGCGTGCAAATTGATAGATCTTCTGATATGTGGTCTGAGATATGAGAACCTGATTCACAGCATTATGATGGTGCCTGACACCATAATTAGTGTTCTTGCTAACCCACCCTTGGTAAGCTGCCAGTGAGTAAGGCTAATTAAGATGTTTTAACTGCATTTACCTAATTGAATTGCATTTACTCAATTAAAATGTATCAAAAAAAATGTTCAAAATGATTTTAAGAAAATGTGTATTTTATATTTTATGTTTTGTCTGTGGAGACCTGCCTTGCCCTTTACACCGAGTTTACCTGTGGACAACAGATTACAGGAGCACTGTAAAAAAAAAAAAAAAGTGAAGTGACTGTCACATGTGATACACAGCAGCACAGCACACAGTGCACACAGTGAAATTTGTCCTCTGCATTTAACCCATCACCCTGAGTGAGCAGTGGGCAGCCATGACCGGCGCCCGGGGAGCAGTGTGTGGGGACGGTGCTTTGCTCAGTGGCACCTCAGTGGCACCTTGGCGGATCGGGATTCGAACCGGCAACCTTCTGATTACGGGGCCGCTTCCTTAACTGCTAGGCCACCACTGCCCCAGGTGACAGGAAGTGCACATCAGTGTCACCTAAAGAACTGGCAGCTGGTCTGTAGCATTAGCTAAATTGGCTGCGGCCCTGCGGTCTGATGTATGCTTTAAAAAGCTGTCACGGGCTGCCTGGCGGCGCCCGCCGCGGTGTAAATGTTATCAGCGGTTCTCTTGCCGTTATTCTGATGGTTCTGTGGCATTAAGTGGCCTCAGCACTGGATAGTGGCAGTTCTCCGGGCCAGATTTGGTCTCACCCGGGGCCGCACCTATTCGTGCGCACGTGGCCCACACATTCAATTATTTTTTTTCTTGGGGGGGGGGGGGCTGACGCGCGTCGGCTGCTGCTGTTGTCTTTGTGTGTCCCGACCTCGGCACTGAGCATGACGACCTCCGGCTTGTGATCTGAGATGGCTGGCCAGCGCACAGCGGCCAATTAAAACTCGGGGAAAGGGCCCTGCTGCTCGGGTTGATTGGGTGGATGCTTCCCCTGAGCGCGGTTACAGCAGGAGCCAGGCGCAGTCTGGTAACCCGGCGCCTTTGATCTCTGACTTCCTGTCAGATAAATCATTTTTCCACTGGTGCTCTTGAACTAAGTTTGCGGGAACTGTTTACTCTGGGGTGCTTGACGTTACAGTGTAATTCAGTGTGAAGAGGTCTGCGTGGCCGTGCATAATGTGCAGCGCGGCGTCTGGGGGCAAAAGCACCATTCAGATGCCGCACCTGTCACGACACCACGGAAGAGGAGCAGGACCCAGGCGCAGGTGATGTACCAAAAAAACGTGACGAACCAACATAAAGGAATCTAGTGGAAGTGGAAACGGGAAAAGGCATGGAGGACACTCCACACACGACCACCATCATGACACAACGCTCAAGACCTCTGAGTTACACCAAACCCTGAGTTTTTAAAACCGCTACCATTAAAAACGCCGGCCCACCAACCAGAAACCCACAATCATGCACCCTCACAGCTCGTACACACTGTGACCATAACAAGACAACACGCAACAGTGACAGAACTATAAACTCATGCCAGACACCGTGGTTGATCACAACAGCTAATAACTAATGACTTTTTGTCATATATTTGCCTGTAAAAAACAAAAGCTTTTAATTTCTAATGACATTTTCAAACACTCAATATTACCATTTGTGATAATTAGAATGAAATAGATGGAGAGACAGATCATCATCTGTAGACATGACCTCAGCGGGGTGAAGGAAAGCGAACGCCTCACCAATTTGTCTAAGCTTAACAGGTCCACATACAGAGACATTGCGTAATTGATGTGCCTTTTTATTAGGTTGAATCCACTGTTGCTTGGCAAGGGAATGGCCCCATCAATTTGAATTAGGGCTGCCTCCTAGTAGGTAAACGGGAATCCCCCCTTCCTAAATTAAATTGTGGACTAGTGGAGCTTATCTAATAAATGGTTTAATATACTAAATGATACCAAACATGGATCCTCTAATTTAGGGTTTCTGTTTGATCACCGGGCTAATGGTTGGTAAAATAAAAATAGAAAAAAGAAAAGGTATTCTTACTTTTTCTGGTTTGATTATGTTCTGACATTGAACCTATTTCACTTGTGAATGGCCGCCTAACAGTGCTGAAGTACTGCAAAACACACCGGAACTATGTAACTGGTACGGGACTGGAACCATTGATTTTCAGTGCAATACCAGTTGCTGCAAGTGCCTGAGAAGGGGGTTGGGCAGTAGATACACTCTTCCTTGCTGACAGATTAAACATATTTGGGTGCAGTTCTGGTTATTATGTAAGCATGTACATATTTCGGACAGAAAAGTCCACATAATATGTAAATTCTATATTTAACCCCTTTAATGAGAATCAAAATACATTAACTCACTCAATTTTTCTTTTTGATAAATGCACTTAATTTTAGCAAGTTCTTACTACAATCTTCCACAATATCTAAAAAAAAACACCAAAAAATGGACTAGGCTAAAGTGTACATAATCATACATATTAATGCAGTGAGACTGTGTGTCAGTTACTGTGTGTAAGTAGTCTTTCACCCTATTAGTATGCAGTTAATCACCAAAAAAAAAATTTTTTTAGAGGAATTTACATCACTTTATTTATTTCAGCTGACATGTCTGATATGGGCGTTAGTAGCCTGGTGGGTAACACACTCGCCTATGAACCAGAAGACCCAGGTTCAAACCCCACTTACTACCATTGTGTCCCTGAGCAAGACACTTAACCCTAAGTTGCTCCAGGAGAACTGTCCCTGTAACTACTGAATGAAAGTTGCTCTGGATAAGGGCGTCTGATAAATGCTGTAAATGTAAATGTAATGCCTTTCTTGTTCTTTAGAGCTTATCCTATTTGTCCCAGGCTATGTTCCTCACAATGTTTGTCTGACAAACAAAACATTTAGAAACATCTCTGATAGAACATAAGCTCTGTAGATTTGCCTTTAACTGTCAAAGAGCTATGACTAGCTTAGCCAAACCAGACTGGGAACTGTAGTAGAATTTTTCAGAAATCAAAAATAGAAGAGAAGTGTTTTTTTTTTTTTATTATTTAACATTTATATTACTACCATTCTTAGCTCAGTATATACGGTATCGTTAGCAAGATGGAACACCTTCATTGAACAGTCTGACAATAATTTTGATAAATTTCTGGTACTTAAGCATTGCACTATTTCTCTGAGAACTATTAATCCCATTTGTCAATATAAAATAGAAAAAAAATGTGAAAAAATATACATGGTAAGAGATACAGATCCCAAATACAGCTAGTTATTTTTTTTCTGCTCTTGCAATGTAAACTGCTAATATATATGCTGTTTCTGCAAGGGTTTTATATCAACTCTCAATTAAACTGCATCAAGATTTATTTTCTTATAAATTCCAGAATTCTTTTTCTTTTTGTCTTTTTTTTTTGTTGTTGTTTTGTTCCTGGCAAATATCAGAAACATCAATGCATACTGATGCATTCCTTCTCTCCCAAGGGGGAAGACATGGGGGGGGGATTTCTCTCAAAATATTTGCTTGAAAAAGGAGTTAAAATGCAAAAATATTCCACCCCTGAGACCTTACATCTGAACTGCGATTGACATTTGGGCTGTCGACATGACTTGCTAGTTTACGTTCGAAGCAGTTCACACTGACTGGCATGGCAACAGGGAGGGAGAGGTTACTGGGCTATTTCACTGTAATTGTTGTCATGAATTTAACATTTAATTAAGCATACGGATGAGCCTTTTAAACCTGACGAGCTCAGAGTGGTGGTAAGGTTAGATCCAAAAAGAAATGTGCATAAATTTGAATTATTAACATGCAACCTAATTTAGTTTTCATCCATTTTTCTTTTCAAATGCCTGAGAGTCATGAACAGTATGATCTACAGAAGTATTTTGGTTTTAGCCATCTGAAGTATTTCCTATGCCTTTTTTCACTTGATCGCTGCAGGAATTGCCAGGGATGGAGGTAAACTAGGGTGACCAGACATCCTTTTTCTTCAGACGTCTTTCTTTTTAAGAGGCGTCCGGCCGGAATAACGCTGGATCAGCGTCGTCCTCTCTGATGCTGCCTCATGAATGAACAGCCGGGTGTGAGGGTGTGATGGCAAACTTATCCCTCTGGATAATGACAATTCACGTATGACTTCTCATTCGAAGGAAAAATAAAGAAACTAAGCACACTTTTACTGGAAGCCTGCCATACTGTCACACATCAATGCTCAGTGCACATATATTGGCATATAATACATTACCGAAATCTGAGCTGCACTGGGCAAATGATGTGCCTGAGGGGTGAACATGTGACCAAGGAGATCTCTTGATCTCCTGCAATTCATAAGCGTAGTCTTGATAGGGACCCAATTCCTTTTTTTTTTTTTGTCATGCATTTGTGACGCAAACGCAGTGACTCCTCCCTTAGGCTGATTGGGAAACGCAAAAACCAAACTGAAAAAAAAAGTGTTCTGTCACATTCGACCACAGTGTTACGCTAACTGTGACTGGTCTAGACAGTTTGTCCTGCCTCTGATAATCACAGCCCAATCAGCCTCAAGCCAAGCTCCTTGGAGCACAGATTTCCGTCTGGCTGAGAACCGGCAAGATCCCTCCGATAGACTCTCGCGTCATTCTTTTTTTTAACTGCATGCAATCTGTGTTGGTTCTGGGATGACTGGCATTACCATGCTTTCGTGACCTGTAAGTGAAAGTGAAGTGATTGTCACATGTGATGCACAGCACACGGTGCACACAAGGAAATTTGTCCTCTGCATTTAACCCATCACCCTGAGTGAGCAGTGGGCAGCGGAAAACTGACAGATAACTGACCTTGACCAAAAAGCCACAAAAAGTTGGACAAAATTTTGTCACTAGCAAGTGTTTAGGCAGCAATGTTGCGATATGAAGTTCATTTTTATCCCACATCACAGTATGCCACCAAAAAGCCACCAGCTTTATCAACTGACACCACTGGAAGTAAGCTCACCGAAGAATACATAGGCACAAACATGTTATCACCCTCCTGCAAACACGGCCAACATCCTGGTGTCCCCTCTGGGACAGGAAATGGAGCCGCATTGCTTCCTCCTCTACTCTGATATTTCAAACAGCTCTCTGGGTGCTGCAAGCACAGGAGAGAGCCTTAAGCCGACAAGAGCTGCAGAAGATTCAATCTCGGCAAACGGGGTCAGAACCGTGCGGCACAAATTGCCTAAATAAATAAATAACGGCCAACCAGATCTCCATAAAGGGATTTAGCCTTCTCCGACAGCCGCAGCGAAAAATCAATCGTCCGTATTGATGTCAAGTCCAATGCATGAACCTCTGTGCAACTGTTCAATAGTGAGGTCGATGCTTTAACTGATAATCGTTACGACTCCCATTGTCCCCTGGAAGCCGTCCCCATCATTTCTCCTACGCCACGGCCTGAGCGGACAGGGAAGCACGATGCCGGTGCCGTGCGTGTGAATCGCACCGTTGGCCTGTGGCGCCCCCTCTGTAGGCCGAATCTGGTACTGCGCGCATGGAACCCTGCCACCGCAGCTCTGGAGGGAGACGACTCCCGAACAAGCAACTTCCTTATTTATCTCTGTTTTCTCTAAGCTGTCCCGCCCTTGCATCAGGCACCGGTTAAACGTCCGGGGCGTAAATTAACTTGTCATTTGCAAACAGAAGATGACAGGACGAGTGCTGCGAGACACTGAGACCCCTGACAGCAACCAATCAAACAGAAACCCTTCTGTTTAATCCCCTTCACAGAGGAGACATCTTCCATCGAGCAGCTTACAAACGTCCACAATGGATTAAGTAAGAGAAGAAGCCGCTGTTCATTTTGCCAGCGGCAGGAGGGGCTCCCCCCATCCCAGTCAGATTGAGATGTCAGCCTTTTGTCAGGACACACTGCGGCCGGATTAAGATGCGAAAGAGTGAGGAACAATGCACTCCTCATGCCGGCCCGGCCTCCCTGCCCGCCCCTCCAGAGCTTTCGACCCGGTACGGGTCGGGGGACGCGGAGAAATAGCGCGGGGGTGCGCCCTGTGCTCGCCCAGGCTGACATCCAAGCCTGTCGGCATGGGGTCTATCTCTCAAACAGCAGACGCGGGCGGGAGATTTTGTTTTGCCTCACAGTTGTGTTCTTTCCTTTCAACGGGGTGCTTGATTCGTTCCAGGAAAGAAGTGTCTTAAAAACCGGCGAACCCTCGATACACACACACACACACACACACACCCTCCTCTCCTGCGGTGCAACTCTTTTGTATTTCTTTTATGTTCATATGCTGCCATATGGGCAAGCCCCCAAAACTCCAGGGGTTCACGTGTTTATGAACTCCTGGAATAACAGGCACAGAGCTGAGGGTTCGGAGAGGGAGGCACCCCTCCGGATAAACTCTGCCTCGGCAATGCATCTCCTGTATCTCTCTCCCCCTCTCTCTCTCACATGACACATGACTGTAACTTCCACCCTCTTGCGTGCACTAGACACCTCGTCGGTGACAGTAATCGGCGGAGCGACCCCCGCCTTGATTTCTCCCCACGGAGAGGGAAAGTTATCAGCGCCCCTCTCCCCAGCCTGCGCGCGGGAGATAAGGGACGGGACCAGCATGCAAACGGACGCCCGTCCCTCCATCAGACCTCCAGGGGCTCCCGGTGGCATCCTGACGCGCGACCTTACCCAGGCTCTGAAGGGTGGTTCCGCTCCCGCTGCCGCCACGCCCGTATCCCACCAGCTTGTAAGTGTTGTCAGCGCGCTTGTCGAGTGATGGAATGTCGCCAGCTTCCGCCCCCGTCCTGCCCTCTCACTTGCCACTTCTCGGAGGCGAGCCGGGCAGTCGAGGAAGAACTAATCCAGACATTGTCCCAACACCCCCTGAGCAGACCAGTGGTGGGAGGGGGAGAGTGGGAGTGCGATTCCTCTTCAGTAAGCTGCTCCTGTCATGCCTCCATGCTCCATCAAAACAAGGACAGAGGAGAAGAAAAAAAAAAAGGATTTCTGTCCCAGGCACCTACAAGAACGGCTTTTTTTTTAAAATAAAAATCGAGTTAATCTGAAGCCTTTGAGGAGAGAAGTCAAAAGGTGCGTTTCCAGTCCTCCTGACCGAGGCGCCTTGACATCCACTCAGGGCACTGAGCAACGTTGCTCCTCTCCCGCCCGGAAAGAACACACACCTGCCTCTGGGGAACTGTGACATCCGCTCCCCGGCGCTAGGATGCGAGTGGCCGCGCTCCGGCCATCGCTCAACGTCAGCAGCCCCCCACGCGACAAGCCCCCTTCAGTGGGAAGAAGAGGGGAGAGAGAGAGAGAGAGAGAGAGAGAGAGAGAGAGAGCGAGCTGCTCCAAGTCTTTCAGGAACGCATCTCTTTTCTTTTCGAGCGGCGCTGTCCGGACCAGTCCCCCTGGCCACACCTCCCGCCCTCTGATTGGCTGAGCTGGCAGCAGGGGGGAGGGGCTGGAGAGGAGAGGAGAGGGAGGGCTGGCAGGAGGATAGACCAGGGCTCTGTGTACCCTGAAGGGACAGGCTGGCTAATGAAAGCGCAAAATGCTCCTCTCCCGGCGCTTTAGCCAAAGTTGTCTGCAAATGTGTTGTGACTCCTGGCAGCCTGGATTGGTACTGACAAAGTCTCCGGCCTCTCCGGGGCGATGCATCTGCCCCCCCCCCCTGGTGTAAAAATCCCCCCCCCCAAAAAAGTCCATTCTCATCTGCCAGGAGTCTCCGCTTCACACTCAGACGGATCCTTGAAGGTCGCAGGGGAGCAGGTTATGGGCGGGGACGAAAGCTGTGATCTTGGTGGAAACATTGCATAGTTATTCAAATCGTGGCACGGATGACGGAATAATCTTCTCCCTCCTTCCCCCTTCAACACAAAAGAAAGGCAAAATTTTGACATATGTCATCTGTGAGGGGAAGCTTTTACTCTCAACAAATGAGGGATTAAAGCACAGATCAGAGGACACATTTGGTCTTTCTGATCAGACCAAGTGAGACGTTTGACAGCGTACATGTTCCAAGAGTCACTTTTTTTCTTCTTCTTCTTCGTTTCTGGTCTCAGAAGCGCGGATGACTTAAAGAACACCCACAAGCTACCTGTATTTTTAGCTCCGCAGGCTTCACTCATAAGTTGGATGGTGCGAGGCGATTTGTCGCCATACACAAAATAATTATGACAGCCGAGGTAGCGCGCACGAGACAGATGTGGGAATAGAAAACGTGGCCCCCCTCTCCCATGTCTGGCATGCCGGGTGGAGAACGACACCCCCCCTGTCTCAAGTTGATATAAATTAGAGCTTCAAGCCAGACGTCTACATTTGCATTGCGAAAAAAAAAATAAAATAAAATAAAACCTGGCGTGCGAGCATAAAAAAGTTTTGTCTCCATATCTCTCTCTCGCTCTTGAATGCCCTCGGCATGCTCAGACATGTAGACATTAAATTAAACAAGCGAAAGTGTGGTTACTGCGCATCTTCTCACTCTGGCCATTTTTTAATTATGGATATCTTCCCAGTGTTCGAGCCTTTGTGGTGTAAAAAAAAAAAAAGCACGATTAAACGGAATCAATTGCCATTCATTGTGTGCATTGTCTGGGAGCTGTGCTGTTTTTTTTTTGTGTGTGTTTTTTTTAATCATCAGCAGTTCTTTGTAAAACAATTTTTGGTGACGGAAAACCCACGGCATTATCGCCGGCTCCTGTGGCAACTGTGTGGTGCATTGATCTTTTATCTTATTATTTTTTTTATTCCTCCCTGCATGGCCGCTGTGGCTTCATTAATCTCACAGGCAGTGCAATTGCTCAATAAATGCGATATTCAGGGGGCAGTGAACACAATTGGGAGCACAAATGCAACGTTATCATCATTTACATTAGGATTGGGACATTATCTACCAGGAATAGATATCTTAGTTCAGGTACTTCCTCCTCGGGGACAGGGGACGAGTGTTTAATGGCCCAGGTTGTTCTCCACTCCTTCCTTGTTTGCCACCTCAATGTCAGCAGTCAAAGGCAAAGACAATTAAAGGTGTATAAATATGTAAATAAGTGAGGAACACCTCACCGGGAATCGGGTAATGACATTTTCGGCCCTCGTTTGGCTAATCCCCAAGTCACCCCAGAATTAGAAACCTTAATGACAACCAATAAGCCACAGATGGTCGAACTCCAGGGTACACAAGTCTGCTGTGCCGCTCCTGCTCCTGGTGGTGACACTTTGCCGTGCCAACAATACATTACCCGGCCAGATGCTGCTGGCTCAAGGGGGTGATCGTGCTCCCAAGAAGAAGGTCAAGCTTAGGTGGCTGTTTTTCGAGCGGGATCATGCCACCCGGTGGTTTATGCGAGAGGGTAGCCAGGTGACAACGGCGATTCATCTCGGGGAGCTGCTCGACAGATGAGTCCCGCTGCAATTCGTCTTGTGAAGTCAACACATGAAACGCTCGCAGGGCACAATCTCTTGAGGAGGATTTGGCAGGACTTCATGCTCATTCTGGACACCGGGCCTCCGTCTGTTGTTTTTTTTTTCCCCTCTCATCAGTGGTCAGACCTAAAAGAAATTATTCTTGCTGTCCAGTACAACATGACATATGGCATCTCTGGAATCTCACACACATACACAACAAGGCTCTGTGGTGGTTATGGAGACTAAGATGAAGCCATTTTGAAGAATCCAATGCAAGAAACCTGTTTAGAATTTTTTGGTCGCAGGAGAGAGACTGAAGTATGTTTGATGAATCCGGTTTTTCCAGAGTTGCCTCTTTTTACCTTCATGACCACTTTGTTCACTATTGTCATCATCAAAAGCCACCTCATGGCTTTTGGGGAATTTAAACGATGGACACCGTGTGGAGGGAAAAAGGAAGACAGTTTAATGTAGTGCAGGAAAGTCAAAGGGGTTTAACAGTCGTCCACGCCTTGCGCTGAAAAAAGGGGTCCCCTCTGGGTGTGCAGAACAGCTTGACACTGCTCCCTGCTTGCCACGCCTTGCACGCGGTGATGAGAACTGTCCAGCTCTACTGCAGACAGGCCGTTCAGGACACGCACGCTCACGTATGTGTTTGGCTTGGTGTGCGTCTCATAAATATCGTATCAATGCTGCACGACTCCCTAAACCCAAACAGCAAGGATATATTGAACCATAAAATGCAATACAACAAAATACAAAAAAAAAGCCCATTAGAGTGTTCTGCCATCATCATCTGCCATCATGTTCTATTTGCACATGCTGGAAGAACATGCTGATGATGAGCTCGTGTCATAACCTATGATTCAGACATGATCTTGTGTAGAAGGCATTACCATCATGCAAATTTGGTTGTCAGCTGGTGCCCCCGTGGATGATAAGCCACCCATACATAATTACGGGTTCAAAGTGTTTCAAATACAAAATGGTGGACAACGTGTGATGCAGTGCTGTATTGGTGGACCTACCAACCTAGCGAGGGGCCACTTCGGTAAAAAAAAAAATGAAATTAATGTTAATTATGAATTCTTGTGTAAATGTCAGGAACATTTATGTAGATTTACAGTTCCTCATGCATTTTTTTCCTACAACCATGCCCTTCAAATAGCCTGTGTTCCTACTCCCTTCAAACACCCCTCTGGCTCCGTTACTCAATCCTGAAATGAAGAAAGCAGGAACAGGGGGCAGCAAAAAGAACGAAAATAAATGTTCATGCCAAATGATTGATTCAAATTGGGGGAACATGTAGAAGATATAGACAAAGATGTAGAAGATGTAGACCAAAAGAAAGAAAGCAAGTTGGCAGGAAACTGGCTCTAAATCTGGCTGAAAGCTGTCAGTCAGTCAACTGTCCAGGGAAAGATGACGTCGGATGTCTCTGCCCCACTAAAATTCCATAATTCTCAAGTGTGTGACCACGTAATAAGGCTGAAATGTGTCTCTGGCTGTCATCCCAAAAGAAAGCGTCTTGTGTGTATGCCTTCTGACAAAGGCAGAAGGAGGAAACCTTCTATTTCAGGTCGAAACTCTTGTTAGTGAATTTGCCGACAGCCATCAACTTCAACGTGAAATATGAATATGGACATCAGATAATCATATTACATTGTGCAGATTGTCACATTTTAATTGTACAGCAGAGGGTTCTTTTGACCGAGTTTCGTGTTTCCCCATTGGATTTCTGACCCATGCAACGGCAACGTGGCTGTTGTGTCTGCAACTTCAGCAGAATCTAAGAAGCATCTCTCTCTCTCTCTCTCTCTCTCTCTCACTCACTCATTTCCTGCTAATTGATGGGATTCATTGTCTCCCTGGGAGAGGTGAGAGGAAATCTTCTCCTGTTCCCCTGATACCTGAATGCTAAATCAGGCTATAGGCCTATGTCAGGGCACATCTTAAGAAAGAAGCACATCTTAGTAGCATGACATCATCATTCCTGCATCTGCTCCATTTTGCTCTTTTCGTTGTTATTCATGCTCAGTGCATGTGGAACGTTTTCCACAGTGTTTTCCACTTTTTGCTTCAGATGAATTTTGTATGCACTCAATTAAACATCTAAAAAAATCAATTTATTCACTTGGATGTATTTGCCCTGGCACCCTGACAATCGGCAGCTGAGGTGGAACGGCGTGTAAATTTCAGTGCGTTGCTGCAGAGCTGCCACACTGTGTGGTGGGAGGAGGAAGTCTGTTTTTACTGCTGATGAGCTGAAGGTGTGCTGCTGCATATGTGTATGGGTATCAGTGTGTAATATTTCCTCAGCCTCATCTATTACTTATTTTTTTCATTTGTCAAATGCCTGAAACCCAGTGCATTTTAACACCAATGTGATGGTAACACTTCAACCCTCAACCAGAGAATACAACACGCAGGACATTATAGATGAAGTAATTTAAACAAATGTACTTGTTCTATTCAGCCAATACATCATTGCATGGCAACACAATCATGATGACAGTGAAGCTAGCTTGACGTTTGCTAGTGACACTCTTTTATCGTCATCTGTCAAGTACAACAATCAAGACGAAAATCGGTAGCTTTATGCAAAAAGTTGTTTGTGTTGTTGCTAAGCAACATTATTCAGCTGCCAGTCTGGTAGGTCGTCCCGTTGTGTTGTGATGAGTAAGAGAACATGAATAAAGCAGGATGAAAATAGAAGAATAGAAGAAGTATAGTGCTGATATCACATCGAGAAGCGAGATATCAGTGGCCCTATAGAAAGCTCCTCAGCACCTCCTTGTGCTGTGCAAGGTCAGAATGGTGTGTTGTGTAATAGGAATCATTGTGACCATTTTATTACTGAAGCGAGTAAGCAGCACATTATTAAACGCAACAAATAGTTGCAGTGAAATAATAAGTGTAGAGAATAAATTCACCCATTATTTATCTGGGAGCAATTCTTCGTGGACTAGACAATCATAACAATTAAAAGGTACATTTTGCAAAGGCTTAAACGTATTTGGTTTCATATCAAGAATCAGTAATAAAGAGGAAAGCACACAGTATTATACATCACGTTGTTCTGGTGTCTCACAGTGTCAGAAACAACATCTTGATAAAGTTTTGGTAAGTCTGTCTGTTGGCTGAATCTTGGATTACTACAGCACTGAAATCGGCCTCCCATCAGTCATTTGCTCGCCTTTGCCGTTTTAAACATATTAGCTTCTCTGTGATGCATTTTGCTATATAATGCGTTTTTCCTATCAGCACATCAATAGCGCTCCGTGCTGCAACATTCAGCCTGGGACTGAAGCAACATCCCGCCAGGACAATATGACTCTTTTATTACACCACCCTCCTCTGACCTGCAGTCTTTGTCACACACGGGCTGATGGAATCCAGGTCATGGCACCAGCAGAGCTGAATTTACTGATAAGATTTCTGAAACAAGCCTTATAAGTTTAGTAAGCCCATCTGGACGTTAGGGGGGTATTTTGGGGTGTATACTGTATATATGTTTTCAAAAGACTGACTGTGACTATTCTTACTGTGATAAGAATAACCCAGCACACAAATCCTTACAAATATCTATCCCGGTAGAGAATTTGTATGACAATGCAGTCACTCCCCTGAGCCAGATTTGTTGCGTATCTGAGCCTGAAATCTCGTTGGCTGAGTGAGCATCATGCTATCTTAATTTATGAGCTGCTTGCAGTTTTTGTGCATCCAAGTATTCGACTCTGGTGTCTGCTTCATCACCTATAGAAGTCTCTGGTTATTGGCTGAGATTCTGGTCCGGCGTAAGGCCCGGCTCCTCTGCGTTCTGATTAATGCCAGCATTGACTTATTTCATCGACCCCTTAATTCATTAAAATGATTCCTTCTTGAGTTATTGAAACGGCGACGTAATTAGTTGGAACGCACGTAAATAAAATGCGGACTTTAATGCTACACCAGGCAGCAGCGCCCCGTGCCGCCAAAGTCCAGAAAAAAAAAACGGGGGAGGCGTCGGTTGCAGCATCACCATCTGCAGTATTCAGCCGCCATCATCAGATGGTTTCTGTTCTTGTACCGTCAGTTCAGTTTAGGCAGCGGGGTGTTCATCTCGCTGCCCACGTGCCTGCTAGCGGTTCTGCTGATGCCAACAGCAGGACAACGCTGCTTGCCATGTCTGGTTAGTTTCATGAAACATGCTGAGACAACGGTTGCTCCTGCCTCGGCCAAAACTGGGCTCAAAATAATATGAGCGTCAACGTTATACGCCGCAGACCCAAATAACTTCATTAAAGTTGTCCCTGAATTACCTGACCTTTAGGAATGTGCATTAGCCTGACTTCTCTATGGCCATCCATGTCCCATTGACCACTCTGTAAAGTTAATACTTTAGCTCAATTGGCAAAGAAAGTGAGGTATATCATGCATTTGTTCAAAATTAACATAATGAGTAAACTGCTTAAAGTAATTATACCATTATATTATTTTATACTGATATGCTGCTAGGCAAATGTAGCCAAGTGCATTTCTGTGGCAGAAATTTTGAAGTGATTATCTTTTTCTAATAATAATATTTCTATGGTATTGTCTTTTATCGCAACCATTTGTTCGCTTTGGACTTTACTTACAAGCACACTACATAATGAACAAAACAAAGGTCCGCCCTTTTGTTAAATAACATAATAATTGATATAATAAGAAAGTTTGAATTTAGGAGAATAGTGAAATATGATTCATTGTGAAACACTGCAGCACAGCAGTCAGTCCACATAATGAAATGTGTCCTTTGCTTTTAACCTGTCACCCTTAGTGAGCAGTGGGCAGCCATGAAAGGCGCCAGGGGAGCAGTGTGTGGGGACGGTGCTTTGCTCAGTGGCACCTTGGCAGATCGGGATTTGAACCTTCTGATTATAGGGCCGCTTCCTTAACCGCTAGGCCACCAATGTCCTGTTTGAAATATCCAACATATCCACCTACAAGCATCCTACATGATGTTGTCCCCCTTACTACCATTGTGTCCCTGAGCAAGACACTTAACTAAGTTGCTCCAGGGGGACCGTCCCTGTAACTACTGATAGTAAGTTGCTCTGGTTAAGGGTGTCTGGTAAATGCGGTAAATGTAAATATGTTATTTTTTCCTTGTTCATTGTACAGGTAGAGGTCTTATATAGATCTGTATAGTGTTTACATTTACATTTAGCGTGAGCGACTTGCAATCAGTAGTTACAGGGACAGTCCCCCCCTGGAGCAATTTAGGGTTAAGTGTCTTGCTCAGGGACACAATGGTAGTAAGTGGGATTTGAACCTGGGTCTTCTGGTTCATAGGCGAGTGTGTTACCCACTAGGCTACTACCACCCATGCATTTAGTATAGTTTAGTTTAGGGTCTGTGTTGAACAATATTTCAATACACGATATACTGTGTATACTGTATAAATAGTCTATACAGCTCTTCATAATAAAGAAGATGTGTTAGAAGTGCAATAAAAAGACATGTATAAAGACATGTTGTATAGTTCTCCATATTGTTTAAAGTATTACTCATTTCCAACAGTAAAGTTTGGACAAAACAATATGGGAAGGTCGATGAGGCCTGAACCTTTAGCGAGTGTCGTTCCATTTGTTTTCCTCAAAAGGTACTATAACAAACCGACAGAAGAGCATTTCACAGCCACACATGACGCTGCAGCTCCAGCGCGGCACGTAAGAACCAGCCAACTACTGTTAAAGAGACACCCCAAAGAAAGTGACACCCCAAAGAGACAACCCCCCCCCCCCCCCTCCTCAAAGTACAATTATGGAGCAGGGTCGCAGCTGAAATGAGTCCCGCGGCCCCTCATCACAGAACCGCCTCACAGCCTGCCGAAGCCCGGGAGGAGAGCTGGATGGGGCTCAAGATTACACAGCGAGATCATTCTTAGTGGCGGGTTCTCCTGGTCCTGCACCTGCTCCTGCCCTCAGCAGATGCACCGGGCCTCCTCCTCCTCCTCCTCCTCATCATCCTCCTCCTCCTGGCCGGTGTGGCAGAAGAAGCACAGTCTGCCGCCATTTAAAATGACTGGTGCCGAACAACGGCCGAAATATGACGAGCTGACATTATTAATCCTGCATCCCACCCCCCCCCCGCTGTTAAGCACTTTTAAAAGGAGGCGCGTCCAATTAAATGGCACGAAAAGCCTTTCTTATGACACGACGCGGAACGTAATCTTCTTTATATTCATCCTCTAAAAAAAATCATAAAAAAAAAAATAACAACGTATTAACGTAATAGGAAAAAAAAAAAAAGAAGCAAATCTCCTTTAGGCGTTTGTCGGAGCAGACGGAGGTCTTTGCGCCTTTATTTCTCTTTAAAAGAGAGAGGCGGCTGCGCGCCGCGCCGCGCCGCTCAGCTGACGACTGCAGCCGCCTGGCGGATCCGCGACAAGATGGGTCCGCGTCCGCGTCCGCGTCCCCGCGTCCTCCCGGCGCTCCTGCTGGGGCTCCTGCTGCTCGGTCCGGCCGCCGCCGCCTCCGCCGCCGACGACGAGCCGCCGCAGGACATGGAGTGCAAGACCAAGAGCGTCACGGTGTCGGCGCTGCCGTTCCTGCGCGAAAACGACCTGAGCATCATGCACAGCCCGTCGGCCTCCGAGCCCAAGCTGCTGTTCTCCGTCAGGAACGACTTCCCGGGCGACGTGGTGGTGGTGGACGACCTGGAGAACACCGAGCTGCCGTTCTTCGTGCTCGGTGAGTCGCGGCGCGCCGCGCGGCCTCGTGGTTCCGTCCCGTTCTTATTTTATATATATATTATATATATATATATTATATATATATTTTTCTTGCACCGTGGCCTGCATCGTGCTTCCCGGGCGTCGCCTGGTCTGGCCGTGCGGCCTCCGTCGCGACATTACGAATAGCGATAATCTTCATCACCATCATCATCGTCGTCGTCATGATTATGACATTTGGGGACGCGCGCGGTGGCGTTTTCGTCACGTCGCCGCCGACGCGTCCGTGGGTCAGAACAGACGACGTCTCGCCTACTTTCGGTAATTGCCGCTGCCAAGTTCGACAGGAGTAAATATACGCGGGTTCAGTATTGCGGGATTATTCCCAGAATGCAAAATGTAGAAAAATAATAAATAAAAAAAAAAAAAATAGAGCCCGCATGATTTTACCAACGTGGCCGCACACAGCGTGTAAATGGTGCACCTGGCTGGTTACACGTCTCTGCTGCAGAGTGGGGAGCTGGCTGCTGTCCATGGTGCTCACACGGCCGCCAGCCCACGGCCAAACGCTTCACCAAGGGAAGGAAGGAGGATGGGGGACGAGAGGAAGCGTATAAAGTGTCCTTTACACGGGCCGCGCCGGTCCCATGGGACCAGGCGGAGAGTGGTTGGCGGGCGATCAGTGCACGCAGCGAAGGTGTCAACTCCCGGGAGCGGGAGATGTGCAGGGCCCGTGTCATCGAGGTGACAAGGGGGTCATGTTGTGTCGTGTTACGAGAGCGCCAGAGCGAGGTGGCGAACAGCGAATGGTGTGGCGTCTTGTGCCGTCATGAAGAGGGCGGAAGGCCTGACGAACCCTAGAATTCACTTTCACGGCGAACAGTAGACGTTAAGACATACTGAAGCACAAATTTGTAACTTGACGACTTTTACACTGCGTTTGCAAGCCCAGCAACATTACAAAATGAATGTTGAGGCACTAGAGGCCGTGCCGGTGCAAATTTGGCCAGTTTTACTGTGTCTTTAACAACAAAAACAGCAAAGTGAAGTGATTGTCACGTGTGATACAAAGCAGCACAGCACACGGTGCACACAGTGAAATTTGTCCTCTGCATTTAACCCATCACCCTGAGTGAGCAGTGGGCAGCCATGACAGGCGCCCGGGGAGCAGTGTGTGGGGACGGTGCTTTGCTCAGTGGCACCTCAGTGGCACCTTGGCGGATCGGGATTCTTAACCGCCAGGCCACCACTGCCCCGAATAACGAATAGAACTTTTCTATTTTATTTTAATAATGAAATAACGAATAACTTTTCTAAGTCACCCTGAACTTTTCAACGCTAGCCTACATTGTAAAATCCTGCGCGGACTACTCCTTACATTTCGCACACCGGCTCCTTTGCTTTCAAAGTCAACACATGTAGAAATGCCAATACCGTTGATACGAATGAAACAAAATTGTATTAAGGTCCTTTTTTTTTTTTTGGAGTCAAGTGGAGTCAATAATTCAACCTTCACGCAACCCAAGTGTCTGTACTTCTGCTCGAGTGGAGAATATATTTCCTTTTGTCATCCTTATGTTGATGACAAATGTTGTTGTCATCGTTATTGCAATTTTTATTGGAATCTTTGACTAAACGCAACACGTCATTCAACGCTTGCATTCCTGGGAAAGAACATCTTTCAGACATGTTGTGCACAGTTCAAAATCAGTGACTCGCAGCTCAGACTTGTTCATTAATATTCAAATTTTCAGTCTGCGGATAAACTGCTTAACCACGTTTTTTTTTTTTTTTTTATGAAAAGTCGCCCCGAAAGGGCTGCGCACAATAACTTTCCGCAAGTGCAGCGGTACTTACCGTTGAAAAATCCCCCGGAGTGGAAAATACGCCGTCAGCGCGAATATCTGACTGCAGAATGAGTTTGTCAACGGTGTCGGTGGATTTGCTTTGCGCCGTATGAAGTGCGTCCCTTCCAGGAGAAGCGCCGCGCAGCAGAGACAGATGGGACGCATTGTTTACTTGTACGAGAACAGATGATGATGGTTCTAGAGGAACGACGCTAGTCTGCGATCAAAGCGGCCGACCAAAGTGAAGCTTTGTAGCCACCAAACATGGCGTGGCGCTTTGTAGTACCGGGTATCAGTAGTGACAGAGGGTCACACCGGGGACCTCCGCGGCAGGGGGCCCAGTGGCATGAGAGAGAGTTTGTGCTTTTTGTGGAACAGTCTATGTTAGCATGTTGCGCGCTGCCTGGTAATGGCTGCGGAGATGAGTAGCAAACCAGTAGTGGCCCAGTTTCACTCATCTCAGAGTGCTGCTAACAGGCTAAAGCTAGTTTGAAAAGTTTATCTTGAAAGCAACAGTCAGAAAATTAGTGTGTGTGTGTGTGTGTGTGTATGTGTGTACACAGTACACGCCAAAAGTTTGGACACACCTTCTCATTCAATGTGTTTTCTTTATTTTCATGACCATTTACGTTGGTAGATTCTCACTGAAGGCATCAAAACTATGAATGAACACATGTGGAGTTATGTACTTAACAAAAAAAGGTGAGATAACTGAAAACATGTTTTATATTCTAGTTTCTTTGCTCTGATTACTGCTTTGGTCACTCTTGGCGTTCTCTCGATGAGCTTCCAGCGGTCGTCTTGAAGGAGTTCCCAGAGGCGTTTAGCACTTGTTGGACCCTTTGCCTTCACTCTGCGGTCCAGCTCACCCCAAATCATCTCGTTTGGGTTCAGGTCCGGTGATTGTGGAGGCCATGTTTTAATATATACCTATAAAATATAAAAAAATAAGACCCTGGATTTTTTTGTTTCCTTCAATTTCCAACATAACAAATCATAGTGTGTAATATCGTTCCATGAAGAATGACTGGCTTTTGAAGGTTTCCCTGTGAAAGGACAACCAGCCCTGTTCGTAAATGGCATACAAGTTATATATAGCTAGTAGTAGCTTTAAGACCAATATTTCACCTTCTAAAACACACAACTGTGGGTTTTCCCATGGCAGAGGTTGCTGCAGATTTAACACCGCTAAATCTGTCCTTAGAGAGATTAGAGGCATTTTTCATGACACAGGAAGTGAAATACACAGAGGTATAAGCGCTGCCCTTTTCCACTATAATATGCCATTTTGTATTGGCCTGCTGCAGCTTGGTTTTATAATGAGTGTATGTATTGTTTGGTTGCGTATGTGTTCGTATAGATATCATGTTAATCGCCTGCCCTAATGCTGTGTCTTTGTTTGAATCTCAATTTGATGAGTGAGGAGATTCACCTCAAAAGAAGCTGCAGTTAGGCCGCACTTCCTGCTTCTTCAGTTAAGTTCTGTTCGGTTTCCCATGCTGCCCTGTTTCTTTATTAGGAATGGTGTGTTTGCCGAACACACACTCTGTTTTTTTTTTTTTTTTTTAGTGAGCACATTAGGCCACAATTGCTTCATTGTGGCCTTATAGTTACAGTTTCTTTTTTACGCAGATATGCATTCACTCATGATACATAAACACTGTAAATCAGCAGAACACACCCACCACAGTAACATGAAATTGTTACAATAATGGTGATACAGGACTTTGAAATATAAAATCATTGCTGTGTCACAGCAGGCTTCTGCTATTTGGAATATATTATAGAAGAAATATATTGAATAAAAAGGAATAAGGCTTTGGATCATTTTAGCCTGACAGCGGCTGCCAGTGTCTTTTTTTTTGGTAAAGCCTGACTGAAAATGAGTTGAGGATCTATAGCACTTTTATTTTTGCCTCAATATTACACTATAGGTGTTGTTACAATCTAATAATATATTGGGTCCAGGCTTTTGTTCCATCCTTCCTGCAGTCTGAGGCGCTGGGTTTGTTCAGCAGGCATTTTCTCTCCAGGGCCGGCACATTGAGCCGGTACGGCAGTGAAATGTTTCCATGGCAACTGGAGCTGGTGCTTAGACAGTGCCTTGAAGAGAAGTGACATTACGCTCTCCCCTCAGGAAAAGAGGAGCAACACTACCCTAGCGCATCTGGACAGAATATGACACAAACTTTTATCTCCTTGCATTCCCAGTTCGGCCTTACCAGCATGGTACTGGATATTGCATTTGCAATTACTTAAAAATTTCACTTTAAATTGGCATGTGTATGTGTGTGTGTGAACTCTCTTAAGGCAAATACATTTAGTTTATTGTATGCTCACACGAATGCGTTATGAGGATGAGCATGACTGCGGTGAAGGGAGCACCAGAGTGGCATCATATTGTTGTCTCTCTCACAGCGGCATAGCCGACATTACCTGCTGACATATGCGCTGAGTCTCTTTCCAACACTTGTCTTAGTAAAAGTTTTAAATATTAAAGCAAGCTTTAGTCTGAATAATTGATTGTGATTTATTGTGCTCAGGGCATGGGTCTTTACTCTGAGTTAACAGAGATTTTAACCCTTTGGCCTGGGGCTAGCTAGCCTGGATCTGGAGCAAGATTTTTATATTTAATCTTTTGGCCAGCTTGTTTTTTCGCTGACATTGCAATGAGTGTTTCAATTAGTGAAGTGAAATTGAAGTGATTGTCATTGTGAAACACTGCAGCACAGCACACGGTGACACAACAAAATGTGTCCTCTGCTTTTAACCAACACCCTTGGTAAGCAGTGGGCAGCCATGACAGGCGCCCGAGGAGCAGTGTGTGGGGACGGTGCTTTGCTAAGTCCCCAAGGTGCTCAGTGGCACCTTAGCTGCTCGGGATTTGAACTAGCAACCTTCTGATTATGGGGCTGCTTCCTTAACCACTAGGCCATCACATCTAATTTAGAAATTAGAAAATAGCCTTGATTTCAAGTCATCATTTAAACTCTGCTGAATAATATGCTGATCTGATCTGCTTTTAACCCATCACCCTTAGTTATTAGTGGGCAGCCATGACAGGCACCCGGGGCGCAGTGTGTGGGGACGGTACCTTGCTCAAAAGGACCTCAGTGTCACCTTGGTGGTTTTGGTTTTGAACCTTTCGGTTTACATGTCCACTTCCTCCACTTCCTGCTAAGCCACCACTGCCAATATAACCACATTTGACCACTACAGGAACTTAACGTCTGAAAGTATTTTATTTATATTAATTTTCATCAAACCTAATGGACAGTGCCATGAGTCTTGCATATTTCTTCATCACCTTAAACAATTTTTTAATGGCGTATCATTAGCGGCATAACATATTAACACACCTTACGTACGCAGCACTTTCATTACCTTGGAAGAACGCCGTAGTGAAGTTCCACTAAGGTCTTGGCCACCCTTCAGCAATAAAAGCGTTGACAGGAAAGAGATCATTAGCACCTGGCATTGGTGCGCTATCATCCTGACATCATCAGCGTGGCTGGCCCAGCTGGGGTGGGATTCGGCAGCTTCGCCGTGTCTAATGAGCTGTGCGCTAATGAACAGGGAAGGGCCACGTTTTCAGGTAAGTCATCCAAAAAGCAGTATGTAAATTCGTGTGGGCGTCTTGTCTGTGTTATCTCCGCGGTGACGTGGCTTCCATCTGGCGGTGGCGAGAATGTCAACAGTGCGGAGATGAATTCGGGAAGGGCGAGGGAATATCTATGCAGGCTCATGGAGGGCTCTGGGCCCCGTGTGCCGGATGGGCAAACAGAAGTACCAAAAGAGCGCTGCTCGCATTAACACTTTCTTCGGGTAATTTATGGCACTTCACGAGCCAAAACCTGTGGAGAGTCCTTCAGGCAAACAGACAAGAAAAGTGCTTTTCCAGGTGTAGCAACCGAGAGAAGACGATGTCCCACAACTCTAATTTTTCTAAGTCTTGCAGAAAGAACAGTATAGATAATGACTTTAATAAACACCTATTTTTATATATATATATATATATATATATTTATTTTTTTCCTCACTGTAGTTATTCTAAAAATACATGTTGTGCTTGTTATTCTCAAGTTGCTTTAAAAAGCAGGGGCCTGTGAAGAACGAACCTCAAACAGCAATATTGATCACGTAAATATAACATTTTGTTGTGCAGGGTCTTATTTTGAGACTTTATCCTGTTTACCCTTTTACTTTTCACATTACGGCTAACTGCAAAAACCAACTGAATTGTTTCATGACGGTTAAGAGCTTGTGAAAAATACAGGCAGAAATACTGATTTTGACAAGTGAAACAAGTAATGGTTATTAAACACATTTTACACGGTTAAAGCGACGTTTAATGGTTGGTTACATAAATTTAGGTAATTATAGATATTTGGCTGAACCTCATATTTTAATTCATTTTCATGTCATCTTGCGATTACTTGCGTGGATTCAGTGGAGTACTTAACTCGGCAAGAATTACAGGCTGGACACTGACCGTAACAGAACTCAATCTGCTGTAACAAAACCAGTGCCTTGCACGTCAGGGTGAATACGACTTTGTTACGTTCGAGCTGGACTAATGCACTGTCAGAGCCTGAATGACATTGAGGCACAGCTTCACGTCTGTAATGGAAAGGCTTTTCTTGGTGAGCCGAGTGGGTTTTTTATTTTCGACTCCTCCGTCCATCCTCTTTCTTCAGCTCTTGACCTTGGGATGTGCTCTAGCCTTTTGCGAAAGGCGTCTGCAACATGTCATGGCGCTAAAGGGGGCAAAGGAAGAGCGCATTCAACCATCTCCAGCTCTCAAAGAGGGTGCAGGCTAGAGCAGACCTCAAATCTATAATCTGAGTGTGCTGAAGTCATTATATTTGCTTGACACTAATCAACCCTGACAACTAATACGGTTTCATTTACCTTAGACGTCCAGAAGCTGCTGATTTTTGTTGAATACTTGTTTTGATCATAGTGAGCAGCTTTTGGTTTTGTGTCCTTGTGCAGTTCTCAAGCCTTCAACCTGCAGCATCTGATCCGATCACAAGTCTGATCACATAGCACTGCCTTTTATACTGAAGACCCGTGCATTTAACGTGACCTTTTTCAAGCTGCCTGATGCAGTCAGAAGTCCGGGCTAGTTGAGCTGTTACTCGCGAGCAACAGGTCTGCCTTCGGGGATTCATGCTCAGCTGATGGCAATAGTCTCATTACCTAGCGCACGCAATCCAAGACCAAGGGCAAAACTCTGGGAAAGGTCTAAAGGGACGGCTGCTCACAATGTGGTGTCAGAAATGACAGAGTGGAAAGGAAATTACCTTCGATGCTGTGAGTCCACATCTGCATGTTTGAAATCCACACTTTCTGTTAGAGTAAACCTGATAGAGGACTGGTTTTAGTAGACATCACCTACTCTAATTGTGTTAATGTGAAACTCAGACCATTATATAATACTTATTTAATCTATCTTATAATGGTCCTTGCTAATACACACTCCCGTGATGAAGGTACATCATATAAATCATACATATCTTGAAGTTAGTGCCTTCGTTTTCATGACCTAGTGTATGGAGCAGCTGGATGTCATGACATCAATCTGAGTAGAAGTGACACTTATAATGTAAAAGAGGTGTGGACACGGAAGGGTGCGCTGTGAAATGCCCAATACAATTAGACCAACATGCATAACAGTGCCAGCGTATAACTTCCAATGACCAAATTCTGACTAAAGGTTTTAGCGCTTTTAAGGGGCTGTGGTGGCCTAGCGGTTAAGGAAGTGGCCCCATAATCAGAAGGTTGCCGGTTCAAATCCCGATCCACCAAGGTGCCACTGAGGTGCCACTGAGCAAAGCACCGTCCCCACACACTGCTCCCCGGGCGCCTATCATGGCTGCCCACTGCTCACTAAGGGTGATGGGTTAAATGCAGAGGAAAAAAAATTCATTGTGTGTACCATGTGCTCTGCTGCTGTGTATCACATGTGACAATCACTTCACGCTATTCACTTTTTTCATTTGAGAGTATGCTACAGAGCAGAGATGTAATCTGGCCTAAAAAGTTACCTGAAGCCCAACAGCTTTTAAACAGGCCGGCTTTCTTTGCACACGTTACGAGTGCCAGACTAAGAGGTAAAGGAAATGAGCGGGTTTAAATAATCGCCACAGGCTAGCCTCCGTTTCACCTCATCAACATCCATTTTCGCATCTCCCTCACGATAATTAGAACGCATCACCTGATGTCGGTAACCGAGGATTACTAAAAAAAAATCTAAAAACATCTGAAACTCTTTAACAAATTTACGAGCTGCGGAAAGGATGGGTACTATAGACCGGAAATTTGTGTTGCTGACCATTCATTTACTGCACAAAGCTTGACCCGACCCGAGTCTGCCAAGGTTTATAGCTCTACTGCAGAATGCGTGCATTTACTTGCAGAAATGAACCAAGTTTTAATTAATGCTGACAGGCGCTGATGGGCTGTCTGATCTATTTCAGAATATTTTGCATTATCTGATTCATTTAACATTTCTTTGCAAGATATTTCTGGACGGATAACATATGCTACTGAACCCAAGGCTAGATTCTGTAGCACATCTGAAGCTGAACGGTGTGTGTGTGTGTGTGTGCATGTGTGTGTGTGGTGCTGAAGGCCACATCGGCTGAGCCCGAAGTAAAAAACTTTTGAGTGGCACCTTGCCTTTGCATGACCCTATTTAATGCCACCGCTGTGGAACACACCGTCCTGTGCATCGCATTGCAAAAGGATTCTTCTCTCCCTCCCCTTCCCCAGCCACCATCTCAGTCTCTTTTGTCCTTTACTGTGAGAAAGTGCTCATTTAAGGCTTCTCCACGATGGCCAAGTGTCCTTCTCTTACAGCCTTAGCACGTTTCTTTCAACGCATCTCCATCACCCAATTAAACCAGCAGAATGACAAAGGAAATCTCTAACAGTTCTTATTCTTCTTCTGCCAGTGTGATATTTTTGCTCCCCGTATGGAAAATGGGGGGCTAATGAGATGGCACAGTTGGTCCAATGATCCTGCCGGAGCGTGGACCATCAGGCCAGCTAAAGTGGTCCTAGTGGAGGTTTAATAAGAATGTAGTTTTTTGTTAAAGAAAGCTGAAGGATTGCTTTTGTCTTGTAAAGGTTGGATTTTTGCAGCGGTCCAAGCCTTCAGTTGTGAAACATTTGATTACACGATTCACCCCTATTTGTCATAGTATCAGAATTTAGAAGTGCTTCTTTTTCAGAGCCCCCCCATGGGGGTAAGTGAATTATTGTATTTGGTCTGATGGCAACTCTGGCTGTAAAATCCCCAAAGCATTTACGTAATTAGTTTGTGTCTTTATTAATGTGTGGGAGGTGGTATAGGGCCAGCGCCACCTGGGAATTTCATCAAGCACAAATTAAAATATTGCAAGCAGTAATCAGAGTGAGTGGCTCGTATCATTTGGTAAACTGTTAGAGGCACGTATTCTCCGTGCAAAGAAGCTGGCGGTGAGGAGACATTTAAAACAATGGACTAAATGCATGATTATATATATATAATGTTGATTATAAATATGTTTGCCCTCATTCAAATCGGAAGTACTTGGATGTGATCAACCATTTTTGGTGGAGTGGTGCTACTCTTTTTTTTTTTTTTTTCTGAGATAGATAGAACATATCACTAATTCTTATAATATGTCTTTTTTTTAAGCACATCTGAAAATATATGTTTAATTATGTCCACTATTATTGCAGCAGAATATGAATATAATCATATGAATTTTTAGAGCAGGTATTGGTAGAGACCACCTTAAAGACCCAGTGTGTGCAGAATAAACTGCTTTCAGGTCTCCCCACTAGCTCATTTTCAGCTGAATGTCCAGGAACGTGATGAAATAAAATTATAAGGAGGGAGTCGTAGCATGAAGAGGCAGGATCCAGGAACCAGCTGGCAGCCAAGTGGAAGAGCTGTGCTGGGCAATGATGGTGGGAGGAATAAATCTGATGTTGATCCGTGGGCATAAGTGGAGTAAGATGGAGCACACAAAAGCCCTGTTTATTTAATGGAGCATAGCATATTGATTCATATGCCATGTGTGTTCAACATATCGACACGCGATTGGCTTTTTTTTTATTATTATTTTTATCCTGTCTGCTTTCCTGAAGCACTTTCCTTTTAAGTTCCCTAGGCCATTATTTCATGGTCATTCACAGCCCATTTGTTTGTTTATTTATTTATTTATCTATTGCAAGTGGCAAGTGATGTGCTCAGATTCATTCAATTCTAATGGATTTTGGTGCATTAAATTTTCTTAGTTCCTGCTGTTCAGTGTCCATTATACTAAGCTATTCAAACAGCAAAAATGCACCTTTTCCATCTTGCTCCTGAATGTGAACATTTTACTTTTGAAATGGACGAATAGTTTCTGAAAGGATGAAAGGTACATGTTTTCTCCCTGATACACACACACACTCCTATATGAAGGTTCTCTCTTATAAAGATAATCTTTTAAAGAATTATCATATGTCCTGATCATGCTTCAATGTTTACAATTTAATGGGTATGAGATAGTTTATCTTGTTCGACAATGATGCTTCCTCCAGGAATTCAAGTAGACAGTCCCTCTAGGAGCCTTGCTAAAACACACAGACGGCCTTTCTACACTGGAGCCTGATTCATTTTTAACCTCACAGCTTTGGGTGTTCTGGTCGCCTCAACACTCAACAAGCAGTTTTCTTCTTTTTTGTCTACGACAGTGAGTCATTATAGATGTATTTATTTATTGCAGGCCTGCAGAGTAGGTGGTGTTTTATCTCTTCACCTACACAAAGTAAAAAAAAAAAAAAATTCTTATTGCTGTTAGGTTAATGACTACTGTTTTAAGCTGAGCGTCTCAGATGTTCATCAGAACACAGAAGTTCTGCCTGTGCTGCAACTGAAGTGTTTGTGCCAGAAGGCCTTAATAATCTTTGTTAACCTGCTTGCAACCTCTGCCTGCCGGAGGCTTAAATGAAACTATTTGACACTGAAGGGAGCCAGGCTAGCCTTCGGGGGTCACCCTGTCATTAGCAGGAAGTTGAAGAATGACAGCAGTCGTGCAGGGGTAGAGGCTCAGGTGAAACCCCGAGATGATCTGGCAATGTGAACTTTAACCCAATCGCCTGAGGAATCCAATAATGTTTTATTCCCAAATGCAAAAGGTGTAATTATAGCAAGGCTGTCTTAATAGCCAGTGACAAATGGCGGCCTCTTGTAAATAGCAGGTAAACATATTTATTTATTTACATGCTTGCAATAACTTGCAGATAAACCAAATTATCAAACGCAATTGCCTTCTCAATAATGACTCATACAATAGTTTGCATCAAAAAAGAAAATTGGCAGCAATTAAATATGCAAATCAGCCTTTGGGGAAGCACTTTGGGATCAGGACGTTATTATGGTGCTGATCTGAAAAAGGATTAGAGAAAAGCAGGACTATCTTTTACCAAGTCAGAGAGCGGCGCTTGAGGGGAGAAGGGAGTGTTAAACTCTTTAATTCGCCAACAACCTGTGATGGCTGGACGTCTTTCAGTTTAGCAGAAGCAACAGGGCGTCGTGTGAAATAAATGTCAGTCATGTCTTATCTCCTAGCATGTTAAATTATAAATAAATGCCTGGGCCTTTAGTGGAAGTTATGCATATTTTTCTGCTCCACTTCATCTGTGTTTATACACACACACACACACATGCATACAGTGCCGGTAAGAAAATGTCCTGCTAAGGCACAAAGGGATTTGAAAGCTTAAGAGTCTGGACATCTCTGTGAACATGAATAACCCTGTGGCTTTAGTATAGTGGACCATGCATTTGTCTCCCAACTTTATTAAATGCAACCTTTGAAATAAATGCGAGTGCCTATTTTCGTCCGAAGTGATTCAGGCAGCCTGGACTTGTAGAGATTGCTCAGTAGGGCCCGTGTGTCACCTTCGAAGTGCTTCATTATTACCGACACAAGCTGCTGTGGAGGCTTGTGTAACAGCCAGTGCTGTTTAATAGACCTCTGTGTGTCTGTTCTGCAAGCGCTCTTTTGAAATGCTCAGTTTGCGGGACGCGGCTTTGGCTTTCCATAGTTACTGAATCAGCATAGGAGGACCCTTAAGATAGCAAGTGCAGCAGAGTCATTGCTTTGCAATGAATAACAGCGAGGGCGCATGTCTTCATCTACCCATGGTGGTGGCGCAGATGTGCGTGGCATAAATTCTCATTCTAAACAATCCACCCATACCTCGCTGGCTTCCCAATGTAGGTTATTGGCTGACCGCTGCTCTTCCTTGTTTCCAGATCTGGAGTGCAGTTTCTAATGCACTCCAGCAACAGAAAACACAGGCGAAGTGCTTTCATTATGCTTCATCATGATGTGTGCAGCCTTGTGCTGTGAGTGGTAATAAATGGAGGTCAGAGCTAAGGCCTCTGTCTCACGTCCCCAGGAAATTGTTTCCTCAACCGTCGGGCTAGCGTTGAAGCCCCATTACTGCTAAGGCAACAGTTGGTGGGTGTAGGGTTCATATTTAGCGGTGCTCACATGAACACCCAAGGCCCCCCTCACATGTGTGTCCCGTGCCTGAACTTGTACCTGAACTTGAAGGCTCTCACTGCTAAAAGACAATGAGATTGTTCATCCCACAAGGCCATGAGGAGAATTTAAATCTGACTCTCTTTTGAACAAAGATGATGAATGCCAAGATTTCTTTTAAATATATATTTTTGTTTGTACTCTCTTTGGAGGAGTTATTATTTAAGTGAAAGTCTTTTTTGCTTTCAGAACAAAGGGTTTCGTTAGAGATATACGGTGTATTGTCGACTACATCAGTATCGGGAAATATTGACAGTTATTAATTTGCTGTTCTGTCAGCTTGGTTTCAGATATATAGTGTTAAGTTTAAAAGCATTTACCACAGATATAAATCACCGTGCAGTTTAATGGCATGTCATTGCCAACAGATTTCTGTGGAAGCCTCTGGAATTCACCGCGGGGGACCCGAGTCCCCTCTACCACCCCCCTCCATGCGTCCAACAGTTGCATGCATGAGCAAATGAAACATGGCGTTTAGAGAAGAGCTACATTGAGATGCATTGCCACAGGCAGGCTGGCTAGCCAAGGAGAGCGCTCAGCCCAACGTGCTACGTAGGGGGACATTAACTCACAAGCTAAGATAAGTTAGAGTCCCTATTTAAAGAGCCTGGAGTCCAAATACAGTGTGGCATCGTGCTGGGTCATTTCAGCTGCACATTAGCAAATGGATTGGATCGTACATCAGTGACTCCGCTCAGCGCGTGTTTGAGTTTAGCATCTCAGGTGCACTGACGTCGAGGGAGAAGAGGGTTGGCAGGGATTTACTTTGAGCCAGAAGGTTAAAGCCATTAACATAGATCAGCGGACATTAAGTTGCCGTGTCCCCTCAGTCTTAGTGTGATGCACCTAAGAGGCATGGACCACAGAGACACCTACATCTACCAGCAGAATTTTATTGTGTTTGGAAGGTAAAAGGTTTCTTCTGTTGCAACAATGGCATCCGATTGGATGCTTGCCATGACATCCTCCCCTGTAACATGCATTTGAAGAGCACGAGATGTGAATAAAGTAGCAATTAAACACCAGCACCATCATCATCATCATCATCAGCCTGTCTCTGTCCAGCAGACCCTGCTGTCACTCTTGTCTTAAGATTTAAGAAAGCATGTGCTCCGCTGGTGGCCATATGCGCCGACAGATGCCACCGCCGTGCCCCCGAGGAGGAAGACAAATGACCTGTCTGTGGCTTCGGAGCTGAGAAATTGTGGTTTGGGTTAGAAAACAGCGAGAACATTTGCATGCACTGCATGCCCTGTGTCTGAGATTCATTCATTGCGGGAATGTTCAGTGATGCACACTAATGCTTTCAGAGAGGCCACAGGTAAGGGTTTTCAAAGGGCGACTAGGTGTGCCTGCTCTATTTAAATAAATACATGAATAAATGCAACGTTGGGGTTTACTTGAGGTACCACAAAAATCAAAATGCATTAAAACGGTACAATTACCACCTCAGAGATGTATAACACTGCAAATCGATTCAATTTCAGGTAACCATCTTTCAGAATGTAGCCCTGTGACAATCAGTGATATTTAACAAGCAAATTCCAATAATGTAATAGAAACAAGTTGAGTGCTTGCTACTCGCTGCTACTTTTGAAGAAGAGTAACTACTGGATTCGCCCAATATAAGATAATCCTAAATATAAGACCACAGCCCTTTTTTTAGTTGGTGCCATCTACAGTTATTGGGTTTCTTGTTCAGACCAGTCTTTTCAAGGTCTTTAAAAAGTTTAAGTAGTGGAGGAACCATGGAGCTCTTACATTGCTACCATATTCTGGTAATTCTTATGCACCACAAACACAGGTGTCATGCAGCTTTCTCCTTCTTTTCTGATTATGCTTGAGGATCAAAGACATTGTTGTCAAGGGGGGGTTGTCATCCGGCATCATACAGCACAATATCCGATTTGCACATCTCTGGACCACACCCGCCACCAAGACAAAAATTCAGCATTTTACTGAAAGTTAATGTGAACTTTGCAGTTAACCTAAAAACAGAAAGCCCCTAGACTCATGTGTTAAAAATATGAGTGAATGATCAGAGAATCAAAAAATGCAGAGGATGGTTAAACTTGGTTGCCATGGTTGCAATTTCATGGTGTTTATCACTGTGCTTCTGTCCATGGTTGCAGCAGACAGTCTGAGCGATTTATTCACAGTCATGAACCCTTTTACTGAATAATGTAAGTGGTCTAATCAGCTCAAATGTGTCATGCACATGAAAGATGTATTTTATGCTAAATATATAATTTTTCAAAGATAATGTCTCTGTAACAATCTGTAAAGTATGTTTTTTTCTGACTAATTAGACACAATAAAAATGCTTGGTAGTTAAGTGCGGTGATTCAGCATTGTTATTTTTTTTTATACTGCTCTACAAAAATAATATTCCCTGTAATACTAAAGCTCTCTCAATACTCAGGCAGAGATACAGCCATCTATCCCAATTTAGTTGTTATACAATTGCTTATTATTAATGCATTGCTTTTAACTTGATGGACTACAACTCCAGGTACAAAAGAGCCGCACATAATTACTCCAGCGTTTCACTTTTAATAAAGCTAACAAAGCGTCCAATTAGAAAAGAAGGTGGCTAAAATTAGCCTCAAAATTAGAAAATGCTGAACAAAGCCTGGAACAAAGCCGCTCCACTCCTGCTGGGGCTGTGAATTCAGACCACCCTCGACACAGGACATATATTTAAAGAGGTAATAATTAACTCTATTTTTAAGACATGACTCATTGCCTTAAAGAAATCTCCTCTGCCTGCCGCTATTGAGGACGGAGTTCCTTTGGACGACCACAGGAAGAGGGACACGATCAATAATAGAGGCAAGCGGATAATCTAATGTTCCCATCAAGATTTCATATTAGTGCCTTCAGTCCTCAGAAATCCCCATTTCAGATAATGGACGGCTTAAAAATGACCCACAAAATATGCAAAAAGTGAAAAAGTGAGTCTTTTAAACATTCTCCTTTTTATTCCCAAATATTACCTTAATTATTCCCATTTCACTATGGATTTTTGACTGGCAATAGAAGTTTGTGCGGCATGCCACCAATATGGGGTGTTGAAAGAGACTATTTCCACAAAGTGATATAAGGATGTTCCTTCTAAAAAGTTCCAGAACTACAGGCCACACCGATGATGATGTCACAGGTTCACTGCGTGTCCTTTGTGGATAAAATGTGCAGGTCCGACCATGACTGTAGTTGAAGGGCTGGCAATTACGTTTACCCCAACATCCCCAAATATGAGGATGGGCTTTAGCAGACCAGAAAGGAACATGCATGCATGCATTTTTTACATAGTCTGAGAAGTCCTGTAAACATTTCTCTGCTGTTTTTTTCGACGCTATATTTATCCTTCTGCGTCTTAGTTTTTGCCTTTTGTTTTTAATAGCATTATTTTTTCAGCCCATTGAGCTTAGTGAGAATAAATTTTAGCTTCAGTTCATATGCATTGGCTGATGTAGAGCAGTCCACTCACACTTAATACTAATCCTTTTGTTTTTTTGTTCGTGAAAAGCCAGCGGCCCTGTTGGCCCTGCTCTTGCAGCCTCCTCGCACAACAACCTGCACCACGGGGGGCCACACATCCAGGGCGCGTCACTCTGCTCATATTAGCAAACGCTTTAGAACAGTTCCTCTTATAATTGGCCACTTATGTAATTGTTTTATTGGTCAGGGCTGAAAATAGTTGCCCGTTGAGTCGGGGATGAGACCAGAGCTGGCAACTCTGGAGATGAGGGCTAGTAAATATCAGGTTAATTGAGGCAGTTACATTAGCACTTGGGGCCTTGCGCCGTCATTCCCTACAATTTCATAAATTAGGATTAGTGCAGGACAGAGATAAGGGTTATGTCCTCCCAAAGCAGAGTGCATACTGAAGACCTTTTCCATTTTTGTGTAAAAAAGGGTAAAATAAAAAAGACTTGCTCACTACCAGCAGAGGTAGTCATGTAAAAACTGGGTTTCATTCACCCAAAATGCAAAACATTTTTATAAAAATAATATGTAGGAGAGATAATATACAGCATAAGGATACAAAATATAAACACAGCGCTAGGCTAACGTAACCAAAGGGAATGTGAAAGGTGACGTATGGCTGCTGCTGTAGATCTGGGCACGCGTTAAACTCAGGAAGTACAACCTGCCGTCATGGCCACACACTGACCCATGTTATTGGCCGTTCCCTCCGGACAGCTGTTGTGTCTGTGTTACACTAAATCACAGCACATCTGGGGCAGGGTGGCCTAGCGGGTGAGGAAGCGGACATGTAACAGAAGGGTTGCGGGTTCAAATCCCGAATGGTCAAGGCGCCGCTGTGTGGGTACCGTGTGCTATGCTGCGTTTCACAATGACCAAAACTGTCACTTTCTTTAATAATCTGTGTGTCTTCTGGCCAAAGTTTTTATCTTGATGACATTATGACAATGCTCAATCTTAAATGTTTCACATTGTCAAAAGTGTATGGACTAACCAACTTTAGCGTAGACCGTATACATCACCGTGAGGTAATGGCATCAGTTTTCATCAAGGACTGCAGGGTTTTTTCCTTAAGAGCATACAGCAGTTCCATGTCTCCATATTTGTTAAGAGCGCAATCTGCAATTTTCAGTAAAGATTTATAAAGTGTAGTGATTGTCACATGTGATACACAGCAGCACAGCACATGGTGCACACAGTGAAATTTGTCCTCTGCATTTAACCCATCACCCTGAGTGAGCAGTGGGCAGCCATGACAGGCGCCCGGGGAGCAGTGTGTGGGGACGGTGCTTTGCTCAGTGGCACCTTGACGGATCGGGATTCGAACCGGCAACCTTCTGATTACGGGGCCGCTTCCTTAACTGCTAGGCCACCACAGCCCCTAGTGATATTATAAACCAGTTGTTATGAAACTTCTTTCCATCGAGACATTACGTGTTTTCATCAGAAGAATGGAATTTTAGCCCCAGTACCCCCAACTGGCGCCTCTTCTGCCTGACATTGTAAATATATAATTTTTTTCCCCACGGCAATACATTGTTCCACTGGGTGTTCTTGGACGGTGAGTTAAATGACATTTATCTAAATCCTAAATGCCAGTGCTCTCAGCTTAAGATTTTCACATCTTCCTTGACAAGTAGATTTACTTTTATCACTTTCTCACATCTCTTTCAAACGACCTTAATGATTCTTTTTTTCCCAGCCACTTAAGCTGAAAAAAAGTGCATCAAAATAAAAAACTAAAAAAAAGTTGCATAAAAAGATGTTAATTGCTTAATTAATTCAGAATCCACACCTGCGTGCCAGCACCTGCTCTCATTAACTCCAGTGTTTCCTGAACGGGGGGAGACAGGACCTGGCACCGCTGTGACTGCATCAAAAATAAACGAAGGACTCTTCACAACTTTTTGACAATTCTGTCGGCAACATGTCATAAACACCACATCCTGTTGTAACAAATTACTTTATATGTTGCAGCCATTATATCTATTTTGACAAATGAATAATATTGTCACAAAAGTGAAAGGAAGCGGAAGACCAAACTTGATCGATCACTGATGAACGCAAAGGGGACAGTGTCCAAATCTGAAAGTAAATGCAAGTCATGACCAGGTTCCACTGGCATTCTTTGACTGTGAGTTAAATGGCGTTTAACTGATGTTCGCTCCTGCAACGCAGTTAGTCAGAGAGAAACAAGGTCAGACTGGGGCACGACCAGTCCCAAGCTTAGAACTGATGCTCCCCATCATGTTTCGTTTGTGGATCGATGAACAAGTCAGCTCCATCTTCATGCCGTTCCCTGCTAGAGCCAGATCATTTGGCGTGTGTGTTCTTGTCTGAAGGTGAAATAAAGTCTTGAGGTGCCTGCGACCTGAGATCCAATAACAAAGAGAGCAGAGTCTATTTACTCAGGATTGGAGAGCAGCATGTCGTTAGTTATTGTCCTGCGGATGATGAAACCGAAGCGCTTTAATGTGACTGCTGCTGTGACTCTCGCTAATCCTGACTGAAGGCAATCCCGGCATCTAGACGAAGCTGTAGTTAATTGATCCATCACTGCATCTTAGGAGACCAAATGAATAAAGGCATAAAGAATAAATGCTTTTTTTTTTTTTAGACTGCCAGTGAAACATTTTCACTGTTGTTCTACTGTAGCTGTGTCCAAACTATTAATGTGAAGTTATGTAGTAAACAAACAAACAAAAAGTTTTATATTGTAGACTCTACAAAGCAGCAAATGTCTGCTGTGATGACTTAACCACCTTACTCGCAATTCCAGAGAGGACGTTTATCTAAGTTGAAAACGAGTGATTGGCATTGTGAAACACTTCAGCACAGCACACGGCGACACAATGAAATCTGTCCTCACCCTTGGTGAGCAGTGTGCAGCCATGACAGTTGCCCGAGGAGCAGTTTGTGGGGACGGTGCTTTGCTTAGTGGCACCTTGGCAAATCGGGATTCGAACCGATAACCTTCTGATTTCTTAAGTGCTTTAACTGCCCAAAGAACATTTTTTGAAGCTGCTTGTGAACATTAAGGTAAAGAGAGTCCACTCTGAACAATCTTATTCGTGAAGCATAATATATCTGTATAATATAAATGTAAATAAACCTGTCTGTTGTCAGCTCTTTAATTAATTTGCATTTAAATGTTCATCTTAGAAGTAAAAGGCTATTAATACCTAAAGTGTTTTACACAGATTTGTTATTTCTGTTCACCTTGTCTATTTTTTTGTATACCACGGGCACAACCACTGAGACACAACCACTGAAACAGTGAAGATAATGAGAGCCGGTACTTTCACGCAGTTGTAGACTCCAAATTAATTAAGCAATTAACAGCCTTTTAAGCTTCGAGGCTTTTTTTTAAACATTTTGCTTTGATTTGTTTTAGCTGATGTGGCTGAAAAGTAGAAAAGGTCCATTTGAAATGGGCATCTGAAAGAGGTGGGATGTTGGTGCACTTTCAGTGCACTTTATATGTCCATGTTATAAATACTAGCTTGACAAAGAAAGCATGGAAGAAAAAAAGTCTAAAAGCCAAAAAAAAAAAAATGGAGTGCATTTCATTCAGACATGATGTATAAACCTTTACATGGAGGGACAATATTTCCCATCTGCAGTAGCTTTTCTTGCTGGTGCATAAGTGCTGTGCTTAATAATACACCCATTCCGGGACCCTGCATCCCGTTCACGCACTCCATCGTATCCTTTTTCGTTATTTTGCGAGTCACCTGCCAGGTGTCCATCTCAGCCGTGCACGCATGGACTGCACGTTGTTTACCATAATGCGTCCTGCGGAGCCGTAGCCTTGGCCGCTGCTCATTAGCATTGCAGATGCATCTTAATTCAGCCTGCTGGGCCGCGCGCAGGACGCAGAGGATAATTACATCCCCCGGATGGACTCGCTCTCCAGCACGCAGGCCGGTTCGGAGACGGCCTTGCACGCTGAAGCATCACTCGTCTGCTGCGGTGCTGAGGATATGAACGAGGCTGGGACAGGAGGCGGGGCCGTTTCCAATGGTGTCTGAAGAGTGTGTCTGTGTGGTTTTGTTTCTGCAAACACGTGTGCCAGGGTCTCAAACAGTGCCATTGATCGTCACTTTGGGCAATTCTGTCCTCCCCCAGTCATTTTCCATCTTCAGTGTAATCGCCTGCTGTGTCACATAAGCCTGGTTCTGGGGAGCGCTAGAGAGATTTCAGTGCTGCGAAGGAAGTCATGATTTTCCTCAATACATCTTTTTTGTGGTACAAAATCAGCCTCCACGTGAGGGGAAAAACGCTCCGTTCTGTTCGCTCCCCAGCCAAACATAGACCAGGACATTTTTCGTCTGCTACCGCACCACAGTGCAGCGTGCAGGCCACACTGCTGGCTGTTACTGAATTTTTCAGTGTCAGGGTATCGGGAAGACCCATAGTGGTTAACTGGCTGTATGTCACATTAAAGACGCAGCATTTCCCTGTTTTCCTTCGGGAACCGACTTAAACCAAAACAGCTGGAGAATTTGCATAAATCATTGGCAGCTGGTTTGGAAGATGGATCAACTTGTATCATCTTGTACAAGCACTCCCTGCTACGTGCACATGTCAGAAACCAGGGAAGAAATAGCGAAAAAGTCTCATATACACCTGACTGTCAAAAATAACGTTTAATCCGCCATCCTACAGTAATCAATACATTTATGAGGACTGAGGCACGTAATGACCTGTGACTGATCTGTAAGCTATGGATTTTTTAATTTTTTTTTTATTTAACCTGCTGCTTGTGTAGGAAATTACCATGTTGGTTTATTTCCCTCTCCTGTCGGCCAGAAAATTGGTGCACATGAGGAGCAGCTAATGACTATCTTTCAACATTAAAGTCAGTCTGTCAGGCTTTTTGTGCTGGGACCCATGGGAGTGGATGTGTCTCTCTGTCAGCCGCGACTATATTTCGTGAATGTCACGGTAATATTTTCCACTCAGCGTGTGATCCCGCTGCCATCCGCCTCGTCCCCACCTGCACTGTTCCCGCAACGGGCACGATGTTTTGAATAGCTGCACGCGGGTGGCACCTGAATGTCACAAGTGGCAGAGGGGCATCACCGGCTGGTACATCCAGAGCTGCCCAGAGAGGAGCTGCTCTACGGGCCAACCACCGGGAGGCAAAGCCGCTGCTTGGCTTGTTAGCGGCATGAGTGGAGAGAGGCTTTGCATACATTTGACTGAAGAGGGGACCTTTAGAGATGACCTTCAGTCTCTCTGTGCAGGGGTCCAGCAGTGTGAGTGCTGCTCAACATGCTTAATCAGATGTTTAAATCTTTTATGCCCCCTTAAGAACTATAAACCAGGACATGTAGCGCAAATAAAGGCACAGGAAGGCTTTAAATACGAGGAAGCCCTCAGGAAAATGTCCTATCAAATGTCATTAAGCCCTATCTTAAATCCGGGGAGAAGATGATATTAAATAACTGGGAGGCTTTTATTGAAATGCAAAGTGCTTTTTGACTTTGGAAAGCAGAAAGACTGAAGGAGGGGAGAGGGAGCTGGCGCTAATGGCTGTTCTTCAATGTGACAAGTCATGTAAAACCCTTAAAGCTGGTACGCTATGACAAGAAGGCACTTGTCCTCAGCTTTAACTGTTAACTTTTGCTCTTATACAGATTTAACTTTTTAAATATTCAATCATCTTAAAGGGTGAAAAATGACATTTAAAAAAATAACATTATTATGTTGTGTATTTTGAATAGTTGAAGTAAATTATTACTTGCTATTGTTGATACTGCTTAAACTTTAACTTCTTCTACTTGGAATTATTCAGATGGATTATTACAGTTATGACTGCTTAAACTTTCTTTTCACATTTGCTAATTCAATATCCTTTATTTAAATTAAGATAGTATGATGAGATAATACTTTATTAGTCCCACAAATGGGAAATTTGCAAATTCACAATTCATAATGTATTATTAATACTTAAAAACTACCCGCTAGTAAAAAACTTCTGTAATATTAATCATAAGATCATTTAGTAATAATAATTTGTTAATTATTTGAATAGCTGCAACAGTAAATTATGTAAGGGTTAATCCAGGATGAATTGATGTGGAGGATAATCCTGCTCATGACTGTAGTCATATGACTAGATGCTCATTCAGCAAGTTGCTATGGTTACACAGACAGTTTGCTATCTTATGGCTAATTTGTTCAGAATGAAACACGACTGGAACCTATCATAATAGATTATTTGGAAATCGACTGAATGATTTATTTACGGTCTTTAATAAACTATTAGAGAGTGACTGAGCTGCTGTTTATTGGGGCCTGTTACATTTGGCAAATGGCAAGCTTGCTAGGTGATGAGATGTGCAGCAGCGTTAAAGTGGCACGCCGGGCTGAACACTCCGTCATCCTGGCATTGATTTGGGACGGCTTTCCACTCCACTTCATCTGGTCATTATTCTCGTTAGTGTAGAGGAGAGATCAGAAAAAGCGCAAAGAAAGGGCTAAAAGGAGACAGAGAGGCCACTGTCCTTTTTTTCAGCACCAATCACAGCTAAGTTGTCCTCATCATTGCCTGTCAGATATGGAGGCAGTGATCTTGTTCAAAAATCTGATGGCTAGATCATCATCAACACTTGTTCATCAAGTGGTGGCCTAGCAGGTAATGTAGCGGACTTGTAACTGAAGGGTTGCGGGTTCAAATCCCAAACTGAGGTCCCTTGATCAAGGTACCGTCCCCACAGGCTGCTCCCAGTGGCCTTTCAAGGCTGCCCACTGCTCACGAAAGTTGCAGGGTTAAATGCAGAGGACATATTTTGTCGGGTGTGTCAAAATGACAAAATTATGACTTTTAGTCATCATGAATGAAACCTCACATTGTGAGTTCTTTTATTTTTGTTCAGGTTGATAGTCATTTTCATACGCTTTCTGAAATAAAATGCTTCTTATCACCTTTGAAGCTCACTTATTGGCAAGCTTAGTGTGAGAAGCAGGGGTCGTGCCAGTGGGGTTTTTGTCTCACATATTAATAGTCAGCCTTGGTTGCAATGGAAAGACGCTCAATAGCTTGTCTTTAAATGCCTCCTTCCCGTTGCACAGCAACATGAGCTAATTTCGCTCAGTACATTGTAGTTTATAACCCAGTTGCAGAACAATTAATTTCAGCAGCGATTAAGTTGGAATGAGCCTTAATTGTACGCTGTGAAATACATTTACTTAACACTTCAGTTACTCACACCTGAGCAGGGAGCAAAGACCTTCCACTGGTGAGAGACAAGGCTTCTTCTGGGCTTCCTTCTCTGCTCCTCGACTTATTGGTTTGGGTTCCTTTGTCTTGGCCTCAGTGCTGGTCTCTGGAGCTATTCTGGGTTGATGTGGGGATATTATTAGACACACAATTCTGCACAAGGACCCCAAGGAAGTTTTTATCCCAGAGGAGAAAAAAAAGACCCCCTAAAAAGGTTTGAAAATATGCTTATGTGAACACACCACCTATTAAGCATCTAGGTCATAGGACAGGTAATGCTAATGCTGTGTTAACTCGTAATGGTTTGCTAATAGGGAATAACATGTAAGTGCTTATGCATGTACCTTTCTGCTGCCTTTATCTAACAGAACCTCCGGCACAGAGGGACCTCAAATAAATGTTACCGAAACTGATTTTCACAGTACCCCGTGGTGCTGATAATGGCCACCTTTTTGCAGTGTAAGGGCTTTTAAGCTTAGCCCCTGCTGGTGCGGACAGGTCAAAGGCCAATTTAACTTCCAGGCGGCTCTAGGGTCTTTGGCAATTGTTATTATATAGTTTCATCTATATTTAGTCCCTTTTATTAGAAGAAGGATAAAGAGCCTAATGTACTATGTATAACAGTGTTCAAGTTCCTCAAAATCATTGCATGTGAATTGGAGACAAAAAGAAGCTCTTGAAGGAAGATCGTAATGATCTATCTGTGTCCTGGTGAGTGCATGGTCAATGGAAGGCCACAGGCGCTCTTTCTGTATTACAGCACAATTCAAGCGGACTAAAATGCCTCCAGGACATGAATTTGGGCCATATTATGACCTGCAGATTGAGATTTTATGACTGGTTTTTGACTGGTTTTATGACTGGTTTTTGACATTTGAGAACAAAGAATGATTAAAAATCTATTAAAAATGTCTAAATATGGTTTGGTTTAGAATGATTTTTGGTAGTGGCTTTTGGTGATGATCCCAGAATAATGAATTTTGACTTCCTCTACAATGGCTCAGAGGTAGATGGATTGATTGGAGAAGGTTTATTAAAGATCCACATCAATCCTTGTAGGGTAGGGCCAATATTGTCATAATAGCATGGTTATTTCTGACCTGGCAATTTGATGACAATCCTATAGCTGTGACAATATATCATAATAATTGACACAATACCAGGCAGATCTCTATTACATTATTTATGCCAGAAGTGATATGTCAGCTGAGAAGACATGCGGTCACGAATTTTTGGAAACCCTAATCAAATGTTTTAAGCAATTGTCCTATTAGATAATATTACCTCAGCCAAATGGAATGCACAAAAATACATACAATTAGTTATGTATGTAAAATAAAAATGATTGATATGGGTAACAATGATTCAACCAGACTGATTGCCTGCTGATCTCTAAAACCAGCATGCTGAAGTTGAAAAATGGAACATTTGCGGCCTAGATGACTCGCCTGTTCCCTTTACAAAGCACTTAGAATAATTAGCACTAATGCGCACCAGTGGACAACATTAATCTTTTCAATATTCGCCTTGATGTATGGTACGGCGTGAGAACAGAACAGGTGCGGGTGTAGGTACATTCGCAGCATTTTCAGGTGGCATTAGCTCTATCTTTCTTTTCTTCTCGCCGTCTTTCACTGGCATTAAAAGGCTCAAAGATCACTGGCTAATAATTCACCGTGAATGAAGCAGAGAAACGTGAACTGTGCTTGGCCGGGTTTGAACCGCTGCTCGCTTTGGCCTAGAGAGAGAGTGTGTGTGTGTATTATTTAGCACAGCCAGTGGCTGAAAAATAGCATGTGACACAGAAGGTAAGGAAGCTTATTTGTATAGTTTCAGCCCAATGAGACACGCGCCCTCAGCGAGGCTGAGGTCCTTGGTTCCTGTGATGAAATGGCTCTTTGAAACACAAAGCAATCTTTCTTAAAGGGCAAAATGAAACCGGGAAGGTGACTGAGATGTGAGCATGCGTGAAATCTCAAACAAACTCACAGGCAGCGAGACTTTTTTTACTTTTGAGCAAGGAAAAAGTATACATTTGACAGAAGCAAGTAGCATTTTTATAAGTAATTGAAAACATGGTTTCAGCCCATACACGAGTCCATGTGTGTGAAATTTCTGGGTTCTTTGGATTTTTGTGTTATATGTCTGGTGCGCCATGATTGTGATAATCTGTGATTGTTAGTATAACTGTGTCCTTGTTGTGTCTCATCCTCATTCTGTCATTTGTCAGCTTACTTGTGTTTTGTGTGTGTGCTGACCTCCATACTTAATTTATCATTTATATTAAATATATTATATATTAAATTTTTTATTAAAAAAATGTGTATGTGGGTTGTGCATTTTCTGTCCTCCATCCTTCCAGCCATGTATCCCTGACAAAAATCCATCAGTTGCTTCCATTTCAACTTTGGTTGAGTTTGGCTAATTTTGATTAGAGAAATTGGCCTTGGTGGGTAAAAAATTAATAAATGGGTTTTAGTAACAATGATGGCTGGTGAGGATACACCTGGAGTTTTTTTTAATGAATTGTTACAGAGAACCTTTGGGCTATGCACTTTAAATTACAGGCAGCCTTTTGTCTAAATTAGCCTCAAACAGAATTATTTATTTCTCATGAACCATATTAAAGTACTTTTTTTCAGGTTCATGTCATCTGGTAACCTTGAATTTCTCGTGCCAATGTCCCCAGGGCTGTATTGCATGCATAATCACCCAACATGGAATATTATACATGGCTTTAAAATTCTAACAAATGACGACTTACTAGCCTTTGCACTTAATGTTCGGGGTGTTGGATCGCTCTTTAAAATAGGAATGACTTTGACTGATTGCTTGCTTTTGTATTCCTGCTCAGGGAGAAAATTGGCAGAGTAAGAGGAAATATACCTTGAAACAATCCTACAGACCTCCTCTGTCTTTTGCCATAGATTTTTATTTTCTATTGCAGTCTGGGCTGAAATAGCCTTGTGGTCACAAAATTTGAATTTATATTCGTTATAAAAGTTTGTTGTAAAATCTATGGCCCTATGCTTGGCCTGGCATCAAATGGAACCTGGCGTGAAGCATTAGGTATCTTCCTCTTTCTCTTCTTCTTCCTTCGGCTTCTCAAATTGTCTGTACAATTGACCTGGCAAAACTTTTATGTTGATCACACTTCATTATTTAAATTTTAGATGTGACAGTGAGAACATGGAGTGTCTGTCCAGGGAGATTTAGTTAACAGTGTTCTTAGTGCACTGCTATTTCAAGGCAGAGGCAAGCGGTTTTAATAAGTCCAACACCAACAACTGGTCTGATGTCAATGGTGCAGTGTCGAAGCTGCTTATTACTCACAGGAATGTGTGGCTGTGCACTAATAGTCATAAAAACACAATCTGAAAAAGAATTGCATCATATTTACTACATATTGCCAAAAATATGTATAATTACAGCATTCATTTATTTATTTATTTTCAGTGCTGTGCATCCATTCTGGTCACTTGCTTGCTTTGTTGCATATGGCTTTGGTGGAGGGAGATTTGGTTTGATGTTTTGCTGATGTGCTTTCTGCTCTGTTTCTTCTGTAAAGAAGAGCTCCACCCCTATAATAGCAATCTGCCAAAGCGCAAGCACCCCTGGCTTTAAAAGGGAATGGAAGATGGCTTATAGCTGAACACACTCTGAAACACACCCATGATTAATTTAGAGAATAAGTACAACCTATCTGAAGCGAGAGCCTTGCACAGTGACTGAACAGATTTTGTTCAGCAAAACTGAGGCTGGGATGTCATATGTTGTTTTTGCCACTCTCTTTTATTCTTCTGCAATTACCTTCAGTCAGGTACAACAGAAAACATGTGGGGGAAATGTGGCTTGAAGCTGTGGCTCATTTTCAGGAGCTGCCATGAAACCATTTGATCAGATACAGTCAATGAGCAATAAGCCAGTGGAGATGTGTCATTAGTCACTGCACTTCAGAGCTGAAGAAGATCCCATGTTTTCAGATTCATTTGAAGATGTGTGGAGTCTAAAGTTGTGCTCCTCCATCCTAGTTCTAATGGCCAGCATTTCAGAATGTAGTTCAATCCGTCCTTCTGTTAATTGCAACCAAGTGGTTGTTAATAGGCAAACAAAGCATGTATATGGTTGGAAGTAGGACTGTGTTTTTCTCCTTTGTGTGCATGCAAATGTGTGTTTGTGTGGGTGTCACTGCATTAGAATGTGATTAGAATTGCGCTGGCTTTTTCCTCTTTCTGTCCTCGCACTGCTCTTTCCTCCCGTATGAAAGGAGTTTTTTTTTTTTAAAGAGTGGTTCCCTCAGTTCATGGCTGCACTCTCCCGCTATTTCTGTAATTCTCCTGAGTGCAGTTGCTTGATGACCCGTGCATTTGCGGAGGAAATTAAAGATCGGATAGAACATCACGGTTAATATAAGATCTTCAGCAGTCCTGATGTTGTGCCAGAGAGTCCCGAAGAGCAATCATCAATGTGCTGTAGAGGCTGTTACTGAACCAATTAATAGTGCTTGTCTAAAAGGAGACATCTTGATTCCACCTTTCCACTTTTCAGAGTTCTGATGCACATCCTCACATTTCATCTATGGTTACTAAACAACAGAGGTAAAAAATGCTATACTAATTACTGAAATAGCATTAGATGTTTTGGTATGCTTATAAGATTAAGGTCCCCAATTATAAATTTTTGTTGCTTGTTTGGTGTTTGGTGCAACCAGGAAGTCTTGTCAGTGTTTTCCCAGAAAAAAAAATTGACCCACTGTTTCTACAGTGTCTTGCAAGACAGAACTAAAAAAACTAATTTGTGCTCATTTTCACATCCAATCACTGAGCAATTGGTTCGCTTTGCATGTTTGGAATCTGTAATGGTTGGTGGAGTTACTTTTTTAGGGGAGGGGTTGGAAATTCTCTGTGTACACAAAGCATGAGAAACGGGAGGTAACCTTTCCCCTTTATTTACATTTACATTTACAGCATTTATCAGACGCCCTTATCCAGAGCGACTTACAATCAGTAGTTACAGGGACAGTCTCCCTGGAGCAATTTTAGGGTTAAGTGTCTTGCTCAGGGACACAATGGTAGTAAGTGGGATTCGAACCCGGGTCTTCTGGTTCATAGACGAGTGTGTTACCCACTAGGCTACTACATCATAAGGGGATACTACATCATAAAACTACATTTTACTACATTTCGGTTCATAGACGAGTTCATAGACTAGTGTGTTACCCACTAGGCTACTACATCATAAGGGGATACTACATCATAAAACTACATTTTACTACATTTCGTTGCCCTGTACTTGTACATGTGTAATGACAATAAAGTTGAATCTAATCTAAAAATCTAATCTAATAAGGGGACAAATTCCAGATCCGACTATCTAAGTTGCCGTTCTTTGAACGGTGAAACAGAATGGCCATTTCTAGGCAATCTAGTGACATTTTCAAAATAGGGAAACTTTTAAGATTTCCAGAATCAAACATTATTTTGTTTTAATACATAACATACATAACAAAATCCATATTCTGAAAAAAATCCATGCAATTGGTTGGAATAGACCCAAAGAGCCCCTAGAAGCACACAATCAAAAAAAAAAATAAAATAATTAAGACATATATGTGGTCCCTTTAATGTTTCATTCTAATGTTTAAGAATTTTATTATTAGCTATGGCATACAATGACTGAAAAAAAACTAATTAGATGCAGCAAAGCCAATATGTTTGCGAATGCTAGTTAATTGTATCTGACGGAAGATTTTGTTATCATTGATGAAGCTCATTTACTTAGAACTTCTCTATTCATATCTTACAATAGTCAAATGATTGGTTTTTAAAGTACCGTTTGAATTTTTGAAGCTTTTAAGTAGCCCTATGCTGAAGCAGTCTTCTATATTTTAGAATGTCTTGGGATGTATTTAATTTTTTATTTCTGCGTCTATTTTTGAGCAGATTGTTTGAGATCACACCCTGTCGGGGCAAAGCAGCACCCTGGGAAACATGCTGACTCAGACTTAGAAGCTGCCACGACATCTGCTAAAGGTGCCTATTAGGGGTGTACTGAGTGCGATGGTCGACCCGTCAGCCAGCAGTCATTACAGATGTCCTACTTGCCACGTCTTAAAACATGTAGCAAGCTCCAGGGGAACATCTGCAAGGGCAGTATCTTTGCATTCTGTGTCACGGTGCTTGAATTACCCCTGCTAGCCTCAGGCAAACAGAATATGAATTTTCAGCATTTGTTTAATGGTCATTTATTATTTCTGCCACAGAGTGTTTTGGTCTAAAATAACTTTTTTACTTTATGTATCAGTTTCCTTTTGTGACCTCTTACCCAAGCGATAGGATTTCCCATTACTCTCCTGCCGACCGCCGCAGTCCCTTATGGTAATTCGCTGATGTAAAACTGTTACGGAATTCTGTATGCTACTCCATAGTATTCTGCAGCAACACATCTACACCTTACAATTTTTCATCAAATGGACAGCACTGGAAAATAGGCAGAACAATGAAAGAAATCAAAACACATAGAAGAATGCCAGGGTACAAAGATAATACCTTAGCGGTAGGTAAAACAGCAAGATGATTGTGCAGGTTTATTTCAATGTTTTTATTTATTTTTTAACATAATGAAATGACCAAAGAAAAGCAAAGTTGAACTCTATCGCGGTTTACATTTTTCCAACCCAAACAGTCTGACCTCAACCATTGTTGACTTTTTTTTATGTGTTGGGGTGTTCTGATGGGTTTTCTAGTGGACATGTCATCAAACTCCCCATACACAATGGGAACTAAGGTCTTCTTTGGTAATAAATACATATATGTTGTGACCTGACCTGCTCCAGTTCTGTGCTCCAGTCCAGAGTTTGGTGCTGACTTTGTTCCTGATGCCCTGATTGTGTGTACTTTAAAGTGAAGTGATTGTCACATGTGATACACAGCAGCACAGCACACGGTGCACACAGTGAAATTTGTCCTCTGCATTTAACCCATCACCCTGAGTGAGCAGTGGGCAGCCATGTGGGGACGCAGGGAGCAGTGTGTGGGGACGGTGCTTTGCTCAGCGGCACCTCAGTGGCACCTTGGCAGATCGGGATTCGAACCAGCTACCTTCTGATTACAGGGCCACTTCCTTAACCGCTAGGCCACCACTGCCCCTGTTGTTTAATGTTCAAATATATTCTCATTGTGGCTACTTCTCATCGGGCTATCGTATTTGTATTGTACCTTGTACTGCATGTATCTGTCCATGTTGTAAATAAAATCCCTTGTTAGTGACATTTTTAACTGGTTAATTAAGATACATTTTAAGTACTTCTGTAGTACTTGTAGATTTTAAGGGAAAAGCTGTCACAGCTTTTTCTTTAGTGCTTAGCATCGATTCATCCCTTTGTTTTAGCCTTTATTTGATGGTGTTAAATGTTTCCAAGGCTTCTAAGTTCACTCACAGAAAAATAATTAAATTGCAAAACTCTAAGTGGCATTTATAGTAAAGTAGTGCTGCCATATTTAAGCACAGCAGCCATTATTTAATGTAAAATGGGTACATTAGTGCCATTGTGTATGGGTCCTCTCATTAATAAAAGTGCCACCCTGAACTAGACCCAGGAGAGATGCTGTAAAAATGCACCTTCTCATTAGTCAGATCGTTTTCGCTAAACTGAGATGTAGTTTTCAAATGTTTTCCTTCATTTTGGCACTGCCGATCCAGTGGGAGTATTGTACAGTGGTGCTTTTGTTCCACATAAGGAGTTGAACAAAATGTAGTGTCATCAAGGTTAGAGGGGAACCATTGTCTGTTGTCTCATGTGTTCGGACACCAGTTGCATGCTTGATTAAATTTGCAGTGTTTATCTAAAGCATTTTTATTTAAAGTGTTATGGGATTTATGTCACCTTGCATTCAAAATGTTTGAGTTACTTATTTCAAAACTTTTAGTGTTTACAATTTTGCAGAAATCAATTGATTTAAATAATAAATAATATAATATTTTTTTTATGTTATCCAATTGTGGCCTGTCCTAGTGTGATATTTTAGTTTCATGGAATTTGAAATGGGTTTCAAAATGTTAGGTAGAAAATGTCTTTGATTTCCTCATTGGTTTGCTGATATGAGTATGAATGTGTTGCTTGACTACAACTTGCACTGACAGCATAGCTTCACTGAGTGGCATTTTCGGTTTTAGAATCCAACAGAGATATGAAATTTCCTCTGAGGAAAGTATCTATCACTGACAGGAGTCTCTGGGGGAGTCAGGGGATTTTTTCCTGATCTCCAAGGACCCTTGCCCAAAATCCACAGGACTCTGCTGGTCCTATGTGTGCAGCGTGAGTTGTCCATCTTGAGGATTCAATGACACTAAAATTGAGGATTAGGCCAAACTAAGTTAGGATTGTTGAGTGAGTTGGTTAACCAGTTAATTCTGCTCTTTATTAACTCTGCTGTCCTAATCAACGGCTCTATATAGTCCTTCATAACAGAAGTAATCAAGAATCAAGAATAAATGTATCAGCAGCTGTCATTGCTGCACATTGCACATTGTCCATGAAATATGGTGAATAGTTGTAGCATATCCAAGGAATTGCTCACTTAAATTTAGAACGGATTCACATAAAAGCACATATGCACAATTTACAATTGCTGTCCACCTAAGCACAACTCTACATCCGTATGTAGATAGCAAAGTCAATGGCAACAACGTTCCATTGTGATGACTCCATATAATAGGGAACTCAGTTGTTGTCCTTAGCAGATTCTCTTCTAGTTAGGTTCGGGGAAGACACCAAAAAAAACAAAACAGTTGGACAATTTTCACTTCCTATATGGAAACAATCGAAGTTATGCCATAATTATAGCCAACAACACTAAAATTTAAACAAAAAACATTATTTGAAAGAAGGTTCAAATAGCCTTATTAAAGGTTTTCTTATTAAAGTTGATTTCTGGTTCTGTGCTTGATAAATCCCCCTACCTAATGCAACCTAAATGTAAAAATTAAACCTGACTCACTGAGCTTATGAAATATGTATAAATATGTTTTTTGGCAGAGATTTCTGGGAACTCTGACGACATCCCTCTGGTGCGATGGCGGCAGCAGTGGCTTGAGAACGGCACCCTGCTCTTCCACATACATCATCAGGATGGCAGCCAGAACCTTCCAGGCATCACGGCCACGGACGACCCCCCCAGCGATTCAACAGAGGAGGAGCTCCGCATACTCCACATTTCTGTGATGGTATCATTGCAGCTTCCTCTTTATTAATTCATAAAATAATTAAACTTCTAAACTTTCTAAGCAATTAACCAGTATTAAAATATGCACCCAGGTGGGACATTTGTGACAGGCAAGGCAGCTACTATGAGAAAGCAGGACAGGCGAAAGTACTCTTGAGGGCAAAAAAATAAAAGCAGGAGTGGCACGAGTGATGAAGAGGATGATGAGATGGGATAAAGAGCAGGTGGGGGAAAAGGGCAGACGGGAGCTTCAGGTAAGAGGATAGAGATGTGCTGATAAGCAGGAAGATCTATGACTTTGAAGAGACTGTGGCTGTGAAAAAAAAAAAAAAGAAGAAAGCCGACCCAATCACTGCCAAGAGCTGGCAGAGAGGGGGCCGGAATTGCACCTAGTTTTGTCGGCTAAAGGAAAGAAAAGGGAAGGAGGAAATGGAAGAACATAAGAAAAACAGAATATTCCATTCCAAGTGTGACCCTTTGTCGGTTGCTAAATTTAAATGAAGCGTCGGCTGAAATCGCGCCGCAATTACACTTCAGCCATGGTTGCAGGTAGTTGGTCTCTTATCCACGCGTAACTCGCCGTTTGCTGATGAAAGGGTAGCTTGGCCCGGGAAACGGTTGCGCTCAGCTTGAGGGGGGATTTCTCTGCGAGCCGCTTTGGCGCGCTGCCGTAGCGTCCGAAGCAGATTAGAAGCCGCCTGTCCGAGGCTGATGCGAAAAAGGGTGCCTTGACATTGATATAGTAACAAAGGAGGCAGTTAAGAGTGTTCAAAGTAATGCACTTCACCGAAGCAGTGCGAATTGCGAGGAGAGAAGCAGTGCCTGTGTGTTTTGTGTTGACGTACAGCAAAAGACAGGACACCAGTTAACCAGAAGCTTCCGTGCGTTAGACACCGCAACATTTAGGCCTGATGAGATGGTTGAGTGCATCAGCATGCCTCACAGCAGAATGTGTAAATCCGAAAATTTCCAATGTTTACATTATGCTATGCAAGATGGAGTAGCCAAAGTCCTCCTGCTGCTACAAAATCACCCATGATATTATATACCTGCCCCAAGAAGCACAGTGTTTATCGAAGATCAAAGTCAAAAGTAACCTCGGCGGATTAAGACTGTAATTATATATTTCTGCGAGAGATGTGAGCCAGCTCGTCCGTCCTTCTGAGCGCCTCCCGCTCCTCGCCGAAGTTGCCCGGCCCGGCTTTTCAAAGGCGAAGAGGTTCAAATTGCGCCGCGATTGATCATTTCTGCTTTAGAGCTCTGAATAATACAGCACATTGCTGTTGTATGCGCCACGGCGCCCTCGGAATATAAACTAATTCGGTGACCTTGGGCTCTGGACTGCGTGTTCTTCTTGAGGCACTCTGCAAATGGATTATTAGAGGAAAACGCAGTCGCCGATTTGTGAGCGCCTCGCGCTGTTCTGGGCGCTCTCCCCATCAGGTGTGCCTTTGATATTTCCCTCTCTTGTGGCTCGGATGTGTCCCTTCGGCCTCTTAGCTCTTTGAGTCCCCTCCATCAGCCTAATCATAAAGCCGGTGTGATTCCTCCGAGAGGGAGAGATGGAAGAGATAAACGCGGGGTGGAATGGCGCGTCCAGCTTTTGGCGACAGATGGTCGAGGACACCATGCAGCTCGGGCCGGGCCGGGGTGCGGGGCGTGCCCCTGAAACCCACCGTCCCCCCGCGGACTTGTTTTCACCCTCGACGGCGGCTGCGCTGAGCCAAGACGCCGAGCCACCCAGGCCTCCTCGCTCGCTTTGCACCTGTCCCCGTCTCATTTGGGCTGTGTCGCCGTTTACGGGGTGACTCAGTACCGGGTTACTGCGGTCACCGCGACACAAATTAAACCGCGTGGGTGTATAAGCACTGACCACATGCGCCTTGAAAAAAAGCCAGTCGCTGCACGTCTTAATAACCAGCTCGCTGTATGCCTTTATTATTTGCCGCTTCCACTTGTTTTCATTCCTCCCCTCCGCTTGGCATATTGTGGCTTCTTTTATGGACAAAAATAAAGGCCTTTTTTTTTTTTTATTAAAAAGAGTTCAGATGTCGCTGTCACTGTATTGATTGAAAACGGTTCATTGCCGGCGTCCTCAGCCTGTAGCAGCTCCCAGTTCACCGCTCTTCGGCATCCATAATGGATGAGGCGACTCGTCCCCAAATGTTCAGCTCCAGGTCAGTGTCTACAGTTGAAAACACACAGGCGAAGCCCACTGCGATGCCCCGCCGCTACCCTCGGGCCGCCCTGGTCTCCTGCGAGAGGGATTTTTCACTGAGGTACACATTTCTTAAGAGAAGCACGGCCGGTACAGATCGCGTCCCACAGGGCAGCGGGCGACAAAATGCACTGCTAAGTGTCACGTGCTGCGCTGCGCTGCGGCCCTGGCCGGTTAACCCTTTTCAAGTGGCTGAAAGCTCCCCAGAATGCACCTGCCACGTTGCACTCTGAGGGTGCAGTGTCTTACAGTGCCGGTTATTTTATGTGCTTTCAGGCAATGCAAGGCAGAACCTTGAAAAAAAAACAGGTTGAAAACACGGTTGGTGTTTGGAACCAGAGGAATTGGTGTGGAGCTCTACCAATGGAATCCTTTGAAAATCAATGTTTCGACGACCGTGTTCTCAGTGTTTGAGTTCAGAGTTTAAATGTTGTCTAGTTTCTTGTCCAGCGACCATTCCGTCTTCATTGTATAATTGTCTTCATGGTATCATTTGAAATCTTTTGGCATGAAATTACAGGTCTGAACTCAGAGTAAATGACACGTAAAAAAGCCTGCTCTCCAGGTCCTCTCCAGCAGCATTCACAGCCTGCGCCACACAGATCAGGGAACGTCCGGAATTAGAGGCAACTGACAGATTTAAAGGCTGCTGTCGGGGAGGTGATGCTGGATAATTGTTTGACGAGGGTCTTGAGAAATGCTGCAATAGACCTCATGCTGTGTGTGCACAAGAATGCAGACAAGAAAACAAACAGGAGATTAAAAGAGCTCCCCCCGCCCCTCTTGCTGGCCCCGACTGCATTAAAAACTGCATTAATGTTTGTCTGGCCACGATAATGGCAACACACTCTTATTCCTAGACAGTCTCTCATATTGTGAATATTAAGGCTGGAGTACAGTGTTAGGTCTGTGGCATATCATACCCTCCATTCTAGATCATTATTACGTTGTTGCATGGGATGAAAGAGGAAAAAATAAATCAACTCTGCTCCTTCCAAGAAGTGGTGCATGACGAGCGATCACATGACGAACTTAAAGCCGTTGTGTTAAGGAAACCTAAGGTACTTTTTACTTACTTTTGCTGAAGCTGTGTCTCTGAAATGATGCTGCTGCTGTCACCTTTTGGCAATAGAGTCACCCTCATTTGGTTTACATTGAAAATGCTGCTGCCTGGAAGCTGGCATCACTGATAAGTCATTGTTCAATTATTGCTAATTTCTTCAAATACTGTCTCATCATTTAAAAATATATTGTAATATAGCCTAAAAGCATGATAATAATAACAATAATAATCATTTTTACATATTTTTTATGCTCTCAGTTAGGGAGTTTTTATTAGTATAACAAAATAAAATAGCAGCAACTGGCAGCAATGTGTTCTTCGATGACCTTCTGTTGTACCTCAGCGCTGTGTGTTTGTCACTTACAATCTCCACCGGAGCATCATTCCGTAGCTCGCGCCGTCCGGTCCTACCCGCGGTTTCTGACCGCTCATTTAAAGCTGAGGACACCTACAAGGTTAGCGGCGGTGTGGGAAGTTAGCACACTGAGTCGCTGTGCACTTCATTTATAAAGCAGCTTGGCCAGAGAGAGGCATTTTTGCCCTGTTAGCAGCCGTGAGAGGCAAGTGATGTATCTCTGGTTGGATCTCTCTCCCAGGGGCTCTGCAAGGCATGGATGTGACCAATGGCAAAGACTGTTGGAAAGGGGGGCAAGCAATGTTAAAAGCAGTGATAGATGAGTCTGTGCCGGCAGGGAGGGGGACGCCGCTGGAACAGTCATTTCCAGGCAGAGCCCCTTCTAACGATGTGAGGTTCGGTGAGGTACGGCTGCAGTGTAGATCATGAAGTTTATGAATATTAAGTGGACGACAATATTCCTTGGCTTCTGTGAAGCAAATTGCCCTGCATTGCTAATTTATAATGTGAACGTTACCGAAGGAGTAAATGAATCATCCCTAATATAGGAAACATATAGGAAAACATATACTATTTGATTTTAATACAAATGCCTCATTAGATAAATGTGAAATAACATCCCAAATAAACCATTTATTTTGGAATTTGAATGACAAGAATTTTTTTTTGTATTATTATTATTATTTTAAAAATGCATTGTCATCTGGATAACAACACAGTGAACTGTTGCTCAATCTCCATTCCAAGGTTTTGCAATTTTCGAGTACTTTACAAACAATGGGAAGTTATAATTGTTAATTATTTTTATATTTGAAATGCAGTGCACACATCTGACCACATTAAACCAAAATGAATAGGGGTAGGGGCTACATAACCATTGTTAATCTTACACACACAGCATTTTAATTAATTGCCATATTATTATATTTTAGCACATTGAGGCTAGTGCATGAGGTGTGACATTTATCATCAAGTGCTATGCGGCTCTATTAATGCTTATTCTGACGTGCTGCTGGTTAATGATGCCCACACAGAGAAAAAAAAACATACTGCCCAATAAATATGGCGAATAGCATAACACGTTTGAGAGATAATGGCACAAATTTAATGTGTGAATGATGCTGGGTAAAAGTGCAGCTCTTATGATGTCTCCTCTCAGCATTCCGTGGTCAGAAACGTGCACTTATGGCCTAAGTGCCTCATAATACATTATTTTATGACCGCGCGCACCCTTAAAAGCAAAGGCCAATTCCTCTTGCTGCTCTCATTTATTCCAGAAATGCCGAGTAGATCTGATAGAGGTCCTACATCCTACGCTGACCCTTTTATTAAAAACATGCGCAAGTCCCTGAGCGTGAGTGTTTTTGATGTAATAAAAATAATTTCCACCACAGAGACGATGAATGCCAGCTTCTTGAGATCTTTCTAGGCTGACCTAAAACACATATAGAGGTGCCACATTATCATTCTGCTGTCATCGTCCTCAGCCTTGAAATTCCCCACAACCCCTGCGGGACTCTCTGGACACTCAGGCCTCCCGCTTCTGCTAATCACAACGTATTTCTCCAGCAAACAGTCACACAAATACAATTCAAGGCCTCTCCATAAACCACCAAGCCTGTCTAATCACACCTTAGCAATTTAGCGTTGCCCAGCTCTGTGGAAATTGCCAGTGTGATTTATGAGATTCGGAGGTGGGGACCGTCAGGGGCAGGAACAAGATGCTTTTCTAATGAAAGATTGTGCGTTTTGCATTGTTTTGGGGAGCATTTTCAAAACTGTGATATATTGCAGGCTACAAATGAATGACCTTTGAATAATAAAAAAAATTGGATGCTTTTAGTTGTCCTTCTAGCACCATGTTGATGCTAAGTCCTTGCAAATGTCCACTTCCTTTCATGCTGCCGTGATGCTTCGTGCCCATCTGCATGTGGAGACCGTTTCAAACGGAGTGCTCTGGTGTCGAATGGAAGGCAGCATCTGGGCGGCTTCTGATGACTTGAGCTAAAATGTCAGAGTGCTCTGTCAGGAAACTGATTAACACTTCAACCCTGCTTGTAGAACACGTCATTTTTGTACATTTCATCCATGTTTGAACCCTTACACAGATGGTGCACATTTGTGGCAGCTCATCAGCCATTTCCTGTGTGGATTTTCTAGCTCTGCTGTCATATGGTCTTGCTGCGATGTATAAATTGAAAGGAATTCTAAATATAGAATTCATATCCAGTGGCCGAATTTACAAATGCAACTTTTTTTCTTCCCGTTGTCTTGGACATGTCGATCGGTGTAAAAAGCCCATAAAGTGAGATCGCAGGAGCTCTGCACTGTTTATAGGCTGAGGATTTGGAAATCATATTTCATATACCTAAAGATTTTAAATATTTATGAACACTGTAAGGCACAACAGGCCTCAATAGGCGCAGTGATTTAAGGGTTAAAATGAAGAAAGCTTTCCTTTTCCTCCATCTCATTCGTTCAGCTCGTGCAGTTCTGAAAAACTACATCCAGGGCGGCCCATCCACATGATGCCTGTCAGGGAATTTATGTCCCTCGAAATAATAACATTTAATGTGCCTGGCATTAAAAAAAGATGCACTGCTTTCGCAAAGCTGGCGGAGCTTCCACTGAATTTTAAGCTCGTCATAAGGGCAGGATTCTCGGAGGTGGTGAATATTTAAAGAGTTATACTCAGCAGACAATGGTCCGCTGAAAAATATAAAATAAAAAGTTTATTAAATATTGATCGCTACCTCCCCGACATAAAATGCCATATCTTGCATGGAATAGGAGTTGTATTTACTTAACTCTTTCATATTTACATGGCTTAGGTTGTTAAAATGCCAACGATTGAATGTGGGCTGAAAAATGATGATGGGGAAATAGACCAGTAAAGCCCTGCGCCGTGTAAAAATACCCCACGGTTTATTCGATTTTTTTTTATTTGACATTGCAGCATTGTGTCTGATGCCTATTACAATTTTTGTCCTGTAGGTTTGAGTGACCTTCGCGTCCTGCAGTTTTAAATGATCTTTAATGGCATATCGCTCCTGCTGCATGCATCTGGCACAAGCGACTTATGATTTGGCTGGAGAAGAATGTGACCTGCTCTGTAACAGCATCACTGTGATCCATGCTTTAGGTAATTTGATTACAGGCTCTCACGCTGATATCCCTCTGATGCTTTGTTTGGTTTTAATAGCCCCTACGAAGAGCCATTCTGTCCTGTCCAATATTCAGCTTCCTATAATATACTATGTTATGAAATTTTCTCCACCATATAGACAATAATATCAGCCACTGCTTATGATAATGCAAATTGATGGTCGTAATTTTGACCAGAGAAATTAGGTTAGACAAAACAGATTATTGCGTAACTGCATGGCATTGTGTAGCCGTACAAAGGATAGCACCCCGCCCTTATACAGTCATAAAAAAAAAACAGTCATAAATCCTTTAAAAACAACACAGATGCCATTATCATGCAGTAGCACTTAATGGCTGAAGAAGCCTGATTGAATTTTGGTTTTGGTTATTGTCGTGCCTGTTGAACGGCAGGCAAATTCCTAAATAGACAAAGATGAAATTAGCGGTAACACAAATGGGTTGGCAGTCACAGTCCTTGAGTGCCACTGTTCAAGTGACTTTATTATCAGCAGAGATCCAATCCATCTAATCAGCCTAAAGATTGTAAAAGACTGGATAGTTTTAAGTCAACCTCTTTAGACTTCAACGTGGTATACTTTTATTCTGCAATAACACGCATGAGGTAGTTCGGAAGTAATATGCATCACAGTAGAGCATGACCTTGAGTGTACTGCAGTTTATAGTTTACCCAAGGGTCCATGGAGGTGTTAGCGCACTGAAAACGATCAGTTCGATAAGAGCAGCTTCGGGATATGATGGAATATTGAGACATAAACAGAAATTTGAAACGTTGATGGGCAAACGTGAGGTTTTGCTGAGTGTTAGCTATGGGATTGTTTAGCTTAGCCGTGGGCCATTTCGCAGGCAGATATTTATAGTACTATTACTGCACCCTGTACAGGGTCAGTATTTATTTTTGACTGATGAGACATGAAAAACCTTAAAAATCTGAGAAACTGTGAACAGTCTCATTCAGACTGCAGCATGTCACATGCACACTGCAACGATGTAATTGTAAGGGGTAATGATATTTAACAGTACATTAGTGTGATCGGATCGTTCTCATCCAATCAAAATGGCACTTTGGAACTGTCATCAAGAAGAAGAATCCACCAGCACAAATATAAAATTATATAGCGTTGCATTTCCCCCACATACTCATTTATCTCTACTCTCCTGAGTGACTTCCATTTTCTGTAATAGTGTCACAGGGCCTCGGGGTAGGAGCAGGATTTGTAAGAGTGGTGTTCGCACTTATGACTTTCTGGGTTAGTTGCTTGATGGGCTACTGTCACCTGTGCAGGGAAGACTATAAAAGAAATGGATGCCGGAAAAATGTGAACAATGAAAGTCGAAAGCTTCTCTTCTTAATACGGTTTCTCTTTTCTGTTCACACAATATACAGTACTAATTTTAGAGATTTCAGACCTGTGTGAAGGTGTTGCTTGTTGTCACCAGAGGAGGTACACTTTTTTTCTACTTAGTATGCAAACTTTAATGAACAAATTGTATAAAGAGTGTCTTTTGTTAAAATAATGATCCTTTCCCTGCATTCCCTGGGGCAGTGGTGGCCTAGTGGTTCCGGCCCCGTAATCAGAAGGTTGCTGGTTTGAATTCTGGGTGCCACTAAGGGTGCCACTGAGCAAAGCACCGTCCCCACACACTGCTCCCCGGGCGCCTGTCATGGCTGCCCACTGCTCACCAAGGGTGATGGTTAAAAGCAGAGGAAACATTTCGTCATGTCACCGTGTGCTGTGCTGCAGTGTATCACAATGACAATCACTCCACTTTCACTTCATTGGTTTTCTCTAAAGCATGATACAATTCAGGGTTTTAGTGTCCCATAGCTGTCCTAATGCATGTCAAAAGCAAGGGTCAAGAGTTCTGATCATCCATGGCATGTTTAATTCAAATATCAGGCAAAATAATACTGAATTAGCGTTTTTTTTTTTCTCTTCACTTTTTCTTCACACGCTTGGACTTTTTTTTAGTACAAGGCTGAGTCAGCAGGGTGTCCTAACAAATACCTATCAAATGCATTGTGTTCTATTTCATTTTTTTGTTACTTTCACCCCCAGCAGATTTAGCACACAGTTCAGTCAGCCTATTTTGCTACCAAATAGCCTGTTTGAATTGCGCTTACTTTCTATTACTGCTGACCTTTTCCTAGCTGTGCTGTTCCCACCGAGAGAAAAGCATGATTTAGAGAAATGTGGTTGCTGGTGCTGAGCAAGCCATGTGGGTGTGCACTAAAGTCATTAAACCAGTGATATACTCTCACACTTTCATCTTTGTGGGTTTTTGTTAGAACTGTTGATATTTATGTCTCTATTAAAAACCTATTTAGGTACATTCTGGGTGTATTTAAACAAACCAATATTTTATTCACCCTTTTATTCATTTTATGTGCGATTTCAACTTAGTTTTTCCCATTTTCTCTGTTTCATTGCTCTGTTATTTCAGGGAGGCATGATAGCGCTGCTGCTGTCCATCCTGTGCCTGGTACTGATCCTGTACACACGCCGGCGCTGGTGCAAGCGCAGACGGGTGCCCCAGCCCCAAAAGAGCGCCAGCGCCGAAGCAGCCAATGAGATCCACTACATCCCCTCGGTTCTGATGGGAGGCCAGACACGGGAGAGTCTGCGCAACTCCAGAGGCCAGGGCCACAACTCCAGCGGAACTCTCAGCATTCGTGAAACTCCCATCCTGGACGGATACGAGTACGACATCACCGACCTGCGACACCACCTGCAGCGCGAGTGTATGAACGGCGGCGAGGACTTCACCAGCCAGGTGACGCGAACGCTTGACTCGCTGCAGGGCTGCAATGACAAGGCCAACATGGACCTCACACCTGGTGAGTGACGTGCCCCGATTGTGTCCAGCCCTGTGAATGGTTTGTGTTCCAAGGGTCTGTATGGAAATGATGTGCAGAGCAGGACATGACGCCCTCCAGTGTTCACAAAATATGTCAACGCTGGGTGTTTGCATGCTCTGTGTTTGCATGTATTTAACTTTAACCTAAACCCTTTATAATCTCTTTATCTTCATATCACTTACATGCTGACTATATGCATCTAAGTTTATGTTACCATGTAACATTTTGTCATTTTGTTGTATTAAATCCTTGTACACACAACCCTTTTGATTTTTAGTTGGTTGCCCTTTTGCTGCTAAAACAGGCCATTGAGGCATGGACTCAAATGCTCATTTGGATTGAGATTAGGGAATTTTGTTGAAGCAGACAACATCTCAAATTTATTGTGTTTCTCAAACCATTCTTGAACTATTCATCAGGGAATGCTGTTTTTCATGAAAGGGAAAGTTTAGTTAGGTGTTAGGTGGCAAAATAATATCCATATGAATGCAGGTCCAAAGGTTTCCCAGCAGAACACTGCTCAAAGTATTACACTGCCTCTGATAGATTCCCCTTACGTTTATCATAAAGCCCTGTCTTCAACAGAATTCTTTTGAGCAACAGTAGCTCTTCTATTAGACCAGACAGCACAGACCGGTCTTGGTCACCCATGAACCTGTCACTGGTTGAAATTTTCCTTCCCTGGACCACTTCTTTTAGGTCCAGCCCACTAGAGACTAGGGACATGAACAAGATGATATGACCCAGTAAAAGTCACCACAATCTTTCCCTTGTTGCTCAAATTACTCATATATTCCAGCCACAGTAATGAGAAGAGATGCGGTTGAAAAGTCAGAAGGTGATGAAATTTGGACAGGAGAAAAAACTGGTTCAGACCCTTTAGGCCACACAATAAATGAAATTGTATTATGTTTGGATCATACATAAAATCTCCATTGGTTTATTGTGGAGCCCCATGGAAACCCCTGGTGTTGTTGATTATATAGCTTTTTATGCACAGCTACCAATGCCTGTCAGTTAGGTCATGTTTATCCCAAAGGCCTTCCACATTTGACCTTTTTATATAAAAGAAGGCACCCTGAAAGGAGATTTATACTCTCATACATTTACAGCATTTATCAGACGTCCTTATCCAGAGCGACTTACAATCAGTAGTTACAGGGAGAGTCCCCCTGGAGCAACTTAGGGTTAAGTGTCTTCCTTGGGGACACAATGGTAGTAAGTGGGGTTTGAACCTGGGTCTTCTGGTTAATAGGCGGGTGTGTTACCCACTAGGCTACTACCACCTTATAACAACCACCTCAGATAACACTAGATACACTCATCCATTGTGGACTGGCAAATTTCCCTCCTTTCGTCTGTGCACTGGCATCGATGTTGAAATGAATTCATGGATGTAATAAATCTTACTAGTCACACCTTTCAATGCTACATTAGAAATATATCTGGGTGTCCTGCAGGGTGCAAGGGTGCAGCACCTCTAAAGCAAAACACCACAATCCTCTAAATCTTTAAATCGATTTAATCGAAAGTCACCTTCATTATAGTTGTTGTTTGATGACTTCAATTTCATTCTTTTCAGAGACGACCCAGCATGTTCCTGCAAATTTAATCAGTTATCGGGTCTAACTGCCTAATGGTTTGTTTGAGAAAGCTTGTTTTTGTGATCAGCCGAGCAAAAAACATAAACAACAGTAATTATAAAAAAAAAAGTACAAGACATCTTGATGTTTTTGCTTGTAGCTGCTACTATGAGCATGCATGCAAAAAAAAATTAACAAACAAATAAGTGATATTTTACAGTCCCATGAGAATCTGGATAAAAACCAGCAGCAGCAGCCAAAAGCTTCACTTTGTTTGTTAGCTCACTCATTATAGACGGGCACGCTGAGAAAAGAGACGTGCTGCAATGTTGACTGGCAGGATGTCGGACTTGACTTCAAATCGCTGGCAGCCTCAGGGACTGCAACCCGATGCTAAGCATTTACTCGTGCCCTGCCTGTGCCGATCTCGCCTTTTGCGCCAGTCACATTTTTTCATATGTAGCATTATTTCTTGGGTAGACTGGCTCTGACACCCCCCCCCCCCCCCCCCCCCCCCCCCCCTCTTATTTTTTTTAAACCAACAGGGAGTGACAGTACCAAACTGTCCCTAATGAGCAAGTACAAGGACAGTATCATAGCCACCAGTCCTGTTGACAGCAATCACCAGCAAAACACCCTCCTCCCACACAACACCTGCACCAACCAGCGAAAGCGCCTGTCCAGCAAGACGCGTGGTGAGTCGCCTGCTGCATCTGCATGTGCACGTTAACCTGCACTCGGTTGCCATAAAATGCGTAATCGTGTGGGAATTGGGCAAACGTCACATTGTGGTCCCATAAGAATACCAGGCTATGGTGAGCATGTTGCAGCTATTCTGTTCTCTCCCTGTGCCATGCACAGCTATTTTTAGCTTCCAGTCGTAGAAAGTGTGATGCTTCGCTTGAAAGTCCATATTAATTTCAATAGAATTGGATTTGTTAGTAGTGCTAGTGCAAGAAGAAAGTCTGAACTGTCTCAAAGTCAGTGTTGCACCCGTAAGGTAAGTAAACTAATCACTTTCAGACCATGAAATAAGGAAGAATCGGTTTGCCCACTTATTATATGTCAAGCAGAATAAAAGCATTGCCTGCCTGGCAAGAGTGCTTTGTGGATGAATGTGCCTCTCTGTGTCACTGAATGTCTCTTGTCCTCTGATCTTTAAAAGCTTCCCCTGACAGCTTCAGATCTGCAACCCTTCCAATTAACCAAACCAAATTACCATAGTTTTTATATTCGCTTAGTGTACTGTGTTTGTACGGTCGCACCCCCCCACCAGATGACAAAGGCAATTTGAGAGGAAATATTCAAATGCAGTATTATTTCTCTTCTTCCTTACTTAGCTCACTGCGTGGCTCCTCTTGTATTGTATTCTCGGGTAATGACCCCTGAGTCTTTCTGTAGAAAAACATAAAAATTGACCAGCAATCAAATTAGTATTGTTTGTATAGTGTAACATCAGTAAATTGATCACATAAGCACGCTTTACTTACACAGTTAAGCTTAGCTCAGAGCAAATTGCCCACCAATCAAATTAACTTTGTTTATTTAGTATAACATAGCTTAGCTTGGCTAAGGACGATTTAATCGCTCTTTCAAATTAGCCTTCTTTATAATGTAATGCCGTTTATCTTCGCTTAGTGTAAACTGATCACACCATCAAATGAACTTTGTGTGGTTAATTTGCATTAAGCTTAAGTATGCTATGATAGACTAGACTATAAAATAATGAAATGTGCTTTTTTATCTTATCTTAATGCAAATTTACCAGCAATCACATTGGCTTTGTTATATAGCATTGCATACTTGATCTTACCTTAGTATAGTTTAAAATACTACTAATCAAATAAACTTTAGGGACAACCCCACTGGAACAACTCAGGGTTAAGTGTCTTGCCCAGGGGCTTGAACTTTGTGGTCTTTTGGTTCATAGGTGAGTTTGTTACCCATACCTTTGCAAAGCTCAAATGACCTCAGTCGAATTAGCTTAGTCTATAATGTAATTTTGTGGTTTAACTTGGTGTAAACTGATTTAAATGAATTAGTAAATTATTACACAAATTGCGTTGCGTTGTCACGTTGTCAGTAGTGTCATCATGCCGATGCAGATATATATATGGATGTGTGTGTGTGTGTGTGTGTGTGTGTCCTTGTCTCTCATCTGCATCGCCTTATCCTGCTTTTGGACAGAATAGACCTAATTAGTGTTATATATACATAAATGTAATTACGGTAGACAACGACATTGCTAAATGACACCTGGGAGGCCAGGTGCACCTGTCCGTCACAACTGTAGTATAGCCCAGTGTTCCTTAAATGGCGTTGCCATTATGTGAATAAACCAAACAAAACTGCTATCAATAGCATCAAAAAAAAAAAAAAAAAACATGTACTCATAAGCATAAATTAGGTGGATATGGCAGTATGGGATGGGTATGAGTCTTGCTCATACCCATCCCAGTAGCCTAGTGGGTAACACACTCGCCTATGAACCAGAAGACCCAGGTTCAAATCCCACTTACTACCATAGTGTCCCTGAGCAAGACACTTAACCCTAAATTGCTCCAGAGGGACTATCTCTGTAACTACTGATTGTAAGTTGCTCTGGATAAGGGCGTCTGCTAAATGCTGTAAATGTAAATATAAATGTGTTGAGTTTTGTCAACCATACCCGTCCTTACCCACCATACTTAAAACCACATCCAACCCGTTGACACTAATGCTAGTGTTCACACTGGCATACATTTTTCTAATTTTCAAAAACTGCAGGAGATCACAAATGAGATATTTGAACATTTAAAGTGTTATTTCTGGGAGGCCCCATGCATGGATAAACTGAAATATATTCTCTAAAACCAAATATATTCTCATATATAAATATATATATATTATTAGTTTTTTGCACATGATGTTTTGAATAAAACGTTATTTAAACCTGCATTGTCCCTGCATTATAAAAAGAAAAGACACAATGTTAATATATGAATTAAACCTGCTGCTTCTGGGTTTATTTACAGTACGTCAATGTTAATTTAACTTAAACCAGTGTTTGCTTTTTTCAGTGTGTGTACAGCCTGACTAGAACTGTGCAGGACACTGGCATAGCCACAATTAACCACAAATGAACTTTGTTTATTTATTTTTTTTATTGCATTCACCTTAGCTCATTTTAACTGGATGATTGTTCAGGAGTGAGCGGTTCAAAGGTACTCCAAGCCAAAGTGTCATTCTGAATTCATTTCGCAGCATTCTTCTCGTCCTTCCAGCTTTTAAAAGACAAAAAAGCGTTAATGAATGCAACTGTTAAATCCAGAAAGGTTAATCGCCTCTCGTTTTTCGTGTTCTGTGCAAGCAATTGTCATTCGGGTGTCATTTCATTAAGTCCTTGTGATGATGGAGTTTCTCAGCCCAGTGTGGAAAGAACAAAATAACTTTTTTTTTTGTTGTTGGAGGATTTAGCACCTGCGCTGCATACCAAGTCTAGGGGAAGCGTCCGCGTTGAATATTTAAACACATTCATCTTTTATTCCACTCCTTGGAGCTTTGTACCTTTTGGCCTGCTCCTTAATTGTCGAGGCTAGCGCATAGTCCTCACCTGTTCCCCGAGATTTACTATTAATTCCTTTGAAGGCGTTTCCTTTTTATTCTTCCGCTCGTCAGAGAAAGAGGCATATTGTTCTGTTTGCGGGTGTCATCTCTGGGCTCTGTGCCTCTATCAGAGTTTCGCCGACACTTGTGACTTGTTTTACAATAACCACGTTTTGTGCTCGAGGGGGAAGATTTTTGTATGATAGCTTGTAAAACAACGCTGCTGTGAAAGAAAGGGTTCATTGGTAAAATGTTTATGACAGCTACCCCCCAGCAACAAAGCGCTTCTTGATGTATTTAAATGAGTAATGTGAACATTAGGTCTATTCTAATTTCTGCTGAATTCATGTTAACATTGGGATTTATTAATTGACCTTAAATTTTCCTTAGTTTAATATCCTGTGTTTTGAATTGTATATGCCTGATGTTCAGTCTAATATTCGCTGATAATAATAGTTGGTGTTTTTCCAACACTTTTGTGTTGCTGCCGGATCATTTGTCACGCAGTGTTGTCAAATTGACTTTAAGTGATACTTAGAGCCTCTGTAATGTTATCGGGTCACAAATGTGTGAATAATGTTGGCTTGTTTTCCCCTCCTCTTCTCTATATTCTCTATGTCAATAAATAAATAAAATAAAAAATTCTCTGGAAACATCCACGGCTACAGAACAAAAAAAAATTGTTTATTTTTACTCTGTCGCTTATCTCTCATGTATAAGCTTGGAGCTTTTCTGTTTTTCAAGCTGGATGTCAGTGCAGAGAGTTTCTGAAGGTGCTTATATGTTTTGAGCTTTCTGTGCTTGTGCGCCATGATGTGCTCCGCCCTGGTAAAGCGGCATACAGGGTTCAGAGGCTCGGTCTGCTGTCTTTCAGATAGCACCTTCACTGCGGGCTTGTGCGAAGTGCGTAAATCGTCTACAGCAGCCGCGTTCTTCTCACTCGAAAACTTTGTTTTGACTGAGCCTAATTTAGTGGCGTCAAATTATGATTATGGTCCATGCTGTGAAATCAATCAGTATCCCTCATTAAAAGCCCTCCAGTCGCCCTTTCCATGCCATCTGTCTGATGTAGATGTCTAAATTAAAGAAGAATTATGAAGTGACACAAAACAGCATTATTCCTGTTCTCAATGAAGCAATACAGTATAATTCATGGCCCAGACTTATCGTGCATCTGTCTTCTGTGGACTGCATAATGAAAGCATTTGTCCCACTCTGTGCTTTGGAAAGACTCTTTTATTCATGTTGACAAAGAGCCCATGGAAGCATGTTGTTATTATGTTTGTCGCTGCCTTCATCTCATATTCATTCCTCACACTCAGCCATTACCTCCTGAAATGAAAGATTCGTCTTATGTGGGAAGTAGGGGACAGAGAAAAGATGAACTTGGTATCTGGATATTGTGCTTCATTGTACATTTTCTGCTAGAGATTCAAATCGTTTTGAATGGAGAGAGTTTTTTTGTGGTTTTGATTATTGTTTAGATTTTTTTTCTGATTACATGTTGAGTGTGTATTTGGTGGTCTTCTGAAATGTAATTTTTTTTTTTCCATCAAAGTCTGTGCTGTACAACATTTTGTATGTGATTGTTTGTTACTGCTTTAACGTTTTTTGAGTCTGCTGTATAATTCTAGAAATCTGTTTGGAGAAAAAAACGATTTTTTTTTGTCATCATCCTCCCGTTTCAGTGTCTTTGTTGTTTATCTCTTCCTGTACACACACAAAAAAAAAGTGTTGTATCTGAAATTGGGTAGTTTGGTACTCACTTTCTATATTAAGTGTTTACGCTGATAATCATGGCAACATGCATGGCTCTCTCACAAGGATCAAAAATCGGAATGGGAATCTCTTTTCAGCTTCACTGGTCACTATCTTTGCAACATAGGGGAAGTGGAGAAAGTGGTGAAAAGCCTGCAATCAGCAAGCTGAAGTTGAATGAGGTACCATTGTACCACGGAAATGTAATGCCACAAACTACACCTGACTACGCAGCACACCGTGTACATATTCACTACATAGTGTTCTAACAACAATGACCTGCATGATGCCTGGGCGTCAAGAACTGGTGTACCTAGTGTAGAATGTAACCAGTGTGCTAACCATTCTAACACTAACATTTAAGGTTATGACTGTCCATTATCGCATGGGAAAGGCATTAAAAAGTCACACAGCAGGTTATAATTATCTTGAGGCAATAATAAAAGATTATATTATTCTCAAATGCTGTTGTACAAAGCATTATGAATGGATAATGATGCATTATAGATGGCAGCATAATGAAGTGTGAAGGCATGCATAATGAATTTCAAAATGAAGTCTTCATAAAAAGATGGCTGTTACCAGCTGTTCCCCAGAGAAACAAAAGAAAAAACAATTTCATAATTCATGCATTATAATTTGGAAAAAGTTCATGAAATAAATTGAAAAATGGCATCGCTTCTTTCACACCCATGTTGTGATTATGTGGTTGTTTGTATGCATGACTATGTGAAAACCATCTGCACTCCCTTGGTTGCATGGCTGTGACCTAAGTGGTTGTCCCTGTGATATTTGCACTGGGTCTGTTGTTGGTTTCTGTTCTCTTGAGCAAAGAACCCGGACTGCATAATACTCTTTTCTCAGGAGGGTTGTCAAAATCACTGTGTTGATCGCTTTTATGTGGCAGCTATGTCCACCATTGGACATAATTTAGCACAATTAATCATGATTTATCCTTTATTTTTTTCAAATTCACTGTAAGACTGAGTTAAAATTTTAATGTGACTATAAGAATGGTGTACTTACATTGTACTTCAGTTACATTTCCCTGTTTATGCTTCAATTTTGTCCCTGAAAGGAAGGAGGAGATCTGTTTATTCATCAATGACTACATTTGTGAAGCTTTTTAATGAATGAGATGTAATTGTATTCTTGTGTTTCTATTCATAATTGTTGCTTTCTGTTGTACTTTACTCTTACATTCTTGTGATCAAGTGCAAACACAATTTTATTTTATTTTTTTGCCAATTTTAGTTTTTTACTTTGAAGTTTGATGGACGGTTTGTCTCCCTGCAGCGGGTTCAGCGTTCTTGAACCCGGACGGAGACTCTGGGACAGAGGCGGACAGCGAGCCCCAGTTGACCTTCTATACGGACCCCAACCGCAGCCGGCGGCGTAGCCGCGGTATGAGAAATGGTAACGCCAACGCAGCGTGGGGCACTGGGGGTAAGGAGGACATCCACACCATCTCCCACTTCCGCACTGTGTCGTTGCTGCATGAACAGGCACCTCATGTCTCACGTATCTATTTAACATAAACAGGCTTTCATTCAATGAGGGGCTTCATTGTCAGGTTTTTTTTTTTTTTTTTTTTTTTGGAATTTGACAGAGAAGATTGCCAGATTGGTTTGTGCTCGTACTGTTTTGCTGAGAGTCTGCACATGTTTATTTTAGTGTTGTCGTGAATCACTTTCAATGACATTTAACCACTGAAATGCCAGTGGAATACTCCTCTGAATGTGAATGTGTCTGGTCATTATAAAATATGCATGTATTCCAGTAATGTGATTGTTTTGTATATATATATATATTTTTTTTATATTTTACATTCCCAACCTTGTTTTTTTTGTATGGAATCGGATTTGTGCCAACATTTTGAAACAAAACTTTCCTAATATCAAACAAAAAAAACATTGAAATGTAAAATAAGAGGTTGGAATTTTGACAATGTATGTTTTTCTGCTGTGAGTGCACATCTCACAGACTTAGGGGGAATGGAACTGTCACTCAAATACCTATTGACAAATAAGGCAAAGCCCCACCCACATGAGAGATCCGTGCCAGATATGCAGCGTAAATGTAAAAGGGGGTGGTGTGATTGAAAAGCCAGCAGTGTAACAGAAAAACTAGCTGTAACATTCAAAGCTTCACAGGCGAAAAGTGAAAAAAGTGAGATGTAAGCAAAAACATGCATTGTCATACATTGTCTTCATTTTTTTGTTATTGGGAAAGTCTTGTTTTAAATTTTTGGCTCAATTCTGAGTCCATAGATTTGATTCCAAGTTTGTCGATGTAATAACATGTGGAAAAAAAAGTCACACATGAACAAAAAAATCTGCCACATACTGCAGTATTTCAACACATTCCCCTGTCTGTCAGAGGAAACGGTCAAAACAATGAAACAGCAAACACAGGGCCAAACAAGGTATTGTGTGGTAATTCCAAAATTGTCTCGGTTTTTAAATACATTCAATTTTGCAATAAAGTGTGTAAAATTATCCAGTATGTGAAAGTTGCAAGTCATTTCTATGGGCTCCACCTTTTTTACTCATAATTAATCAACACTTCATTAAAATGCCCAATGTGTACAATTTATCTATTTCTTTTTTGTAGTAGTACATACAACTCTTTCAAGGAATCTATCTGTTCTAATTGGTGGGCAAGATTTAGCTGTTAAAATGTGGTAATTTAAGGCAATCAACAGTCCTGGTGCAGTGTTTTCAGTTTTATCATCCCACGATTTATTATGATGTAGTACCAAGTTTATTCAAAGTCAAAGATTTCTTATGTTATCAGTGTCTTTTCTCAATTATCCACACAGTTCAAACAGACCCATGTCAAAGACAGCTCTACTCACAGTTTTTAATTAAAAACTATGCGTTTCATTAAACCAGGTTAAGAATAGATATGTGCCATTTTGCATTCACTTCTGGCTGGGTGTTAATTTGATCAGATGATGGTTTGTTTGTGTGGGTTGCTCTTTTTTGTGTCATGCCCTTATTAAATGTGTTGAGAGAATTGGATATATACATAACAGGTCATTTTATTTATAATAAAGAAAATGATTTTACAGAATGTGGTATGTGTGTGGGCTTGCACACAATATAACAAAGCTATAAGATTCCTCATGACACAAATACGTTTTCAGAATAGATTGAAAATGCCAACCCTTCTCTCTCTCAAATTAGTCATATTGTTTGACAACATATCTGCCCTATATGTCTTTTTCTGTTCAATTTTGTCAATCATTTTGCCATTTATTTCTTCAATACTTTTCACCACATATTTAATGAGCATTTTGCAATGCATTACAGTGCATACATTCACAATGTGAATCATAACATTTGCATGGATTAAATACAGTCTTCCTTTTTTTCTTATAACACCTCTCAACGTGTAATTCAATATATCTCTAGAACAGATGATTCTATAATGACAGATATAATTAATTGATTTCTGTACTGGGCTCATGTGGCCTCATAACTAGTGGTGCAAATATTGCAAATGATTTATGCAGTGTTTCAATATAAATATTTGATCAACACGTATTTCACATCAATATGTATTTTGTGAGTCTGAGACTAATGTAGAGCCTCTGTAGTGATTGGTCCTGTTATAGGACGTTGTTGTACATTTTCTACAGTGTTATTTCATTATTCAGTTATATCTTTGTCGATATACTAAGGTAAACATGCAAGTTCGTGACACCTGCTCCATGTATACTCTTGTTTCTGAGAATACACATTCAAAGCATTTGTGCATTTGTTAATTTTTTATTTATTTTATTTTTTGATTTGTCCGATGACTGTAGTACTGTAACAGCAATGAGTTGCATGCTGATAGAGGTATTGATATTCAGGCCCATAAATGTCAGCAGCTCTAAAGCACTGGGAACTGAGAGAAAGGGACCTTTTAAAGCCGGGCCACCGGAGGGCTGATTGGCCTGCAGCAGAAGAGGGTCAAATCAATCTTCTTTGTGTCCACGAGAGTCTATGTGAGGGTTTGTGTGAGATAGTGTTGGGTATTAAAGTGAACGCGTTAAAGCGTATATGTATGTGTCCCATGTGCATGAATACATATGCATTTGTGCGTATACATGTGTGCATTTCTGTAATACACAGCGAGTGTGAATGTACATTCCTGTGCATGCATGTGTGTGGAGTGCATATTCATCAGTGTACAGTGCATGAAAGTGTGTGTGCGTGTATGTGTATGGGCATGAATGCATAAGCATATGAATTGAAGTGTGTGTGTGTGTGTGTGTGCATTTGCACATTTGTCTTGTAGTACACGCCACTTTTGATTTGTGTGTGTGTGTGTTTGAACACTGGCCAATCAAAGCAGAACAGCTTTCTCCCTGTTTCCTTGGCCTAGTATGGTCTAGGAGCCCAGAGACACGTCTGTTTGGTCCACCACTGCTTCTCTGGTCACTGAGTCCTGATGAGGATGTGTTTGTAACAGTCAGTTCAGAGGGGCTCAGGAGTCTCGCTACTTTCCGATGATTTCTCACCCGGTGTCTCCTTTCCTTCCAGGGTCTCCGCGGAGTCCAGTCAGTAAAACCACGCTGACGCTCATCAGTGTGGTCAGCTGCGTCATCGGCCTAGTGTGCTCCGCTCACCTTTCCTCCTGCACGCTCAACGTCCGTGTCATTCTGCACGTCCCTGAGCACCTCATCGCTGATGGTAATCACATCACCCTTGACCCACCCGGCTCTTGAGGGGTGTGGCCATTCTGTGTGTATGAATGTCTCTGTGAATTTCAACTGGAGTGGTTCTTGAAATAATGTGTGTGTGTTTGTATGAAAAAGATAGAGCAGGACCGGCCATGTTCCAAAAATAAATCCCAGTGGCACCAGAGTGACTGGTTAGATTGTGTGGTTGTTTGTGTGTGTGTGTGTACTGAAGGAATACAACACCAAGAGTGTCTAAATTTAATGGGGGGATAGCAGATGGACTTTGTGTGGGTTGATGTGGGTAGTGCTCGAGCTGGAGTGTCAGCCATGTTTCTTTCGCACTTACCCCAAATTCTACCTCCATGAGGTACAAGAAGTGTGAGTGTGGGTGCATGTGTGTGTTTCTGTGTGTGTGCATGCTGGAAGGGCAGCAGGATTGGCCATCTCTCTGTCCCACAGCACCAGTGCCATCTAAAAGCAAATGTCACACTGAACCCCAGAGTGTTTCACTAGGGACCCCAACAGCTGTGCTCTCAAAGCATCAAAGCACAGTCAGGCCAGGTCAGGAACCCACAGACACGCACATGAAGAGAAGCCGATCTCCAGTGATAAATGAAGTGTGTGTGTGTGTGTGTGTGTGTGTGTGTGTCTGTGTGTGTGTTGATGTATCTGGATGGGCTTGTTAATGAATTTTGATGTGGCACCTGCAGTCAGGCTCTGCAGGCCAGTTGCCGTTCTTTGGCTCACTGGCATTTTTCAGTCATCATGGGAGGCGCCATCTCCAGATATGTCATGCTTGTCACCACTCCCGCTCATCTATCATGCCTTTGAATATGTGCAGCGGAGAGGAGGCTGTGTGCTTGATTAGTATTCCCACCGGTGTCCAGGAAAAAGGAATTTTGAAAGAAAAAAATGTCAGAAGTGACACCCCCTTGAATAGCAAAAGCGCAAATCAATTTACAGATGTGTCTGTAAACGCCTCCCCGATATTACCAGATTACATCTGATCAGATTGTGTTGCAGGAAAGATATGTTTTTTAAAAAGCTGAGATTTGAGTCTTTGTGTGTGTCGCTGAATGAAATAATGCATTTTCGGCAATAGCGTACTGTGGAAACTATTTTTTTCACGTTCTGCTGCCTGCATCACAGACAGGAAGAAGCCGTTCTGCTCTGCTTTTCAGTCTAGATAATGGAAAAAAACTGCTTATAACTAAGTTATTGTCTGGGTGTGACTGTGAGATAGGGTGAAAACTACAAGAACGATGGCCAAAGCTGTAACACAATCGGTGATGTAGAACGTGTTTTCATAGAAAACTGAAAATACTTTTAATGACCACTCCTTTGGAAACCTGAAACTCTGTGCCTTTTTACAGTCACCATATTGAAATACATCAAAAAACTTAATCAAAATATAGGTTACAGCAAGAGACTGACAATCATCGTTCCAGACATAAGGCGTTTCAGGCAAATGCACTAGAACAGGATGATATTGTAGAATGATTTTTGTTTATTTTTTATATTTTTGTAAATTCTTTTTTTGTTGTATCCACATAAATTAGAATTAGAACGTATTATTCATCTTCCAGTTTTTAACTCCATTTATTTAATGTCATGTTGTTAGTGGTTGTATGCCAGTGTACAGGACGATTTTGGTGGTTTAATTGTTCTTTGGAGTTCAGTTTACCATTTTGGTCCAGATGTATGTTGGATGAAGAGTGTTGAAAAAACGGATTAAGTGTTAACCGTTGCATGTTAGCAAGTGAAATCTTTTTTAAAACATTACTGACTACAACTTAGTTCATTTATATGTTAAAAACATTGGCCATTTTATTATGCATTGACTTGTTCTTCTTCCCCTCTCCTCTTTTCTTTAGGGTCCCGGTTCATCCTGACTCAGGGTAGTCAGCTGGACGCGTCAGATTGGCTGAACCCGGCGCAGGTGTTGATTTATTACCAGAATGACAGCGGGCCGTGGATCAACGAGCTCTGCGCTCGCCGCTTATTGGACCCCTGCGAGCACCAGTGTGACCCAGATACAGGTACGTGCTGAAACCCTCCCTGACAGCAGACAGGCCTGCGCAAGACACACACCTCCAGTAAACAGGAGAATAAACAGCAGAAAAAGGGTTGCAGAAAAGGGGGCTGCCTGCATCTTTGTGTAAATAAGTCAGGGTAAACACAGTACATTACCTTACCATATAAAACGTCAACTTGAACTCTTTTACTGAGTCTGAAATATATATTTTTTTGTTCTTTTGGTATGACTTTCTAGGAACTGAGCGCCCTTAATGCGTAAATAAATACGTAATGGCTGACGGTCTGTACTGTTATGATGTTACAAACACAATATCCACAATACCTAGTTAAGGGAACTATTTACTAAATATCTAATCTGATTCACCAGCCAACACAAATATAGTTATTTTTTACACATAATATAAAGATAGGTGGAATGTACGTGCAAGGACAAACCAAAATTTTAAGTGAGACGAAAGAGGCGAAAGGAATGGACACAATGGTGGAACACGGGTACAACTAAGGAACATGAACACAAGACAACAGAAGGTCAGGATGTTCAGTATGGCAGGGGTTAGTAGGGTCAAGATGTGACCAGTTACACAGCACACACCATGGTCAGAAAAAAACACAAAGGTTTATTGACATTTTTTTTTTTATTTTGTTGAGTTTTATTATGTGATAATAATGTTAGAGCCCAAGAATACAAGCTGCTTTTTTGTGTGTAGTCCACTGAAATACTTTGGTAACTAAGATTGTGGCTGTCAGTACCCACACATACCTGGCTTTAACGCAAACCTACCAGCCAATCACAATTGAGTAGTCAGTTAGTAAATTGAACACATAAATTAAATGATTGCAGAAGTTAGAGTAAGAGCTTCACGTTGACTTAATTATTAGAAAAAAATAAAAGTAAAACAGGGAAGACTCCAACAATTAGACAAGAAATACACAGAAACCCAGTTCAGGTTCCAAATCTCATTTTGCAGTCTTTTTTTTTTTTTTTGCAGTCTTTTTTAAATTGGTTTGACTCTTCATTTTTCTTTAGTTAGAATCAAATTCATGTTTAATAAAGAGTGAGCTACAATGTGCTCCGTTTTTTTATTTTTTTTAATTTACAAAACAAATATTTCTGCAGTGCATTCATGAAGGCTTTTCACAAAAATCTGATAATATGACTGCAGGATAAATGTACGTTATGTGCCGCTATCCACAGCATGGATTGAAGCTCAGTGAATTATTCTGCCATTTTCATTGATATACTGCATGAAATTGATTTTGAAGTGTCCAGTTGGGGCGCAGCCGGCACGTGCTGACACTTCTTCTAAATGGCATCCTGCTATCCTAAAATTATCCTTCTCAGACAGGCTATTATCACTTTTAGCTGCAGCGTTTCCTCTTGTGATGATGTGGCTTACTTCACAATTATCAGTAGCAGCTATAGTTGCATACCTTTTCAAAGCACATTTTCCAGAGAGCTCATTTTAGCACATATGCCCTTTGAAGAGTGCAAAAAAGAAAAGAAAAAGGAAAATAATAATCCAAATGCTGTCACCATGTCAAGTCACACTGTTCTTTTTTTTCTTTTAATGCCTTAAAGGGATTTTTATAGCCAAATTTATAGCCAGTTTTTCGTAGTCATCCTTGGTATATTCTAGTTGAAAATATTTACTACTTTACATCTCAGTGTAAAGTAGTCATTGCTCAGTGTGTCTCATGTATCCGCCTCGATAGTAATTATTCACAACAGACTTCCATGTTGTGATCTCATTTCTGTAAACAGATGAACAAGGAGCCAACCTCACATTTTATTGTGACTGTCAGCAAGTGTCTCGCAGTCAAAGAGAATGATCCACTGATCTCAGTGAAACATCAGTCAGAGGCATTATATAAAAGGGTCTAGGTTGGGGTTACTGAAGTCACTGACCTCAGGAGTCCAGCATGACTAGATTCATACCCTCCATTCACCTGGGAGATAGGTGTGAAGAAGATTAAAAGCAAAAGCCATGTCTGTGTCTCTAGACCAAAGGTCTTAGCCATGCCTTTTTCCCACCATATCTCTTCTGGTCATGCACATATGCCAAAACTAGCAGCTATCTGTGTTGAAAGTTTTGCTCGTTACTAGTTTGGAAAATATTCAGACTTCATATTATTTGATAGTTGATAAGGGGAAAAAAAGCCTCAAATTACCAAGATGAACTGCAGCTCTGATTATCAGATTAAACTGGCACCTTGTTAAGAACTGGCATATTAGGCAGCAAGTGAAGAGTCAGTTGAAGATGATGTGTTAGAAAACCTGCTATTGCACAAACCTCTGGTGCATCAGAGCTTGCTGCATATTTCCACAGTATTTCCCACATGATCCGTGACTTCCCTTGACAAGAGCCATGGCAGGTGGAATACACCTTATTTCTGAATATGACAGCCAGCCTTGTTTTAATAATAATTATAGCGCTAGTGACAAGTGTCACAGAGCACAGAGCACATGTGCTAAAACAGCCAAACCTTAATCCACAAAAGAACATACAAAGAGAGGCCCAAAACAAAAGTGTGTGTGTGTGTGTGTGTGTGTGTATTAAACGACAATCTAGGAATATAGAATAAAGAGGGGGGAAATGTAAGATGAATGAGGAAAATAAGAATGACAGTGGTCGTGTGACTGGTGGCCACCAACCACCCCAGATTAATCCGAGGCCAGGTTCTTGTAAAACATTACCAGAGGCTCCAAAACATGTCACTTTCTGGAAGCGTGAACAGGAAACTAGGCCAAAGTAGACTCCTATATGGGTCAATCAATGTGCGTTATCAGCGGGAGCCGGGGTATCCAGTAGTCACGTAGGCGCCATGCTGTGTTGTTATAGTAACAAAGCCTTAATGCTTGTTTCGTTAATAGCAGCTAATCTATATTGCACTACTGTATGCCAGATCTGGGTTTAGAGTCAATTCCTGGTGCTGTGTTTATAGCTGCGGTTTTAATATGAATATGTTTGAAATGCACCACGCATGAAATAAAACAACCTGCGCTCTTACTCAATCTGCTTAACCCCCCGCTCAATTGTTTTGATAATTAGCTGATAAATTAAATAATTTATAGTAAGGCTCGCCTTATCATGTAGTCTTAGTCAGTTTCTTAGTCATTAGTATGAAGCTGTTTGCTAGAGTAGATGACAGATTTCTATCGAGTCACTAGATGAAGGAATCAATCTTGTGTCGACATCCTTCCTGAAACATCATTCTTGTGGTTGGATCCATAACTCGAAGACGCCTGTCCTCTTTGAGTTCTGAAAAGTGAGTCTTCGCCCTTAAGTGGTGCTAACGTGGTGTTGCCTGGTGCTGCCGGGTGATGAAATCTTGAAGACGAGGCCTCGGTGCTGCCACGGCTCAGTAATTGCATTGTACTTTTCATACGATGCATGCGTAATGAAACCTTTCCCCTGCACACCGGGGAGACATTGCGAGCTGCCGGCCCGCCACTAGACAGCCTCAGTCAACTCCAGAGCAGATGATACTGATGAAACTAGGGATGGGCTGCGACAATAAGAGCAGCGCTTGCAAGCATTAAAGAGATTGTGAATTTCTAACTGCAGCGCATTGCGGGCCTGGGAGTGGATCCACAGGGAGAGACGTCAGCTGGTTTTACGGGCTTCAGATCACGATCGTACCTCAGCCTCAAACCCCCTGCAGCTCTGAAGACATTTATTAAGCAGGGACGCCCTGTCTTGTGTTTTTGGCCAGCTCCACTTCCTGGTCCCCACTCTTTAGCTTCATTAATTTGACTGAATAATGGATCTACTGCAGGCCCTCTCTGGGGTCAGGAAAAGAGGGGAATTATCCTGGAGTTAAAAACTTCATTAATAAGTCATGAAACATAGTCACTTTCTCAGTCTAAAGCCAATAGCAGTAATTTTACAGCACAATTAGAAAAAAAAGGTCAACACATCTTTCTTTTTTAATTAAATTATTTGAACCTGTTCTGATGTTATTATTATATTATAAAATTTTGCAATGTTTTTATTGCTCTTTTTATATGTACACTAACAGTTATGTATGTACACTAGCGGTTATGGAGACTAAGATGGAGGCCATTTTGATCAATCCAATGCAAGAAACATGTTTAGTATTTATTAATTTAGTAATATATGTTGCAAGAGAAGTATGTTTGATTAATCTGATTTTTCAGAGTCTCCTTTTTTACATTCATAACTGCTTTGTTCACTATTGTCATAAACAAAAGCAACATGAGATGCTCATTAACATAAGTGTGATGCCCAGGGGGCATGGGGCGATCACAGCAGGTACCTAGTTTATGTTTCTGTTCCTGGCAATCGCCACACTCCTTTGGGTTTGTATGCTTTCATTCAGTGGTGGTAGTAGCTTTAGTGGGTAACACACTCGACTATGAACCAGAAGATCCAGGTTCAAATCCCTGAGGTCCCTGAGCAAGACACTTAACCCTAAGTTGCGCCAGGGAGACTGTCCCTGCAACTACTGATTGTAAGTCGCTCTGGATATGGGTGTCTGATAAATGCCATAAATGTAAAATTCCTTTTTGGCCATCATTCCTGGTTTTGATAAATAAAGTCCCTTTTTTCTGATGTCCTGCTTCTGCACCTTCTTACCCCTTTGGACCCCAAGATGTGACAATGAGTAAATGATAGTAAAGTGTTCAGCATAAACCTTCAGGATTGTTGAAATCCATCCCCGTTGTCTAACTGAAGGCAAGAGTGTGAAATGCTGCCATCGCAGCAAAAGCTCCCTGCAAATGTTAAAAATGTTGCCTTGTTTGCTATTTATTTTGTTTGTTTATTATATAACCTCACGTGTGTTGTTTCATAGTCCTGTGTCTTCAGTTTTGTTATGTATCGTAAATAATGCAAGACCAATAAATGAGCAGGGGGGGGGGCAAGCTTTTGACTGGTAGTATATAATATATGTTATTTCCAGTGTAGTTTATCAGTGTCAAAACAAATTTTAACTATTTCTTAAATAAAATGTTTATTTTTTTAGACAAGTAACAATGTTCATGCTGCATGTTCAGTCTATACGTGTGTGTGATTATGCTGTACTATCTTGTGTTCCTAATTTTTTGTTAAACTCATTAATATTATGATGATAATTAAGTGGTCTGACCACCAACAAGTACGTTTATAAGACCTTGTTATAAAAAAGCACACTCTACTATTAATTTGTATTAATTCAAAATACATTTCAAATATCATTTCATAAACACATTTTTCCTGTGTAAAGAGCACAATATAACAGAACCCTCAATGAAGATGCCCCAAGGAGGCATCATTATTAGGAGGTCTGATTGTCAGTAGTTGTAAATGTCATTTGTTGTCCAAACTGAGGTGTTTCCTCATCTCTGGCTCAGGCGCATTACTTCTAATGTTGAAGTTTGTCTTCATCATTAGCATGTATCAGTGATGCTTTAGTAGAATAATTAACATTGCAAATGAACGTTTGATTAGCAACATTATATTTATTACACCAGATATTCTCCTAATGGAATCATTATATATCTACGAGAATTGTGTGAGTGTGCACAGCAAGCTTGGTAAGTACAAGTAAATGCAACTGGTGTCTGATATGAACTCCACGTGTTATCATGTGTATCCAATAAATTGAGATGAGAATGGCAGTGACAGCGTTGGTCTCCCACTTACAGCCCTAGCTATTGTGTGCCCAGACCAAGGTCTGGATATTTACCCCGTCTTGACGCATCCTGATCAGTGCTAAATGTGTTGAACTATGTTTGGTGCATTTGGAATAGAATGCCTTTTATTGTCACTATACGCATGTACAATGAGATTAAAAGCAACTCCTTTAGTGCAGACATATACAGTACAAGCCAAAAGTTTGGACACACCTTGTGTTTTCTTTATTTTCATGACCATGTGAAGTACATAACATAACTCCACATGCCTTCAGTGAAGGCAAATCTACCAATGTAAATGGTCATGAAAATAAAGAAAACACATTGAATGAGAAGGTTTGTCCAAACTTTTGGCCTTTACTGTATGTATAAAATAGGGCAGAAAATACAAATATACAAATAAACACAATACAATATGTAAAGGAGCAATAATTACAAGTGAAGTGCCAGCGTTATATACATATGGGAAGAATATATAACTGAGTATGGTTTTATATACAGTGTATATTTTATACAGTGTGTGTGTTACATTAGAATTAATGCACATTTATTTCACATTGTTTCCAAGTAGCCACACTTATGATGGTGAGTAGTGCTGGAATGTGATAATAATGTTATTGAACAGTATACAGATATTGCACAGTATTCTGTGGTAATAAAAATAAAATATGGCTATTGCACAGCTGTAGGTTTGAAGAAAAAAAAAAGTCCAGGGGCTCGGGGGTTCGACTGCATAGTCAGTGCATGTAAAAGTTTAAAGTGGTTATTTGGGAAAAAAGAAACTGTTCTTGAGTCGGTTTGTCCTTGTTGTGATGTACCTGTAGAGTCTTGAAGGCAACAGGTCAAACAGATGAAAGCCAGGATGGGAGCCGTCCTTGATAATGTTTTTTTGCTCTGCTGAGGCATCGGGAGATGTAGATGTCCATCAGGGAGGGGAGAGAGCGTACAATGATTTTCTTTGTTGCCTTTACTACTTTCTGAAGGCTCTCCCTGTCTGTCATGGTGCAGCTGCCGTACCGAACCAAATTTAATTTTGCCTTTCATGCCTGATCCTTGCCTGTCCACCGCTGAGTGTTCCCTGGTTTGTATCATGCTTTATTTCTACTGGTACATAATGTTTTAGTCTAATGGTGAATAAATATAAAAATAATTTTTAAGTTCGGGTGTATGTGTCACTGACAGCCACTGACAATATTTCATTTGCATTCATTCCTATACTTCTGTATTCTTTCATATGCATGTCCATAAATGTAGAGGAACACAGATTTTATGCAGTTGTAAAGAAATTTCTTCGTGTTTTCTTAAGTGACATTAAGAGTCCCAAGTGGTCAACTTTTTTCTGCATAACTTTACATTGATAAGCATTCCAATTCACATGAGTTGCACAGAATATGTCTCCACAACAGATGCCAAGTGCATTACTTTATATAATTAATAGGCAGATGACACCAGTTACGTGTTACGTCCTGAATTAAATTTACAGACTGGACCCAGGTCAGAGGGTAGCTCATCATGTCAGCATGTGACTTGTGCAAAACATTCATAATTAGAAATCCTGTTAAATCTGCAATGGGAGCTCTTGTTATAAATGTTGCTAATTGATGACCTCAGTGATGTCCCTGTATTTATGTATATTATGTAGCATATAGCATTCCCTGTATCCCTGTAATTACCTCATGATTGACAGAATGTACCACAGACCCGTGTGCAGGTAAAACCTGGGAGGACATAATCATACTCTCGATTGTACTGATGCATGTAGAGCTGTTATGATCGAAATTTAGCAGATGATTAATTGTCATGCAAATAATGCAATTATTATTTTTTATTTCTGTTAATTTTACAATTATTGTAGAGAAAACCTTGTTTAATTATAACCATTCAAATATATATGGACAAATCAAAATGACTTGTTTAGTTTATGTAGCAGGAGATTCGGAAGAGACTTTTTTTTTTATTGAACTTTTATCTAACTTTTCACTAAAGATGGAAAAATGCATGATAGCAAATGTTATTCAACAAACCATTGGTAATTGATCAGTCAACATAAGGAAGTATACGAAACACAAGGCTGTTTTTGCATTTTCTTGCATTAAGAAAAATGAACTGGGGAAGACAGGAGGCCCTATTCCGTCGCCTCCTCATCTGTTGTGGCCAGCCAAATTACGCCCGATGCAGCTGCAGCATGACCTGAGTGACTGGCCCAATTCTGATGGCCGAAATAAGCACCCCAAATTGGAGACCTGACTGAGATGATCTGCCACAGATGTGCTCAGGGTGGATCATCGCTCAGCAAGCTGTGGGGTCGGGAAAGGGGGTCTGACACAGTGCAGGGATGATAAAGAGGATGCGGGGCGGGGGGTGCGGGGTACAGTGCTGACAAGGACGGGAGTGATGGCGAGAACACCCTGCCCAGATTGCTCTGACCTTTATGTGGGCGGACTGTACAGCAAGGGTTATGCTCACTGCTGAACACACATTACTGGCGCCTGAAGGGCGAATCTTCTGCAGGTTTGTTACAAGCTGCCGCAGGTGTGGCCACGGCACTCAGCATAACCCAGGTTCATATTAATCTTCATCCTGTCTTGTTTTTAACGAACGATAATTAATATGAGGCTATTTAACATCTGCCAACAGCAGTCCACAATTATTTAGCCAAGCTGCCGAGTCTCTTGGTAAAACGCCACTGGAAATTGCTGGCATTTTGCTGCCAATTCAGTTGATTAAACTGGGCCTTTAAACTGAAGTTTAATGGGGCACACATGCTTTTACTGACAATACACGAGGGTTAAGGTCCAATATCATGTTAAAGATGCAAAGTTCATGTCTTTAGTGCCCATATCCTCAAATTGCAAAACAAGACAAACTACTGAAGGTCATTAGAAGCCACTTCTGAAGATATTTTTGGGAACAGTAGGCTAAATAAAAGACTCTTTACAGACGCTGCTTGATTACTGCATAGGGCAGCAGCAAGTAAATTTCTAATCTTTTTTTTCCAGGTGAATGCCTTTGCTTTGATGGCTACATGAGGGATCCGGTTCACAAGCATCTCTGCATTCGCAGCGAGTGGGGTCCTAATCAAGGGTGAGCATTCTCTGTAATTAACAATTACATTATTAGGCCTGTCAAAATTTTAAAAATGTATAATATTTCACTAGATTTTAATATAATTGTCTAAAATATATAAACACTATTAGCACATATGCATTTTGTTTATATCCTCTGTGGGTCTATGCACTATGACTTGAATATTTAAGTTAGCTTCAAAGTTAATGAATAAAGTTGAAAGAAGTTAAAAGAAGTCTTGGAGGCACTTCTGACTCGGGTTAGCTCTCTCTTGGCTGCAGCAGATGGTTGACCGATCTTACGGTAATTGTAACTTTTGCAGAGACATTTTGCATATCCAGTGGCAGGCCTGCACAGATGGCATCTTGTTACCAAGGTGAAATCGCAAAGGGAAATCGCTACGTACTCTGAAACTTCTTATTGCCAATTAGTTTTACAAATGTTACGGGATCACAACTGCTGTATTCTTATAATCAGTTGTACACTGTGGAAATCCTGTTTAAATGTGAAATTTGTAAAAAAAATTATTTTGCTGAATGCAGTGTTTAAGATAACCAAGCTAATTGGGCCTCACCTTCTTTAAATAGTGTGTAATGTGTACTTTCAGGGGTGGGGGTGTCACTCACAAACGTTTTGATTAAGACTCAGAGGTGACGAAAGCCTTGGCATTTTAATTGGGTGGGAGATTGAAGTGATGACAGCCTGCGAGATGGATCTGATAATTAGAATTCGGATTAGAACAATTGGGGGGTTACGTCAGGGAGCAAGAAGACTGGAGACAAGGGGGGCTGCTTCATTTGTGTCATGCCATGAAGGTGTGAACCATTTTTAATTGGGTCTTCGGCCCTTGGGGATGAGAGAAACGAGTCCAGTGCCAATCGAAGTAAAGACTGTAGGTGACAAAACACACCAGGAATCACACATTCCTTAGCTGTACTTTTTAAAAGTGTAGACTTGGAATTATTTCCCATTCCACCCAGTCATAACTCTTAAACTGGAGTACCTAAAGGTGCTATGGCATGCCTTATTTGTAAATTCGTCTGCAATCACTACATGTGACTTTGGTAAAAGGTGTGGCCAGTTTTACTGTGCTACCACATGTAAGATGTCCGAAGCTGTGAGAGCGATAAAATGTGCTTACATGCTGAATTTAAGACATTTTGCAATGAATGAATGAATGAATGTGTGGGAAAGAGGCTCAGGAGTTACAGTGAGACTAAATATAAATTGAATAAATTCGTTTTTTTCATTAGTTCAGTTTGGGTTCAGTTTATTGTGTCAAATTTTTGCTTAAGGGCTGATTCACACAATGTGAACTGTGTCACGTGGTACGATGAGCAGTGAAATAATTTTGTCTGGTTGCGGCTGAGTTCCACTCTCAGCGCACCTGAAAAAAAAAATGTCCAGATTCAGCAGGAGCATCACAAACACACCACAAGTGCACTGTCCCCTTGTTTGAACACAGTGTAGTAAAACCAATATATATATATAGTGTAACGGTTGAAGATTCTTGTTTAGATCTACATTAAAAAAAAGATGTAGAAATAATGTGGCATAGAACTGTTAACTAACAATTTATATTGTTTCTATTGTTGTGATGTTGAAGTAGCTTTATAGGTTTGGATGTGAGTTTTTTTTCCATGACTGAAAGCAGCACATCACTGAATGTTTACTCTTTTGCTTTTGTGGAATTAGCATTTAAATTAATATGTTTATCCCATGTCCCAAACTCTTGGTTCCACTATGCTGAGGTAAATACAGTTTTTCTTTCTGTAGTGCCACTAAAGACATGGAAGAGCTGTAACACAAAGCTCATTGTTTGGTAATGGCCAGTTTAAGTTTCGTCTCTCTTGGCTGTTGTGATGTTAGTGCTATGGAGCGTCCAAGAAGCAGCATTAAAAGGGTTTAAATGGTCATTTTCTCACAGTAACGGCTTCCTTGGAGAGACATCAGGTCCTTGTCAGCTCTTCTGCTTTCCTGGAGCTGAAGTGTCTGCTATCTGCCTGTACACATTAATCTCAACACATCCAACACTCTCCACAGCACTTTGCGCGAATGCTAGTCAGCCAAAGTCACAAACACATGACAGTTTTAGAAGTGCTAATTGAGAGCATGTTGTAGTAGATATTGTGACTTGTAGGATCAGCCTAATGTGCAATACACATTTTGGCTTTTAACCCTTATGCCCCCGTTTTTGTACATTTTTTTCAATTCTTTTGTTAATTTGGCAATCATTCTGGCTGTATTAGAGCTTTGGACATGATTTTCTCTGGGAAATCTTATTTTTTGAAATCCAATGTTTTGTGCTCTTGCATTTTGCACACTCTTGCTGTAGTCGTGGTCAAAAATGTACACACACACAAAATTAAAATCATCATACATCAATATTTTTTTCTGATTTATTTTTAGAAATAAGATTACTTGGTCATCTATGATGATTTTCAGGAAATTAACCCCTTAAATTCCAGTTTAAACATTTGTATTATTGATCAATAAAAAATATCTATATTTTTTCCATATATTAAATAGTAGGATGATGAGGCAGTGGTGGCTATTGTAGTCTTGGGCATGTGAAAGATTGATTTGATTGCATTTGCATTTTTTGTGTAAATTGTTACTTTAGATTTCTGAGGTGCCACTGAGGTGCCACTGAGGTGCCACCGTCCCCACACACTGCTCCTCGGGCTCCTGTCATGGCAGCCTACTGCTCAGTACCAGTTATGGGTTAAAAGAAGAGGACTCGTGTGCACCGTGTGCTGTGCTGCCGTGTATCACAATGACGATCACTTCACTTTCATGTGTTTTCCAGGCCCTGGCCATACACCATTTTCCAGCGTGGGTTCGATTTGGTGATGGGAGAGCAACCTTCTGACCGAATTTTCAGGTAAGAACAAGGACTGCCTTAACAGGATAACAAATTAGTGAAGTGCTAAAGAACAAAACAGATTGATGTGGTGCAGTTGTGGCTGTTGCGTTTTAGTTGGAGTGTTTATGATAGCAATAAATACGTTTTCATACAGTGTAGTTAATCATATTTAATAGTATACCCATGGAGTGTTGGAGTTACTCAAAACGCATCCGGATGCTTAATATTATTCCTTGTGTAGACAAGGAATTCAATTATGCCCATCTGGAATTAATTCATGGTAGTGTTTGCAGACTTTGCTGGGTGAGGATCATCGCTTAATATCAATGACATTGCAAAAATCTATAAATTATGCCCTCATCTTGAGCTGCTGTATTAATTACCTCTGTATTTAGGCTGTACTTTGGTTTTGTTCTTAATTACACTTAAGGCCACTCAAGCTGCAAGTGAGTGGCAGGGTCTGTCTATGTGTTTAAATGTTTGCATGTCTTATTTCCCTTAGTAAAACCACATAGGTTATACAATTCCGCTGTGATTCCGTCCGGTGGAGGCCAAGTGCTTTGTCCAAGCCTAATGCACGCCAGGTTTTTCCTGTGCTCGGTGTGGTGAAAATGTACCAATCATTCTGACTTGACTGTTCCATCACCTCCAAATGAGCACCTGTGCTCCACAGCTGTCACTCTACTCAAAATTGTGATTTTGCAGGGATTCATCTTAAATGACAGCTGGAAAAAAAGAAAAAAAATCTCTTAGCTTGAAGCAGGGCACATTAAAATGTAATATGCATCTAAAATATATAAAAACATCATGGAAATGTATTCTGTTCGTACACTTCACTATGCTGAATGACCATACACCACATTAACCGTTCCATAATTGTAAGTAGTTAGCCAGTACGCAGTAAGGGGCACTCTGTGATGGTGATCCCTAGAGATCAAGGTTAATCTCCATAACACAATGTGCTTAGTTCTGGCTATAGTTCACACATAATTTGCAAGGTCATTAAGGCGGTATAGGCTTTTAAACAGCATGCTTTTAAGGATCATCTTAATATCTTTAAAGATGGGTGCAGTTTGTCACAAAAGATACCAATTACATATATTTCTAGTAACTAAATACATAGTTACTCTATAATTAACCAAGTTTACCAATAATACTTATAATAAGAGGAGCTGTCAGAGGAGCATTAAGATAAATGTTGACTGAAACTTATTTGCATCATCATGTTGTCATATGCAAGTGAAATATGGAAGTCTTACTTCTGAACGGATTGTTGTTGCTGCTTTGTAGATTAAAACATATAATCCATTTAAAACGATGTTTGTTGGTATACAGTGTATACTGTCTCACTTTTGCATTTAGCATTTTGTGGCTTTTTCATCTACTGTGACCAGTGAAGATGGGAATTTGGACAAGATGCTTCTTTATTCAATCCAGTTTCACAGACAGCATAGCGACGAGCAGACTTCCGTCTGATGTTTTTTAAAGTGTGACAGGCTGGCCTAGAATCTTTCATCCTGCCATTTTATCCACACTTTATATGGGATTTATTTTTCCATTATTATGTTTCTGGATCTGTGGGAAAACACTTTTAACAGCCATAAAAAGAACATTTGTGGCAATGAGTGTTTTCTTTGGCGTGGTGAATTTCTTACTTTCAGCTGGTCTCAGGAAATGTCTGTCATTTAGTGTGAGAGAAATTATATTACACAAGATATTGTACCAGTGGCTGATAGATCTGCTTTAGTTTTTAATCTCTAAACTATATAGGCTTTTGTAAAGCAACATACCCCACAGAAACAACCCCACCCCATTACAATCTTAATTAAGTTTTGCAAGACACCACTTTTTTGTCTTCTAACCCTCTAACTCTTTGGAATAATAAAGAAATATGTGTATATCATATTTGAAAGAGCTGACAAAGACAAAGACAATAAATGTATTTAGAAATCAGTTTATAATCAGCCACAAGAAATGTTCAGGTTGTAGGAATCTGATCTTGGTTAGATAAACCACAGAAATGGGTATATGTTATTTTACTTTTACAGCATTTACCAGATGCCCTTATCCAGAGCGACTTACAATCACTAGTTACAGGGACAGTTCTCCTGGAGCAACTTAAGGTTAAGTGTCTTGCTCAGGACACAATGGTAGAGAGTGGTAGTAAGACCTGGGTCTTCTGGTTCATAGGCGAGTCTGTTACCCCAAGGCTACTACCACCCCATTTTAAAATTTATAAACCATATCTAACAAGATACATCACGTGGATGATAATCTGTTTGCATTCTTGGTTTGGTACAGGAGAGAGGAAGTAGGGTGTGTGACAGCTGTCAGTCACTCCTATTGGCTCCAGCCATTTTAAGCTTGCTCCTCCCATTTTTACATATTTCCGTAAATTTGTCTTCTGGGTGTCTGAACACGGTCACAATGGGCTGGGTGGGTAGTTAGTTCTTCCTCTCCAGTATACAGATAAATATCAAGCAGTCTTCTCTGGTTTGTAGTTGTATTTCTGGAAAGCAGGAACATGCATTTCATGTAACAACATTTCTCTCAATATGTCGATTACAGAGGCAGCAAAATCAGGCGCGTAAAGATTGAGTTTGGTCCTGAGCTGGTTAAGTCTATTCCCAGAGGCAGCACCACAGGTGTTCAGTGAAACGAACCACACATGTCTGAAGTAGGCCTTCAGTTTTATAATGTAATTCATTTTTGGGGCATGGAGGGGTGGGGGTGGTCTGCTAGATTTTTATAGTGCCCAGAAATTCATGGAGCACAGTATAAAACCATTCAGATTCAATTTGTTCCTTAGGTGACTGACTTTAATTCACATTGAAATGAGAATTTGGCATTTGTAAGAATTCCATTGATTCCCTATTATGCAACCCCCCCCCTCAAAAAAAAAAAAAAGAAAAAAAAAGATGGTGCTATATTAAGAAACGTATTATAACTTGTGTTAAAATTAAAGACAGGATGTGTTATTTACAAATGCACAGACTGTGGGTTTCTGAAAACATGTTAGTTTGATTTCACACATTTGGGAAAAGATCTCCCCTCTAATCAACTTTTGTTTGCTGGAGGAAAGCAAGCGAGATGCAAGTCTTTGACATTCCGCTATGGAGCTGTTGAAGTGATGAAGTCGGTGGTGGTGGCTTCCTAACTCAAACTTAAATAGAGAAATAATGCAACTTTAATAGAGTTGCCTGACTGTAATCACTTGAAAGATTCCATTGCACCTTATTAAATGGCGGGAGTGGAGGGTGTGATTCATGTGGCACTTGGGTTGGAAACAGGGTAAGTAATTGGAGAGACATAATTAAGCCTTTCCTTTTATAGCAGTTTAATCACCTCATTCTCAAAGTGACTCTTAATGCATTGAAGTCCATGCGATCTTGTGCCCTTTTGTTATGCTAAGTTAGCATTTTGTCAAATGCAAATTGAACAATTTGGATGTGAAATATGCCAAGTCCACAAAAAGTGTCATTAACCATTTAATCAACAATGTTCTTTAATAGCTCTTCAATGCATGCATAATACATCAGAATCAACACAGCACTGCTTAATGCTAATCCTTTTCAAGGACATATTTTCATGCATATCGCTGAGGTATGGACAGTGTCCACTTCACACTATCGCTCAGTTTGAGTTGCCACTTTGCTAATGTGTTTTACACCGGTGTGAAATGTGTCATCGTGGTGTGAAGAATATGACTCATATATGAGGGATCCATTTACTCATCGAAGCTGTGATACAGTCATTGCTGCCGTGCAGAGAAATAAGAACATTTTTATTAATATGAATTCAGTTTCACAGTTTTGCACCACAGCACACAAAGAAGTCATGTGGCACAGTGAATAATTTAGTTGTCTCTTGACACTTGAATGGGTTTGAAATTGTTGAGTGCTGGGGGTATGGGTTCATAAGAGATCTGACATGGTTAATATGCAATGTAAAGTGTCACATTAAACATTTCCCCCTAAACATTTTACGCCCCTGAATAAGTGAAGAAACAAAATCACTGGAGTGACAAGACTGCGTTTCGCCAGAGATTTTTTTTACTGGAATGAGGAAGCACGTCCACTCCTGGATAAGTAGGTGCAGACTAAAGCAATCGATCCAAGACTATATTGAGATGATTACAGACAAAAGTGATTGCTATTTAACATACAGTACAGGCCAAAAGTTTGGACACACCTTCTCATTCAATGTGTTTTCATGACCATTTACATTATTAGATTCTCACTGAAGTCATCAAATCTATGAATGAACATGTGGAGTTATGTACTTAACCTGGCCTCCACAGTCACCGGACCTGAACCCAATCAAGAAGGTTTGGGGTGAGCTGGACCGCAGAGTGAAGGCAAAGGGGCCAACAAGTGCTAAACTCCTCTGGGAACTCCTTCAAGACTGTTGGAAAACCATTTCAGGTGACGACCTCTTGAAGCTCATAGAGAGAATGCCAAGAGTGTGTAAAGCAGTAATCAGAGCAAAGAAACAAGAATATAAAACATGTTTCACCTTTTTTTGTTAAGTACATAACTCCACATGTGTTCATTCATAGTTTTGATGCCTTCAGTGAGAATCTACCAAAGTAAATGGTCATGAAAATAAAGAAAACACATTGAATGAGAAGGTGTGTCCGAACTTTTGGCCTGTACTGTATATTTTGAACAAAGAGTTCTAACAGTTTTCAAAGACAAGTGACAAACATAACATATATCTTTTACTCAGAACAGATGTTCTGTCCCAAAAGCAGCTGTATGGATGGTGGAAATTGCCACAGAAATCATTATATCAGTTCAGTTGAAAAGTTTACTAATTTCCTTATTAATTCATTAATTCCTTATTAGCTCATCAAGCACTCACCAATTGATTATAAATCGCTGGAAGGTGGGGATTGTGTTGAATAGCAATAATTCAAATTAAAAATTTATTTGTCACGTACACGGTCATACACGGTATGATATGCAGTGAAATGCTTGTGCGACTGCAATTGGCCTCAATATTACATATATTGCAAATATTCAAGTATTACAAATATAATTATCAAATATGAGATTATGCTCGTCATAGCAATGCATGTTTGTTTGCTGTTCAAAGTCTTTCCATCACAATTGATCTTATTTTCTTATTTCAACAAATAACTGAGCATTATTTGCTGTGGCATCATCATCCTGATTTCTGCAATGAACTTTTACTAATTATTTTATAATTACTACAGTTTTTTTTATGTTGCTGTTGAGGATGCAATTCTGCTCTAATAGTAATTATGATATTTGTCTGACATTAATGTTTCTGAATGGGAGATCCCTTATGACCAACAAGGGCTGTGTCAATGGAAAGTGAAGTATAATAGTACTGCATGCACAATTTGCATAATTTCCATCAAAGGTCACCTCTGTCCTTCCTCCAAGAGTAATAGGTCACAAGTGTATTTTAAACTGTTTTAGAGGTTCCAGCTAACATGCATTGTTATTACTAACCATTGGTATGACATTCCAAGACTGAAAACAGCAAATTCAGAGCCCACCATACATAGTATACATGTTTAGCAGAAACAGTTTTTTGACATATGACTAAAGTGCTGTATTGGAGATGTTAATTAACATGC